>NC_136685.1:9988292-10588292 GCF_903797595.1 Erithacus rubecula | reverse complement strand
GCAGGGGGGATGCCCGGCGCCGGGGAGGGGACTCTCCTGAGCTCGCTGGCCGGAGGATGTCTGGGGCTGGGGCATGCCCGGGGCCGGAGAATGCCCGGGGTCGGGGGAATGTCCGGGGCAGGGGGCATGCCCGGGGCCGGGGAGGGGACTCTCCTGAGCCCGCTGGCCGGGGGATGCCCGGGACTGGGGAGGGACTCTCCTGAGCCCGCCTGCCGCCGCCGGCGCTCCCTCCCACCCCGGGCGGCCACGGAGCCGGGCGGAGCGCGGCGGGGCGCTCGGCGGAGGCTCCAGGTAGGCAGCGCTGCCCGGGGCAGCGGGAGCGGCTCGGGGGCACTGCGCGGTGCCGGAGGTGCGGTGCCTTCTCCTTGCGTTTTGCGGGGCAAACACTGGGGGGAGGAGGAGGAGGAGGACGAAGAGGGATGCGCGGGGTGCCAGCCGGGGCAGGGGGAGTCTCGGTGGGTTCGCTCCCCGCCGCAGCCCTGCCCGAGCCGCCCTGCAGGGCACCGCTCTGCCCCGGAGGGGCCGCGTCCTGCCGCGCTCTCCGCCTGCTCTGTAATGGCCCGAGCGGGAGCGGATCAATAGCGATGCCTCTGAGTCCTTTCGCATTGCAGAGCTCTGCCTTGTCTTTCAGAAACTCGTTTGGGTTTAAAAGTAATCTAGATTTAAGCTACAGTAGCCTCTGCTAAGGGAATGTAAGGGAATGTGGAAGAAGTTTCTTCTATGTGCGTGTCCGATTTAAAGTTGACTTTACTAAGTTGGCGATAGTTAACGAGATTTTAGAACTAAGTTGATTTTGAAGGAACTTCCTCTTCCTCTAAATGACTTTTTTAGTGTTCATCTGTAGGACAGTGAAAATTCTCTCTGCTTATTTTCTGGATTTTCTTGCCTGTGAGATCGCTCTGTGTCAGTACTATTTTTCATTTGCCTAATGCAAAGCACAGGTTCTGGTTATTCTGGGAGCTGAACTCTGTGTTTCTGCTGGGCAGGGTAGACCTCAAGATCTGAGCAGCGGCAGTGTATTGATTCCATTAGCGGAATTTACAGATCTACTGACAGATTCCTTTTAACACAGTCGCTTTCCCAGAATTAAAGTTCTCCTCGGAGCGCCTGTCACTGCTCGAGGCCAATAGATGGCATAAGGCACTCAGGGTAATGTCCTAAGGGGGAAGAGGCAGCAGGCAAACCTTCTATACAGGAACCAGGAGTTTCAGAAGGGATGTGTCAGGCAAATTCTGGATGTCTGACTTGGGATACCTGGGGCAGATCTCATTTTCAGAGATATGTCCTGGACCACTCATTCTTACTTTCCTCAGTCAAAATTGCAGCATTTCCCAAAATCTTTGTCTCCCCTAATCAGGGTTAAATAACCTACAGTTTTGATAAGATTTGATCTGGGTTGATATCCTAAGCCATGGAGTAGAGGTGGCTTTTCAACTTTGCAAGATGTGTTTAATATCTGTTGCTTGGGGGAAGTTTCCCATGGCAGCAGTATTTAAACCAGAAATCATCTAGGGAATGAAAGACACTTGTCTTGTGAAGAAGAAACTTTTTAGTTTCTGTGTCTAAACTGTTGCTGAGATAGCACTCTGAGTAGACAAAAATTATTTTATATTCTGAAATTGTGCAAATTATTTAAATACAGGTAGGTAGCTAAATGATAATAAAAGAACTTTAACTGCCAGTAGTCATACCTAGCTTTTACATGGGTGCTTCTTAGCTGTAGGTTGCAAAACAGTTCTCTTTAAAAAGAGGCACAGTACCATTAGATTATTTTCCAAATTCAGGAATTAAAGTATGGGGAAGGTCCAAAAATTATATCAGATTTCCTAAATCAAAGTTATTTACTTGTCTGTTATATCTGCTTTATACTATCTGAACAGATTTAAGTGGGTCTTGCAATTAAAAAAAAAAAAAAAAAAAAAAAAAAAGAGTAAATCTATATGTATTCATAGCAAAGGACATTAAAGCTCTTTAAAAAGAGACCTTCTTCCTTGTCTGTAAATATCCATGTCTTGTTATCTGTCTCAGCACTAAGGGAACCCACAGAAGTTGTAGCAGCCTTTCAACTTCCTATTTGTGAGTGTGGGCAAAAGAAAATCAATGATCAGCTTTCAGCTGAGCTGATGCAAACTGCAGTGTGACCCCTAGTTGTTCCTGGGACAGGTGAAGTCAGATATTTTACAAAAATGTTCTTTTTTAGAAACAGAGAGGTCCTGAAGAAAAAGCAGTTCTTTGCTCACCCTCTCTAGGATTTAGCAACTTTCCCAGGGCAAGAAGAATAAAACCACCTTAAACCTGAAAAGATGATAAATGGGTGTTCAGCCACCAGTATCACCTTAGTTGTGCAATTACAGACACAGGCAGGATAAAATCAACTACTAGCACTCAATGCCAAGACCCATTAGCCTCAGTGAAAAACAAAGTTCTGCAGTGACTGAGCTGAGCTTCAGGGGCACCTTAAACCTGCATGGGGAGTGGAGGCAGCTGAGCTTTCTGCACTCAGCACTGGTGCATCTGCCAGAGGTGTGCTGTTTTTCTGGCTGCTGTTGTCCTGCCTGGGTGCTGGGATCACTCCAGAGATGCTCCCGTGGCTGCCTGCTGCTGGCAGCCCTGTCCCTGGGCTGAGGCTGAGCCCACATGCTCTCAGGTGAAACAAGGGCTGCTGAGCTGTGTGTGAGCCTGTGTGAAAGGCAGGGGCTGGGGTGAGTGGTCAGGGGCAGACTGAGCCCTGTTGGGCAGTATCTGTACTAGCAGCCTGGCCTCAGCTTGGGTACTTGAAAACAGGTTGAGACCATGCTTTGGACTCCTGCTGGAGTCCCTGTCTGAGCCCGTTTGTTTGCAGCATGGTCCAAAGACTCTTGATTTAAGGAACTTGTTTACTTCCTATTGGGGTACATATGCTAAAAAGATCTGCCCAAGGCTAATGACTAGAAGAAACAAGGCTCAAGTCTCTAAACTTGCATCATAATCTGTCTTGCAAATTTTCAGTTGTGGGACATCAGCCAAGGACACATAATAAAACAGAGATCATGAATAAATAAAATGTATTCCACTAATCTCTGGATATTTTCTTTTTATCTTGCCTTTGTTTTTATTTCTTGTTCTTCATCTATTTTTTTACTTCTGTTAAACCTTGCCTTTTAATTTATGGCATCATTTTATTTTCTTCCTGTGTTGCCTCTTTACTTTCTGAGGGGGAAGGCACCCCAAGAAAACCAGGCAGGATGCTGTCATTGCCATTGCCTGGTTCTGTGTGGAGGACAGAAACTGTCCTTGACCTGTTCCAGACAATGGTTCTGCACCAGTTACTGCCAGGGCATCATCTGCTTCAAGGTACTGTCTCAGTATGTTGCTCCATTCTTTACCATTTTTTTTTTTTTATACCTCATTTCCTTCTGGTCCTTTTCATTTTCCCATATTTTACTGATGCTTCTTCCTTAATACTGTACTTTCCATTTTATGTGAATGTGTTCTGCTCATCTTGTCCCATTCATAATGTACCTGACATCCTTACAGCAGTGTGTTAAACTGCTGTCATCTGTCGTTTGTGGATAGCTGGCTCGTTTTTCTTGCAAGGGCATTCTGTATGTGACAGTTGCTTGAAATGGTTTTCTTTTGTTTTTCATTCTGTTTAGAGGAGATGATTTCTAGAGTATTTGTCTCTCTTGCAGAGAGAGATGGTGTTGGCTGTGTTGGTCCTTAGTTTCTGAGGGAGTTCGTTCCACAGTAATTTTCAAGAGACATCTGTCTTCTGGGAAGAGGAGCTTTATGATTTGTATTAGAAGGTCCCATTGTGATCACTGTTCTTATTCTCTTCGTTTGCTGCACATCTGGGGCCATTTGCTGGGCTACAGGTAAAGCCTGAGATCTTGATTTTTGTGCACTGTTCAGCAAGGAGCTCAGATAAGTCTGGAGTAAACACGGTGGTCTTTGTGTGTTGGCAGTGTTGATATAAAGGTGTGGAAGGGTTCAATCCTTTTGCCCTCTCTGAATTGTTTCTGTCACTGATGTATGTCTGCTGGGTATTCCTGATGTCCCCAGTCATAGCATGAATTTTATCCACAAACTCTCCAGCTCATGTTCTAGCCCTTCAAACGAAGGTGTCTTACTCATTTTGCCTTCCCATCCCTGACAGGTGAGTGGAGACTGAGGTGAGGGGTCTTGATGTACCAGCTCTCAGCTGCTGAGGAATTTCTGGGAGGGGGCTCCAGGGAGGCCCAGGTTGATCTTGGTCAGGGAGAGCTGCTGGACTGTGAATCCAGAATCAATCCCCAGGCAGACCTGGCACCATCCTCACCTCTGCCAGCAGCAGCAAGAGATGCACGTTTCCCTTCTTGCCCTGTGGGAGTGCTCTGGAGGTGCACCTCAGCAGCTGGAGCTGTGGATGCTCTGAACAGGATTATATTAGGTTAAAGGCTAAAAAATTTACTTTCCTCTTTTACCTATTTTTAAATTTTTTTTTGGTTGTACCAGCTTGCCAGTAAAAACCAGTAAAGATCTCATGGACAAAATGGAGTGTGGCTGGTTTAAGTAGGATAGGTTATTTATGATCTGAGGCAGAATTTTGCTGCTTCTTTTTTCTTTCTTTTTTACATTTTTGTCCTTTGTTCATCAGCTAGATCAAGCAGTTTAGATGCCAGCTGATATCTTAAAAACTAGTTAATTCTTCCATGTGTGTAATCATTCTAGCCTAGTGCTACTCTAATGACAGGTTCAGAGCTCAGCTTGTGCAGGGGATTGCTTGTCTTCTCCTCAGAGCAATGGCAGACACTTCATGAACTTGGGAATGTTGAAGTAGAACATGTTGACCTGCTGCATGACATTGAAAAGGTCGCATCTCAAGTCTCAGGTTCAGCTTCCAAAGTGTGGAGCTCAAGGCATCTGCCTCACAGCATTAATAAAGTGCTATGGGATTTATGGACTAAAACTATCTTGTATGTCAATCTTGTAAAACTTAGTGTTGGCAGTTTTGTGCCCCATATAGATTTCCATATTCCTCTGTTTTTTTGTGCTTCAAGCCTAACAAATTGACTGTTGATATTCATATAAGTACAGGCAGGTTACCTGTGGGAGGCAGATAACCAACTCAGGAAAAATCCGTGACAGCTTTGGTTTGCAGGGAGGAGTTACAACACAACCTGGCTAGTTTAATAAAAATTGGAAGCACTTCTGATTGCTCTGCTGTGCTCCTTGCTTCTCTTCTACCTCCTCTCCTTCAGCAGACAAGAGCTGTTGCTTCTTCCAACTGTGTTATCTGCTGTGGAGGCCTCAGCTCTAAAACCATTTTGGTTTAGAGCCATGGTGTGTCTTACAGGGAGCAAGGGGGTTCTCACTCCTGGTTTCAGTGAGAGAATAATCAACCTCATAGCTTGTGAGATGCAATTAAAAATCTACAATATTAGTTTTGTGGACAATTGTTGTGAATCAGTATGTTTAAAACAGGGATGGTGGAAGACTGGGTATGTCCCAAAGAGGACTGCTTTTTATTGAAGACTTTATCTTACATGTGTGTATATATATATAATTCTTCAGCTATTTCAATCAGTTACTGCTCCTTTAATTAGGTTACAATTTCAAAGCTGTTTTGTAATTTTATGAACTCCATTTATTGCCTGTTGAGAGAAGAGCAAATAGAGCCATAAGTTAGGTTTTCATTTTGAAAACAGCTCACTCATTACTGCAGCACAAATGTAAATCAGTCCTCCATGGTTTAGCTGTAGCTAGTGACAAGCATGAATGATGGTTTCAGTGTGACATTTTAGGGGCAGACACCTTTTCCCTTGAATAAGCTGCTGTAAATGATGCTGCCTTGTATATTCTTCTTAAGCTAAGAAGATCTGTGTGTCCTCCTGTCCAGTGCAGTGTTTGCTCTGAAAAGGGCAGCCAGCATAGATCAATACTGCTCTTTTAATTCACCCATGAAATTGGTAAAAGCTTGAGCTGGACAAGGGGGATGGAACGAGTTCTTGGTGATATTTTAGCTCAGTGCTATTAGTCTGGAAACAGTAATGGTGTTTATGTTCTCATTGTAAGCTGTTCTTTTCAGGGAGTCGTGATTTTGTTTTACAGTTTGCTGCATGTTAGGCCAGGCAAAAAGATGATTTTCCCCACTTACTTTGATTAATTTGTTACGATGATAGAAAATTACAAAACAAAGGAAAAATTAGCTCATGATTCACATTGAAACATGTGAATCTTGAAAGTGAGAAAAGCTTAATCTACAAGCACTTGCTGCTATGTAAAATGCTTGTTCCTGGGTCTCTGGGATGCTCCTGACCATGAGGCCAGTCTTTTCAGTAACTGCTAGAGGCAGGGGATGTGTTTCAGCCTTCTTAAGCTATCACTTACCCTTGGAGCTGAGCAAAAGCCCTGGTTTGAGGCAATACTCAAGCACACTTTTGTTCATTAGCTTTTAAGAAGTCCTACGTGACTTGAAAAGGCTCCTTTGGCTTATGTGGATTCAACTCTATCAGAAAACTTTGGACCAAGTCTCTGAAAATTTTGGACTGAGTCTCAGCTGGCACCTCTAAAAGCTGCTGGCCCTGGGACTTGGGTCTTAGGCAATCAGTAGTGTTCTCTTAGATAAGTATAACTGATTTCAGATAATATCAAGTGTTTATGTATATAGATACAAAGGGACTGTGGGAAAACTGCCTCACAAATGAAGTGAGAAGCAGAAGTTATCATTTTTCTCTCCATAGTTTTACTGAGCACATCCTGAAGTACTTGATTCAAAAGCACACAGAAAGAAAAAAACAACCAAACACTTTAAGTATTTATTTTTTCTTCTACAGAGTTGTAGACTAGCACTTCTCTTAAGGCCAAACAAGTTTTTGCTTACAGTGATGTTCAGTGGTACTTTGCTTCAAGCAGCAGCTTACAAAGGGAAACTCCCAACAACACCCAAATATGTATTGCTCTTACTTCCTTCCAATGCACTGCATATCCTTAACTAACTCTAATTCTTTCTTGGGAGACATGTTTAGGATGTCAGATCTCCCTCTGGACCTCTTGGTGTGTGGTGCCTTCAAAATGCTGGGGGCTTGTTGTGGGAGTTTATAAATCTTTTTAGCTGAAGTTTAGTCCAGGCAATAACCTAAGAAATCCCTTATTCTGTTAAAGTCTTCAACAAAACATCTGCTAATTTTGTGGGATTAGGATTTATGCAGCCACAAACCTTCATTTTTCCTCTCTGGACATTTGTGTGGGTCATCATTAACATTCAAAAATATATATTTGTTAAAAAAGGTGGGAGAAGTAAGGAGAAAAAAGACTGAATTCTGACTTCAGAAATTTCTTCTATTCTGGTTGGGTTTTATATCTCTTCCAAACTTTCTGTCATTGGAAGACAATAGCAAAAATGACACCAGAGGATTTTATAAGGTCTGCCATTGATTTGGTTAAATGGCTGTATTGTTATGGGCTGTGCAAACACATGTGCTAGCCAGAAACCACCCCCCACCCATAGCACCTCCGGTACCTTACAGATTGTGCCAGTATGTGATATTAGTTTGCATGTGTAAATCCAGGTGATGGTGTCTACTCAACACTTCCTGAAAAAACAATAATGCTGGCAGGTGTTGAAATGAATTGCACTGGTTAGGACTGGTGCTTATTTTGTGAAAAAACTTGCTGGCTGTTCCTTTTTGTGTGCAGTGACAATGCCTCAGCTGCTATGAATATTCAGTTGAACAGTGGGGCAGTGATGCAATTCTGTATCTTTGTCTGTCACATACTCGCTTCACACATTTTCTGGCAAATGTCCTTTCTGCTGAATGTTTTGTGGGGACAGCCAAGTTGAAATAAACAGGGAAAACACCTTTGTTTTTAAGGACTAAGATAACCAATAATACACTGGTTGACTGGTGGGATGCTGTTAGAGGGGCTGTCAGCATCTGGGAGAAGCTCCATATGGGATGAAGTAGCCCCATGCAAGAGTCTGGGGGGGCTGATTGGATGAAAGCAGCTCTGCAGAGAAGGGTATGGGCACTGTGGTAGGCAGCATGTGGAACACAAGTGAGCACAGTGAGGCCAGCTGCATCCTGGGCTTTGTCAGCAAGGCTGTAGCCAGCAGGTCTACAGAAGTCACTGAACCCAAATAATGTTTAACAAAATAATGTTTAACTAGGCTTTAGGTGAAATGTTTAGACCTCAAAAGAGGGGTACAAGTGGATCAGGTTACCAGAGAACTTGGGAAATTTTGGAGATGTTAAAAAAAACAACCTTCTTTAATGGAACAAGCTTTGACAATGGGTGGGACAGGATGGCCTCCAAATGTTCTTTTCACCACAAATGGGTTTGTTATGCCCCCTGGAAAGTCAAGAGGAGTGGTGTAACCAATGTCCAGCATAGGAGCAGTGAGCACATACCAAAATCTGAGTGCTCCAAGAAATGGGAGCTTCTGGAGCCCTCAGTGTGGATGAGGTTTGTACTGTGGCTCTGAACCATAGGTCACTTGCAGATATTTTCTCCAGCTGCCACCACATATCCTGCCTTGGTCTGTGGCCTCAAGTCATGCATACTAGCACATTGTAAAAGTTACTTGGATCCTTTGAATGTGAATGTTGGATCACAGCAGACTGCAGAATTTATATGTAAGCGAGATTTGGAGCTCTGCTTCAGAGTTGTCTGGGGTCAAGAGAATTTATATTGAACAGTGCTGACTCCTTCAGTACTGTTTTCAGTACTCTCCTTCAGTGAGATTAACATGCTACAAACACAAGTGTTTTTGCAGATTTTCAGTTGAAGGTTTCACTGGAAAAATTCACAATAACAATTGCTTGTGTTCTTGTTGCCTAAGAGACTCTGAATATCTTGGAGAACTTCACTGTGGTAAAGAAAACCTTTACTTATCTCTGAAATTAATAGAATTTTTTCAAAACATAAAAAAATAAATGCAATGTAACTTTATCTACTCAGACTGCCAAGTAAAATTAAATACATAGCAAAGGAAGGAATTGACTTGTGGGGAAATTATAGATAATCTGTTTCTGCTGTCCATTCTCAGTGACTCCATCCCATTCCAAATCTGTTTGTCCATGGGCCTGGACTGCAGCACAGTGTGCTTAAGTAGATATCAGGAAAATAATTTTGAGAGAATGAGGGCACTGGACCAGATTCCAAAACCTCTCTGGAGAGGTTTTATCATGGGACATTAAATAAACATCTGCCAAAATTTGTCTAGAAGTAGCTGATCCTGCCTTGAGGAGGGAGAGAAACTGAATTATATTAATCTTCAAGGTCCATTGTAAACCTGTATTCTGTATTCAGTGCCATATTACTAATGCAAGCATCTTATTTCTAAATAAATAAAAACCTCCAACAAATGGGCTGAGGTACACCCAGAACAGTGTTGTGGGAAGAGAATTTTTTTTGTTAAAGCAACTTATCCTAAATAAGCTTTATTTGCAGAACAAAGCTATAATGGATTCAAAAGTTCAGTGCAGCCAGGTGAGTGCTTTTAGCTGCTGTGCAGCTGAGTTGCCCTTTTAGCTCTGCTGCTCCAGTGGCTGCTGCTGGTGAAGGTGTTGCTGGTAGCACAGACAGGCCTGATTCAGGTATCTTTAAGTTTTTTATGCTGTAATGTGTTATAATATAATCCTGGTGTTTATGTCTCTTCTCAGTTTAATTCCTACTTTATGTGGTGCATAGATTTTAGATTGTTCATAACTTTTTTGTTGAGATTGGATTTTTTGTTCTTTAAAAATATTACCTTGCTTCCAAAAATGAAAAAAATTAATTAAAGAAATTAAGAGTGGGAAGAGATAATCTGAAATTATCAACAGTTTGGCCATCTGTACTAGGAAAGAAGGACAGTTCCTCAGACTCCAAAGTGAGAAATGAGCACAAGTAGTTTTACTTTTTACAGTCAGAAAATGTAAGATGGACAAACAAATAGAAGATTTTGAATATCAGATCAGTCTTCTTGGCAGTGAGTTAAATTTTAATTTTTACATTCTGTACCCCTTCCACAAGAGAGAAGAATATTCTGAATTGCACCAAGATCAGCATTCTTTTCCTAAACATGGAAGAGTTATGGCTCTGTGTGGGTATAACTTGCCACTGTTCAGAGGCTTGGGAACCATTAACACTCATTAAAAACCCAGCAAAGTCTTCAATTGTTTATGGATCTGTGTATTAGAGAAAATATGTAATATCTAATTGCTCATCCCTTATGTTAGGCCTGGATGAGCTGTGGTGGGATAGATGGGGCAGTTCCTCACCTCTGCCATCATAGCCCTCTGATACAGCCATGGACACTGAAACTGCACCGTAAATGCAGGAATGGTATTTAGATTTTTCTATGCTAAATTAATATGTAGGGATTGTTTGTGCTCACACCTCCCCCCCTTTTTTTTTTGTTTGTTTGTTTGTTTGTTTTGGTTTGGTTTGGTTTTTTTGTCACTTGCAATAGGGCTGAGCTGTCAGAATGCATTTGACTGCTGGCTCTGGGCCCCCATGTCTCAGGGTACCAGTAGCTGGAATGGTGTGTGACACCTTTTGAGGGGACTGTGAATGGGGTAATGGTGTGAGAGGGATGTGGGCAGCTCATCTGCTGTGTGACTTCAGGAGCACTGCTCTCTCTGTCAGGGTATCTGCATTATTTTCCTTGCTTAACCTTTCAAAACCAAACATCATCTATAAGTGGATTATAGTTTCACCAAGGATCTTCTTAGGTTCTAGACTAACCAATGATGAAGGGAGAATGCAGCATTATTTTTAAGAAGTATATTGATATATTTTTATTCTGCATCATTTTTTTCTACATGTGACTGATGTTGGGATCATGTGTCAGATATTTTTGCAACTAGTAGTACCACCAATTAACACAACAAGTGTGGCAATAGGATTTCATGTTCATTGTGATCACTGGAGAAGTACTTGAATGGAAGCAATGGGGAATTCAGTGGAAAATGGGATGCAAAAGATAATTTGGGGAATGGATTCATAGAAATTTCACTCATTACAAAGGTAGCTAGACCTACAAGTTACAATGTCCACCTAAGATAGTACTTCATGTTTTGAAGCTGTGCTCTTGATGGATGCCATCTGTCAAACAAGATTATTGCCAAAATAGCCTGAACAGAAACAATTTCTTTTACCTCAAACCACGGCAATTCTGGCCTGCTGGTAACAAAACCTTTGGTATCTTCTCAAGTATTTCTGTGAACTTCAGCCATTGGAATGATACAACTCAAAACTGCTTAGTGTGGTCAGTCTGTGGAGCTGTCTGTGGAACAGGTGTGGAACTGCAGCATTCTGACTGTGCTTAAGTGGAGGGGATTTACAGGTTGGTTTTCAAGCAAGCACATTTTAATCTGTCACTTTCACTTAGTTGCAGATAATGATTTTTTAATTTATATGAACAGAATATAAATTGCAGAGCCTTTGGGAACATTGCACGGTGCAAGCCTTGTTAACTCTCATAATGTCTGTTATCTCCAGGGACTTTTCAAGTCAGAGAGAGCATAACTTTTTTTTTATTTTTTTCTTTTTTTCACTTTAATAATTTTACAAGGTGACATTCTGATAACTGGGTGGTATTCAATGTTGCTACTTGTTCTTTATGAGTATGAGAAAGCAGTTCAGACAACAGACTGCATTCCCAATGAAGCTTCTGTCATGTGCAGGCTACAGCTGGTGTGTTTTCCCTTGCCCCTTTCTCATACCTAACCCTTGGCATATCCTCTGTCCTCACCAGCATCTTCACAGTGGAAATGGCAGAATTTCACTTTGGGAGGATTCATTTTGCATTGTTTTAGTCCCAGGGAACTACACTCCTTCTGGCATTACTGATACAGGCTGCTTATCTCCTCGTGGCAGAGGTGGACCCCCCTCCGGTGATTCTTGCCTGAAAACCTGTGCCTCACTGAGTGGTGTGAACCATGGGCTGGAGGTGCTTGTTTTTCTCTTCTTGCCTTTGTTCTTTTACTCTCAGTTTAACAGCTTCATTTCTTCCTTATCAGTCTTTTGGAGGAGGTGATTTTTTTTTTAAACCCCCTATATTTAAAGACCATTTTTTCGACAGGTATTAATATTTAAATAATTTTACATTTGAATGTCAGCAGTGCTTCTAGCAGCTATTGTTGTTTCCAAATGATGATGATCTCTTTCTGATCTTCATTGTATTGCAGAGTTGCATAAACATTTGGCACAAGGTCAGTTTCTGAAACAGCCTGGTGACAGTAGAATTGTGCTGGGGTGAATATAGCCAAGTAGGCTTACATGGGAGTAACATCAAAACAAAATTTGGCCCAGATACTTCAACTCAAACTTTGTTTACCTGAGGTCTTCTGGGAGGTTGTACTGAGTCAATTTAAAAAGAAATGTAGTTGCATAATTCTATTATTTTCATGGCATTTTAATGCAATATTCTGGATAAAGGATGACACTGCCAGTAGAATACAAAAAATAAATTACAGCGGAGAAAATAATTTAGCTGATTAATTTGTCCTCTTCGCCTCATGGAGTGTCCATAACCACAGAGTGGTTTCTTCAGATGTTCTTGCTATTTGTGCTAGATGACTTTCTAAAGTTAACCTCTGCTTCCATAGTCTGAAATAACGTTAAAATTAACTTAACTGTGTCAAGTGTTACAAAAAGTTGAATGTTGCAGCTTATATCACAGTGAAAGAGGTTGTGCCAATATTACCTTACATTTTTTCCAGGCTTAATTAAGTGTGCTAAAGCAGTTATTACTGCCCAGCTGACAGACAACAACTTAAGTCATGCTAACTGGATTTCAGTCCAAATCCCTAATTGTGATTGATCAAATAAATTATATATGCATTTAAATGTTTTTCTCTGCTCAGTGAGTCAGGAAATGTAGACAGTACTTCTGGGTGGTGCATTAGACAAGTATTTGCCCCATGATGAGTGGAGAAATTAAAACACTTTAAAAATCAGTGAAATGTTGATCCTGAGCTGAAGGTTGTTATGGCTTGTTATCCACAGCATTTTAGAAGTACTTAGGTGTCAAAACCTGCACGTGTGTAGCTTGGATGATTTGTAGAAGCTCTTAATTGTCAGGAAATTAGCAGAAGTAACAGCCCAGGTGTTTGTCTGCATTATTAGGAGACAGAATCCAGTTTCTGAGCATGGCTGAGTGCTAAAGTGAGATTTTTTAACAGAGAATTTGCTCACAGTTGAATTTCCTGCATTTGGAAGCCTAAAATGGCAATCTACCAAGATCATCAGATTCTCTGGGAAAAAATGACTCTGGAAATACTTTGTAGAGTTACCAGGTGCCCTTTGAGGTTCACATGAATGTTATATCCCTTGTGACTTCACTGTGAGCAGGACTGGGCCCTTTTTAATATGTTCCTTCAACTTAGAGGAAACTATGTTAAAATGTGACTTAATCTTGAGACGTTTGTGAAGTGTAACTGTGCAGAAAGCAGGAGGTGCAGCTAAGACAACATAGTCATGAAGAAAACTGAAAATCTGTAGGCATGTGCTGTCTTTGATTATTTTAAGTGAGAGAGCACAACAGTTGTAAACAGTACAACTTTCTTTATATTGTGCCTGGATAATCACAGATTAATGCTAAAAAAAGATGAAATTTTCCCAATTTGGAGTTGCCAGTAGGCTGAGGTGATACCATGATTCAATGCATCAAAAAAAGATATTCTGGAGCTTGTGGTGTAGGACCTCACAGAGAAATGGGACTTTGTGTAGATATTCTGCAAAATGTAACTGAGAAAGAGGAACTTTGCTGACAAATAAATGTGTAGTATGGGGATCCACATGGTCACTAAAAATCTCTAAGTGGTTTCTTCCAGAAGAGGTTGGGAACCACAGCACTTTGGGATGTGTTATGCATCTGTCAGTTATACAAGCAGTCTCAAAGGGACTGGATCTGCAAACTGTGACTCCCCTTTTGAAAGCTTCAGGGATTTCACAGCGTGCTAAAAGCCCAGAAATTGCAGCTTCCCTTCCAAGCCAGACAATGGGCCTGTGGCCTCACCAGCAGTGTGTGACTGCAGAAGCACTGGCTAGAGCCCATATCCAAATTGTTCTGGGAAGAGTTAGATCCTGTCATTCTGTTTTTTATTCTAAAGTTTGTATCCTTTTCACACAGCTTTCCTTATGACTGGCTTTTATTTAGCCCTGAAGCTTAACATTTGGAACTTCTATTTGTTGGTTTTGGGTTTTTTTTGTTATCTTGGAAAATAATGTTCATTCTTCCAGTAAGCATCTCTCTTCCGTGTCTTGTTTCATTTTCTATTCTATATGAATTCTTACCCAGTAGCTCTTTGACACAGCTGAAGCAATTAAAGTAAACAAGTAACTAACATCTGGTATGTGTTTATTTGCTCTCTTATACTCTCTCCAGGGCAAGAATTGTGTGATTTGGAATGGTTACAGTTTTTTATGTTATCTATATTTGAAGAAGATGAAAGAGGTTAATGTTGCACTCCAAGTTGACATTTGCAAAGTTTCTGGTAATTCTATGTTTTTAGGATGTTCATGACACAGGCCTTGGCATTCCAGGAAAACATAATTTCCATCTGAGCACAGTTTTACCCTTGAGAAGAAAAGTTTCCTCAGTGAGTAAAGGGTGTCCTTGAGTAGAGAGCATGTTGTGCTGGGACAGAAGTTGTCATCTGTGATCATTGCCCTGTGGCTTGAGCCACTTGTTAAAATGACACAAATTGTTCTGATGGTAACAGCACAACAATGTCCTGGTCCCTGGCTCAGGAATCAAGGTCTCTGCAAGTCAAACAAGACATTCTTCAGATGAAGCTCCTCTTTACATAGTTATCATGAATCTTTCCTACTGATAGTTATCATGAATCTTTCCTACTGTTTCCTGTATTACTTCATAGTAGTAATACATTAAACAGGTTCCAGACCATGGTCTTTCCAAGCAAGATCCACTTTCTCTCTGTATCTTGCACAAATCATGACTACAGTACCCTCAAAATAAAGCAGTAAATTTTCGAATTTATTATACAGAGCAATGTAATGGAGGCACCATTATGAATATCATCTGTATAATCAATATGGTTTTATGTTGCTGTCTCAACAGTAAGTCAGTCTAGTATACTAAGAATTTGCTGAGCACTAAGTTCTTGCTTTAGTTATTTCTGAGTAAAACTTGCTTTGTATTTGTCATTATTTGTCATGATCAGAAGTGCCCCCAGACAGGAGGATAATGTCTTTAACCTGAAGGAGGGTAAATTTAGATTGGGTATAAGGAAGGAGTTCTTTCCTGTGAGGTTGGTGAGACACTGGCACAGGTTGCCCAGGGAAGCTGTGGGTGTCTCATCCCACTGCATCCAGAATAGTTCAAGGCTGGGTTGCATGGGTGTCCCTGGCCCTGTCAGAGGGGGTGGGAGAGAGATGATCTTTGAGGTCCCTTCTGACCCTAACCATTGGTCTGTGACTCTATGATCTGAGATTTTTCCTGGTTTTTATAATGCCCACTTACACTGTCAGTGTTCTCATGTTAATGAATTGCTAGAAGTGGAGATTTTATTGACTAAAATGAATCAATAACTAGAGGTTTTTCGGGTCTGAATATACTTTGACCTCCAGTCACCTCACTCCATATTTATGGCTTTTTTTTAATTTATAGTGCTATAAAACAGAGCTTGGCTCTAGATTGTGAGTGAAGTGTGGTGATATTTATCAGATGAGTCTTGCTACCCTTCTTCTGTAATGAGAGATCAATGGTCTTATTTTATGTCTTAATGATTCCTCAAAACTGAAGCCTTGGGAAATGCCTGGAGCAAATGTGTCTTAAACCACTCTATTAGCTAGCAAATGCCTGCCTTCAAACTAAATCTGAAGGTGCAAAGTCATTTCTGTGTTGTTGTGATTTAATCTCAGCTGGCAGATCAACCCATGCTCACCTACCCCCTGTGGGATAGGGCACGGAACCAGAGAGGTAAAATGAGAAAACTTGTGGGTTGAGATAAAAAGCATTTAATAGGTAAAAGTGAAGCAAAACAAGAAATTCATTCACCCCTTTCCCATGGGCAGGCAGGTGTTCAGCCACCCCCTAGAAAGCAATGCTCCATCACATTTGATGGTGACTGGGGAGGCAAACACCCTTACTCTGAGTGTCACCCCCCTTTCCCTCTTCCCCCAGCTCTACGTGCTGAGCATGACACCATATGATGTCATCTCTTAGGACAGGGGGATGTTGATACTATCTATCTTGTCACATTTAAAACGAACTAATTTCCATACTAAATTGAAATAAATTAGCTTAATGTACATCAATTAGTGTTTAAGTTCCAGAGATCAAAAACAATTGCTCTCCTCATGATCTGAAGTTACATATAATCTGATGGCAAGTGAAAGAACTGCCAGTTTTGGCTTCAGTAAGACTTCTCCTTGGAAGAAGACAGTAGTTCTGTAAAAGTTAACTTACTCACTAGGAACTATAACTGCCTTTTGAATTCAGTTTCAGCTGAATTCATAGTAAAATATAGAAACATTTAAACATCCTTCTGTCCATCTGCAGGTGTCCATAGTTAGCTGTTGAGGAAAAATTACTGTGGAAGTTCCACCTCTGAAAGCTGTTTCCAGAAATGACTCTTCAACACCAACTTCTCATCATTGCTGTGGCAGAATAGGAATTGCTTCTGGAACTGACCAAGGTTGTAAGATGGTTGTGACATTTCAGGCGAGTAGGAAGGGAGATAGAAAAATTCCTGAGGGAGTGCAGATATCCAGGTATCTACTACAGCATTCTGAAGTCGGGAATTGAAAAGCTTCAAATGCAGTTTTTATATGTTTTCAAGAACACAAAATGGTCTTGGGTGGATTATCCTAGAAGTAAATGAACTGATATGTCAGCAGAAGTAATTGCAGCCCACATTCAAGCAAATAACATTGGGACTAGTGGTTTATAAATTGCAACATCATATAAATTAATACAACTCAGCTGAAAATGTAATGGAGAGAAACCTGCTCGAAACATTTATCCTGGATGTTTTGACTGATTGACAAGTTTTCTCTTTAAGGATTTTTTGCATCGTTTTAGTACATGGACTTCATGACTATTAATTTCAGTGTGATAGTAAAACAGAGACTGATTTGCAGATGAATTTGGCAGTCTTCCTTCACTCTGGTAAAAGGGAGACCTAAACCAGAACCTACTGCTTTCAAATTTGCTGAATCTGTAAACTGAACTAATTTAAAACTACACCTGTGAAATGTTGAGTAAGGGTACTCATAATTTAATTTCTTTTTTTGTTTGTTTTGTACAGCATTTCACAGTAACCAGAGATGGAGAAAAGAATGTGTCACAAGAGCAAAACTGAATTAAATGCTCTAACAGTATCTTATGTTCTTTTCAGGTTCTATGTAATCTCATTGGGCAACTGCAGTGGAACTCTCCTGTCCAAAATGGTTTATGGTGAATTTTTCCGCAGACCTGGCAAAGATGCAGAACTTATCAATTTGAATGTGGGTGGCTTTAAGCAATCAGTGGATCAAAGCACCTTGCTCCGATTTCCCCACACCAGACTCGGAAAACTTCTCAAATGTCATTCAGAAGAGGCTATTCTAGAACTGTGTGATGATTATAGTGTGGCAGACAAGGAATATTACTTTGACAGGAATCCTTCCTTGTTCCGATATGTTCTGAATTTTTACTATACGGGCAAACTTCACGTTATGGAAGAACTTTGTGTCTTTTCCTTCTGCCAGGAAATAGAGTACTGGGGGATAAATGAGCTGTTTATTGATTCCTGCTGCAGCAATCGGTACCAGGAACGGAAAGAAGAAGGTCCTGATAAAGACTGGGATCAGAAGAGCAATGACAGTATGGACTCCTCCAATGAAGAGTCATCCATATTTGATAAAGAGCTAGAAAAATTTGATAATCTGTGTTTTGGCGAAATAAGGAAGAAGATCTGGGTCAGAATGGAAAATCCTGCATACTGCTTGTCTGCCAAGTTAATTGCCGTGTCATCCCTGAGTGTTGTTCTGGCATCAATTGTGGCCATGTGCATTCACAGCATGCCAGAATTTCAAAGGCTGGATGCCAATGACAGGGAGATTGGAGACCCTGTGCTGGAAGCTGTGGAGATTACATGCATCATCTGGTTTACTGCTGAGCTAGTGATCAGGCTCTTCACTGCTCCAAGTCAAAAGAAGTTCTGGAAGAAACCACTGAACATCATTGATTTTGTCTCTATTATCCCATTTTATGCCACTCTGGCTGTGGACACAAAGGAAGAAGAAAGTGAAGATATTGAGAACATGGGGAAAGTGGTTCAGATCCTGCGGTTAATGAGGATATTTCGCATCCTGAAACTGGCCAGGCACTCCGTGGGACTGCGCTCTTTGGGCGCCACTTTGAGACACAGCTACCAAGAAGTTGGACTTCTGCTTTTGTTTTTATCAGTTGGGATTTCTATTTTTTCAGTGCTTGTCTATTCAGTGGAGAAAGATGATGACTCATCAGAGCTGCAGAGCATCCCTATTTGCTGGTGGTGGGCAACCATCAGCATGACCACTGTTGGTTATGGGGACACTTACCCAGTCACACTGGCTGGAAAGCTGCTTGGCACCCTCTGCATTATCTGTGGCATCCTGGTGGTAGCACTTCCAATCACCATTATTTTCAATAAGTTTTCTAAGTACTACCAAAAGCAAAAGGCTATTGATAGGGACCAGTGCAACAATGATCGCAAAGAGAAAAGCAATGACCTTCCCTATTTTAACATTAGGGATATTTATGCAAAAAAGATTCACTCCTTAATTTCCAGCCTTTCTTCAGTGGGAATTGTAGTCAGCGACCAAGATTCAACAGATGCTTCCAGTATCCAAGATATGGAGGATGTTTATAACACGGTGTCTTTAGAGGATGGTACAGGAAAATGAGTTGAATCACGTTTGCTTCTCTTTATTTCTCTTCTGATTCTTGGTAAATGTGGACTGACAAACTTCAGTGAAACCATTAAGAGCAGTCGATTCTCAGGGTACTTAATTCTCAGCCATATTTGGACATTCTTTGCTCTGAGGATGCCATAAAAGCTTCATTGTTTATATGAGGCTTTAAAAGATGCCTCATGTAGTGGTTTAGTTCTTAAACAACTAATGTTATGCATTTTTGGGGACAAAAGTTGGGAAAAGAGTTTTAAATGTGAGATAAGTGTTTTGTTTGTTTGTTTGTTTTGTGGGTATTGTTGTTTGATTTGTTCATTGTTTTTTTTCCTCTGCAGCAGTCTCATATCTTACACAGAGTTTGCTTTTATAATTTGATGCTCTTCAGGTAGAAATGTATTATGAACATGTAAGAACTATTGCACAAGTTAGTGAAGTTTTTACCTGCAAATACATTAGATAAATGAAGGGATTGTGTACATGTAAAACTGTGCCCACTGACACATTTATGTAATTTTAGAGTTGGGAGCCCGTTTCCTGTATTGGGGCAGAAAATATATTGGTACATATTGTTTTTACTCCATGGAAGCATAATATTTATTAATTTCTTTCCAAAAGCACAATACATTTTTAGTTTGTTAAAATAAATTATTCCCATTGTGCCTATATTTTTCCTAGGATCCAGCCATGGCCAAGCTGTATCAGGTCCTAAAGGTTTTAAGTCATAAGTCCCAGGATGAAGTGTGTGGTGTAAGCCGGATAGGAGCTTTTTGTACTACTTAGCCACCTCTCCTGCTGTTGTGACCCTGAGCAATTCTGGTGCCTGGAGGGGATCCTGCTGTGATTAAGGCCATCCTGGTGGCTTCCCCAAGGGCTTTGATTTGGGGGCACTGAAGCAAACATCTGTGGTGGTCTATACAAGTTACTGCTCACTACTGCCAGTGCAGCTCCCTGCAGGAGTTGCTGCCTCAGTGCAGGAGAAGTGGGAGCAGCACCCCAAGGCTGCTGGGCTGGGTCTTTGTCCAAGACAAGTGCCAAGCAGTGGAGATGTGAGGATGTCTCTTCTCTGCCATTTGTTGCCCATCAGAAGTGGAGGGTGGGCATTGCATGTGTGCATCCGTATTGGAACTGTTTCAGCTCATTTTTCTGAAGCTCGTCTGCTGGTGTGGCAGCTTTCCTGGTGTGTGCTGTGTGCTGGAGCAGTGCTCATTGCTTGGCAGAGTCCTGAAGCATTCCCCTCCTCTCCAGGGATTTCTTAAGCAGCCAGCTAACTCTGCTGTGGGTCAAGCAGTGCTGGAGAAGCTCAAGGGCCTTGGAATGTTAGTGGACCTTAAAGTCCATAGTGTTTCTGAACACTCATTTTCTTTCATTTGTCTAGTGACTAAATCAGATGCTGTGCAACAGAGAATCAATGACACTGTGATGACAATATTTTCCTTAAAGAGAGGTTTGACTATTTTATTTTTTTAATATTATGGGTCAAATACAGAAGCGTGTTCTGAACTTCTATTCAAGAAGATCAAACTCCATAGGAATTGACTTCAGAAGAATAAGATCCCAGAAAATGGGATCATTTTAGCCACTGCAGAAACTTGATTTTTCGTGTGTCTGCCAGATTTTCTATTGCAAAATGCATTAAGTAAGTGAGATGCACTTAAATTTACTAAGGCACAGAACTCCAACCTCTTTCTGAGATGGAGAAAAAAAAGGATTAATGTATACATTGTAAAGATGTATCTCTCATGACTGGTGGGCATCAATACAGTGATATGGGACCTAAAGAAAATATTGTGAGCTTTGGAGAAACCTCAGAATTGGGCTTGCTACTTGCTGACTTATCCTTGTTGTAAGGGTATGTAATGCTTCACAGATAATTAAGGAGAATTTTTTCCATAGTCATTGTAGGAAGTGCAAAAGGCAAAGTTAGCCTAAATGTGATTTGTTCTTGATGACAATTAACATTAAAAAGATGCAATGATAAAAAATAGTAAATATGTATGTGCATATGAATCTAATAGGAACCAGCAGAATAACAGTAAAAAAGTTACTCTCTGTCCAAAGAAAACCTCTTGGTGGTATCCATGCAAAGATATATTTATATATATGTTACATTGCCACTGAAGATCTAAAGCAATGAAAAATATTGCAATGCAACAAAACCTGCAAGAAATTGTATAAATAGTTGAAAAAGCGCTACTGAAAAATTTCATTTTGTGTATCAGGCATTACTCAAGGATCACGGGGTATATACAGCTTTGTGGATTAAATTTTACTGACTGGTAATTTGTCATAAAATTGATAAGCTTTTGATTGAACTCATGAATCAGTGTTAAGGCTGTTACACTTTTGAAGTTCCTTTGATTTTTTTTTTATGCATTGATACAGCTTGCAGCAAAGTGAGATATATCTTTTGGAACACATCAGAAGGTGAAGTACATATCCATATATCATTTAGTGTACACTTTTTTGATTTCTGTGATGAGATCTTAGCTGTTTTGAAATCAATTGTATCTTAAAAATGGCTTTCTTGTATCCTTATCTGCCTGCTAGAATAAATCCAGCTGCTTGGTTTCACACAGGCGTGACTGTGAGCAGGACATGAGCTGTGCCAAAAAATACTCCTCTCAATGCAGAGCTGCAGCGCTGTGACATGCACTGGTGCTAGAGAGTGTCAAGGAAGCAGATGAGAGCAAATACTGAGATACTGCACATTCTAGGGAATTATTCTTACTGAATTTGTCTTCTTCCTTGGTCTACAGGGGCATATTGTTGATTTGTGGTATCAATGTCAACAAAAGGTATATGGGATTATTTTTTTTTTCTGGCCACTTTTTTGTGCTTTAAAAATGCTTCATAAATTCTCACCACCCAGCTGCTCTGTTTCAGAGCACAGAGATTACCATTTAGACATGCATCTTATTTTGTATGGGAGAGATTTGTTCGTTTTTACACAAAACAATTTACTGACATGTTGCTTTCTTTGTTTTGATGCCAAGCTGTTCCCCTTTGATATCCAGTATTTCCACAGGAGCGTGCACCATTGCCTGATTTTTCCCAGTGTATAATGTGAAGGCAGCACTGCCCTGCACTGCAGCTCTCTCTGTGAGCCTTCCAGCTGGCAGGGGTATCACCCCACTGCCCACAGCTCCTGCCTTGCTGGGGGCAGGCTCTGGCACTGGCACTGGTTTTTGGGGTGTGTTAGTAGAGGAGAAAGTCCAGAGTAAATGAATTAGAAAAAGAGAAATGGGAGAAGGCAGGAAGCAATCTGTCAAAAGGAGTGAGGGAGAAGCATGAGAGGACCTCAGAAGAAATGAAAAGAGGAAGTTGACAGAGTCCTCACATTTTTTCATTTATTTCTTGATTTTGATTTTTTTCCCCCACCAATGTTTTTCTTCCCTTTCCTTCCTTCTCCCTTCCTTCCCCTCCTGCTCCTACCCCGGCCCACACTTCCCAATCAGTCTGTAATCCAGCAGTCTGTTTATGTCCAAAAATTAGGGTCTTTCTGAATCCAGAAAGACACGTTCCAAACACCTGGAGAAGCAGCAAGCAAAACTTAGCAGGGGTGAGCACAAGCAGTAAAAAGAATCATTGTGTTGCTCATATTGTGGGACATAAATGTGGGGAAATAAACATCACATTTGTGTCAGCCTGTACATTGAATACCACTTCTGGCTTAGGTAGAAATTCACAGTCTACAATCTGCTTGTGAAGAGAGGGGCAGATTGGGATCTCCTCACTCTGGTAACCAGTGACAGGACCTGAGGGAATGGCCTGAAGTGGTGTCAGGGCAGGTTTAGGTTGGATGTCAGGAAAAGGTTTTTCCCCCAGAGGGTGTTTGGGCACTGGAACAGCTCCCCAGGGCAGTGGTCACAGCACCAAACCTGACAGAGCTCAAGAAGTGTTTGGACAATGCTCTTGGACACGAGGTGTAATAACTGGGGGTGTCCTGTGCAGGGCTGGGAGTTGGACTTCATTATCTTTGTGTGTCCCTTCCAACTCAGCATATTCTGTGGTTCTGTGATAATGCCAGATATTGCCATTTAAAAGCAGACTCGTTGTTGATTCCCATGTAAACAGGGACTGCTGAGATCAGGCAGATTTGACTGACAAATGCAGTACATGGGCTCACAGCATGCCAAGGGCTCCTGACAGGCTGCTGTGTATTAATACATTTATTCATTTCCACATATTCCTAACATCTGGAGCAAGTGACAAAAAACTACTAAGCTGTGGAGAGTGACTATAATATTTTTTGATTAGCTGACAGTGTTTGTGAAGCTGCTAATACCTCTTCATCCAAAAGAGGACATTTCTCATATGAAAGCACAATAACCCTGAGTTGGATGTGCAGCTAGTGACTGATAGCAGTAGTTTGGTCACAGCCAGTAAATAATGCTGTCTGGTGCTGTGTGGCTGCAATGCTGTTGCCTGTATTTCTGAAATGTTGATGCTCTGTCAATCAAGGGACAGCAGATGCCATTAAAACATCTCAGCTGCACAATAATTGCAGTCTCTCTTCCAAACACAGCAAAATGTCATGGCTTGCTGAGACCTCTTTTAATTTTGTACTTGTTAATTTTTTCTGATGAGCCTATGGTCTAAGCACAGTCTGGAAGAAGAGAAAACTCACTGTGTGTCTCTAGACAAGTTACAAGATGTTACTGACTTTAACTTGGGGCAATGCCCTCCCATCTCACTGGCAGAACTCAGGTGGTGCATGGAGTGGTAATTCACTGTGGGATGGGCTGATGGCTGCTACAGGTAGGTGAGGAGTAAAGACAGAGCTCCTTGGGGATGTGTATAGTTTATATGTATTGTATTTCTGCCCTCTGGACAGAGCTCATTTTGGTATATAACATGATCAGATAAGGTATGACACCTTTGCTGAAAAAACACCTCTATTTCATTTTTGTTTAATGAATATATTGGAGAGAGAAGCCTTTGTTCATTTTTGTCAGGTCAAGGACTGTGTCTCAAGGGCTCTTTCATCCACACACCCACCAGTTTTCTCCAAATCACATATATGAATGGGAGGGAGAGACTTTGCAGCATCCCCAAAAGATCCATGACTCTTTATTCAAGGATTTGGAGTTCCAGGATGAGGGCTGCTGGTGGTGGAGGAACATTAAGTGAGAGGGAACCAATACCAGGTAGTTTCATGTGCTCTCATTTGTACTCCCCCAAAAAGCTTGGCTAGCTGTCCATTAAAAATCAGTAATGACCTGCAAATGGAATTTCAGCCTCCTCTAGTAATTTTAACAAAAACATAATAAAATATGAGAGGGAGCAAAGGAGCAAAGGAGCTGGCGCAATATGCTGTCAGTACTTTTATAACCCAAATTTGCATTATTTCTTGGCTTTTAAGCCATATAAAATATTCTTACTTTATCATGTGCTATAAAATCTGCCCCTGTGCCTTAATACAAATGGAATAATGGAGCCAAGTCCTGGAATTGCAGCATTAAAGATGAAAAAAAAAAATAAATCTTGGCGCAGGGAAATTGCAGAAACAGTGTTTAGCTGCCATTGCTGTTTCATTGCTGCAGCTGTCTCAGTGGTGAGAAGGAGCACCATGCACAAGCAGTGGTGTGCAGGCTTCCCTTGCTTGGTTTGCCCTTTTAACACTGACCATACAGGCTGAGGACACCCTGCAGCCTCAAGGGCTGCTCATCAGACCCTTCCTGGGGCCACTGTGGTCCCTGGAGAAGGATGTGGTTGTGCAGGACATTAATGAGGTCTGTGTGAAATGGCCTTTGGGAAGGTAAAATAGTAGCACTGAATTTGGTGTCACCACCCTGCTACACCTCTAGGAGACCTGGGAGAGAAAGCAGAAATAAGAAGTTGAAGGGTCAGATATTTAACAGCAGCTATCTGAAGGCTACTTTGTATTGCTAATCCAAGGGCTTTTACTGATTCACAGGTGAATTCCCTATTTAGCCTTGAACCCATTCCACGATGTGGCATGATGTATTGTCTTCCCCCAGGCTTTGAGTTACAGCTACAACATGTGCTTTTCTCTGAGCCAGTTTCTAGATGTGGTGTTGTCACTGCCTTTCAGCCTGACTGGACTTTGGATCTTTCTGAAGCATTGCACATGCCATAAATCATCCTTGCAGCTTCTACCCCATTTCCTAGGAACCTGGAAACCATAAGCATGAAAGAGTTCAAAGTAGTTTCTCTAGCTCCATGATATTTTTTGACAGCATCAAATGACATGCTTTTCATGGAAAGATGTTTTCCCTGCTCCTGAATTGTAAACTTTAGGCACTTTTATAAATAAAGTATTTGAAGAGCAGCTTAGGTCTTGAGACCTGATTTTATTCCAGGTAGTGTAAGCTCAAGTAAGCTCATTTCTTCAGTTTGCACAGTTGCAATCTTATATATTTGGATTGTGTATCTTTGGGAGAAAAAAATGCTGAATAAATAATTCCAGGTGCCAAAAAGTTGGTTGAATGCTCACTGAGCAAATTCCTTATGAACCAGAATGATCCTGGTATCAGAATGGCTTTATAAGCCTCTTCTGTAGAAAGCAAAACAGTTATTTTCTTATTTCTGTAAATATTTCGGGGGGGGGGGGGAGAGTAATGAATGAAATGAAGAGCATGAAATGAACTTAAGGTGGTTAAGAGGGAACATGACTTTTTTGTAAACACCCCATTTCCTTTGGGACTGTAATTTTCATGTTCCAAGTTTTTTTTTAGAGGTAAAACACAGCTACCAAAACCACAGCACTGTTTTCCTTGCTGGGTATTTTAAAGATTAAATTAGCTCCAGTTAGAGGTATAGAAAGAGAGCTGGCTGGTGGGTAGGATGGAGGGGCTCTGTGTGTGTGTACTCTCTATAATTTATTTATATATCTTATATATTATATGCTTTTGCCTTTGACATCACACACTTTCGCATTGGCTTTTTTAATTTTTTTTTTTTTTTTTTTTTTTTGGCATTTACTGAAGAATCAAAAAAAATATACAATATCTGTAAATTTCTTTTAGGTCCCTTAATGTGAGGGAAAAGTTAGATTTCAGCATTTCAGTCTTGACTGAATTTAAAAAGACATCAGAAGCATTCCTAAGCAGCATACAAATTTATACATAAGTATGGCACATTTAATGTATCTCAAGCCACAAAGCTAAAATTTTGACAGTGTTCAATGAATGAAAGGTTAATAAAAATGCAGGTGTTAATCTGGTTCTGTTCTAGTTGCATATTCTGGTGCAGTAATGTACTCTTGGCACCCAGGCTGCCTCTATAAATGGAGTCTAGTACTTCTGAAATTTCATGTATCTACCCATATACAGACTGGACAGTGGTCAGAGCATTACTGTGCAGGCTTTTAGCTGTCTGTCAGCAAAGGTAACCTCTGCCAATCTGCCAGGAGCTGCTGCATTCCAGAGGTGTGCAGGAAGAACAGGCAGGTGGGACTGTTGGGCTTTGCCAAAGGCATTTGCAGCTGGGTTTTGTTTGACTGCTTCCACTGTAGTGTCACCTGCTGAAAACATCTGTGTTCTCCATTTCATGAGTCAATTAATCCTAAGAAGATTTATGGTGTCTGGAAAGGGTTTATAAAACACAAGTGTTCCTTGAAAGCAAATACTAGCATGAGGCTGGTTAGGTGGTTCAAAGTTTTTTTGCCCTGTCTTTTGTGTCTTGTGATAGGAGTAATGACTGGGCAAAGATGGGACTTCCAACTTCTGAGAGCCTTTAGAGCCACTGAGAGTTGCTATGAAAACAAGCATAGAAGGAATCTGGGGCCTGGGGTAGGGGGTCTGTGTGCTGGATATTCCACACAGCTGTTGCATGCTCTGTGTTTGGGGTGATGGCTGGGAAGAAGACATCTCTGCACCAGTGGCTTTCTGCTGCTCAGCTGACAGTGACTGCAGCCTTCTCTGCCCTTTCCACAATATCCTTTGAAGTCCAAAGCCCATTTGTCCAAGCGTTAAAATGCTTTGTCCAAGTTAAAATTGTCCATGTGCTTCCTCAGACCTGAAAACAGACAAGAGATGTAATGAGAGCAACTGAAAGGAGGTAATGAAGTAGGAAAGAGGGGCTGATGGCAAAGCTGCATCTGTAGAGAGAACATGCTTCAAAGGTTCTTACCTTCCATGTCTTGAAGCTTTTCCTCTCTACAACTCCTATAGAGAATCAAACATTAATTTGGGTTGGAAGAGACCTTAAAGATCATCCTGTTCTCACTTGCTGCCATGGGCAGGCACAACTTCCACTAGACCAGGTTGCTCAAAGCCCCATCCAACCTGGCCTTGAATGTTTCCAGAGATGAGACATCCACAGCTTCTCTGGTCAACTTGTGCTAGTGTTTCACCACACTCAGTAAAGAATTGTTTCCTTACATCCAATCTAAATCTACCCTCTGTCAGTTGAAAGCCATTCTCCCTGGTCCTATTACTACAATCCCAGGTAAAATGTCCTGCAGCTCTCTTGTAGCTCCCCACAATTAAGGTCACCTTTGCTCCAGGCTGAATAACCCCAGCTCTCTGTCTGTCTTCATAGGAGAGGGGCTCCAGCACTCTGATCATCCTTCCCTGGACATTTCTGGACCTGCTCCAGCAGGTCCCTGTCCTTCCTCTGCTGGGGACCCCAGGGCTGGATGCAGCCCTGCAGGTGGGGTCTCATGAGAGTGGAGGAGCTCTCCTCCCTCTCTGCTACCACAGTGCTTTGGGTGCAGCCCAAGATGCCATTGGCTTTCTGGGCTTAAAGGGCACATTGAGCTTCTCATCCATCAACACCCCCAAATCCTTCCCCCTGGGGTTGTTCTAAATCCAGTCTCTGCCCAGCCTGCACTTGTGCTGGGAAGTAAAAGGACTGTGTGTCTTAGCATAGCTTTTGCAAAGTGCCTTCTCCCTTCCTGTGGTCATTATGGAATGGATAAACCACTGTGGAATGTAACTTGGGAGATAAATTTGCTTTGGGAAGGGAACAGTCTAGCTTGCTTTGTGGTCTTTGTTTTCCTTTTGATTCTGTAATTCTTTGCATCCAAGTGGGCTTTGGCAACAAACACTCCCCTTCTCTGCATGCAGCAAGTGCCAGGCTTTATAATCCATCCAATGTTCCCAGCTATTCACCAAACTAAAAGAAAGGGTGAAGGGAATAAGGTCAGAAGAAATGCTTTGTATTGCTAAAATCATGTTCTTCTGCATATAATTTCAGTATTCAGTTCCCCATCACAAATCTGGTCCACATACAAAAAGAAAAAAAATTGGAATAGGCCTTACATGGGCTGATTGATTGGGCTTTTTTGGATGAAGATAAAAAAGAGAAGAAAAATGCTTGAGTTCTTTGTGGTGAAAAAAGGCAAACAAAAATATTTGAATAGTGACTCTCATGGCCAAATAATTCCATCGTTATCAAAGGGATCAGTTGGGTGAAATCATCAAAAAAACAAGTTATATAGACATTTGAACTTAAACGTAAGGAAAAGTTAAAAAAAAAAAAGAATTTGCTGGCTCTTTTCTCTCTTTAACTCACTTTGTGGAGATTGAGATTCCTTTTTCTTGGCAAGTCGGATGATGAACCACTTGTTAATTAAGTGGTTGAAAGGTGTAGTTGAAAAAGGAGTTTGGAATCTGAGACAGCTCAGCACGGAGGAAACCACCTCTGTGATCAATCATGCCAGGTTTTGACACCTTAATTAAAAGTTATCTTTGGCAGTGTGAAGGCAGCTCAGTTGCTGGGAAAGTGTGCACTAAGCATTTTGCTGTGGTCATTTGGGAACAAGAGTACTGAAGGGATCAGCAGCCAGTGCTGCTCCCAGCAGGAGGGACCCCTGTGGGCACTGCAGGCTCAGGCAGCAGCACAGACCAGGCTGGATCCAGGATTGCTCCTGACACAGCTCAGCCCTGCCTGAAGCTCCATGTGATCCTGTGCCAGCCATTCTACACCCAGCACTTCTGGTCTTTATCACATCTTTTGCCTCTCTTTCTGAAGTTTCAGCTATGTAGGGTGGCCATGGTCTCCTCTGGGCACTCCTTCCCTGGCAGGGGAGTTGTGGTCCAAAGTGAGGTGGTGAAATCCTCATCACTGGGAAAATGGTGGCTTAAGTGTAGGGAAATGGAAAAAGCTGAACATTTATTGGAAGAATTGATTTTAGCTTTGGCCAAGTTATTTAACATGAGCTGTCTTTAATGAAATGTTTAAGGAAAAAAAAAGGAAGGCATACTAGTTTGAGGGGAAAGAAAGTAATTATTCCCCATGCTGTCCTGTCATAGTTATATAAAAAAATTGTATAATTTATTATACCAAACAATAGATTTTTTATTACTTGGTTGCTGAACAAATTGTTTTTAAAAAATCTGTAATTTAAGACTCCTTGAGCTTTTTTACTTTGACTCAATCTTTCATTTGATTTGGAGGAGTTGATTCTTTTGCATCTAATTAAACTTAGACTGGTTTGACATTAAAAAAAAAGTTTCACAATGAAATTTTTTTTTTTTAGAACATGTTGAAATGCAAGATTTCAGCATCATTGAAAACAAGAAGCTCTCAGAAAATTTCACAATGAAATACTCACTGTTCCAAAATCCCTCCTGCCTTTTTTGTTTTGTTTTTTTTCCAGTTCGTTTGTTTTGTAGAAGATTCCCAACTGTGGGCTGGATTCAAGTATAAAGTTTCTCTCTCTGTCACAGCCTTTTTCAATGAATTTTCTATTCACAAAAAAATTGTTCTCATCCGGTTTTAGCTGTATTCTTTTGAAAATGCTTATTTTCCTTGGAGAAGTCAGAGAAAAAAAAATCTTTGTTACTCCATGATTACTGTCATGTATCCATTGATGTACGTGACACTTCACAATTACTCAGGTTATTGGTAAACAGAAATGAATTATCTACTTTGTTCAAGACAGAAAATGAAAAGCGGTTACCAAAAAATCACATCCTGGTAAAGGAAATAAGTCCATTTAAACAAGTTTTTGAGGGAGAGCTTCATTATGAGCATAAAAGAGGAAAACATATGAAAAGTCTGTTGGACTCCATCTGTTCATGTGATTCCTTTGATGGGAATCTAACTGAAGGTGGATCAGAGAGAAAATCATTGTTTCATTTAAGTAATAGTTACAAATGGAAATGTGTTTCTTCTGCAATAATTAGAAAGTATGTTTTGAATAGAGTACTCTTCAGTAAATAAACTTGCACCAACCAGCAACTGCCTAATGGCTGGTAAGCTGTAGTGTTCTTAAATGGATGTCAGCTCAAGAGGGAATGTTATAATATTAATATTACATAATGTTCATGTTGTTTAGTCTAGAGAAGAGAAGGCTTGGGCAGTTAGAGAAATCTTACTGCATATGAAAGCCTTTTGCAAGAAAAGTTTAGGTTTGTTTTTTTTTTTCCTGTACTGTTTAGGGCACAAGGAGAATGAAGATGAAGGGCTGATGGTAGAAGAGGCTCGAAAATTCCTCCTGTTTGCCTGTGGCCCCTTGCTCAGCCCCAGCTCCAGCTGCTCACTGCATCTCAGTCATGCTGATACAAATCTGTGTAAAGGTAGAGCAGATTGCTTCAATGACCCGAGTTTAGAATATTAGTAGTTCTCTGCTGAGTGGGAGAAAGGAGATGTGAGCCTGAGAAGTTGAAAAGGCCCTGAATCACTGTTTTCTTGATGGAGACCTAACCCTTTTTTCAGTGACTCCATACTTGCAGCAGCAATCCAAATTACAGAATGACAAAATCAATGAGGTTGGAAAAGATCTCTGACCGTGACCATTGAGTCTGACCTATGACTTGCATAATTTTTCATTTTATTGAGGGTAGGAAAATGTGCTCCACTGGGGTTTCACTGGGCTACCTACCTGTGTCCAGAGGTATCCCTGGCCTCAGAACTTGGGCTGTGCCAAGGATAAAACAGCTGGGTGATGGGACCCAGCCTTGTACACTGCTTGCTGTTGTGACTCTGTCTTGGACTCTAAGGTATGGGCCAGTATTTTCCCATGGAAAAGGAAGAAGGACTTTTGAGGATAAAACTGGGAATGCATGTCAATCAAAAGTGAAATAATTTTTTCCTCAGTAAAATGGTCCTTGGGTGCATGATGGAGACACAGAGACACACAGGCACAGAGAAAATCTGCCAAGAGAGCAAATTCTATGGCTACTACCAGACTTTTTTTTTTTTTTTGCCTAATTTTTCTGGGTGTAGATGATTTTTGGTATGGGAGCACTACACACACATGATTTGTCTTGCCCTCAGCACAGTTGTAAGGAACCTCTAATAGTTCTATTTCTTCTCTGATTTTAAAAGTTAAAGCTTCCATTCTTTTTAATCTGTTCCATTTATCATGCACATATTTGCATGTAGTACTGAGAATTTATTTATAGTTTATTTGTTATTATATAGCTATTAACATTTTAATTATAAATAGAGGTGAGCTGGACTACTGAAAGGAAATCCTGAGCCTTACCTGTACATGTTTCATCTACCAGGAACAATGCATTTTTATGGCTCTGAATTAATTTTTATCCCCCCTGGAAACTTTCTTCCACAGGAAATTTCAAAATCCTGCCCTCCCATTGTGATTGTCAATGGGTTTTGGTTTTGTTTCAATTTCCATGGCAACAGAAAAATTTCTTTTCTGACAGTGTTTGAATACAAAAGTCTAATTTCCCTGGGCTCTTTTGAATATGTCAATTTACATTCTTATCCCCTCAAGTGTTTTGAACCCTTGTCTGTAACCCCTTGACTCCATTTACTTTTGTAAAATCTCTTTTTCCTTAGTCAAGACAGACAGATTTTTTTCTATACTTCCTTTATTTTTCAGATATAATTTGATTCAATGTGCTGACAGCAGAAATATAGCCACATTTTATACTTGAGTTCAATTCTTTCCTTAGATACATTATTACTTTTTAAATTACTTCTACGCACTGAACTTAGTTCAAATCTAGTTTCAAGTTTGTGCAATATGACCACTTTAATTTTGAAGTCAGGACCTAGCTTTTTTTGTTATGTTTTGCTTACATTCATGTATCTTCCATCATTTCACATGTTCATCAGACAGTCCATGAGTGTGCTTGAAGAGTCCCAGCTACATAATCATTAAACTTTGCACTGAGTCTCCTGTGATTTTGAACAAAATACTTCAATTAATTCCTGAATAGATGCCAGACATCTGTGGTTTGCAGAGCTTTATCATTTTGTGTATGAATGATGAAATCTCCTTGTGTTTAACATCTGACATCACCTGTGCCACCTAATTATCTCAAGTACTAGAAAACTTCATGATCCATGGTTGAAGCTTCAAGCAGCCTCTAAAGTTTGAATGTGAAAGATGAATAGAAGAAAGTCAGGGACATGACAGTCTTATTCTTCTGTTCTTTACCTCCCTGTTTAGCTCTTTCCACAAGCATCAGTGAAATAAACTCCATCTCTGTGTCCCACCAGCAAGTATTTAATCTGTGAATCACACTGTAAATGCTGTTGTACCTCCCTGAGCCTGGCCAGTTTTCTTTCTTAGTTCATTTCCAGCTGAGTTGGAATACATGCATGGCTCCTTAATTGCAGAGGAAGATATTTCAAACCTGTCCCAAAACCTCCTGCTACTCTTTTCCCCTTCTCTATCAAACCATACTAAGGCAGCACTCATAGGCCCTGGCTGTGCTGATCCATATCCTGTTTCACTATGATAGAAAAGAGCCAGCAGCCCTGAGATGTGAATTACCAGCAGCAGAACAAAGCCCAGAGTGAATTAAACAATCATAGAATTAAGGGGAAAACTGAAAAAAAACCCCAAACAGACCTGCTTGGAATAGAGCTCCTGGGGATAGATTGCCTCTTTGGAGGACAGCTGCTACCCACAATAGGCATTTCCAGGTGCTTCCTAACTTTTAGAGAATGTTGTGCTGATAGAAGGCAACTTGCATTTTATTAAGGCATTAACAAGATTTGACTTCCAGCGTTGCTTGTTTGGGCAGTTATATGCAGTCTTTTTTATTTATAGTCTTTTGCTATATTTATTCATGCTTTTGGTGTAGTTGCTTATTGTTAATAGATATTTATATTATATAGACTTTGTTGCTGATACAAATGAGTTTTCTGTTAATGTTGAGATCTGAGCTTAATAATGCAATCTGCATTATAAATACTGTTTGACAGTCATGATAAAACTTCTCTACAATTTTATTTTTTGCAGTCAGTGAAATATTCATTACCAACATAGATATTCATAACTATATCTGATTTGTTTTTCTTAGGTTTTAGATCTTTTATTGCTTTTCTTGCATGGATTATCCAGGAAAACTGTACAGGCTCTAAGCTGTGGGAAGAGTCAATCCTTAGATCTTAATATGTACCAAGCAAACCTATCATGTTGCTCAGCTGTTTTGAGAGTTGTTTTTCTTTTAGATAAATATTTTTAAGGCTGTATCTATTTATGACTTTACCCTCTTGTGAATGGTTACTGGAGGTCATCTGTTGTTGGTCAGAAGTATCTGTTAATCATGCAGGAAAGGGAGCATGGGTGAAACATAAGGATTTCTTCCTGTGGGAAAGTGAGCAATCACTTTTGTTCTAGATTAGTTTACTAGAAACTGTAAAACTCTGTTCCCATCCTTGCCTTTGCAAACATTTAAAATAATATTTCCAATTTCTGAAGGTGTAAAGAAGCAACTATTTTTCCAGCGTCTATTCTTACTCAGTCATAAAACTTCTCCATTAATGAATATTGGAAAGCCATTTACAGTATAATGTCAGATGCCAGCAAAACATATACTGCTACTTATGCTTAGCTATCTAATGATTTTTGATGCTTCATTTTCATCTCTTGACATATTCAGGCAGGTTGTGGTCAAGTAATTCTTAAACCCCAGATTTTTCATTGTGTGCCAAATGAATGTGCATGTTTAATAAATACTGTAGGCACTAGAATAATTCAGAATACTTTGTGTCAAAACATCTTTATTTTTTTTCCTGACCCTTCCATAAAAGTAGAAGCACACTAGTGGTGGCTGTGAAGGACAGACAGATGTCCTGCTGTCAGCAACACAAGTTTGTGGAATTCAAATGGACTTGGGCTGAAGAGAAACAGAATCTACAGCCCAGCCTGAGCCCTCTGGCAGGATGAGTTCTTTGGAGGTCACTGATGAATAAAGGCATGAGTGGGGCTCCCAGCCAGAGGAGGTCTCACTGGAGAGCTGGTTTGGGAAGCCCAGGACAAAGCCAGGCTGAGGCTGGGATGAGGGCAGGGAGCAAGGGCAGAGTGAGGAGATGGAGAGAGCTGTTCAAACACTTCTTCCTCTGAAAACTCTTCAGTGGCACGTGTAGTCTGGAGCCAAAGAGTGGTACCAGGAGTTAATTGTCTGCATGGAAAGGAAAATAAATTTTCAATTATTTTACAAGCTGCAGTCTTTTCAGGACTTTTTTTGTTAACTGCCATCTACAGTAGAAAAACTGCTTGAATTTCACTATTGGTACAAAGACCATCACAGATTTACAGATGAAGCCAAGAAGGGTGGGGAGCCCAAGTAGTCACAGCTTTCCTCATTTTAATAATCCCTATACTGCACACCACTCCAGTCCTTCTGTTTCTCATCCCTGTGCATGAGAAGTGTTGGTAAATTTGGTTTTGGAAAGGTCCTGTGTTCTAGGCCATCATGGTTTCTGCATCTTCTCTCAACAGAGGAGAATATTAAACCTGTCCCACAGGGCACATTGGCCTCTCCAGGGAAAGGGCATTATGGCTTACTGTAATACTGTCTGGAAAACAAAACCAGATCTACTACACTTCTATATACCTCTTTTAATGAAATTTGTCTCTAAATCCTTTTAATCCTTTTTTTTTTTTTTCCAGTTTTTTTCTTTCCTGAGAGAGTGTGGATAGCAGCACTCTATCAGCATTAGAAAAATATAATTTTTGTTTACTTTGTTACTTTGTGACAGCTGGCTTTGAAAAAAACATGGTTTGATTTTATCTGGTCAACAAATTATTTTCATTCATCTGCAGCCCTGGAAGCCTGCTTGGATCTTGGAAATGCATCTGGTCCCAGTTTCAAATTGAATTGTCTCATTTTTATTTGACATGAGTGAGCATGGACCCTTAGATAATTATTTAATTTCTGTGCATCACAATCTACTCCTCCCAGTCCTCTTCCATCCCCAAACCTAGCTTTGGTACTTCTCAACTGTAGCTGTTGGTTTTAAATTTTCTGGAGGGTATTTATGGCACAGAGTAACTGATCAGGGAAACATGCCTCCTTCAGTGAATTCCTGTTTGTGTGCATAAGCTTTCCTTGGAAACACTGATGTTGGATTTAATTCCTGATATTATCAGTGAACTTCTCTTTATGCCCAGTGACTGCCATTTATTTGCAAGGTTCTTTTGACTGCGTAGATAATAGAGAATAAGAAGATATTTTACAAGAGTTTGCTAATTGGATCTGGAAACCTTTTCCATTAGTCACACAATCCCAGAGGTACCCATTTTTAGGAAAAAATGGTCAAAGTGAGTTGCTGACTAAGCAGTGGTTGGAGCATACCTCTAGTTGACACTGCTGAACATCACAGATATTCTTGGTCACAGGAAGTTTCAAGGCTCATGACTGGGACACCTTCATTAGACACCATCATTGTAGCCTAATTGATTGTAATTAACTTTTGCCCTCAAAACACAGGCCAGACACCCCAGCTGGGCTTCTCTGTAGGTCAGAGTTAGTGACATGGAAAAAGCAGCTAATAGCAGACAGCCACTAAACAAATGAAAATTTGTTCCTGGTCAGAGCCTGAGCTGTGATGAGGTGGTGGCAGAGAGGAGTCACTGACCCCTCTGGGATCTTTGCATCATGTCCTGAGCTCACCAGCATTTATCAGCTGTACTAGCTGCTACATTGCATTTCACTGCAAGGCAAAGCATTTCCTTTAAAAACTGTTTTGATGAGTGCAATTCCTGTTGGAGTGACTGGGAGTCTGAGTGCAGTAACTGATAAACTGACATGGGAAGGGCTCATTAGCCTGGAGAGCAGATATGAGATTCAGCATCAGCTAAAGGCAATCCTTCTAACTCCTCACCTGCCCTACACCCAGCCCAGACTCTTTAGATAGAGAAGGGGGATGAGTTTGGTGATTATAAATGAATCACATTGTAATACATTTTTCATTTTTCTTTGGTATTACTGATAGTAACTGGCGTGTCCATTGCTTATCAATATAAGCAGCAAGATATATTGTTACTAAAGAGGCTCAATAAAATGGATATATTAAGTTTGTTAAACAGGTTGTTTCACTTAGTAACATTTACTTATTTGATAGGATGGAGTAAATTTTTATTTTCTCTCTTTCCTTACATCTGCACTTCAGGACTGACAGATTGACCTTCTGTAGACTACCTAGTAAAAGGCAGTGGAGACTTGGTATACATTAGCTTTAAAAATTTTACAGATTAATGTGTTTTCTACAAGAGATATTGGGCAGTGTTTTTCTACATTCTTTAAAAAAGAGAACAGAATTATTTTGAGAAAAAAAATGTTTCAAAAGACCAGAGTGTTTACTTTTCATCTGGGACATCCAGACTTTTTATTAGCAGTATAAAAATATTTTTAGAGGCACACACCCCTTCATGAAGCTGATTTCCAGCTGATATGTCCTAGAATGTATATTAACACTCTGCTCCACAGGGTCACTGTGCATCATCAAGAAAAATAACTTCAATTATTTTAAGATTAGCTAATAAGTCTCAAAGTCATAATGAATCTCTCTCTGGACGTGAAACCCAAATGCTTTGTTATGTTTTCCTTTGGTTTATGAGGTGGGAGATCCACTAGTTAAAAATTCAAAACACTTTGTTGGAAAGTAATGTTTTAGAGCGATCTCTTGATTTCTGTGGCCATGAGAGAGATTTTTCTAAGCAGTCTGGTGCATTAATGCTCATAACTCTAGTTTGTGACTGTGATTATTTCTTGGTGCTGACTCAAGCAAGAGATCATAAAATCAAAATACAAAGCTTTTAGCTGTACTGGAAGCTAGCTGGAAATCAACATCTTCACTCACTGGACAGAGACTGGACTAAGTGACAAATGCATCTGACTGAAAATTGGATAAAATTTCCCAGAAGATGGCAGTGCACCTATGAGTATGTTCTGCCAACTTGGCAATTTCTATAATTTATAGCTGATTTTCCCCAGCCCCCAATATTGAGTGCAATAGCAAAACAGAAAGTAATGACAGCAGCTACTCTGTGTGTGTGTGTTTGTGTGTGTGTGTGTGGATACTGATGGTATTTTGATCTTGAAATCTGGAGTGAGGTACTAGTAATTAATTCACAAGGGCCTGTCCTGCAGGGATGGTGATGGACTGGATGCTTTTGGGTGGATTGGCAAGTTACTCAGCACTTTTGTTACACTCACCAGCACAATGAAGATCTCCTTTCCTTTGGAATCCTTCAGATAATTCCCATGCAAAACCCACTGACTACATCCAGAGCTTTAAAAGATGTCTGAGTTCTCAAAGTGTCATTGCTTTCAGAGAAATGGATATTGTAGGATAAGTGTTACTAATAAGCAGAATAGATTATGAGGTTTAAAATCTGGCCACGTTACATCTTTGCTCTACTGTTTGTCATCAAAAACTCCTTCATTCAGATAGGATTAAAAGCATATGTTCAAAAATACCAAAAAGTACTGCTTCTATATTAGTTGCAGTCTAAAAGAAATCAGTAATTGCTGTAAGTTTAGGTAAATTTCCAATCCGGGTTCCAAAGGGGAGTCTAAGTGTGGATTTTCAAACGTGATCAAACTTGTTAGACTGCTTAACATTTCAAAAATTGATCCATCACTTATTTTTTTTTATTTTAGAATTAGCCATAGGGGAAGGTAATACATCTTTTTAAGAATTCATTTTAATCTATAGTTATAATTTGCAAATAAAACCCAGTAGTTGTTCTAAAGCAATCATGAGCTGTTTAATATGTAAATTTACATGAATAAGCAAGTTTGTATTTGTAATGCACCTAAATGAAGAGATGCTTTTAAAGAGTAGAGAGGTAAAAGAGAAGGTTTTAGAGACATAGCAATGCTTACATCTAAATTTTGAAAGTAAACTTTACCATCGCCATCTGTATTAAGCAGAATTATTGCCAGAGTTCTAAAGAACATTTAAATATTTGTTCTCTGTAGCTTAGTCTGAGAAAAAATGTTATGTTATGGCTAATTTGTAACCATTTGTTTAGTTTTCCAAACAGAAAAAATTCACTAGCGCTTAAAAAAAAAAATTGCAGCTGTTTCTTTAAAATAAAGAAGAGAGCAAAAAATGATTGTGTGCTCTTATTCTGCAGTCAGATATAATTGCATATGTTTGTCCTACTGCTTAGACACTGGGGATGCTAATTCTACTAAAATAATATAAATGTCATCATTTCCTTTGCACAAAGCATAAAATTAAGCAACAAGTTAAAATTTGGCACTTTCTTGTTTGTTTTCTTTTAAGTTTTTTCCTCCTCTAGTATGTAGTAGAAGGGTTCTTAATTCTCTAGATTCAACTCTCTGTTTTAAAAGTGTGTTTGAGTTCCCTCACAGAGCATCTTTAGCCTATTTTATGATTGTGATTTTGTGATTGAACCTGTCATGACCATAAACTCAGACAAAACCTTCCTTAGCATCTGAAGAGCCCCAGCAGCCCCTTCCCATTCCAGTGGCTGCAGAGCTGTGCAGCCCATCTTTGATGGCCAAAGTCACAACCCATGAGCTGTGTGAGGAGGGCAGCAGTGATGGATCTGACACATTCACCAGCAGAACCTGTTGCCAGTGCCCAGTTCTCCATCTAATAATCCACCTTTCACTACTGGCAATCATCCTTCTCCTTAGTCAGGAGAGGCCCACCTGAAATCACAGCCTCCCCCTCCCAATGACCTTTGTAACATCACTTTCCTGGTGCTTACAGGACTGGCAGTGACTGATGGAGCTCCTGGAGCAGCTGCTCAAACTCCAGCTGCTGACATTTGCTGCTGCCTCTGTGTAATCTGGATATGCTCTGACATGTGAATGATGCTGCTTGCTATTTCCTTGTTCCTATTGTCTAAAATCTCAATAAAACTGAAAAATGCCACTGTACAAACTTCAAATATCTCAGCTGACTATTCTACAATAAGGCAAGCTACCTCAGCACAAATAAAATGTTAACTTTACTTTCTTTGTGTATTTTTCCCTGTGTTTTTTAGTGAATTGTCCATCTTTAATGTCACTGCTTGAGGTAAACCCAGTCTTGTTTTTTGGTCTATAACTGTGTTATTCTGGGCCATGTTCTGGAACCTTTATGAAAACAAATCTATTTATATTAGGGACAATAAAGACAGTACTACAAATGAAGGATCACAACATGAGAGATGTTCAGGAGGGTCGGTGGCTCACAGAGCATTTTTCTTTAATTTGTTTTGTGAACTGTGTGTGACTTATCAATAAAGCTGCTGTACTAACTGTAATTAAACCATTAAAACTGTCATCTGTCATAGGCTTAATGGTGATTAAATTTTCCCAGTGTGTGTACCTAGAATACTGAACTTTGCCTGATAATATCTTCTAGTAGTAGCTGTGTAGTATTGTGTATTTTGAGGGGGTTTAAAGTGGTTTCACATCCAGCTACATTTTGCCTACCTTGTAGCTAATATAGATCTGCCTGTCTTTCCCAAATGCTTGAAGTTCAATTATAGGATGCACTGAAACTACATGAACAGTATTGGAGTCTCTCTGACAGTTCAGTCACAGCTTTGTGAATAAGACAGGAAAATGGGGGAAGCTGGCTGTGGACTTTCTGCAATATTTAACTGCAACTAATAGTCTAATGCTTCCAGTGCTGTCCTAGGAAGCAGGAAAGCCAAGTCTGACTTTCCCTCATGCCACAGTGATTTTAAAAATTAGCTCCCAGGCTAGCCCTCACCTGAAACTCATCCTTCTGTTGAAAACTTGTCAACAATCAGAAAAAAAAAAAATTAGAAAATAAACCTCACCACAATAAAAAAGATGTTTCAGTGGGACAATAGGATTATGTAGGCATCTTGAAGGTATCAAAGGTCACCAGCACTTGTCCAGTTTGTAATGGCTTCTCCACAATCCTGCTACAGTCCCTAGTTGTGTTGTAGCCTCTCAGTCTGCTGTTCATACTCTCTCCTTTTTACTGCTCTCCAACTCTATGCAATCCACTGCATCCAGTTTCCTGCAAGCCAGCTTTCTAATTACTGATGGTGATAGAAGTTTAGGTGGCCTGAAGATCCTGGAAAGAAAACCAGATCCTCAGACAGCATTGTCACTCTTCAGCACACAACAGACACATCCTGAAAAGAATCTGGTCCAAACTGGCCCCCTTGGTAGTCCTCAGTGACATTCTGGAATTGGACACATTTCTGTTATGATTCAAATCCAGAACTCACAGAAAAAAAAGACTTCATGGTATTTATTTGGCTGCAGAGTCAAGTGGGTGCACAGGCTGTATGAGGTGTTTTGAATACACTCTCAGATTACAAGTACAAGACCAAACTTCATCTAAACTCCAAGTGGATTTTGTTAGTGTACTGTTTACAGAAGAACTGCCTGTGTTTGGGAGCTCTCACAATGCTTTCACTCTCCTTTTCATGAGACCCTTAATCTGTGTTTTCAATGGAAGGTGCAGACAAGCATCTGCTGTGCCATCTAACCTTGGAAAATATTAACTTTTGTGAGTAGGTTCTACTCAATAAATAACACATTTCCAGCAGAGTGCTGAATCTGGGCCTTTTCCTATTTTTGTTCTTTGTCCCAGAAGATCAGTATTTCCAAAAAGTCTTCTCCCAGAGGCATTCATTGCACTGTAGAGGGGAGAGAAGGCTTGGACACAGCCTGCAACATTGCCTGCACCAGCCTGCTGCAGAAGGGTGGCTGCCTTCCTGACCCAGTGATCCAGGCACAGGAGGAGCTGAGGAACTCTTTCCTTCCCAAAGCCATGTCTTTCTGACCCCTGAATAAAGTGTGTGGATAAAGTGTCTTCCAAACTCTGTGCTGCCACTTCACATAGTGTGTGGTGACAGAATAAGTTGGCTTCATGCCTCCATGGTGTTTTCAGTGTGGATGCTGAGGAACCTCCTAAAAAAAGTTGTCTTGGAGGGCATCATCTTCAATGGGCAGAAGGGTCAGGCAAGAGATTCAAGCTGGAAGGGACTTGGAAAGGCCTGCAAAAAAGATGAGTTGATTAACTGATGAGTGTGAGTTCAAGCCTCCTGAAGAACACTGATGTGAACCAGACACAAATTCTCTTCAGCCAGGGATTTAACAATCTTAAGCCTAAACATGCACACCCAGAGAGAGGATCTAAACACAGGAACAAGGTCTCCTTGTGGAAAACCTGTTGAAAGGCTATGTCACAATATAGAGTTTATATCCAGCTACAGGTATGTTCAGGCAGGGATAACATTAGGAGAGTGGTGAGGGAAATACAAGTTTCACACAACTGAGTTTCTCACAATTGTTTGGGCAGCCCTTCTGCTATGCCAGTCTGTTGTGGAGCAAATACAAAGTAAAGTACCTTTCCTCAATTAAGGCCCTGAAATAACCACATATATCCTTCTCCCAGGTTGCATATTTTTGATTAATCCTACCAAAAAAACCTATTCATTAATTGCAGGCTGACATCTATGCATGTACACATGTTTCTCTAAGAGCTGTGGATCAAGATGCTCAGATGATGTAAAAATAATAAATTCTGTGAAGATTTTTTGTTATAAATAATGAACCCTACTGGCTGAAAAATAAACCATATGACTTGTCAGGTTAAATACATGTAGGAGAGTAATAGTATAGAGTTTGTGTATTGAGTATTTATTTTATTTTTAATCACAAGCTAGTTTTCTCTACAACACTATCAGGTGAATTATAGAAGGAGAATCTGAATCTTAATATAGTTAGTCAAATTCAAAGAATACACAATTAGGTCTTTGCAGACTTTCAATACACTTACGTGTCCTTGTTGCCAGAGGGGATGTAAATAACTTCAATTTAAGTGACTACACTGCAGTACTTTTGTACCTTTGTAGCTCAGCCTTTCAAATGACTGTTTTAGATCCTTAAGACCTCTTTGGATTTGTACCTGTATCTTTAGAGTTATGAATAACTGTCAAAATGACTTTTTCTCTTTTCCCAGTGAATCACCTTCAGGTTTCAGTAAATTGAAGAGCAGTTACACTGCAGGAGGAGGGAATAGTGCATTGTTGATGAAGCATTTTTAGTCTGATCTTGTGTGTGGGCCTGCATTAAATTGCTGTTCTGACAAAGTACCAATCCCATCTCTGCAACCAAAGGTGCTGAATAAGCTTTGCAATTGAAAAGAAATGCAATTCCATTTCTCCTCTTTGAATTGAAAGTGGAGAGTTTAAGAAAGGCAGAGTATTAGAGTGTTCTAACTGGAACATTCATCATGAAATACAGCGTTGATTTTTACTTTTTATATCTATTATATATTTTCATATCCTTATACATATGCACATACATGTACATATGCACAACATTTATGTATATATTTTTTTACATGAGTATAGTGTATTTAATTGACTTAGTAAATGCACACAGAATAAGCTTATACTCTTAAGAACCTTTTAAAATATTTCTCTGAAATGAATGTAAATGGCTGGATGGAAGAGAATGTCAGAAAACTCTTCATTCAGTATGAACTGAAGAATTCTTCATGACCTAAAAGAAATTCTTCAGCAGAGCTGGGACTGAACTTGGTGAGGGTCAAGCTCCAAAACAGGCTTATAGATCTTTTTTCCCCAATTGCTTTTTCTACTTTTTTTTTTCTTTAAATATATATAGCATTATCTTTTATATCATGGCTTTATATACCTTTGGATGTGAAGAGAAAGAAGTTCCTTATATTCATCAATGATACCTCAATAGATTCCATTCTGTATTTACAAGAGAAGTCTATCAATTGTTCAGAGTTGGTTTGGCTAAAAAAGGAGAAAGCTGTGTGACAGCTGTGAACAATGAACCCCATCTAAGTGGGCCATTGACAGGGACATTGTGCACATGCTGTCCATGAGCCAAAGCTGCTATTTCCAAAGGTGTTGGATTGGCATCACCCCAGGAAACACTTTCTCTCTTCTTCACAGAGTCTTGGGTTATATCAGCCATTGACTCCCAGAAATGTTCAAAGGATTTTTGTAAGCATCCAAAGCTGTTTCTATGGCTCTATTCTTGGAAGATGGAAAAATAGGGAATGTAAAGCAGATGAGATCCTCCTCTGCCACTGAAACCCCTGCAGTATCCAGTTGCAGCAGGGAATCCTTATCTCTGAGAGGATTACTGGCTAACTCTTATCAAATATTCCCTGTTTGTGACCTTGGACAGAAGTTAGAAGACAAGGACCTGCTATTTTATGAGGTGAGACAAGACAGATTTTCTGCCCTTTCCCTGCAAAGTTGCTTAAGAGAAGCTGTGGTGACAGCTAACATCAGAAGATAAACAAATGATTGACTAGTGTTCTCAGGAATATCAGGAATACAGAGCCTCCTTTTCCTTTCATCTCCCAAATTCCACTGGCATTTCTTAGTGGTAGCTGTAGAAAACTGCACAGAATGGGGAATGAAACATATCAGCAAGGTGGTTTCTGTAAAGCTGCCTCTGAGTCCTGCCTGGAGGTGTCCCAGCAGGTGTGAGTGGATGCACCAGGCACCTTACCTGTGAGTTACATCAGACCCATCACTGACGTGCTGCCCACCAGCTGAAGAACAATGCACAGCACCCAAAACTACCGAGGAGTGCAGCCCATGCCCTTGGTAGTGCAGGCTGGATTAAGAGGAAATGTCTATTCCTGTCCTACCACAAAATGATACCACTGTGCATTTCCTGTGTTCCTCCTATATTGCTTGAATGCCAACTACACTTTCACCAGTACTTTGAAATTCTTGCATAAACTTCAAGATAAGCGGTATCTAATACATAATAACCATGGCAACAAATTTACTGCATCTTATTTAATTAGCACGACATTAGTTAGCAGGAGGGTTTCAATCGCAGGACATACTGGGATGCAGGCATGTCTCTCACCCATTAGCACTTCCTGGGGAATTGCTTTCTCTGTTCCACAGGGTTCACTTCCCTTTGTAACTCGTCTTGTCTCTGTTGGCACCACCCTTCTGTTCACCTTGGTGTCAATGCACTCGGTTAACATCAACTGCTAAGTGCCTGAAGCTGATTTTAACAAAGATGTTGCAAAAGAGAGTGTAGAAGTGCCTTACAAGATAGTTAACATTCTTTAGCAAAAATGTTCTCCTATGGTTAGCTCAGTGATTCAAAGCCATCACTGTCCGGTGCTATTTCTGACTTTCTTACATATCAGTGCTTGAAAAAAGTTCCAACACCTGCAATGAGCACACAGCAAGTGAATAGTGTCCAGTGTGCTGATGAGGAAGCTGCTGGAGGCAGAATGTAACCTGCAGCATCACTGAAAAGAGGCACTGCTTTTGATTTCCCTCAAATTATAAGAGTGAACAATAATATTTTCCTACCTCACTGTGGTGTCAGAAGAGAAAATTAATTAATTATTATATAATATTAATTATAGATGCTCAACTCTTCTGATTAGGAGTTCAGTAATTACCTAGCTTTTATAAAATGCTTGAAATTTTAGAGTGATTCAGTGATTGTATTTAAAATAATCTTTGCTGCCTTCTGAAAATAATGCCTCTGCTCTGACTTTGCAATCATTCCTCAGATCTTTATGCACATGCTTACTAGTAAGTACATGGACAGTTCCTTTCAAGTTATTTGGAAAATTTGTATTTCTGAAAAACAGAGTTCCTCTTTGATATTTTACAAATACAGTCACTTGTATATATCTATTTTGAAATTTTAAATTTACAGAGTCAACAGGCTTCTTTTATTTCTTTTTTTTTTTGTGTGGGAGTCAAGTTTGGCCATTGCATCCCTTCCTTTTTAAAATCATATTTTAGTTTTAAAATAAGTGTTGGGACCATTTGGCTCACAAACAGTAGGCAAATAACACTTCTTCATGATTGATTATGAAACACAACCTCATGCAAGTGTAGCATGACCAGTTAACTGAAAATTGCTTTCCATTCAGGGTTCACTCTGTGTTAGTCAATGATAAATACTTATTTCATCTGGCTCATTTGACATTATACACTTTCAACATGCAAACCCCTTGCTGACTTTAAAAAACAAAGCTATTATTCTCTATTCCACTTTTCAGTGGTCCTTTTTAGTGTTTCATTCTCCTATTTTATTAGAACTGCTTTGCTTTGAATTGCACTTATTCAGACAGATGGGCAAGACAGCCCATTTTATCTATGCTCCCTTATTTCCCTAAAGATTCCTCCTTATTTGAAATATAATAAAAGAACTGAAGTTCTTTCAAAAGAACTTTGACCAAATGATCGTGAACCAGATGCTATAACCTGAAAAGGTACATTGTGTTGTCAGACCTGAAAAGTTCATGTTAGTGCCTGAGGATGGAGAAAAATGAACTATGCAAAACAATCAAATTAAGAAGCAGATGTTGCCAAAGTTGTGTATTTAGTAGTATATCAACTTTAAATACTTCTTGGTGGCCTGGAACAATTTTAAAGTCAACTGAGACCAAATTATAGTCACAAAAAAAATGCCTTGTTATTGTATGAAACAAGAAGATGGAATTCTTTAGGTTGCTTTTCATCTAGGGACTTCAGATGAACTTGGGCAAGTGACAAGACATAGGGCGACATTTTCCTCCAAAATTTATCAGAGCTTCTTCCTGGAAATGCTGCTGATATTAACCTTGTTATTGACAATTCCTGCTCTAGGTGACATTTAAATATTTATGTGAACTGTGAAAATTTTATGTCTCATTTCTTCTTTCTGTCTTGTTTGTTGCACTGATGTGTTCTGTCTTCCATTTGTCTACAAGTAGCAATGTAAGCACTTTAGAGGCACAGCATCCATACCTTCAATATATAGTCATTCTCAAAGAGCCAGCACTCCTGCAACTATATGAACAATAACAGTTGTTCAAATATTGAGATACTGGTTTTGATTTCTATTCAGCTTGTTGCTGACAACTGGCAGATTGGGATGCAAAGCAGGCAGCTCAGCTTGAGTGCTTGATTTAAGCTGAGCTGGGTGTACGTCAAGATTAGTGAAAGGAAATAAAATCTACAATTCTGGTTCCTTTAACTGTCTCAGATATTTATTGCAACATACAGAAAAAGAGAGACAGAAAATCCTAATCTGGTTAGAGATTTGCATTTGATGGGAAGAGATAATATCTGAAGAGCTCAGTGTAGTGATATCCATGTCAGCAACTACATCCCCTTCTCACCCCAGGTAATCAAAGCCCTGTGCAAAGTGGCTCATTACTGTGAATGTTAATACACATATTAACATATATACTAAATATTGAGAAGAAAAAGTGTCAGGCTCCCTTTCCCAGGCATGACATGCTTCTGTTTTGAAGAAAATATTAAGCTTTGTTTTTTCATGAGGTTCATCATCTTGTCTCTCATACAGATACTTGACCTTCAGACATGCAGGTAGAACAAAGAAAAGATTACACTAATAAATTTTTTAAATGATGCAAGATGAGAAAATCTTCCAGTAAGCAAATCTCAAGATTCTTGCTGAACTTCTATATGAGCATTAAAAGTCTACACTAGGTGTCAGATTCTCCATGTTGTTGTGCCTGTTGTAAAATAAAGAAAAATTCTATAAATGGATTTTAACTATCTCAAAGTCAGGATGTATCCACACTACTACCAAGTTTCTCTGCATGATAATATCAATCATATCTCTAGAGAAAGTGTTCCATGATAATTTGGATTTTGTAACTTTTTTTTATACTAAGAGGTCAAAGTGTGCATTTATTTTCAATATTTAGGACCAAAATTATGCACTGAAGAACAAAAAAATTGTGCATTTATAAATTTTAACTTAATCTATGTCTACAAAACAATAATCCTGGTACATATATCATCAGGATAAGAATCATCATCTTGAAGATATCTTAGCTGCTGTAAGTAGAATAAACCTACACAGTGCACGTGGCTATGTAAAAAGCATAAAATATTTGAAATAATTTTAAAAATATTTAAGAAAACTTAATTTCCTCTTAATTCTTCTAGTTGCTAGTTCCAGCACCAGTAGTAACATACCAGAAATAATCTGTATTTACTGTCAATCTTACAATTTCTACAAAAAAAAAGAAAAAGGATGCTCTCCTGACAGAGAGATGGGGTCTGAGCACACCCCATACTGATTCTTTCTGCAAAGTTTTTGTTACCTGAGGAAACTGGCTGTTCTTGGAGTTCTGTTAATCTCTCAGTGACATATTCTGCTCAGTAAGGGCTGAGGAAGGATTCTGAGTCAGTACTTTTGACACAAATCTCATATTTGACTGACTCAATTGGTAATTGGCATATTAGTGTATTACTTAAACTATTAATATAGAGAAACTCCATCTTGTTTTGATAAGCTGTATCCCTTTAAGTGTTTTAGCTGACTATCCATCTTTGGTGGCTATTAGCTCACCTCCTATAAAAGACACTCCGGAGATCATAGACCAAATATGACTAATGGATAGGTCAAACATCACAAGTACTTGGAAAGAGCTCAGAGGGCTCTAATTTCTTGTCCAATGTAGTAAATGTTTTGGGCATCCTGTACTTTCCTCTCAGCTCGTCCCGTGAGACTGTGGTTTAATGGTAGCAGAATAAGTGTTCCTAGATTAACTCTCTCCAATTTCAGACTGAAATCATGCTTACAGGAGTCACAAATGCCACCTTCACTCAAGAAAAGAACAATGAAAGAGCACTGTTTAAAAAGAATCACTTAATTGTTGACATGAGAACCTGAATCAGAGACCCAAGTCAGAAAATGAACTACTGGGATTCTAAAAAGAACTGGTACATTTGAAAGGGGAATGGCCATTTACACTGAAATAAATAAACCAAAACACATAAATAATGTCAAAACATGAAGAAGAATTTTAAAGCAGTTTAAAAATTACTTTTGGGCAATGAGTCTTTAAAATACACTTTAACTTCCTTTGCACATTAATGACTGAGCACCGATGCAATGCATTCAAATGCTGCTCCTACACTATTGAAACTGGCAGTAAAATAAATGAAAGAAGCTCAATTTTATGCTTAATTTCAAGACATTAAAGTGAATGTGATTCTTCACAATACTTTCAGCAGAGACTTTGGTCCTTGTTGGTAAGAATCATAAATCAACTTCTGCACCAGAGCTCTGGAAAACGTTAACAGATCTAAACATTTTGGTCACGTACACTATAGCCCATTTAAAAACAAAAGGCTTTAACTCAGTTTAATAAAAAAAAATACTGTGAACTAGAGGACATAAACTCAGATTGAAACCCAGTGAAGACAGGTATTTATTCAGCAATCAGTAAATACATTTAAACTAATTTGCATTTGTAGAGAGCATTAAATGACTAGCATTCTTGTTATTCTAGCTGTTTCATTATGCAAGATTGTCTATTTCTTTGTGTTTGTAGTCAGGAAGAAATGCCAAATGAGTAGTATTCATAATCAAATATGGGATACAGAAAGTCTTATGCCTGTTCATTATTTTATCGTCAACAGTACTTGCACAAAATATTGGATGAAACACATCTTCCCACTTCAGACGCTTAAATAAAAGTAGATTTGGAAGGGTGAGAACATTTTATTTTACCTTTGAACTTTAATTTCTCAGCATATAACTGCCCTTATATTTATAAATATAGCAAAAGCAAGAGAAATATGAAGTATAAGCCAGGATTTTTTACCAAAACCATGGGCTTTTCATTGTCAGTGGTTTTAATATAATCTGCTCTATTTTCAGGAAGAAAATATGGGAAAAAAGTCTTCAGAGTGAGTAAGTAGGGAATGAAGAAATGCCAAATCTAGCTGCTGGCAATAAAGAGTTTGTCACATGGTATCACATTTGGTATGTTAGCAGTCTGGAAGTACTGCAGAAACAACTGATAATCTTGTTGGTCTCTGACTTTTCAACTTTGCTTGCGCAGCTGTTTGTTTATTCTGCTATTTATATCTCAACTGCTACTTGGAACATGCTCAAAGTATGGCAGAAATTCCCAGTAAAATAGCTTAAATCAGATGGACTGTCTTCCAGCCTTTCTTACTTAAAATGGGGAAAGAATCCTAGAAGTAATGCATCTCAGAGAAGCATACAAAATATTCCTCTAACCTCAGGTTAGAACAGGACTGGACAAGTCTGATTTAGTTTAGAAGGGATTTCTTTTTCTTCAAAGCACAATTCTTTTAGTTTGCTTTTCATATGGGAAACATTTATAGAGTTTGTTTTTTAAATGCAGGACCAAAGCCTTGATCTTAATTTCAATTCCTTTAATGAGCACCAGTAAAACATACTTTCTATGCAGGCTGTATTTCTATCAGCCATCTGGAATGAATTGGAGAAATTTGCTTTCAGGTCCTTGTAGCATCTTGCTAGCAGTAAGGACTGAGATACTGATCAGGTGATCTCTTCTGGAGGGATGCTGCCTTGTTTCCTCAGTTCAACTGAGCATTCTTAACACACACTTTATGTTTTTCAATCTCATGTTTTTTTCAATTTGTCATTCCAATGCAATCACAGGAATAAGTGTTTATACTTCCAACTGAAATTAAGGACCCCTTGAAGCAGCACCATGGAAAGCCAAGTTTTGAAGGAAACTTTTTTTACCATCTAATAAAATCAAGCATTGCAATATTAAGTTGTTGCTGTGGATATGAGCTTCTAGGACTTTGAAGGACAAAACTGTCCCACTTCGTCCCTCACTTTTGTCTCATTCCTTGCTAATTTTCATTCCTTTTTTTCTCCTGGTTGAGTGAAAATTTCATACACAGTTTCCCATTGGGTGATTGACTGGTACTGATCTAATTTAGCAGCAGCAAGAGTCAAACTCCAGCAATCTTAAAGAAAGTTGCATCCAAGGAAATGTTTAACACAACAAAAGCTTCCAGATTTTCAGCAGTTGTTCTTAAGTCCTCATCAGAAATAGAGAAATGGTGCTAGCTATATGCAACAAGAAAACTGAGACAGGGGAACATGGGATTGATGAACATTTCTCAACTGAATTTTTAAAATTAATATAGTTAGAATTTAGGATGCCACCTGAGGAAGAAAAATCAGAAATCCTTAGGTCTGGAAATGCTGATGAAATTACAAAGGTAACTAAAGTTCATCCCATCAAATGCTTGTTCCTTCACCTCTGTGACTGACCTGAGATCAAACTCGGAGATCTTTTGTTTTGTTTTGTTATCTAGTTTCTTGAAAAACTCAAGCAAAGTTATTCAAAATATACCTATGATATATCTGTGAAAATGAGTGAAAGAGCATCACCTACTTTCATGAGACTACCTTATTATTTAACAGGAAAGAGAAATCACTTAATTTGTGGTTCACCCAGATCAGGTGTCAGGGGTAGTTGACCATGGGAACAGTCAACACCCTCCCCCAAAGCTCTTAATGCTGAAGAAGTTCAAAACCATTCATCAGGAAACTATCCAAACTAGAGATGATCTTAGCTTCTGTAAGACTTCTCCTTTTGTGCAGCAAAGAAATGAAGACCCACTAAAAAGGCCAGAAAACAAAAAAACCAGCAAAAGTATTTAATAATGTTATGAGGAAATTTGCCTAAAAATGGTAAGTAGTAGATTCCTGTTCTTGTCCTAAAGAGTGTTTATATATTAAATATTAAACAGCCAGGGAATAAAATAAACAAACATACTGGAGAGCTGGGACTGGAACCTGTGATTTCATCTTCAAGGCACAGAGCTTTGGTGTCACTGATGGACCAGATAATCTTATAAACTTTTCTGCAGAAATTCAGGACACCCTGAGAGAGAAATAACTTCTAGCTTGCCATCTAAGAAGCTTTACTGGGAAGTTGGTAATTTAGCAATATCCCAGGCCTACAAATATCCCCTGGTGTGTAATAAAGAGATTCTGTGCCCAGCACAAGGCTGAACCTTGCTTACTGAGAGTCAAGGACCCACACAATGTGCTGAGTTGAAAGGCACCCACAAGGGTCATCCATGCAGCTCCTGGCCCTGCATAGCACCATCCCCAGGAGTCACACTCTGTGCCTGAGAGCATTGTCCAAACACTCCTTGAGCTCTGTCAGGCTGGTGCTGTGACCCCTGCCCTGGGGAGCTGTTCAGTGCCCAAACACCCTCTGGGTGAAGAACCTTCTTCTAGTATGCAACCAAAACCTGCCCTGGCACAGCTTCAGGCCATTCGCTCAGGTGCTGTCCCTGTCCCCACAGAGCAGAGATCAGTGCCTGTCCCTCCTCTTCCCCTCCCAATGAAGCTGTAGCTGCACTGGGGTCTCCCCTCAGTCTCCTCCAGGCTGAACAGACCCAGTGCCCTCAGCCCCTCCTCACTGGCTTCCCCTCAGGGCCCTGCACCATCCTTGCTGCCCTCCCTTGGACACTCTGCAATAGTTTAGAGCCTTTCTCACACTGTGGCCCCCAAAACTGCCCCAGCACTGGAGGTGAGGCTGCCCCAGAGCAGAGCAGGACAATCCCTCCCTTGCCTGGCTGTGTTGCTGTCCCTGATGTCCCCAGGACAGGGTTGTCCCTCCTGGCTCCAGGGCTCTGCTGGCTCATGGTCAACTCTGTATTCACCAGGACCCCCAGTTCCTTTCCATATACTCAATTCCAGTCTCTCTTTCCCCAGTCTTTAAAACTTTGGCCCCAGTGGAGCAGCTTATCAAGCCCATGGCAAGGCACAGCTTCATGTTTCATGTTTCAGTGAAAGGCAGGAGGGAGTGGAGCTCACCCTGCCCTCAGTGCTGTGACTGCAGCACCCAGGGAGCTCTGGGCTGCTGCACCTGCTTGGGTCAGGATTCAGACAGGGCATTTGGGGACACCATCTTCCTGCTAGACCTCTAAATCAGGGCTATATCACTTCATTATTGCTTTTAATGAATATTAATGCTCACTGAATCAGCTGTATGGCATACTGCAGAACTGCTGGATGCTCTGAACAACCCAAGATATAACAGGTATATTTCTTTCATTTGCATGGAAAATCCTGGAGAAAATAAGACTCTTACATTACTATTTATTTAGATATTATGCATAAGAATAAAGCATCTGTCAAGCAATAGAAGTTATTTGCTGCCTAGTGCATTTTCTTTGCATGTCAACCATGCTTTACTCTTTAGAAGAAACATACAGATTAAGCATTATGGATCAGGTGGTTGACAAGTGGGATTTGACACAAGTTTGTAAATTCCTTAGAGCTCTTGGAGCTACATAATTTACATAAACTGAAGAGAATTTTTCAGGTTCAACTTTGTTTTGGCTATATTCTATAGGCTCCACATGCTGACTACACATCCCATTTGGATGTATTCAGCTCTATGTTAATAGTAATATTATAAACTTTGTACTTGCAAAAATCTCATAGCATTTTGGGATCATGACAAAAGGGAAATTAGAATGATATCTATTTTTTGCATGCCTGCTACATGGCAGCAATCTGATGTCAAGCTTTAACAGGTCTTGCCATTTGACTTTGTAGCATTTAATAACTGAAAAGCAACTTGGTTTGAATTCTTGTTGGGGAGGTAAGGTGAAGTGTTGGTAGACAGGGTTTGCATAAAATTTGTTTCCAGAGGAAACTGGGTTCTCCTACTTTCTGTTTTCTCCTTGAAATATCCTAAAAGTCTAAAATATTGCTTGATATAATTGTGCAGGGAAAACTATGTATATTTTTTCAAGATCTATTATAAAGGCCTAACATGGTTTTTCTAATGCATTCCACAAAGTAATGTCATATATTGTTTTACTAACCAATATCTCTGTGCCTGAATAGATCACAGCCGGTCAGGAAATACATTTTTCTTTTTATTTTTTCAAAAAGCCAAAATTTTGTTTCATTTTTCCATTTGATCAGATTTTTTTTCCTCTGGAAGTAGTTTCCATTAAAAAAAAATCATGTTTTATCTTATGATTCTTCTGCTTTTTTTATTTTTCCACAGACACAGTTGCTATCTCAAGCATAACTCTACTACTTCTTCCAAGTCCTTCAAGCCAGCAGGTTTTTAATATGCTTTTTTTTCATCAGCAAGTGTCTTGTTGATGTCTAAAGCTGGCTGCACCAGCTTAAGTGGTTTCTCAACAGATATTTGTCATTTATGTAGTATATCACTTTTCTTTTGAATATGAGGATTACATTATATTTTCTAAACTATTTATAACCCAAAGCTCTTTTGTTTGATTTTCAGATAGCCCCTTCTAAGGATACAACAGTTCTTACAAATAATGAAAACTTCCATTTTAATTTCACTCTTGCTTATCTGCCTCACAAAAGTTGAGGAGCTGAATTTTAAACTCATATAAGGAGAGAAAGGGATAATGAATTATGGAGTTCACTTCCTATTATAAAACCTTTTAAAATGCAGAGATAAGAGCTTGAATTTACGGGCCAGGGAAATCACAGCACAGCTATGAGCTAATTCTCCTGTATATTGCTTTACAGCTCTGGAAAATTGTTCAAGATGCTGAGGAAATTATTCCATTCTGACATTCAGAAGAAATTTCCTTTCTGAAAGCTTCATCATTCTGTCTGTATTGTTGAAGGCATACAAGGTGTTTGAGAAGTAGCTTACAGGCAGCAGGCCAACCTCTCCTGAGATAACCTGGCAGAAATTGGTATCTAATTGGTGGAGTAAACCATTTCTCATTTTTTAGTGCCATCTTCTATTATGTGTTCATTTATCCTACTCCCTCCTTCCCCCTATTTTAAATCAGGGATATGTCAAATAACAACAACTTTGCTTGTTACAGACAAATCAGCTGAAAACTATGAGGAAATGGATTTATTTTCTTAAGAGAAAAAAAAGTTCTTTGCTGTTTCCACCTCTGGAAAAAGTAGTTAGAAAGGAAACAATGATAGATTATTTTTGAAGTATCCCACTGCTAGAAAAAACCAGGAATTATTTGCATTTGCAGCAAATATTCATGCTGGATATTAATAAACATTTTTATTTCTTAGCTTTTTGGTGAAACTGTGGTTCAACAGCCACCTAGAAATGTTGTGGTACCTGTTTCACTGGGTGTGTTTAAATGGTTAACTCAAATATAAATAGCCCATAACACAGAACTAAGACATTGGGGAGGTTTTTAATAGTAAAAATGCAAAGTGAGCTCAGGGCTGTGAGGAGGAGCCTCTTGGGTCTTGCTGTACACAGAGGAAACCAGGAAATGGCAGTAAGTTCTGCATTCCCCATCACAGAGTGATGCATTCATGCCAGATGGACCTTAGGAATGAGTTTGGGTTTGGGGTCAGGGATGAACAAGATTAGTGACCAAAACCAAAGTGAGCTGAGGAGAGAACAAGATGAAAAGTAGAATTCAGAAGTTGTATGTCACCTTGGACAAGCCATAGCAGAATTTACAAGCAAGTTAGTCAATGAATCAGCAAACTGGACCCTAGTGGGATTTTCAGAAGCACTTAGACACAAGGAGCATAATTTTTCATCTGAAATTAGAGTCTGAGATGCTTTAAAAATTTCACTTGCGTCCACAGTGATGGTGTTACCTTCAAAATATGACCCCTGAGCTCACATTTTTCTCTAAAATGGAATAAATCTGTAGGTTGCCTCCCTTGCAGGCAACCTCTGAAGAAAACACTGGTAAAAAAAGGAGTCTGGGACTCTCAAAGTACTGTGTTATGAAAGCCAGAAAAGCAGCAAATCTTATCACTCTCTTTGCTGGTGTTCATGTTGAAGTATGAACCCTAAAGCTCAGTTCTCTTCCTGGCAGGCATGGAGGCAGATTAAATCAATCAAAATGAAAAGGGCATTACAACAAGAATCCTCAAGAGCCACCACAGCTACTCTTCACCTGAATCTAAGGTGCAGTTCCTGCTATGAACTGTGTGGTTTTGATGTGTTCTAATACTGGTGTGGGGTTTAGCTTTGGAATAATGACTTCAGATATTTATGTGTGAGTGCTTGCACATGAGGTGGTGTTGAGTGGTCAGTGGACACACAGGCAATACTGTCAGTGGAGTCTGGAAATCTGTCCTGCTCATCCTAAAGAAGAAAGGTACCTAAGTTTAGGCACCAGCTGCTGTTTGAGATGTGGTAATCTTCCAAAATGTCCTCTAAGGGCTGGCAGAAATGAATGAGGCCTGGGAAAGTTTGCCTGCCCTGGATGCCCTCACAGGGTCTGAAGAGGCACAGCTCAGCTGTGTTTAGGCTGTGTTATCTTGGGCCAGATGGATATTTCTGTAAACTAAAGAGACTCTGCTGGGAGCCTGAACTTCTCTCAATGTGTGGAAATCCCCTCTCAGAAAATTACTGTGTTACATACTTGTAATTTGGGTGGATAATTCTGTGATGCTTTCAATTACAACACTTAAACTGATGTACAGCTCTGAATAGCAACTGATAAAAACTCATTCCTTCTCAGAGGAAAGCTCTGGTTAATAAAGGTGATTCTTTTCCAATCCCTGTATATTATCAGTTGATCTCTAGCCTGAGAGTACAGGCCAAGTTTTGTTGAAAAATTTGATGCATTTACTGCTTTTTTAAGATTGTGCAAACCCGGGACTTTTATTGAGTCCTGTGCTCCTCACAGAAGCAGTTAAAATGCCAGCTACTTCTGTATAGAAAAAAGCAATATATAATTTATGGCAATTATTTATACATTCCTTTTCCTTTTCATTATTTTCTTTGCTGATACAATCTGATTGCCAGGGGCATGAAAGGGCAGAGGCTTTAACTGAAATAACAATCATAGAGTACTGGTTAGTAGGTAGAAGAGTACAGGTTTCTTATTCTTAAATTTTTTCCTTCCTGGCAGAAGTATCTGAAATCTCTGCTATGTGTTCTCTTTTAGCACCCTGCCTAGGCATATGTCAAAGGCAATCAGTGCCATTTTTGGTCCAATTCTGCAGAACTGCAGGGGAACATTTTGGTGCTTAACAGACTGACTCTGAACATCCCTTATTCCTTGTACTTTGGCCTCTTTTAGTTTCCATAAACATTCCTCTTGGGCGGCAGAAGCAGCAGTCAGCCAGCCTTGCATACATGTGCAATTATTAAAGTCCCTTCCCAGAAAGAAGCTTGGGAAGGCTCCCTTTGTTTGACCCTTGGGCTCTTTGTTTGTAATGCTGGAATCTGGGATACTTTACTGGTCATCCAGAGAGCACAGGTGTTTCTTCTTTCCTCTCTCTTTGTAGATATTGTGCTTATCATTTCTCCAGGCCTGCTGCAAAGCCATTCTCAAACAGCTCTAAGTGTCCCTACCATTAACAAAAGCTGTACGTGCCACACTGCTGTGATTGGCAGTCAGTAATCAGTTGATTGATTTGTTTGCTGTACTACAAGCTTATCTTATTTATGGTGAACATCTGCATCTCAGTTTTCCCAAAAAAAAGGTAGGAAATAAAGGAGGGAATAGCAAGAAAAGGAATTGCAGAAGATCTTACAGGAACCCTTGCAGACTCATAGCCTCATTGCCAGGGGAAGCTTAATTCTTAGAGTCCAGGGGTGAAGATGAAGGTGATGGATAAGGGCAGGCACACTGTGCAAACACATTGGCAATTCCAGCAGGAGAGACAGGACTGAGGGCTGGTGGCAGGCACAGCTTGCATACTTGGGGTTATCCACATGGAGGGCTCTGGAGGAGTTTGTCCATGTGCTACATGAAAGAATCTTGCTCTTACCAAAACACGAGTACATGGAGCAAGACAGTCCTGTAGTGACTTACACCACAAATATCCTCTCAAAGCACCAAACATCTTGCCAAAATTTTGGTTGAAGATACAGAGGAGGTTCAAGGAGTAGAAGTTGGGAGATATTTTAATTTGTGTTTCAAATACCTGTTAGCACTCCAATGAGCAGGATTTCACAAAAAACTTAGTTAAATACTGAGTAATACTTTACTTTTGGGACAGCTGCTCTTTTTTCACATACACTGACACAAGCATTTGAGTCAGAGGCAAGGCAGAGTCACCAGCACACAACTAATATTCCATATTTTGAGATGATGGGGAATAAAGGGTGTGTTCAGGGATTTCAGAGAAAATATTAATTTAGGATTAGAAATATTGTTGGATATTTAATGTTTCTGTGGAGTAGGTAACATCACAGTGTCCTCTAAAGGTCTCTAGAGAGATTACCACTTAATAAAATTATGTTGCACCCAATTCGTGTGAATTCTGCATCTTTTTTACATTTCAATTTGCTGAGCACCTGATTTCAGCACTGCAATTATAGACACATTTTTGTCCTGTCCTCTGCAAGGCTTACAAGAGATGTCTAATTTTTCTGTCATCCTAACATGTTGAATCTGTTTGATATGTGCAAGAGCAAAGACCATCTAAAGAACAGGACTAGTGGATGATAAATGTCCTTTAATACCTGAAGCCACTTTTCACAGGTATCCAAATGGGCTATGTCAGCCTGTTGTTTGTGCAGTATATCCAAAGGCATCTGTTGTGTACAGATGTGAACACTAATTCCATTTGCTTAGGAGAGGTCAGGTTAAAATAAACTCATGTCAAATGGTCAGAAGATTGTCTTAGAGGAGAAAACAAAGAGAGATGATATTATTTTAAAATATTTCTTTGTGGAATATGAACAGGAAAACCAAAATCCCAGATGTGTATGATGCTGTATTGCCAACTTTTCCTGTCTTAAAGGATGAAAAGCTAGAATTTTCAAGGGGTCATCAGATCTCATGGTCAGGCCAGTATTTTACCTTCTTGTGAGTTTCAGCATTCTGCTTTGTGTAAGCTCCATCTTGTAGGTGATGAGATGGACTTTCAGTTAGCTGCTAAAGCTAACACACAGAAGAAAAAACAGAAATGTTCATCAAACCTGTACGTTCCGAGGGAAAGACAATGGAAAGTGAGGTGCTGCAGCACAACAAGTGCAAGTATCTTTGTAGGATTGTCTATTAGTTCTCTGCATTTTTTAGCTGTAGCATTTATAGTTCAGGAGGATATTCTCTATTAGGGAAATTATTGATGTAAATTAGTGCTTCAAAGTCAGGTGTTCAGCCTAAGTTAGGCATGCACCTTCACAAGGTAACGTGTCATAGCAGTGAGCACAAGAACATTGGGAAGCAGTTGATTGCTCCCTGGAGTTTCTGAAATCTATGTGGCAGTTTTAGAGAGAACCAGATGACTGGATTTCACTAGATGAGTAAATTCAAGTGGCTTAGGAAGAAGAAATCCCATTCCAATACTGCCCATCTCACTGCAACAGTGGAGATAAACTGGCAATTTAATGGTGAAAATGTCTTGAAGTCTTAGGCTAAAGGCATAGTCAAAGGGTCAGTGGTTATCTTAGCTTTAATTTCAAAGCCAGGACATGTTTCCAGACTGTAGATGACACTGTGTGACAATCAAAGATAAATTATGACAATTTAAGAGCAACTGACTTAAATAGACTACCAATCCCAAAATATTCATTAATGTATCAAATAAACTGCATCTGTCAAAAATATGAGTGGGCCATCATTCAAACTTCTGCTTCATTTCCAGGACTGCAGAGAGCCTGGGAGAACCACAAAGAAGACAGTGCAGTCCCTGATGTTATTCCAGAAATAATTGACCCGTCTTACTGAAAACATTTTAAAAATAACTTCAGGATACATAGGAAAAATAAATCATGTCAGTTTTGCTGGCAATAGCACTTAGGCTAGTCTAGACAGATTCAACATGATAAAACCTTGGTTAGCTGGAAAGTTTAAACCACAAATAATTTTCAATGTGATAAATGTACAATTTTCTTTTGAAAGGAAAAAGCAAGTAAGTTTCCTAGCCTGGTCTGTAATACACAATTGTTACCTGTGAGGTAATGCCAGGCCAGCCAACCATATTAAGGTTGAATTAGATTGTATTCAGTCTTCACACTGACATTTGGCACAGATTTATTTTTAAGACTAAGGTCAAATTCTAGTGTAATAATCTATGCTTTCTGTCAGTATTTATGAACATGATTTAATTCCCCCAACTCTGTTTTTCACTGATTAAAACTCCCCAAACTATTAATCTCATAGTCAAAGCCTCTAAAAACTAAAAGCATGCCTGCAGTTATAATGTCTCTTTAAAATAGCAAAGGAACAGGCCAGAAGATTAAATTGGGGATAGGCATATTGTTTGTGGCACGTGAAACATTCCTCCCCCACTGCAAAAGTGCTTGGAAGGGTTTGCCATTTGATTAGTGCTTCAAAATGATAAGAGCTGCAGGGAAAGAAAAGAGTCATGTGCAACTGCAGTCTGTCTTCAAATTTAATCTGCTTTAGTAACACAGACAGCATTAAACCCACTGCTGGCTGTAATTTTTCATCCTAAATATGTCTTGTTTAGTGACCTGTGTCACTTCTCAGAACCCTGATCAACAGTTTTCAGGAACTGAAAGTCTGAATAGACAGGAGAGCTTGTTCTAAAGCAACTACTCCTTTTTAATCTTGCATCACTTGAGATACTGAACTCTGTTGCTGATCACATTTGATTCAAGAAACTTTAGAAAGTGCAAATCTTAGAAGGCATATAAATAGAATGGAATTCTGCCATTATTTTCAGTGAAGTTTAGTAAGAGATTTATGGATGTTCAAAAGAAGACCAGATTTATGAGTAGAGTACTGGTATGGCATAGAATGTAGCATTTAGTCATAATGTTAATTTTATTAGTGAAGTGCTTCATAATTTGTAGTAAAAAGGCTTAGTGAAGGACAATCTGGACAGCTAATGGCATTATTTTCAATAAAGGGAGTGAAATAAAAACCTAGGGCATTTTTTTTGTTCTTCAAGTACACTGGAAGGTTATACAATAGGCTGCAGGGAAAGACATGGAGATAATGAAAAAGATACCAGTGAAAAACCAGCAGATGGAGATTGCTCTAAAATGCTAAATGAAACACATGTATTTAAAGTAATGAGTATTTTATGATGAGAGATTCCACCATTATCAATTTAATGGTTTTAAAGCATTAAAATGCAATGAGACTAGGGAGGGCAAAAGTGATTTAAATATAAATCTATTGATTATAGACCTAAATGCAGAGGTTTTGTGCAGTCAGTTCAGAGACAGAGAAGAATAAGAAACAGGAACATAGTCAGAGGTCTTTAAAATGATTGCTTTTGATCGAAAGACTTAACCAAAAATGCAGGAACTTAAAGGTTTTGCCAGTTGTTCAGGATGATTTTTTGATGTTATTTGGGAAAGAAATGCTAAGTCCTTTTTTACTTGAACTCACTGTGAATGAATCAATAGAGTGTCTTAGTGGAGTGCACTACTACAGGGTCTTTTTAGTCAAGACCAGCCCCCTTCTTTTCCCAGAGCAAGTTTCTAGGGATTGTTCAGATTATGCTGTTAATTTTTCTTTATTCCTATTCCTCCTTGCTCTTTGCACTGTAGAATCAAGAAACATTCTTCCTCCTGGAAGATGTCTAACCAGCCATTCTCCTCTGCTTTGGTCCCCAGGTTTATGCATAAAAACCTTTGCTGGCTTTGGTTGAACCACATTGGAAACCTGCAACATCACCTGCACAGACCCAAGCAGAGCATTTGCAGAGCAAAGTACTGCATTCACCAATTTGAAATAGTTTTTGCCAAGCCATAACCTTGGTATACAATCAACTTCATTTTTGTTGGAGTTGCTCATTTCTACTGCCTAGGTTTTTTTACCCCTAGAAGTACATCTTTCTCAATCAGTTAAAAAACAAACAAACTAAAAAAAGGCAATCTTTCTTGACTGATTGATCGATCATAGACTTCTCAAGAGCAAGGGGAATCTTTCTATTTCAGTGTCCAATGCCATGAATTTCCAGACCTGCAGTGTAATAAATCTAGTATGTGGCAAGTAGAGTGTAACTGTGTACTTAGAGGCAAGACCATGGCTGAATGCTTTGCTAAATCAGAGTTCAAGATATTTGTAGAGCAAAACATGCTGTGCTTAAAGGAATGGAATAGACCATTTTTATTCCAAATGTTTGTGCAGTTTGGAAAGTGTTACTGCATTAGCCCTGTCAGCATGACTTACTTTGTTGGCTGGTCCTCTCTGTACTGCTTTTACAGCAGTTTCCAGTTCGTGCCCTGCAAAAACTTACAAAATAAATCTTGGTGGTAATTTTATGCCGTTGTAACATTCTAGTCACTTGCTTTAGTGCGCTTGTTTTAGAAACTTGCAATTTCTAAGTAAATATTAGACTTCTAATTTTCTTAATTAACCTAATTAATACCCACTTGGTCTATCCAATATCCTATCCACTCTTAGTGCTGAAGTGACCAAAAATAGCAGAGATTGACCATGGTCCATGAAAAACTAATAGCAAGAGTGACATTCACCTCTGGGTTGCAATCTTTGTCCAGAAATTACTGTCCAGAAATTTATACAGTTTTCACTGTAAGCAATGCCACAAGCCCTTTGGCTTGTTGGGCAGATATGTCTCATAGCTTTTTGCAATTGGCTCTGGTGCTCAGCTTTGCATCCTGGGTTCAACTGTTTGTGAGGATGAGACCTGAGTGTAACCATAGACCAGCATGTCCTAGTTGGTTTTGAAGGAAATTGAAATATAAGGGCTGAGGAAAAGACTTGTCTAACAAGTCTTAAAGGTCCATGGCCATCTAACAAAGTGTGCCTGTCCAGTGGTGCAAATGTACTGATTGAAACTAGTGGGAATCACACTGCTGTGTTCAGTGGGAATATCAGATTAAATGGAGAGACCATATCAAAAGTGGCCTTCTATTCATTGCTGCTCCTGGGGGCATTGAGGAGTTGAGTCTCCTGTGGGAGAGCACAGTAAGCTCCTGGGAAAGATCAGTGACTCAGTGCCACTCCTGCTGGCTTGGTGGCCCAGGGTGTGAGAAAAGCAGGGAATCCTGCAGGTGGTGGTGCCTGGGTGAGAGCCAAGGGCTACAGGGGTGCAGCACAGGCTGAATGTGCTGCTCTGCTCAGGGCTGGGGGTGCTGCTGTGTCCTGCCTGGGTTAGGCAGCTGTGTGCCTGGAGTGACTCCAAGCCAGCAGCCCAGCTGTGGGTGCACTGAAACCAGCTCAGGACATACAGTCCATCTATTGTCTCTGAGCTCCTGCAGTGGAACAATGCAGAGCTGGCCCATGCTGGCTCAGACAGAGCTGGCTCTGCAGGTTCCAGCCATGCCAGCCTTAGGGACATGGTTTAGAGCTGCACATGACAGTGTTGGGTTAGTGGTTGGACCAGATGATCTCAGAGGCCTTTCCAACCTTAGTGATTCCATAATATTATACCTGACCATTCTGACTAGTCTTGAAGACATAGAAAATTATTCTGATACCATAAAATCAAAGAGATATTATCTTTAACTATTTTGTGACTTCATGGCCAGAAAACTTCATACATACATCAGTGCTAATGTCAGTTTTTCCAGATTTCAACACAAACAAAAGCTAAGAAAGACTGCCTATTTGCAACATTAAATTAAATTGTCTACAGTATTTATTTCTCATATACTGATTTTACTGGTACTTTTTGAATTATGTCAATCATTTGTAATGTGTTACTGGAATGTGGCCAGAACTTCTAAGGAAGTAAGTTGCAAGTACTTGTTAGCTTTCTTTCCCTTTAGAATTTTTCCAGTAAAAGAAGAAACTAACCTAAAAACCATTACCTGATTGTTTGAAAACTATTGTAGTCTCAGCCACAAGAGGGAATTTTTTTTAAAATAAAAATTTACAGCTTATAAGAGTATAAATTGTTAAGTGATGTTTTTGAAAAAAAAAATCCACTGAGCTGTAATCAATCAGCTAAAATGATGATTATGAAAAACATATTTTTCAGACAGTAGTGTTTTATAGACTGCTGTATATCTGATATGTATAAGTTTACTGAACCCAGAAAAAAGTGGGGCTTGCAGGTTAGGAAACTTGTCTTTTCGAGACAGTTTCTTTTGAAAGTTTTTTTTCATTGAAATGAAATGAATAGGTTAATAAGCCCTTTCAGACTTCAAATGACACTGGAAAGGTAAATTCTGTGCATGTAAGGCCACTATCACATTGGACTACAGGAAGGTTGAAAATGGATGAAGCATCTGCTTATGGCACCCTGGTGGCTTGATTTTGTTATTTGTTGACAGTGTTTTACCTTTTAAAAGCAGGAAAAAGTAAAAATTTCTTTTTCAAATGCACAGCAACAGAGACTTCCTCATCCTTCAGTAAGAGTAGTGTAAGCCACTGTGTAAGAGTGTAAGCTCTGTGCAGATTCCAAGTCAAAGTGGGAGGTAACTCAGGACCTGGGAATCACAACTCTCGACTTTTTCAACTTGACCTTTAACAACTGAATAATCATTATTTTCCTTATGAAAAAATTTCTATTTGGAAGAAAAATATATAATAGCACTCAGCTAATCAATTGATTTTCCTCTCCCCCCCCTTTATTTTTTTGTTCAAACACTAATGAAGACAGTTATAGTGCAAATACTTGAAGTATTGTTTCCATCTTTGCAGTCAGAAGATTCTTAAAATGCTCCAGCTTCAGGGAAACAAGCTTATTTCTGTTTATATTTTGTCTTGATTTTGAAATGAAATACAAAGTAATAGCTTGCTTATGGAGACATTGAATCCCATATATTATGCAGTAATGTTCATATTGCACAGGATAATTTCCACTTTCTTAGCAAAGATAAATATTTTCCTGTGTCAACATTGATAAGAATAACAGAAGAAATGGCAGCAAGCTCACAACTATTTTATGATCAAGAGCCAAACAAGTAATTTAATAATCCAATTCCAAATGAAGCAGCTATGTTTGAAGCAACTATTACACTCCAGTGTTTGCAGCTCTAATGATATTTGTGTGGTACCTAAAAGAAAGCTGTCAGAAAACAAATGCTTGCTTCCTTTTGTTGCCCACACCAGAATCTAGGCCCTTTGTTACAAATTTTACTACCTAATTTTGAGCATTTTGTCCATGTTCACTTGTATCTCACACATATTTCAGAGTTATGTCATAGCTTGATTGAATAGTGCTCAGTCACAAGTTTTTTCTTATTGCCAGAAGAATATCTTTCACAAGTAATTATCTTTTTTGATAACAGTCTTGCAGTTTCCCTTTACTGTACTTTGAATGACTGGCAAATGTAAATGTTTAGCAGTGTTTTAGCATTCCCCCTGTGATGATGTGTTTTAAAATAAATTTACTATAGCAAACAAGAAAATCAAACAAAACTATTCAATTGGTGTTCCTGTCTAACAAGAAGCAAAAATTTTTCAGGTGAATCACTGTTTTCATAGCTACTGGTATATGTAATATTTATTTTTTGCATGAGACATCATAAATATGTATTTTAGCAGTAACTTTTTCGTTTTTGTAATTTTATTTTTTTAAACACTTACCTTGAAATACGTACTTTAAAATTTTAGGTCATAATTAAGAGAAGCTTAAAAAAGGCACCCAGTCCCTTTGAAGTACAAATCATATCTTGAAACTGCCCATGCACTTTTAGATAAGTAAAATCTTAGACTTGTTGAGATGAGCATTGTGCAGAAAGGTTTACTGGATGTTAATTTAAACCAGAAGTTGTGCTCACAAAGGAAGACTTTCTACATTTTTATTATGGCCTTCTAAATTGCACTCCTTCCATCAAGGTTACACAGTTTATTAAATATTAATAAAACAGAGAACAAAATATTCTAATTGCAAATAAGTGCAGTTGATGTCGATTGCATTATTTATGTTTCCATTTGTTAAACTAAGACAATAGAAATTGAAGAAAGACATTAAGTGCACCAAAATTTAAGGTAAATTTAGAACAGAATGGTTTTTTCCTCTATATTCTCTGATGGATGGAAGTTCTTTGCTTGTACTATATGTGCCAAAAAGACTGATTATTTCTGTCTGTCTTAATAAAATCATCATTGCTGTAAAACATACTGACATTATTATTAAATTTCTAGTGTCACTAGGAAATAAATTTTTAGTGTCACTTCTGTATTTAGAGAGAAGTCCTCAACATCAGACAACAAGGAGTTTATGATATTGACAAGCCCAAGCAGCTGAATTCCAAAATGAGATTATGACCCTAATGCTGGGAAGAGAGGGAAGATCCTCTTTCCTGAGAACCTGATTTGGAGACAGATGAGTGGCCTCAAACCAGTGGCAACTTAACTTGGCAATAACAATGCTGGGGAAAACTGCTCAGTTCATTTGGTTAAACCATTCATGATCAAAATGGTTTATTGATTTATTTGCAACACTTAATCAACAACCAGTGAACAATAGATTTGGCATTAATATTGACAACATAATAGAAAAGCCACAACATTAGACAGTTACAAAATGTAAATTAAAACCTACAGGTTTTGAAATATCCAAATGCATCATTTTTGCTAGGAGGCTACAGGGAGTAGGAGCTGGTCAGTAAAGGCAAGGAAGGTAAAAGGAAACCTCTTTCCCTTAGAAGGAGCCAAATTTCTTCTGCTGCCCTGAGCAGGACAAGATCACAAACAGCCTGAGCTCAGTGTGAGTTTTGCTGTTGACTAAAGGACTCCAAGATTTCACCAGAACCCCCTATATTTGGAGCATTTCTCCTCCTGACCTCACAGGTAAGATATTCAGTTTCTTGACAAAACTTTGTTCAAGAAGGGGAAGATTTTCAAATGTTTCAGAAAACTCTTAACTTATAGTCCCACTGAGTGATTAAATACCCATCCCCTTGCCCTCTGATTTTTTTATTTCATGTTTATCCTAGGCTAGTTATGTTTCCTGAGGTGTACACAGTACATCTGAGACGTGACTACCTAGCTAATGTTAGACTAAGATTATTATTTCCAATTTCCTATTCCAATGTGTAAATCTGTAATCAAAATGAATCAAGCAAAGTTTCTTCTTCTTTGCAACCCTTGAATTCCCATGGCTAAAAAGTTTAAGAGTTTCTAATTAAGAAAGATAATATACTCACTGAGACTAATGAGACATGCTGCTGAGGGATGCTAAAGAACTGAAACCCTACATGAATATTAATTTCTCCTATGATATGAAGATTGAACACTTTTATCATACAGGGTTTTTTGTTTTTTTTTTATTGACTGACTATTACTAAAGAAACTGTTGAGATTATCATATGAATCCTGAGCCTGCATTTTGTCACACTGAGTAGCAGCTCTGCACAGACTGCTCCAGTTAATGCTGGGTGTTGTAAGACATGAGCTGACCTTTGCCTTTCACATCTGCTACTGAATACAGCCATGACATGACCAGAAAGTATTTACAGTGACATTACATTCCCCTGTAACGGGAAGGGTTTGAGCTGCAAGGTTAATAGAGGAGATGGAAAGACACTGCATTATATGTGCCATGCTTGGGAGGGACAGAGGAAAAAATTCTGGGAGCTGGGGAAGAGCTCTTGACAAGCCAAGATATTAGGTGGTGAGATTTTGGAGTCCAATTATGGCCATGGGATACTTTGAGAGGCACCAACTGAGCACACTATGTTTCATTTTGCTGTTTCATAATCTCCTACAGCTTCTGAAACAGTTAGAAAAAGCTGCTAGGGGCATTCAGAGATCAACAGAGTCATATCCTTCCTCTTACAACACAAACCATTAAGTTTAGGGGATTCAGAGCTGGGAACCTCTTTTTATTAAACTTTAGATCATAAAAAAGGATAAATTTGGCTTAAAATATTTATACAGTTTAAAAAAGCTCTATAGTAGATATTTGGATTAAAAGTTGCACTTCAGAAGATTTAACCAGACCTATTTTCTTGACTGGATTCTAAGTGAAAATTCTGTATTTCATTCTCTTAATATCCCAGCTTTAGAGTGTATTGCAGAAAGAATTATTTCAGTTTCACAAGTTTACTCTTTATTAGAGAAAGAATTACAGCCTCTTATAATGATTGTTTTTCAGACTTTTTTTTCATGACAGCCCAAAATTATCTTTTAAATGTAACACATTTTCAAGTCATGTAAATATAGGACAACTTTTAAACTACAATGTAGGTAAATCAAAAATATTTGCAGCAATAGCTATCCTATCTCAGATAAATACAGAATACTGCTGAACAAGACTGAATATCCAACACATATGAGTGTCTCTTTAATGGCTAGCTGAAACTTGGGGAATGTATTTTCATTTTAGAAAGATGTTTTTAATTACTGTCAGAAAAATATTGACTCTCGTATTAATCATAATTTATTTAATCAGGCACAACTAAGTTTGGATTGTCAATTACTCAAGTGGAAATGTAGGATACTTAAAGCCCTGTTTCATCTACAGTGCAGCAAAATGGCTGTGGTGATAATCCTAAAATTGGGCTCAATAACCTTAGAGATCTTTTTCAGCCCAAAAGATTCTGAGAAATGTTTGGTACATGCAGGTGTTTTCCTATATGCAAAACTTTTCCAAGGAGGGTTCTGTAACTCAGATCATTGTGTTCATTTCAGATAAGTGTATTTGAATTGGCTTGACCTATTACCTGTTGCAACTGTATTAGTATTTCTCTTTGGCTTCATCTTTATGAGCAAAATCATAGTGTCAGGACCTGCTCTTGGCACAGAACCCAGCTGCACATTTTAACCACATGTATATCATTTATCTCTTCCAGTCTCAGTGGTCTATTGCTACATCCAGACTACCTCTTGGGAATATTTCCTAACAAGTCCTAATTACCTAATTATTTCTAAGAGTTTCTTGGGATGATGCTTCATGACATGAGCCAAACACGTGAAAAGACTGCTCCAGATGCTTCAGAAAAGGGATGCTCAATTTTCTACACCTGTGGTTGTTACCCACCACAATTAATTTCCTGGTATATGTCTTTATACAGCATATCACTTAAATCCAAGGCTTCAAGGCTAAAATACTCCTAACCAAATTTGAAAGGAAAAGCAGCACTGTAAATGCAAACAGACAATAACCTTTCTGTGCCCCTTCATCTGGAGATGTAATTGGAAGTCAGGATTTGCAAGAGCAATACAGCTAATGGTAATGTTATCCTGGATGGCCATCCTTGCTTCAGTAAGTTATAAAAATTCACTTCCTTGCTGAAAGCTGACACTTTATTATAGATCCATTAGTGACAGGAGCAATCCTCATGGGTGGCTGTGGCATGACACAAATTCTCTGTGGGTCGCAAGATCAGCTTCTTTCTGCAAATTTTATTTTTCTAGCATAATCCAGGAAGGATTACACAATTATGTTGATCTTTTTAAATAGGTTTTTTTTTCCCTCAGATGCTGTTTTTTAGTAAGGGTCAGTTTCGAAGCCAGTGCAGAAATTCTGGGAAACTGCATCCTGGCTTGATCACACACTCTTTAAAGGATAGTGGTAACTGAATAATTTTTTTTCTTTACTTTTTTTTTCAGTAAATGAAATATGGCTTTGGAGAGGAATTAGGAAGCAGAGGCAGGCAGGCAAAGGAGGAAGCACTTATAATCCTGTCTGTATGTAAGTGAGAATAAATCTCCAGAATTTCCCCTCTTATCTGTCACATACCAATGAATTATACCCTAACATAACTGCCAAAATAGATATGGCATGGGAAAATCTGTCTCATGGAGATCAGACAGCCACTGGGCTTCTCTACAGCAGCAGCCTCCAGACCTGGTTTCATTATTTTGATCACTGTTATAAAGCAAGGTTGATATTTTCACTGCTGAAAAGATACAGGACTGAAACATAATGTGTTATTGAACTTGCAATAGAACTGAAACCAATGTTTCCAAAATGAGCTGTCTAAACTAGAGTGGGCTCTTCTGCCTCTTTGTACCAGCAGCCAGGAAGACTACTACTGAATTCTGTAAATTGGCAAATAAGATAATTTTCCAGAATGTTCTGTTACATGTGGACATAACAGGAACCTGATCTGTTTGCCACATTATGGTAGCAGAAGGTTATTAATCTAAAAAATCCTTAACTAGACAATAAACCACTACAAAAATGTACTTTCATATAGGAAACAATCTCTGGGGGAGGTGCTATGGTGGGGGAAAAGCCTTTTGTCATGGTCCCCTTATCTTTCTGTCTTGCTGAGCAGAAATATTGTACTGTCATGGAATACTTTCTTAATGAACCTCTTCTCACCTGACCTTTTAATAAGGAAAATTATATAAAATTTTCAATGGTGAAGGAAGTCTATAATTGTCATTTTGATTCAGCCTGTAGCTAAAAGTATAACAATGGAGCTATGAATGGTAAAATTCAAATGGGCTGTTTTGGTCAGAAAAAGTAGCTTGTCAAATTGTAAACTTATCATGTGAGTATGCTCATTTTGTTCTAATGTTGAAGGACAAAGTATTATATATATAAGAAGGAGGTTATTTCCACTTTTAAATTTAAAAACCCTTAAATGAGATCATTTTTCCCTGTCCTGAATCTGAACAATGATTCATTTTTTAGTCTAGTAACAAATATTTTTAAATTTAATTTCAATGTATTAAACTGGATGTTTCTGCAATGATGTGAACTAAAAGGTAACTTAGGAATTTTCTGTGGGTAAGGTTTTGAAATATGAGCCCTGTTGCACAATTCAATGTGCCCTTGCTGATGAGCTCAGGCTGCACATCAGCCCTTCTCCCTGGAGGCTCTGCCACTGGGATTACTGACTTGGCAATGCTCACAGCATGGGTCAGGATTGCCCAGCATCAGCCCTTTGTGTCTTCTCCACAGGAGGCAATTGAATTAAAAAGTAACTTTTGGAATATTTACCACATGACAGCATTTCAAGAGACATGTTTACATAAACTGTTTTCCACGTGGGTGAGTGCTGGGATGCAATTAGAAGGAAATCAGATGTGTTCATTGCTGGCAGCTCCCTGGCTGTGCCTGGGACTCCCTGTGCCTCAGACAGCTGGGTGCTCCCACAGCCAGAGGGATGGTCTCAGGAGGAAGGCATTGTGGGCTAATGCTGCTGGGATTTTAAATACAACAGGGTATTTTACATCTTTTTCTGTTTTAACATACAACCGAGATTTCTCAGAGGTATAGTTATATAGAAATACATAGGATGGTATATGAAAAATGCCAAGAATTTTACTGTTGTTGTCTGGATATTCTCAGTTATTAAGAAAAATGTCCAGAATACTATGGATGTAGTTCAGAACAACTTTCAGTTGTTCCCCACCTCCCTCTTAGGAGCTTAGTTTATGTATTGCAATTGTTTCTCAAAATCAGTGTAGTGGTAAGTGGCAGGAGTCTTCAGTGGAATGGAAATGATGGTGCTAAACATGTTTTGGTGAGTGGGCCTATTTCATCCATTTACACTAGCTAATTTCATTCAGTGGAATAATGAGACAGTGAAAGGAGCCATAAGCATCTTGTAAAACCATCCTTAGATGGGCCAAAGGCACTTAAAGTGTAAGCTCAGATGTCTAAACCTGATCCAATGAAATAATAATGTGTGACCATGGCCACCCAAAGAATGAGAATGGTGGCCATAGCTGGAGAAGACATTGACCTCATCAGTAACAGCCTGCACAAAATCTGATTTAGTGTGAAGACCTGGGTTTGTAGGTCCTGCATCTGGGATTCAGACACTTTGTTTTGACAGATGTTTTTGAATGTTCCATAGATTTGGTTAAACATTCATGTTATGCTCATTTCTAAAATATAATGAGTGTGACAGATGTACCAAGGAAAACTCATCTAGATGATACTAAAGCTGGCCAAATTTCAGCAGTGATCTCCTAAGTGCAAAAAATAAATGCTCAGGTAGATAAAAACCCAGCAAAGAGTTAAACATTTTTACTTGCTGAAGATTATCTTTTGCTACTAAGGGCTGATTTATTCAATGATCCTGCATTCAGGGGTATTCTGTGTTCAAATATGCAAAGAACATCACTGCAACTGATGACTTTGAACAGCATTCAGAAAACCCTGCCTTGGTTTTTAAAATCCTTTTCATTCCCTGCAGTGTCTGTGCCATGTCTTTCAACTGCTGGCTATAAAACACTGCTACCATCTGATGAGGCGCTTGAGGGAGCCTGAAAAGAGAATGATTGTCTTACCCAAATTGATGTTTTAAAAACTAAGAAGGCAAACTGCACCTGCAACTCTGTATTGAGAATCAAAGTCAACATTTGGTCCAGCACTCTGCAATGAAATTTTAGCATTCTCTCTTTAGCTTTCTAAAGATTCCTCTTCATCTCATAATGCAGAAAAGATAGAAGATCATATAAATATGCCTTAAGAGAAGAATTTTAATAACCAACAACTACATTTAATAGAAAGTAAGGTTTATTTGGAGTCCACCAAGATAGTTTTTCTGGATTTGACAAAACACTTATAGAACTGAAGCATCAGACCCATGAAGACCCAGAGATGGTGAACATTAAAATGATATAGCATGATATGCTAGCTCATCCAAACAGAAAAACAATATCACTCTCACATTCAGTTGATGATCTTAATAAAATCAGTGGAGACACAGAAAGTTAGAAGCCAGAAAGAGGGGGAGATGTTATAAAGGGGGCTGTTAGGACTAACATACTGCTGGTGTATTTCAAGGGTCATTAACTTACTAAAAAATAGAGTGGAGCACCTGCCTTGACATCTGGCTTTTCAAATCTATCTCTAATGACCAGAGAAACTGAATTTCATTTCTGCAGCTACTAATAGGTGCTTTTTAAAGGGGTATGACCCAAGGATATTTATCATAGCCCACCCCCCCCCCCAAAAAAAACCCCACCCCAACAAAAAACAAAAAAGCACTGCATTTTACTGCTATTACATCTACCAAAAGCTTTACTGCTAAAGAGAAACTATGTAAAAAGCTGTATAGATTTCCATGCCAGTTGTCTTGATTTTACAGCCTAAACTTTCTTTTTCAAATTATAAGGGAAATCGACAGATAGACTGTTCTGATGACTGTTAACAAAATCAGATTATTACAAATCATCTGCAAATATGTCATATATCAAAAATGATGTAGTTAAATTTTAAGATGCTAAAAACATCTGTACCAGCCATCCTTAACTTCTGTAAACAGTGGAACTAAAATTTCAAAAGAATAATGTGACATGAGGTCTAATTTACACATTTAAGATTTTTAAGGCCAAAATTCCCAGTATAGTAAAAGGGCAAAGGTACATGCCTTTGAATGCCTCAGAGGATATCCTGTTTTCCTACCTGAAATTTAATGAGGATCTTGATTTAATATTTCACCTTTCTTCAATGAAAGATTGGCCTCTCAATTAAATATCTAGTGAAAAAAATTTGATTCTCTGCAGAATCGTATCAACAGTCCCATGCCTGATTACTGGATACTGACACAACCAAGAAGAGTTTCACCCTGGTCTGGTGGACTTAGGAAAGTTTCCTGGAGGCAATTAACAGGTATGAGTTCAAGAAGAGGACATCTGAAAGTGAAAGAATAGTGGATGGTTACAGCATGACTCACTTCTCTCAGCTGGGAGTTTCTGAAAAGAAGCACTTGGGAATCACAGCATTGGTCTGTCTGTGATTGTGTCATTAGTCAATGTTAGAAGTGGCTGAATCATTTTAGGAGGGAATTATATTTTTACATTCTCATTAGCAGATACTGTTAGATACAACATAATATTACTGGTGTGGCACTTTGTTGTGTTGCATTTCCTATTTTTTTTATTATTTTGGTCAAGCTTCATGGAGCCATGCTTCTCCTAGTGATAGATTTTGCACTGGAACATAACCAGTGCACATTGTTTTGTTATTTCATGCAAAATTTCATATCTAAATTGCATATTGCCATTGCCCTGGCATTCTAATTGCATGGTCCACTAGACTCCAATATCCCCCAGCATGGAGCATTAGTCAGCCTAGAAAAAAACAAACATTCAGTTACTCAGCAAAAAGCTAAGAATACTAATGTATAGGTCACTAAAGTATATAAAACAATGCTCTCCTTGCATTGGATGAAAGGAGACTGTAAAGTTCTGCGAACTGTTAAGTTTCTTTTAGTTTTTCTCATGGACCATATGTCTTATCCTATGGAAGACATTTTCTATGGATTAATGTGGATTTAGAAATTAAGAATTTTTTATGCAATTGCATCTTTTATTCTTTTGATGGATCTGGGCCCTTTATATGTATATGTCACTATAGAAAAGCATGGAATATTGCATCCTCCATGTCTTGGTCATGACAAAATAGAATATTCAATAGAATGCAAACTGCACTTCTGCTGCTGGTTATCAAGTTTCAGTTGGATCTCTATAACAAGGATGAATTTTCCTGTGAATTTAATTCCTGGATTATTGCTTCTTCCACAGGATTTAATGATGTGGCTCTGGTTGATTTCTGAGGAAAACAAGCCAGACCAAGACTGATAGCTTATTCAGAACACCTTAAAACCAGGACACATTATTGAACTTGAGATGGTAGAAATCTATGTCTGAGCTTATCAGACATGCTTCTTTATTGTAGACTTTATCCTTTTACACTTTTCACATACTAAAACACTGAGAAATTGAATTCTACCTCAAGGTACTGGAAGGCAAAGAGGGACAACAACTTGCTCAAAACTGTAATTTTCAGTCTGAAATCCTGCAGGTCTGCAACAATAGGATGCACCTGTAAAACAATAGGACTCACTAAGTGTTGCAGTTGAATAGAAACACTTTGCCTCCATTTGCTAAAATCATGGGCCTAGAGAGTGACTTGTCAGAAGCTCTCCTAGTTTACACATAAAGGTGAGTGTAGCTATGTGTAGTTGTGTTCTGGGTATGTGAAAACTGGTATGAAGCTGAAAATGAAATGGATGTTCCTAACCATCAGCTCAGGAACACCTTTGCACATATTTATGCTGTTTCTGGACTTGTTTGTTCTGTCCTGATCTCTCTGGACTCATTTGTTTGTTTCTTGGGGATTTCTTCACTGTGAGCCACAAATTGTCTTCAATAAAATTGCTTGCCTGAATGGAGGGGAGTCCTAAATGACAGGTTAATGGTTTTGGGATACCTCAGATATACAAGACTCATTCCATTCCCACCCTCTTCCAAATTTTTACATGCTAGCCATTTTTCTACATAGCTGCCTACTTTTCTTTTAACTCTATTCAGAAACAGCTAATTCAAGACTATGTAGATAACCTCAGAAAGGGACATAAAAGTAGTAAGAAGCATTGAAATTATGAGGAGAGATATGGAAGAGCCATCTCCTGAATATTGCCTTCAAGAAGTGTTGGATATCTCCAGTTGGCATGGGTTCACAATCACACAGAAAATACAATTTATTTTTGGGGTATAACCACAGCTGAGTGTATGATTGAGCTCATGGTAGATGACAAAATGATGCAGTCCCCATTTGAGTGCAGATGGTGTCTAGACCCAGTGCATGCCCACCTAGTGAGGTCCAAGAGAAGGAGCAACCAGTAAAAGTCTGATCCAGGCTAAATCAGGCAAAAATGAAAATACTTGTACTGGCACAGGGAGAGGCCAGTGATGTGTCCAGGCAGCTTCTCTTGGCACTGTTAGCTCTTGCTAGTTTGAAGGGACAGCAATTATGGCCTCAGATTTAGGAGGCTATAGAAAGGAGCACTCTGTGAAAATATTGGATGCAAAAGAGCTTTCATTTTCAGTCCAACAATTGTTTGAATTTTAGCATATTCATAGGTGTCTCCACAATCACATATTCTTCTAATGAGATGTGTGTTGCTAAGTCAGTAAGTCAGCTAAGTTCTTGCAAATTTTCCTTTTTGATAGAATTTACAAATAAATAAACATATTAACATTCTTCTGAAAAAAAAAAAAAAGAAAGATGCAACAATATGTTTCATAAGTTCTGGAATTGAAAAAATGTTTTTTTTTCAGAAATTATTTCTGTTATTGTCTGTTCTCATAATGATCTTTGAGAAATGAAATATTCAATTAGCCAAGCATAAGGAAAATCAAATTGCCATAATCAGAAACCAATCCTGAATGCTGCAAATTTTCCAGACAGCAATCAAAATGAACGAGAAGGGAATAGACAAAAGAAGCTCCAGTGTTAAAAAGAGGAAGCAGTAAACTAATCCAGGTGAAGCTGTCAGTTGTTGGCTATGATCGTGCAAACCAGAAATTAATTATTTTTATCCCTGATTTTTCTGATATTCTGCTTGTTACTGATTATGAGGAATGGAAGTAAAATGAGCCACTCATATGGAGAAGCTCACAGATTTCTGATTGATATTAGTGAATTTTGTTTGAGCTTCAAATAAATTTAGGAATATATTTAGAAAACCACATCTAGATTTAACTTATTTTTCAGTAAAATAAGTCTTCTTTCAGTCTCTTTCTCCTTTTTGGTCTCCTGTTAACTTTGTTAAATAACCTCAAAGTAAATACTAATGATAGTAAATTATCATCCCTGCATTCAGCTTCAGCTGAACACCTTCACCTGATTTTGCAGGTATTTTCTGGATAGGAGTCTTCTCAGTAATCATATTTCTGTTTCTTTTCTTGGAGCTTTTACATGTCAACGTTGCTAAATTTCTCATTAGTCATGTATACTAATGGCTTGTTCCTGAACCTTCTCAAATTTCTCAACTTCCTGCTTGAATTGCAGATACAAGATGTAGAACAAGTACTTCAATCAGAGATGTGTCAGTCTCTAAACTTTAGACTTGCTAGTTCCACTTTATATTTTCCTGCATATACTTGCAAGACTATATTAGCTCTTTTGCTGCAATTGTTGGCAAATGATTACAGCTCACCCAGGCCTTAACAAGAGAATTCCACATTCTAGACAACGTCTAAATTGTAAATGCAACTTTATGCTTGGCTTTTTGAAATGGACCATGAAAGAGTAATTCTGCCTATTATTTACATCTCTGTCTCACAGACCTTATCAGTAATGATTTTCAGTAATGACTTTTTCATTTGTTCTGGCATAATGGTAAAAATAAATCATCAGCTTAGGGAAGACTGAGTCATTGTTCTGCCTGGAGAAGAAAAGTTTGTGAGAGACCTCATAGCACCTCCCAGTATGTGCAGGTCCCACAAGGAAATCAGAGAGGAACTCTGCTCAGGAAATGTAGTGATGGAGAGCAGCATTGGGTACAAATGGTAAGAGAGGGAATTGGAGTTGAATATTAGGAAGTATTTTTTCTGTCAGGGTGGTAAGACACTGGAAAAGGTTGTCCTAGGACACTGTGGGTTTCCCAACCCTGGCAATGTTCAGGGCCAGGGTGGATGAAGCCTTGAGCTATGTGGTCTAGTAGGAGATGTCCATGCCCATTGCATGGTGGGCCAGGACTAGATGATCTTTTAGGTCCATTCCAACCACTTCACATAAGGATTCTCATTGGCAAGTACTGGGCAAGCATTTAGTTATGGCTAATTCAATTTAAAATTGAATAAAACAGCAAAAAGCACTTGCTGTGTAACTAACAATATAGTTAGGGTTTTTTTTATTTAATTTTAATAATAAATCAACCCAGGACAGAACTCTAAACACTGCATGGTAAGAAAGCATTATTTGCTGTTAACAATTTTTGTTTTCAACTTTTGTTTAAGAAATTTACAACTCTAAGCAAGTCATTGCCATCTGGCCTGCTGACAAAAGGCCCTGGAGGGACTCTTCTGTTCTCCTATCAATAATAGTGAAAGACTATTTTAAGGATATTAATAACCCTGTCAGTGTGAACTACTGACTATGCATATAATAACTATCTAAAGATGCTTTATAGCTTCCTCTTTTCTGAATACTCAAATCAGAAAGAACCTGAATTGTATTTTGCCAAGTAGCCAGTGTTTATGTAGCCAGCTCTTGAAATGCTTTCACTCAGTTCAGTTTGCTGTGTGCTCATCAGGGAGCTTGGGGCAGCTTCAAGTTCCCAAATATCCAGGGGGTCAATGAATCCACACAGTAGAAAAGATAAAGATTGAATATGAAATTTTCATTATCTTCTAGACTGTGGTACTATTCACAAATTTGAGTTAGGTGTCTTGTGAAATTTGGAATGACTTCAAATTGGGACAGGATGGGGAAGGCATATCCTGTTGCTCTTCAAAATCTGTGCAACTCTACAAATTTCAAAGACCTATAGGGAGAAAAAGCAAGGGGAAAGATGCCCACAGCTCATCTTAAGGTGTGCATTAGCAAAAAAAGAGAATGCTATCTAAACTCCAGAGTACACTTAGGTGTTTGACATTAAACAGCTCTTCAAGAAAGAGTCCCCAAATTCCCAGCCTTTATTCTGCCTTGGGGAGGTCAATGCAGACATTGTGGGCTGCATTGCTTGCTTTGGCTTCTTCAGAGCAGAGCTTTGAAAGTGGCCCTGCAAAATTTTATATTCCTCATGGCACAGAGCAGTGAGGTTGCAGATGGGGTCAATTGTGCATGTAGGCAAATATGTGGTCATCTGTCCATGTTTCAGACATTTGGCTCTGTCCTGGTCTCAGACTAGTGGTGTTTCTGTAAAACAAATTCAAGAAATTTTTGATAATAGGGGGATCTTTACTCTTAAATAAGAAAAAAAAGAACATTAATAAAATAAAACTAAATTAATAGGTGCCTAAATGAACAATAGTGCCTAAATTAGCATACTACTGATAAATTATACAAGAGACCAAATCTACAAGTTCTTTGCAAGCAATACAAAAGACAGCGTGGTGATAAGCTTTGCAGATGGATTTCATAGAATCATATAAGGGTTTGTGTTGGAAGAAATCTTAAATATCATCTAGTTTCAAACTCCCTACCATGGGAGGAAACTTTCCACTTTACCAGGTTACCAGGAACCAGAAACTGCATTCCAAGTAGAGCACATAGAGCACAGCTCTGCATTGCTCTTTCTACACCTTTCTATTTTTTGTTTTTTTCCTCTACAGTGGGAAAATTCTTTCACTTGAATCATCTGAAGTAAAGGAAAAATCAATAGCTCACATTACAAGTAATGGGAGCATTGATTTAGTTATACAATTCCTAAACTGAATTAGCAACTAAACAGAAATATCCCTGGCATGGCAGCACAGGTGAGTGCATAACTCACTGAGGCAGAGAATATGCTGATGCCATAAACCCCTGAAGTTCCTCAAAGGTCACATAGCTCTGCTTGGATATTTTTTTCCTCTTGATTTTTTTTCTGTCACACAACACTGAGGACAGCCTGTCTCAGAATGGATGCCTTGACAGTCAGAGATGCTAAAGTCACGTGGATCCAGTTATCAAATCTGCATTTGAAGACCTAAATCTGTTTCCTTTTGTAGCCATACCTCTCAGACATGACAGATTTTGTGGGCTTGTGTAGGTTTAACACAAACAGAGGATCAGTAACTCTACCCAGCATTTGAGGCCAGTGCAATGTGAGTTTTGGGCAGTGCCAGTGGTCCTGCACAATGTCTTCCCTGGGTCTCTGTAGAGAGAGGCATTCATCTCACTGAATTTGACTATATAAAATTTAATTTACTGATCTCCTTTGAACTCTATCTACCATCAGTTGAGAGACAAATTTACAAAGAGCAACTCCTCTGACCTATCAGAGATTTGGGTTAGGATATGATAAACCATTAATCATCTAAATGTAGGTATTTGGCTCTGGTGACTGCAGAAGGACTGCTCAATTAAAGTCTAAGGCTTTATTTACAAAAGTTAGGTAAAAGCCAGCACAAATCAGGTTTTTATTTCCTCTCATGTAACTGTTACTACAATTTTAAACATTTACTAATTCTGGTAAAATACTGGACAATTTCTTAATGCCAGGAATAGTAAACTTCTATATTGTAAAATTTTAAAGGCTTATAACTCCCATAATCAGGTTTGGTTTTAATTATTTTTTTCTAGCTTGCTTGAAAAATAAAAATTAAATAATGACAAAATAAAATAGAGAAGTATGGGTTTCCTTTGTAGACAGCAAAGGAAGGTTGCCAGCATCATACATTCATCTAGGTACTCTCAAACTTAATTTCCATTTCCCCTTCAATTTGCTCAATGCTGAAGTAAAAGTTACTAGTTTGTAGTTCTGGATTGTTGCCAAAGCAGTTCTTAGGGACAAGCACAGCATTTTACATCCTTCAATACTCCCTGATAATAGCAGATTAAAGTGAGGTTTTGTTTTTCTTACCTTGGAACTTTCTGAGGTCCTTCATCTGGCTTTCAAACCTTGCAGCTGTTAATCAATTTGGTTAAGCACTGCACTGTTAACCTTGCCTGTATATTACTTGTACAGGTCTGAAGAATATATCCCACCAATGCACCCTGAAACTAAGCCCAGAATAAAGAAATTCCTTCATGGCTTTATATTTCCCTCTGTTGAGCAGCCATCATAACAGAGGCAAAGTAAAAGCAAGGTCAATGTAAAAGTTCTTCATCTGTAAAATAGTAAGGATTTAAAAAAAAAAACAAAACATTCCCAATGGTAGTCTTGAAGTTGAATACTGGTACTAAGAGAAAATATCTAACTTTATAACAACTTTGTGAAAATATCAGCTTAATGGTCATTAAGATTCAGTTAACAGATAGGTCAGTAGGTATTTTAGAAATGGAATAGAGAAGAAACAAGCAACTTTTATCACTGTAGAAATACACAGCATTATCACATCTTAAATACTACATATAATCTGATTTTCTTGTCTCAGAAAGTTTATATAAAAAAACCAAGAGAGGATCATAAAGATGACTAAAACCATAGACTGAGACTGGAAAGAGGTTGTCTGGGGTAGGCAGGGATAATGACAGCATATAATAAAAGTCTCTTCAGGTTTTATAGATCCTGAGTGTCATGCAGAAAATTAAGAAAGGCTTAGTAGATTCAGTTGATACTAGCAGGTGATGAGTTCAAAACCAACAAAAGTAGTCTTTGCTTCATATGGTGTACAGTTTAGGTGCTAATTCCCTCTCATGGGACATTGCAGATGCTAAGTTTTACATGGGTTCATTAAACACCTTGAAAATCCTATGAAATTTATTGGATGCATGGTACAGAAAGCAGACTCAGAAGTCCCTGAGTTACAAATTTCTGGAGGCTGGGAGGAATCTTTGATAAGATGCAGATTTGCTGTGTGCTGGGACTCCTCTGCTGTTGAGCACTATTGACAAAAAGCCAATAACTATATCCTATAGGCAAGAAATTGCAACTTTTTTTTCCCCCAGGAATAAGCAACATGGTTATTTATCACATACAGCTTTTCTATTCCTGTATCAGGAAAGTATAATGAAAAAATACTGATTACTTTCACCCTCCACCCACTCCTCAGATTTCTTTTAATTTGCAGCTCATTTTCTAATTTTTCCATGGTTTATCAGAGTTACTGTTGCATTAATTTTTGTAGTAAGGATATCCTCTTGTCTTGAGACTTTTGTTATGCTTGGACCCCAGTCATCCTTCCCCCCACCCCAGCCTGTATTTTTTGCTTTCTTTATGTCAAAGAATGTTTTCCTAACTGTGTTTTAATTGAGAGAAAATAAATCAGTTGCTGACGCATTTGCTCTGTTTGTGCAGCAGAACTTTAAAGTTATCTCCGGGTTTTATAAATTAAAGATTATGTGATTCAACAGGAATGATTCTATCCTAAAACTGTTCAAAGTTGTTGTTTTAATGCTTCATAAAAGGACACTCATTTAAAACAAAAACCCACCAATCAAAATGCACATAGACTGCAGCTGCAAGGTTGGTTTTTCGTGATATTTTTTCGTTCTCTGTGAGATTATTTTCAGATCTAATTAGTGGAATTGATATCAACTCATTTTACTAAATGACTTTTCCTTAAAATTGCCATCCACATTAGACATTCAAGGATTTTCTTAAGGTGTGATGTAATAAAGTACTAAGTAATGGAAAGCATATCCTCATTTTCTAATAAAGCGATGTGCCATGGATTTTTCAGGATGTTCTTAGTAGGAAATAATTTCACCTGATAAGATATTACATGGGAAAAAGTAATGTAATGTATTTTTGGCAGAAAGTGGAAAAGCACTTAGAATTTTAATTTAAAAAAACATATGTTTTTGAGCTCATAATGCCAAGAATATTAAAATAATTTCTTATACTTTCCAGATTTATAATACACTTTTGTGGAAATTGATGTTCAGGATCATAACAATATGAGATAATTCCGTTTTGAGGACCTTCTGGAGGTCTCTGTTTCAATCTTCTGGAAGTATGGTCAGCTGTGAAATCAGACTACATTCTTCAGGTATTTATCCATCCAGATCTTGAAAATCTTCAAAGATTATTATTAGCACTAATCCTTGTGGGATTTTTTACCCCCTTTATATTCAGCCTGAACCTTTCCTGATTCACCCCCTGAGATATTGTCTCAGTCTCTTGCCACACACCACTGTGAACACTCTGGCTCCACAACTATCCCTAAGTTACTGATAATTTGCTGATGTGTCTCCCAAAGACATCTCCAAATAACTGGACAAGTTCAGTTCTCTCAGCCCCCCCTCTTAAGCCAAGAGTTCAGCCCCCTGACCTTCTTGGTGGTTCTATGTTTTATAGTAAAGGTTTGATTACATATTAAATATACCCAAAGTTTCTGGGTTCTCTAAGAACCATACTTATTCAGGCTTGTATTAATAAGTTACTTAAAAATTCACATTGCCTGTGGTAGTAGCCAACAGACAAAAAGTGCACATCAAGGAAAGCAGTATTTTAAAAATAATTAAAATGACCAAGATAGCCTATGATCGTCTTTACACTTTATTCTTTGTCTCTGAACAAATCCCATACTCATCTGAAACTCTGTGTCCACCCTCTTTTTCCCCAACTTTCCTGTACTAATATGAAGCTAAAATAAACACAATACATCTCACTACTGCATTGCTTCCCATTTGCTAGGAATGTGTGAGTTTCCCCTCTGGCTGGGAGCGCTGAGGAGCTTAATTTTAAATCACATTGTTGTACTACCCAAATTTAAAGGGATGTCTGGAGTGGTGCCAGCTGTGTTCATATGTGCATCCCTCATTACTCAGTTCAATTGTGAAGAGCCACAGTTTCCATGTGCTGTAAAACTCTGTGTGAAGTCCTGAGGACCTGCTGTGGATCTTGCATATCCACCCTGATATGGAAGTGCTGCCATCAAAACATGAGCAGGCTGGATGTTCTAAATGCAGCCACATTTGTTGAAACAACACTTAAAACTTCAAGAGGAAATTATTTTAACTTGAGTGGCAACATGAATTTTGTCATACCCAAACTCTGTAGAACACAATGTTTTTTTATTGCACTGCATTTCCAACCAGATTGTAAATCATAAGTTGCCTCTGTCAGTCTGCTACTATTACTCCTCCCCTTATATTTGATTAAACTTTGAACTTCAAGCTGTCTTGAATGAGATCAAGATGGATGAAGTTTGTACCTTCAGACTCACAAAATTGGAGGCATGGTATTTTCTTGACTTTTTCTCACCTATTTTTTTTCTTTTGTGTAAGACAACATATTGCCAGACCTAGCTATAGAACAATAACATAGTACAAGTCTCAGTGCTGCAATATTAGTGCTACAATAGTAATCTGAATTTACAGGAGTATATCAATAGATTTTTTATTAATAAAATATATTTTGCCAGTTATACTTTAGAAGTTTGAGTCACATATTCTCCATTTGTTAGGGACATGGTCACAATACTGAAGAATAAGGAAATTGCTTCTTTTTCTAGGGATGTTCAGAAATTTCAGGACAACAAATTTGATCAGAAAATAGTATTTACTTAAATCAGAAGTACAACCAAGAAAAGATCAGGTTTTTCTTTTTAACATTGTGGTTTCCCTGTTGCACATGTAGCCCATAGTTTGACCTACACCAGCCCAAGAGCCTGAGGCTGATGCAATGTGATCCCTGTATTAAGCTATTAAGTAGTTATTGAGCTTTTATCCTGTATTGTGCACACTGGCAGGTGTGTGGTCCATGTGGCACAGTCTTCCAAGCAATCATGGGCATGTAGAATGATTTGTGTTGGAAGGTGCCTCTGGGGGTTATCCAGTCTAACTTGCTGATCAAAGTGGTTTGCTCAGTGTCTTGTCCTTGCCTGAAGATCTGGCATGGTCTAGGGTTTAGGATGGTCTGAGGTAACCCATTGAAAAGGTAGGAGAGTTTTGTGATATAGATACAAAGCAATCACATCAGGTTGGTTCACTGCCAAAGGCAGTCCTTGCACAGTTTTGTTTACAAAGTCTGTTTGTCCATCAGCTAAGGTCTCTTTATCTTCAATAAAAAAAAAATTGTACTAGTTCAGAAAGTAACTCATCTCACCTGCCTTAGACACACATCTAAAACACTTTCTGCTCACCTTACCCTGCTTCCCCTCTGAAATATCAAACTAATTTGGTTTGTGTACCAGGAAAGGATAAACTCTGGTGAAGCATAAACTCAGAACAGGTCACTTAATATCTATGATAAGGTTTTTATCAAGCAGTGCCACATCATTATCACTACAAATAACAGTCCAGGAAATAAATATGCACAGTTTCTGGAGAGCTCTGTTAAGCTCTATCTAACCGAGAAGCAAATTCACTAGCCCAAATCCTGCAAACTTCCTTTCAGCACATCAGAAAGCATATCTTGCAACCTTTAGTGTCCTATGGCATTCTTGTGATTTAAAGACCTTTCTGAAAGTTGATTTTTCCAATGTAACCTTTTTCATTGAAGTAGACAAAAGACAAAATAATATTGCTACCTATTTCAACTACATTTTGATTTATTTCTTTAACGTTCTATTTCTTTCTGCAAAATGCCACTACATAAACAGGATAGGGGAGGAAAAAGTTTACAAATCAGCAAATTATCCAAAGATAGAATTCTCTCTTTGTGCAACTGATTAACAAACATGTCATGAATACATTGTTTTGTTCTTATTGGATTATAAAAAAGAAATCACATGTCTTTCAATACTCATAAACATACCATAAAAAACAAATTAAATGCATACAGCATATTCCCCAAAGGGAAATTCTTCATGAGAATATCATCAAGTTTGAATCAACAGATGGAACAGCATGATAACATTAACACTGTCAGTATAAACAGTATATTTTCCTGACACATTGAAGATTATAATGTTGTTATAGGTTTCTAAAGGTGAAAAAAAGAACAAATTTTGCCATGCCCTTAAGTCTAAGTATTCAGGGCATAAAGAGGTCTGAATGCTCTAACAGTCAAGGTACAGAGTTCAAAAGTTCTACTCATCCATTTATTTTTAAAAATATAATAGCACTAAAACATGCTTCTGAAATACTGAAAGTGAAGGCATTATTTATTTCCCAGTCCTTTTGTGTAGCCTAGTCATTCATCCTTTACTTACTTTTTACAAAATGGAGGATTGAATTGTGCAGGATTGCTGTGGGATTTTTCAGTTTTGAAACTGAAAGTTTAGTGAACTATGGAAAGACTTTGAACAAACTCCGAGCAGAAATTCAGAAAAAAAGAGTCTGAGTGTGATTTTCAGGTCAAGAAATTCTGAAATTGTTGTTTGCTGGAAGGTGAAAATAAATACCAAGGGGAAGAAAATGCTCCATGCTCTTATTCTATATTCTCTCTCTAGGGATCCCTAAGTTATTGGTGTTCATGTGTTCTCTGTTGGATGTTATCTTCAGTGGTAACAGAATAATAGATTTGATTCATCAAGACAAAGTGTTGAGTCCTGCCTCTGGGTCACAGCAACACCTTGCAGCCCTACAGCCTGGGGCAGAGTGGCTGGAAAGCTCTCCAGCAGAAAAGTACCTGGAGGCATTGGTCAATAGCTCCTGCAATAAATCAGTCAAGACTCCATTTTTCTTTATTCACATAATGCATATTTATGCAGTTTTTACAGACCTCGTGTTTGACTCCAATTGGATATTAGTTTTCTTACTACTTCATTTATTGGTCAGAAGGTGATTTTGTGTGTACATGCTAAAGTTCAAGTCTTTACATTTTTGTTTTGTGGGTTCTCAGGGGACAAGCCTTACCGTTTACATAAGTGCACTTGTTTTGCACCCAGGGATAGGTTGTTGTGTTAGCGAATCTTTCATAACAAGATTGTTTTCATATGGGAACTTGCAAACTGCACTTAGAAGTGACAGACTAGCTTTAATTTAGCAGAGCAGGCCTTATTTTATGGGGCCTTTCTTTTATAATTTCTTACCTCTCTATGATAAAGAGCCACCTCAATAGGAGCCAGGACTGTGCCCAGGATTGGCCAAGAAAGCCAATGGCATCCTGGCCTGGGTCAGGAAAAGTGTGGCCATCAGAATCAGGGAAGGGAAATTCCCCCTGCACTTGGTGCTCTTGGAGGTCTTTTCTATGAATGTAATAATTCTATGATTCTATATTTTATTTTGTCATTTCTCTTTGTCCAGGTAAGGTTCCTTCATTCTGTGTTGTTGGAAATTTAGAAGATCCATGAAACCAGAGCAGTCAAATTCATGTGCAGTGGTAGTGAGTTGGTACTTCAAGAGGTTATTAGAAGTAGTGTTGCCCAGAAGTGGAAATTCCAGACTTTCCTTCAGGTAGTCTAATCACTGTTATGAAATCTGAATTATATGGAGCAGTCAGGTTCCCAGTAACATACCTGCTTTGTAAAGTGCTGACCTTGCTGCTGAAACCACAGGCTTTGTACAGATGCATTGCTGCTGCTTCTCTATGAACCAGTTCAGCAAATAATACCAGAACTTGCTTTGTAGTGTGGTCTGGACATGTTAAGGCTACAAAACAGGGCTGTTGAATGCAAACTGTCTATGGAAATTGTTTCTGGTCTGTATTAAAGCTCATCTGCTCCCAAGCATGGCTTGAGGGAAAATAGGCAGTCCTGACCAGAGGGACACTGAGGCTGGTCCAAAAATGTGGTGATGCTGGCAGCCAGCTCCAGTAGTGCACCCACACTCTGGGACCAGTCAGTGTGGCACTCCAGATAACTCTGTAGACATCTGCACATCTGCCACAGTTCATAAGGAGTGAAGTATACAGACTTGTCCTAGGGCAGTGCACTAAGAATGGTTACAAAATCAAAGTTGATTTGAAAAATTCAACTTGCATATTGACTTTTTCATATGCCCTACATGTAGGAATGATCAATACCAAACTTTTCATTTTCTTTTTTTCTTTTTTAATTTTTTTTTAATGGAGACCTGCAGTTAAGCATCATTGTGACTATCAATTAAAAGAAAGAAGAAGATGAGCTAGGTAATTGAATATGCATTGTTACAGATATTGAACTATACTGTGGTTGCTGCAGTGGCTGATTCTGTAGGTTAAATTGCTTGATAGCACTTTATAGCTAATGATTAATGATAGTAGCTTTTTACAAGATTTCATTTGTGTAAGCATTAGAGGCTGTTATGTGTTAGTGATACTCCAAGTTGCTCCTGCAATGCAGTGGCTGAGAATTCTTATAGGAAACATCTCAGTAATTTTCTTTGTTCAGTGTTCCTAGTGCACAGTAATTGTTCTGTGAGTGGTTCCACATAATCTTCAATCCTTGATTTGTCATTTTGGTCTCCGTCAAATTGATTACAAGCTATAATTTACTTAACTACATGTGCTTTTATATATTTAACAATTTTTCAAATAATTTAACAAACAGTTTCTAGTTTCTGGTTTGTATCTTACTGCAAGGGAGAAGCCAGCAAAGGGGCAGGGGAACTGTGATGGCTCATCCTTGTGCATTGGCAATGCAGCTGTGGGTGAGCAGATCTGCTGCTAGACAGCCCCATCAAGGAAAGGACAGAGAATTCCAGTTCACATGGAAACTGTCCCTAAAGGTCAGAGGAAGAGAGGATGATTGACATTAAAGCATGCACATGATTTAAAGCATGCTCAGGCTCAGGAATATATAATCAGCTTCAAGCTCACACACATTTTTCAAATGCAGTCGCCTTAGGAAAGTTATATTGCAAATATTCAAAATGTCAAGTTTTGTCAAGATTCTTGGAATTTTAAAGACAAATACCCTTCCTAATGTACATAGTTGACCAAATGTGAATGGTATTCAAAATGCAACAGTGTATAAAACATTTAAGAACATACCCTGAACAGGACTGCAGAAACAATAATGACTGACAATAAACTACTAAAAGAAAATAAAAAGCAGGTCCAATAAATATCCTGCTTTGGAATGGGGAAGGGAGCAAAAAATAAATAGGTTCTGTACAATCTGGATTTACTCTTGGACCAAACCCTTGATTAACTTATACCAAAGGACAGTCTTTGTTGTGACAACAGGTTTTGAGGGACACAGTTTCAACAGAGATCTCATTTGAGCTGTGAGCTGGTTAATTTGGTTAATTTTGGTTAATTGGATGAACTGTATTTTCCCTTCTAGGCTGGTTCATCTAGTTGGAAATGATCAGTCATTCTAAAGTATGGTTAAAAGATGAAGAGGAACAGACTGTGGCTATTTCATATTTACATGAAAAGTTATGATTTTCTTGGCATCAGTGAGATTCTGAACTTACCCTTCAGGTGTGATTAAATGGAATTTGTTTGCAGACACTGAAAACATTGCAGTTCAAAGCATTCCCCACTGCCATGAGCAGAACCAGTTATCATGTCAGGTTCAAAGCTGAACATGTAGATGTTCTAATACAGTGCTCAGCATGAGTCTGTGCTCAGCCAGCACTGTGGATGTACCAATGTAAAGGTATAGTTGAACTGTCTGTACTCTGGTGTGTACTGATAGAAATCGAAATAAAAATGAAGTGATGTGTGTTTTAAGACAGCTTAGAAAACTGAGTAGATACTCAGGTCCCCTGCTGTCCTCAGTTAGTCTTTTCAGAGTACATCTACCACAGTAACCACGATCTTGTCAGTAAAGTTATCTGAGTTATTAGCATTTGTCTCAAAAGGTAATATTTCTGGCTGTGTATGGGAAGACAAGTCACCAAAAATGGCATGTTTAAACATTGAATTGAAGTACACAAAGGTAATACTCTAATGCAGCTGGAAGCTTTTGAATGGTCATCATGACATATTTGTTTTTAACAGCTGCAAAGTACATGTGAAATGTAACTGTAAGTTTGCAAATACTCCCTAGGCTGTTTCCTAAGAGCTGACTTCACACTTTCCCTAGTATCCAGTTGTATAGCCCTAAAGGATGTTTGCTGAGCAAAACTCTAAAGTACATTCATGCTCTGCATAATAAATCTGCCTGTTCACTGCAGAATAATATTCTGGTTGTGCATCTCAGTGTTTTCTAGAAGAGGAAGCAATGAACTGAAAGCCTGGTAATCAACAAGGAACTGAATCTTGTAGTTCTGCATTCATCTTTTGTCAGTGGCACAGTAATTATGATTAGAATGGGATATCTCTGCTGCAGGAATAACCAGACTCAACTCAAGACTGGGATGTTTTACAGCTACATGTTAAACCAACATAGACAAATATATATTCTTTGTCCTGAAAGATGTATAAAGTTCTCAGCTATGAGAAATCATGGAATATATTATTGACCAGAGCTACACATGAAGTGGTTTTGTCTGTTTTGGTAAAAATGGGTATTAAACTCACAATTAGTGACCTCCTTTAAAAATGCACTCCAGTCCTCTTCCTCCTTGGCACTGCTGTCTCCTCTCCCTGTGAACCATATAGTCTGTGGAAAGCTGTGAGCAGAGCTACTCTTTCCATTCAGGAATCCCCATCATTGACTGAGCAGCAAACCTGCAGGCTCTGTCTTCAGTCAAACACTTTTGGCAACTCTGATCTGACCTTGAGCAAAGCCAGGTATTTAATCTATACAATGAGGACCTTTCAATGCTCTTAGGTGTTTGAAATGCAGCAAAGGGAGACAAATGCTGTTTCTGAAATCCAAAATGAACTGGAATCTACTGAAAGTTGCCATTGATTCCCACAAGGCAAAGATCACACTCTGTCACGATCATTTATTGTTCAACATCAATAATGTGCTTAGCTCTGAGAGGTAAAAAAGCTCTTGGAAATCTGCAGACTTCATTGATTTCAGTGGATATTGGGTTTTGACAGTGAGGACTGGATATGTGCTCTGTGGAGGAAGGTTCAGAATAAAAAAAACAGTGTTAGTGCTTTCAGTTTTAAAAAAATTGCCAGAATTTTAAATGATGAATAAAAGGTCTAGAAAACAGAAAGGATTGTATGATCAGCACAGTAAGTCACAAAAAGAGAAAAGAAAGAAAGAAAGAAAAAGAACAAAAAAAACAACATTGTCTGAGGGAGATCAAAGGTAATAACAGAGAAGATTGTTTTTTCATACAAAAGAGTATCATAGTCATTAAGAGAAACAATACTATCATTAATGACTTTAAATGAAGGAACACTAACTACTAACTAACACAGAGTTCTTGATCTTCTACTCTATTATTCATAGCTAATTTGAAAAATGCATATGTTGTAGTTTTGTATGACTCAAACACACATTTGTACATTTTGAAAACAAGAAATGATACCCGAACAATATTTATTCTAGTCTAGCCAGGTCTCAATGGCAGAAAGGCAAAAACACAATATGTGATAAGCCATAAAGCCAGAAGATTATTCTAGGAAAATATGATGCAAATATTAAATACAAATGCTTGCACTAGATGATTTTTGACCGTGACTTGCACAATGTGCAGTAATAATTTAAAGTATGTACACTTCATTATCAAGTCCACTTGAAATATAATCAAAGTGGTTACATTTTCAGCTTTGATCCCATCTCCCTGTATGTTTTCAGCAGTCACACTTTTAATGATAGTTTATTTCTTTAATTGAGCTGTGGTTCACATTGATTTTTCCAGGTCTTTTATTATTACTATAGTGCTGTTTTCTTACTGTGCTAAGTATTGCACTGTTGCAAAACATTATGCAAATATAAAAACATACGTAAGTATTGCTACAAAAACCTTTTTCTTCCAGATGGTTCAAGGAAAACTACTGGCTTTTTTGTTTGTTTAGCTTTTTTGGTTCTGTTTGTTTATAAAGAACAACATTTAACATTTAAAACTGATCTGCAGTAGAATGGGAACCAGTATCATCATGGCCAGTGTTGGATAAATCTGTGAAAAAAATCTGTTACACTGAAAGGTAAGTAACAATTTTAAGTATAGAAATAAATTATATATTTAAATATATGTTAATCTAGTCGGTGAGGGGCAGTGATGCTGATTTTTCAGTAAACCTTGTTCTATTCTGCATCTTTAAAGCATCAATATTCTGCTTATTGCAGGATATTTACACTCTTGTATATACTCTGCTTGTTTAAACTCTTGCAAAGTGAACACTACTGGAAGAGCCTCAAACATGAACTGAAGTCACATTTTCACATATGTAAACAAAGCTTGAAGCATTGTGCACTACCATAAAAATGTGTGTAATATGAATTCCTTCTGGGATAACTCTGATAATAGAGCAGGTAGATGTGCAAAAGTAGATGAGCATTTCTCAGTGCCCACTGGTCAGTTCTGTGCAGAAGAAGGAGTAAGGCATCTCACAGGCTTGGGGAGACCTTGTCACAGGATTTGAATGTGCAGCTGATACATGTGAGAGAAGTCAGGGCTGAAAATGCAGATCTTGGTTGTTTGTTCTGTGGGACCAGGTTTGTTCTGCAGGTGGGCTCTGCCTTCAAATTACAGCTGGACCAACATGAAAATGTTTAGCATTGTGTCTGTAACTTTGTAGAGCCAGAGCAGGACTGAGGACCCTGCTGTTCCAGGTGGAAGCTGATAACAAAAGTGCTGCCCTGATCACAGTGTTGGCAGCCAGAGCCTCGAGAGGTGCAGGAGATGGCACCAATAAAAACATGGTGAAAAGCATGAGAAGTGTGCTTACCAGACACCTTGCAAACAATTTAGTGGGAGCTTTCACCAAAATGGAGCTTTCACCAAAATTTTAAGAAGCAACAACAGCCATGTGGAAGGCAATGGATCTCTTTTGTGCTTCCCTGCTCTCTCACTTCAATTTGTATTACAGGGCTCCACAGAAACACATATTTTCATACTGGGAGCAAGTGACTTAATATTCCCAGCACCACCTGGTTCCAATTATTGATGATTTTGAAATAAGGCAGATGTACTACACCTTGCATTTCCTATGTTTTCAAAGCATCAGCCAGCTCCAAGGTAAGAGGACAGTTGCTGCACAGCACAGAATAGGCAGAAAACAGTTAAATTGAAGGATGTTTTTCTTACAGTAGCCTCCAAGTACAACCTATGTCTGAAGAACAGAGAGTTTTGTAACATCCTTGACACAGGAAAGGTCTTGATCTGTGTATTTATAGATTTGAGTACAAAAAGCTCCAAATCTTGACCAGGATTTTGCACAACAGTACGAAAGTGAGAATTTGTACCTGCAATCTAACTGCAAGAAACACTGCAAAGCTTTGTCTTGGCTGCTGCAAAAAGCAGATTTCAACTGCTGATACTAAAGAGACAAAACATATCAAGCTGAAAATGTACTGACAGATTTATACAGAAGTTTTTACCATTTTGTAAGCTTTTTGTTAGGTATTGCTCAGGTACTAAAGTGCAGTCCTTCATGTCTCTTCCTCTCAAAAATCTGGAATAAACATTTTCTTTCTTTTTCCCAATAGCCTAAAGGTCAGAACCCGTGTTTGTACAAACCTCCTACTGCCTGAGGAGATTTTAAGCTATATTATAACTCTATATTATAGTTTAGGACAGCCTCAGTAAGTTTTATGTGAATTTACAGAAATGGATGTTCTCCCAGTGGCAATGTTTTAGGTATCATAAATCAGAAAATGCTCCCTGGAGTCAAGCTCTACTTTGCATTCTTTGCCCCAGGCAGAGTTCTTAGTATCAAACTCTCTCTCATTTACTGCTACTAACATATTTTGTAAACTGATAAAACAAATATTCTGTGTGCAGAAAGCAACCTTCTGGCACAATTTTAGTGAATCTTCTATGTCATGACTTAACATAGAAATGTCAATTTAAATGTCCATTTAAAGGTTGCTGCTTCTGATGAAAGCACTCAACCAAAACTTTCTGAAAGTGGGAAGGCACATTGGTGGAGTTTTGCCATCCAAATGCTCTGTTTTCCACGACTTTTTAAGCATCTTTGGCCATGCTCAGAGACAGTTTAATGAACCTTGTTTTTAATAAATTTTTAAAATCTTGTTTCTTACAGGGCTGTTTGTGTTGAAATAAATAATATTCAAGCCCATATTTGAAAATTTGTTTAATTTTTGGGGGGTAACAACATCATTCAATATCCTTAAAATTGACTTTAAATCAATTCTCTTTGAGGAAAGCCATAAAGCTAATGAATCTGTACATGAACAGGACTGTCCTTTCTGCTGATTAAGCCTAATGTTAAAGATATAAATTTAACTGCTCTGTCATTTGGTAGTAGAAACTCTTATTAGTTTCTGATGGTCTGGGCTAGTTATTAACATCATGTTTCCTGGCCCTATCAGGCAAAGCAATCACTTGGAGAGACAAGATTGTATAAAATGTGGGACACACCTGAGATGTTTCTGTTAGACATCTACAATAAGCTTCCAACTGCAAAATACAGTCATTAATCTGCATGAATGGTGAAGGTGGCATGAAAGTGAGGAAGCAATTATAGGTTGGCCACTAGCTTATATCAGGGGACTAGGGATAGCAGGAATATGTTTGCTCTTCAAGTTTATTCCTTAATGATCAGGAGAATGAAGTTAATACCAACTAAGATGATTAGATGCTCTTGATTAATTTCAGCCAGCTTTACCTTCATTATAGTTAAGCACCTGATCTAAGCTCTCTGGTTAGTTGAGAAGTCTTTACAGATGGAAAAAACTTTTATAAGGAAGGGTATTATGCAGCTAAAATAAAGAACACTGGGATTTCCATTTCTGCCCACTGGGTAGAGGGAAAGGCTAAAAAATTCCCTAGATTATATACATTCATTTTCAGATACTAATGTTCACTGAGATTAATTTATTCTAAGAGGAAAATAGTTTTTGTTAGAACTTTCAAAGGAGGCTTATACTTTCCACAGTTATATAGTCTGCACAGCAAAAATATTAACTGTAAAGACTAATAAAATCCTGTTCAGAATGGAACTTCCTGCTCACAATGCTTTGATGTGAATTAACTCTGCTAAAATACAAAAGGAATATTTTACGTTTTGAAAATTTGCTCTGACACTTCACTGGGATTTTGCAACTGAACACTGATCTGACAGCTTGCACTCTGTGATACAATGACAAATATTACTTGAGTAATAGCAATAGGACTTGAGCTAATTAGGATATTTTCCCATTAGCATTTACAAAACATGATTATTCATTGATTTTATTGGCATCTTCCTTTGATGACTCTGAAGAATAAGAAAGCATTTTTAAAAGCATTAAAGAATTTTTACAACAGAGTGCTGAAAAAAATCGAAGCCATTTTTCTTGAGATTTTAAAATCCCTGATTGTTTATAGTTAAATTTTATGAGGAACAGGAGTATTCATGTTTTCACACTTTCATACAACATTTTTCAAATTAAAACATATAAAGGCTAAATCACATCTGGCAGTGACAGTCTCCTTTTACCATAGGGCTCTGAAAGGTTTGGTAAACTGTAATGAATCATTGTGTGCTGCACAAAGCTCACACACACTGCAGCATTTACATTTCTCCTATAGTTGCAGCAAATCCCAAGGACAAGGCTGGCTGATATTGCATTAACCTGTTCCACGCCAAAATGTGCAGATGGGCTCTGAGGAAGGGAGCCAGCTGCCTGAAGTCCTGTGGCCCTTGGATGGCAGCACATTGCTGCAGAGAGGAGGCACAGAGTGGAAAGTGTTCAGGCTGCTCAGGAAGCAGATGCACACCATCTCTGATGCTCACTGTGCATGTGCAAGCTGGCTGAGTAAAATAGCTAAACTTAACTGGAAATAAAAATTCCAGATTTCCATTGTTTGTACAACTAAGGTAATTTTTGGAGAATGGCTGTGACTTCAGTATGCAATGGTTCTGAATTAAATATATGAACTTGTTCCTAGCATTTAGTGAGAATGCTTCTCTTGTTTTGAATTATGGGGGAGTTGCTTTTTCTTCAGGTTTGTTTTTCCAGAAGCAATAGTGAATGCAATATTAGCACTTTCTCTTCAATTTCAGTATAGTCTGTAGTGTGCTATTGCCTGATACCATCTTCATAATCACAAATACAGCATACAGACACATGAAACTGCTGATGACATGTTTGTAACATGTCACATTAATTTCTTCAGTCATTTTTCTTCTTGTCTGTGCCTTTGTGTTTCACTGTCATACTGTGGTGCGTGTTACTGGGAAAAAGTGCTTCACCTGGGTCCTTCAAATGGATTAAAGACATTCTCTTTGCTTGGAAACTTAGTATGAAACTACAGACAAAATTTTTTTCAATTTTTTTCTTTGTCAACAGATGGAAATCACATTTTTTGCTGATTTTGTGCTATAGTCCCTCGTTTCCACATAGTGCTGGAAAATATTTTGGCACAAAAGAACTGCAGGGATACCAACTTTCAGAGAGTCCTTAACCAGCCCATAATTAAACCAAACAACCACACTACTGGTTCAAGGTTTCTTTTCAGATATGGCAAAATAAATCCTTTTAAATAAGCAAAACAACATAAAGTACACCTTCATTCTAATAAGATATCTTAGGAATCAATGATATTTCCACCTGATCTTATGACTTCGTGGCTCCCTAATGCAACTGGAAAATGTTGATGCAGATGAAAATTTGACAGAAACACTTTCACTTCTGTTTAATGCATGGAATAAAATTTCCAGTGGCACAAATTGACACAAGTCCAGCACTTGGGTGGAATTGCACCAAGCAGTCTAAAATGAGAATCAGAACCCTTTTATTTGCCATTGCCTTGCATGTACATAAAGTGCTTTTCCTAGAAAACTCATATAGCTTGCAATTTACCAGTGGGGTGACAGCTAAGGCTAGCATTTTCTGCAGTCTAAAAAGGGACAAAAACTATTTGCAATGACTGCTTTCAAGCTGTGCTCTTTATCTGGAAGTTTTGTATGTTTAGTTATACTTTAAAAAATCTTTTAATGTTTAGTCCATGTAAGTTACAATTTAGCTGCAACATTTCAGTTTCAGGGAAAAAGCCAAGTTTTAGCTCAAAAAGGAAACAAAATCTCATACATTACCAAAAAACCTAAGAAAACAAAACAAAAAGCCCAAATCATCAAATGTTTTCCTTCCATCATAGAAATAAAAAGTGAATTAAGAGTCTCTGACAACTTGTACATCTACTTTTGAGCTGATGTAGTCTAAATCACTGAGTTATTGACCTCTGAAAAATGGACTTTGTAATGAAAATACTGACAGACTATAAACTATAGCTATTCTACTGGGAATGGAGGAGAGGGGGTAAGAAGAGTACCTTAATTACCAGTACATAAATATTGATCTACTATTACCTTGACAGATCAAACCCAACAAATCAAATACAAACATTAATTTCAAAATCCTAAAGCTACAACCAAGCAAGAAGAAACCACACGAGATGTCTTTTTATCCTTCTCTTCTTCTTCTTCTTGTCACACCCTTGTGTCTTTCCCTAAATGCTTATGTGGAATGTACAGAGCTGCCAACTTCAAAAGCAACTAAGGTACTTAGAAAGTTATATTTGTCCCTCCTTGGACTGGGTGCCTTTGGCTACATGGAATAGTTCAAAAAACTGAGCATGCACCTCCTAGGAAGGAAAAAACCTACTCCTAAATAGGAAGGAATGAGTAAAAGAAATAATTGAAAGATGAGAAGAAAAGGGCAAGGGGAGGTCTTGTAAACAATGCAGTGATTGAGAAGTTCAGATCAGGGCAGTGATGGGGATTTGGGATTTGGGCTCATTGACAGAGAACAGAACAGATCTGGAAATGACAGAACTGAACTGTTATTTCCCACTATGTTCTATGAATGAACAAGAACACTAAAAGGATTAGACCCTTTCTATCATAAGAAAAATTTGGCTTCCTAATATTGAGGGCAATATTGCCTTACTCTTGAAATCTATAATCCAAATTTACACAATTGGATGAAAAGGCTTCTGTGCTTTGTAAATTCAAAGACTAGAAATATTATGCAACCCCAACATAAAAAACATAGCTTGTTATGAGCAGGATGTGTTTTAAAATTAGTCATGAAAACACGGTTCAAAGTGATGAAAAGTTGTTAGGTTAACAAATAATTTTTCAGAATGAAAAGACATTTTGTAAATAATTGTTCATTATTTACTGAAGGACCTTGATCCCAAACTTGGGAATAACTTTAAAAAAATCCAAGCTCTGACTTGTAAAACATGTTATTTGACTTGTAATAGATTTCTTTTGTGCTGACTAAGTCTGCTTTAAAGTAAAAAAGTAAAGTAAAAAGTAATATAGTAGTTAAGTTAGTCACTAGATTTTCTATGCAGTCAAAACCTGCAGGTTTTATGATTGTATCAACTAAGAACAACCTACATCTCAGCAGTCATAGGGATGTTTCCATGAGTGCTAAGGCTTATGTCCAACGGCCATTGCAAATTCAGAACACATTACCTAAGGTTGGATGGCAATGCAAAGAACTCAAAGGAAATTTGGGTTGAAACTGAGAGCCTTGTGTCAGGTTCCTCGTCTTTGGCAAAGTTTCTGCAGAACCTCCAAGTCAATCTAAGTGAATGTCTGCAGTTTTTCTAAATGTCTTTCTAGTGAGTAGATTTTTGTTTCCATTTTTTAAAGCCAAACATTGCATTGTATGTGACACAATGTTGAAGTTGAAATAGTAGTAATAAACCTTGGAAAGTGAGCACATACATTAAGCTTGACAACATGAATGAGTTTCACAGATTTTTTCTGAGAGATAAAATATGCTATTTCTTAATATAGGTTCCTTGTTCACAGATGTAACGTGTAGCTGGAAGGTCAGTGAATCACAAATGTAACTTAAATGGAAAAATATATTTTAAAAGAAGAATAATCCCTCTGGACTCTTAAAGAATGAATGTTTGTATATTAGTCTAAGTATCAGAAATTAAAATTAGCTCCTTATCTGAGTTCACCACAGCAGTGTCAATGTACCACCAGTGCCAAGTCACAAAATTCAAAATGTTGGACATTTGAATTCTTCATAGTGAAACAGATCCTAAACCACACATTCACTTCATAAGAATGTATCTCCAGTTTTGGATTAGTTCTGGTAGAAAGGGACTTGGGGGACCTGTAGACAGCTCCATAGGATGGAGAAGGGGCTGCTGCAGCCAGGAAAAGCAAACAGGATGCTGGGCTGCAATCAGAGGGACATCACCAACACAGAAAAATCATTATTCCAGTCTGCTCTGTGCTTGTCAGACCACACCTGGAATACTGTGTACAGGTATAATCCCCACTGCACCAAAAAAAAAAAAAAATGTGGAGAGGCAGGAGAGGGCCCAGGAAAGGGGCCCAGAGGTGTTCAAAGGATCAGGGAGCTGACAGAGGAGTAAAGAGTGAGAGAACTGAGTTAGCTCAGCCTTGAGAAAGAAGGCTTAGGGGAGACCTCATCACCACATTTCAGTTTAAAGGATGGCTGTAAAGAGGATGGAGATTCCATTTTTACAAAAAGTCACATGGAAAAGATGAGGGCTAATGAATACAAGTTACTTCTGGGGAGATTCCAATTGGTCACAAGAGGAAATTTTTTACAATGAGCACAATTAACCATTGGAATGAACTCCTCAGGAAAGTGGTGGATTCCCCAACATTGGACATTGTTAATATTCAGCTTGACAGGGTGCTGGGCCATCTTGTCTTGACCATGCTTTTTCAAAGAAATGTTGGATCAGATGATCCTTGAGATCCCTTCCAATGTGATATTCCATGATTCTAATGTATTGCTTAACAGATATTTTGACATTGAGACCTGCTGCAAAAAAAACCTCCTCTATCTGACAGCTCTTCCCAACATCCACAAAGCACTTCAGCTTCCAATTAGGCAGCTCTATCAAAGACATTTATTTTATTAATTTAATTAAATTTAATTTAATTTTTTTTATTCTTTTTATTTTATTTTATTTATTACTTGTCTTTTGAACTCTTACTGTTGTTGACTATTCATTTCAGAAATTTAATATAACCCTAAAAAATCAACAAGGTTTGTATTGTTATGGCAGAGAGAAAAATTGTCATTAAAGCACAATTTTTTTTGTAAAAGTGGTGGATTATGCTACATTATTCTTGCCCAATGGCTTCAGATTTGATGACACTCTGTCAAAAAAAAAAAAAAAGAACAATTTTATCAAACATTAAAAATACTAAATTACATTTCATATATTGATAAATTAGCCTTTTTATTGCTTGAATGTCATTTTGTGTTGTGTCAGTGGTATCTAGGAATACTGAGAAGGAGATGAAAAAGTGAAAGGATGGACTGGATGGAGGAAACTGAAACCTTACCCTCCCATATGAGGAGAAAAGAAATGCTTCAATCATTGTGTTTGAAATATTTTGGAGTTTGTTATGTGATTACATGTGATTTATCTTCATGTTATAAAATGGCAATTTTTATAATAACCCTTACTTGTAATAGAAGTGTTTTAATATATAAAAGTGAACTACATATAACAGTGGCATGAAAACTGTTTCAACTTAAAAATTTAAATAATCCCCAAAAATCAGCAGAATTAAGCTTTTCTTCTAAAACATGCTATGCATCTTATGAAACAATTTTGAGAAGAAATGTAGGGCCAGTTTTCATCACAGCACTAGAGACTGGCTTTCAAGTGAAAATACATGCAAGTTTTGCTGCTGGAAATGTACAAAACTGTGAGCAAAGAAACCTTCTTCCATGGTTTGATTCCTCAGTATTTGCTTGGATTTCTTAAAGGCCTCCAAAAGATCCCATGTCTCAATGCTTCCAAAGAATCTATAGTTATACTGGAAGTGAGTAAATTTCAGGTAATTCATCACAAATCTCATTCTCTTCCCCTCCTCATCCTCACAGTAATTCTTTGCTATGTTATTACTGTTGTCTCTAGTGTCTTCAAAACCTTCCTTGGTAGAAAAGTCTGGCGAAAAAATAGATTTTATAGCATGCCATGAAGATTTTTTCATTCACAGTAGTTGATTCCATAGATAGAAGCAAAGTCTAAGGTAGTGGAATTCCTGTGAGATGTTGCAGCAATACTTTTACTGACACAGTTCTCATATGCCTCAATTTATCAAATATCCAGCAGGAAGTGTTCATGGCAAAGTACAATTTTGTCCACATAACAGATAAAGGATTGCCCTGTCACTGAATTCATTATTCTCTCAGCTTACTTCTGACTCCTAATCACCATCCCACCTAGGTTGTGGTTATGAGTCATTTGGCTTTGATGTCCTCTATAAAAAAAGCATTTTCAATCCTTAACAGGACAAAAAATGTATGAAAATTGAAAAGACATGTTGAATGATGAGAAGTAATTTCCTAATGGTGATGACTGTATCTGAACTTGGAAAATAGAATTTGTCCTACTTGTGAAATAAATTGATAAAAAATTTATATTTTCACCTAGTATTCTTTTCAACATAAAATAGATTACTTCTAGTTATAAAACTTGTGTGATGAAGAAGAACTAAGCAATTGAGTATGGTAACAACAGAGACAGATTTATCAGTTCACTTAATTCTGCTGGAAAGACTTGTGGTTAGGACAGAAGAGTTTAAAAAGAAAAGAAGTGCATTACATCTATGTTTTGAACTAGATTAGAGATGAAAATGCTTCTGCCAATATACTGACCTCTGAAGTGAGGCATCCAATTCATTTTATGAATATCTAGATCTTGATTCATTGCAACTATATAACAAGGATTTACTGATTCCTACTGGGGTCAGCTGCAGGAGTGTTTCCTCTGAAGAACTCCTTGGGTCTTACGATTTTCTGTGTGGTCTGATATGATTTCCCTCTTATGTAACTCATGAGAATATTTCCACTGTTATTAGTGAGAGTTAAACCAGCTTCTTAAATCAGGGAAAATAATGCAATAGCCTGCTTTGAGCCTCAAAGTTAATTCTGTATGTATAAAGCCATCAGATTATTGAATATCCATTCTCAGATCATGTTACAATTTGGCTGGATAAAGAAATCTGAGTGTGGCTGCTTCAAGACTAATGATTCGTGGGTAGAGCACTATGAAGAGTTGAATGTCTTGCAAACTGGAGCAATGGTAGAGAATGCTTCCTGGATCTGTGACCAGAGGTGGCATGGTCAGACCACAACTACCAGACTGTCCTGAGTCTCAAAACTGAGATTGCTTGTAAATTGCTGTTAGGAACAGTCTTAAGTGGAGTTATTTCTGTTTGGTGCTGGTGTGACTGAGATCAGGCATTATCTTAGCACAGGGCTGGGGATTGAGAGAAACATGCAAAACTCTGGCAGAGACTAAGGGTCACCCTAAATTCTGATGGGGTATTACCAAATCAATAAGTGGATGATTTGTCATCATAACAGTAGCACTTTATTTAAATTTCATTAAAGGACAAGAAGTTCCAAATTTAATCTCTATTCTCCTTAAACTCATGTGACTGTTAAATGGCATTCTTGGATTACAGCCATCTACTCACCTTATTCAGGTGACTTGGTTCAAGATTGATTGAGGATATGAATTAACTCCCTTGCAAAAGAGCAAATTAAAATAAAATTTAAAAAAATGGGGAAAAGAGCTAATATTTAATCTAAGGATAGAAATACATGCAAAGAATCAAAGATTTGTAAGAGGCTTATTCCACCCAACTTTTGTCAGAGTTAAGTAAGAAAATATCTATGCATATATATCTGCTAGAGGGACTCTGCTGGGTGATGTGCTGATCTGCTGTAGGGTGTGTTCTCTACAGAAATCTGAGCATTGGATTTCAGAGCATGGTTTTGCATTTATTGTAAAAGAGTGCTCTCCACTCAAGACTGTTTCTTAGGCTTGGCGCTTAAATTCCCTTAAAAGATGCTACTCTTCTTCCAAGCATGTATGAGTCTGAAAATTGAAGGGGAAGCACACTTACAGATTTTCTGTATTTTATTGGGAATTTCTTATTTAGAATTCAAGATGAAATAGTCTGCACTTCTCAGATCAGGCATACAACAGGCAGTTTGGTTTTGCTGAGCCCAGGTGACACAAAGCAATGAGGAAAAAGAATATTCTCTTGGTCCACGTATTTCCACACAGCCTTCAAAACTAGCAGTAGTAAGAGTGTAGCCTTCATTAGGAAGGAAAAAATTACAGTGGTCTAAAACCAAGCCAAATCCTCAGTCAGAGTTAATTGACAATGCTAAAATGAAGTCAATACTCAGTTGATTAGAAGCATCTGATTTACCATTTAATGTGGAAGAGAAGAAAGGCATTAGATGACTGGATGAGTTTATGCAGTGTAGAATTTCTCTATCCTGAAATACAGAGGACTGGATAAGAAATCTGCACCTTTATGCAGTGCCATGGTGCCTAATAATGGCCTGGCATACCTTTAGTCAACTAAACAACACTGGAGTGTTATTTAGAGACAGAACAAGTGTATTCAGACAGGTGCTGCTTTTTAAACCCTCTTCTATTTGCCATGACAGACTCTTCTGTCTCCTCCATATGTGTTAAGTTTTGATTTTCTAACTAAAGCAAGTTTTGTTTAGCAAAAGCTTCAATACTGCTAGACCTTGCTCTGTCACCTGCAGCCAAGGTGGAGCTTTGGTAGAGGTTCAGAGGAATGCCCACAGGCACCAAGACACTGCCTTGCTTCTGCTTTTGTCCTCAGGATAATTTCCCAAGTGTTCTTGAGGGAGCAGTTAACTTTAGTAGGTGGTTACAAAGAATTACAATTGTGCAGTAGATTTAAGAACCACATACAGAATCAAAGTACTTGAATGTCCCATAAAATAAAGAATAAAACTGTTATAAAATTATGTGGTCATAAAAATAACCCAAGCCTAAAGATTTTATTGTTATCTCTGTGTAGGGGGTTGACCCTGGCTGTATTCCAAGCACCCACCAAAGCTGCACTATCACTCTCCTCTGCAACTGTAAGGGGAGAGAAAATATTGGGATTCATGAATTGAGGTAAGAACTGGGAGAGATCATTCACCAAATACCATCATGGGCCAAATAGACTCAGCTTGGGGATATTAACTGAATTCATTACTAACAAAATCAGAGCAGGATAAGTAGAACAAAACTTAAAATCACCCTTGAACACCCCCTCCTTCCTGCCCAAGCTTTACCTCTTCTCCATGAGGCCAGAAGGGGAATGGGGATTAAGGTCAGTTCATCACACTTTGCTTCTGCTGCTGCTCAGGAGGGGAGTCCTTCCCACAGGAGACAGTTCTCATGAAGTTCTCCAATGTGAGTCCATCTCACAAGCAGCACTTCTCCATGGGCTGCTGCAATGTGGGTCATTTTTCCTCAGGGCACAATCTTTCAGGAACAGGCTACTCAAAGGTTTCCCATGGGATCACAGCCCTTCCAGCACCCACCTGCTCCTGCTGGGATCCTCATGGGATGCAGATGAATCTCTGTTGGACATGGGGAAGCTTCTGGCATCTTCTGACAGAAGCCACCTGGTACCACAATCTGGCTGTGCAAACCCAGCACACTGTATTACACTGTTCTTGTTGGTAAGTGTGAGCTATAGGTTAAAGATGACTCTCTTCTTGCAGGAAATAGCACCTAATGTAAAATATATGTGTATTAGTACACAGTCTACATATGCATACATATACAATCATATGCATTATACAAAATTAAAGTAAAAATATAATTGCTTGAACTATAAAAATTGCATTTAGAAGTGGTGCATTATGCTGGTATACCTTTAGCCATCTTTTTCTCCTTTTGCAAATATGTAGCACCCAACATACCCAAATAAAACTAACCTTCTCTTGAAGTTGATGAAGTTATTGTTTTTGCAGTATTTTAGGAGTTATTTGAGCCAATTAATGGGCTGATATTCACCATGGGTTTATGTCTACCTATCCTTTGTGCTATTTTAAGATTGAAAGCAATAATAAAAGAAATATGATGCCAGAGTGGAACATAAAACTGATACTATCTTTAGAATTTATTAATGTGACAAAAAGCTAAAATTAAAAATGCTGGACAGTTTTAGAGGGAAATTCTGCAAGATATTCAAGTCAATTTTAAGCAAGTCCATTAATTTCTCCAATAAAAATATTCTATGACATGCTCTGTGCCCAGTGCAGAAACCCTGACAATCCACTAAGTGGTAATTTAGGGTCAGACTGGGGAATTATATGTTCTGTTATCTATTTTCAAGACTGATTATGCATCCTATATGGGATAAAATGACAAAAGCTAGAATCCAGGTCTTGCTTTTTATTTTCCCCAGATGCTTGTACTCTCAGCCCATTAAATATCAACTTCTTTATGCAAAGCAGAATTGCTGAAGCAGATGGTAGTCATGTTGCAAACCAGCCAGGTATATTCTCCATGTAGGCAGAAAATAAAAATTTTTATCTTCTTCAGGCTGATGGACAATGAAACCCATGAAAGTATGAAACCCTCCCTAAAGAATAAAAAATAATCCCAAATGGATGGGTTAGCCAGTGATCCACTGAATTCAAGAGAGAACCTCCCAACTCTCCCTTGCCAAAGCAGAGTAGCTATGATGACTTTTTTGGAAAGTAAAACCTAAAAATCCAAGTACAGGAAAAAAGAGCGAATCCAAATCTCTTGTTGGCCCCTGCTTTTCTGTACAGGAGAGTTAGTTTTTGAAGTCATACCATGGTACACAATGAACCTTCATGAAATTCCATTAACACATTAAATTCAGCAGCTATTTCCATCTAAATATTAAGGCTGTATTTTAATGTTACCACATACATTCACTTTATCTATTACTTATTATCTATGTCATTTACATAGCAGAGTCTGAATCTCTATTTTACTTTTACAAAAATAAGAACTTTTTTCCCTACAACCTCTTCCTGGTCTCCAGGAAACTTTGCCAGAGGCTGTGGTAACCCCAAGAGTCTCTGGTGTTTCTGTTGGTACCTCTTCTCCAAGGATCTTTATTATTCTATGGTGCCTTAAATTGCACCACACTTTTTTTAGGGACCTAATTAGTTTCCTTTATACCTTCTTAACAGGTGTTGTTTGTTTGTTTGTTTGTATTTTTAATGAGCTGGTATAAATTCTTGTACAGGGGCTTCTAGGACAGAGTGTAAATGTGCAAATTAAGGATGTGCAGAATATCACAAAGTTATAAGACCTTTCTTGTCTTTCCTTCTCTTGGTGAGAGATGAGAAGGAGAATCTCAAAATGAGGATGTAGGATTTTTCTTGTCTTATTTAATGAAAAGAACATGAACATACTTTTTTAGCTAGTGAAAAAAATTCTCATTGAGTTCATTAGTCACCTGAACCACTTCTCTGCCAAGACATTTTTATCAAGCTATCTATTGTCTATACAGCTTAATACCCTTAGCTCTGTGCACACACCTTCTCCTAGTGATTAATTTTTAAGAGGGCACTCACTCTTTGGTTGCTAAGGGTTATGATGTAGTTTTTTATAAGAAACAATACACTAAACATTTCAAGTAGGGTAAAGTATTTGTTGCTGCACTAAAACTCTAACAAGAGAGAACATTTCACCACAGTTACCTTCAGATGGTTCTTTTCTCAGAATAAGTTTAGTTAGTTTCTCTGCAGAGGGGTTCCTGAAGAGCCCAGCCATGCAGGATGCACAGGCTCACTCTGCTCCAGCAGCAGGGACAGCTCTGCAGCTGAGCTCTGGCTCTGTTTAAAGTGCCCTCTTGGCACCAGCTCCAGCTGTGCTATGCCAGCTGAGCTCTTGGGACTGTCCTCATGGAAAACACATTAGGTTTGCCATTCCCTATTCCATACTGTCTCTGGGGACTGAGTGCATGACTGCTAGGGAGTCAGTAAAAAGGGCAAAGCCATGAAGCTTCTAGTTCTGTATTCACAGGCCAATGCCAAGCTCAAACAAACAGGAACCTCCCCTGGACATCCAACAGAAAAAACTTGTTTAGAAAAACCCAGTCAGGCAACATTTTATTTAATCTGTGTATCCAGCTATGAACATGTATATTTGTAAGATCACAGCATATTTTGAGTTGAGAGGGACCTACAAGGCTCATCAAGTCCAGCTCTGAAGTGCATGGCCCATATGAGGATTGAATCCACAATCTTGGTGTTGTTAGCACCCTGCTCTGACCAACTGAACTATCTATGTGTAAATAGTTTCTGGTTACACAGCTCTGTGTTAACTCTAAATGTGCAAAAATAATTAAAATTTTACAGCAGCATTTTAATTTTTGTATTTGGAAGAGCTACCAATCTATGGTTCCTCATCTGAGATGAGAGAAAATTCATTATCTGTTGAGGGAGGGGGGGGAAGATGAACACCCCTAAGTATTTTTGACAATGCCACTAATTATGACTAGGCTATAAGCTGAGGTGGCACAAAGAATCATTCCAGCACACATGTACGAGTGCTGAGTGCAGAGATCCAGAGATCTTTGATGTCTGCTTTGTGACACACTAAAATGAAAAGTAACCTGTCCCTCACATCGATCTGCTGGCAAGCAGGATGATGAATTATTGTTACAACATGCTGTGTTACAGCCCTGTAGTGCTTGAATTCTAGTTATTGTCTGTACACACTTGTCTGGTACATGCACAATTAACTGAGGATTTTTATGCCTTTTATTCATGGAAGGAGAGTACCACATTAAATGAAAAAAAAATTCTGTTTCCTCATTTATTCCCAGCCCACATCATCGTGATAAAGTACACCCTTCAAATCTCTTTACTTCACTTTTTTAAAACAAAAACCTCTAAAATACACCAGGACTTTTTCAGAATCAATTTCTGTATCTTTCAGGTCTTATATTATTGACAACATCAGCTCTCTCTTGCACATAGTGGAAGGAAATGGGAAACTTGCTTTTGACTTTAGATTCAGCAGTTTGAATTTTATTTTTTTGTTGTCTCTTGTGCTGTGTAAAGGTTCCTGCACTAATTTAGATTGAGTTCTAGTTAAAATCCAATAATAAGTAATGTATTTATACTGATTGCTATACATACTTCAAAGCATTCAGAATATTGAAGCAATATATATAGAAATTCTGTTATATTCAAAATGAAGCTGTCAGCTTTGTCCATTCTTAGTGAATGGTCATGGATTTCTTTTCAAGAGCAGAGTTGTTATTTGGTACACAGCAAGAAATCTTTGAAGTCTCCATCCCGTGCCTGCTTGGAAGGAAATCACAGTTCCCAAGGGGTAGGACGGGACCAGGAATGACAGAACTGCTTTTTTCTAGTGCTCTAATTTATGCTATTTATGACATGCAGATGGGAGAGTATGGAGTCAGAAGATGTGGTAGAAGAAACAATAAGGGGTCCATGGCTTGTTGTGGTAGAGTGACAGCATGACAGAAAACTTGCAAAGCCTCTCCTCAGTTACCAAGATAGCTGGATGTCTAGCTTTCATCCCATCCATTATATTTTATAATTTAGTCACAGTGTGTTTAGTGACATCTTCCTATCAGAGATATTGACTGTAACAGATATTTCTGGAATTCACCTTGTTCAAGAACTAAGTTTTAGTCTATCATCTCAACTTTGGTTCCTCCAAAGCCTTTGGGACACCCCAAATTGACAGAGCTCCCCCATTGCAGACTGAATATTGATCCAACCTCACTCTTGGTCTGCCACTGAGAACTGGGGTTACCAGATATGTAAATGCTTGTCTGTAAATGAGCCACAAATATCTATCAATCCAGAGCTGGACACAAATGGATACTACTTCATGTTATAATGAAAAGAGAAGAATGAAAAGTAGAAATTACTCACACAGCAATATTCATATATTTTTGATTTCTTCAGGGTTGGTGCAGCCTCCCCTTGAGCCCTGTGGGCAGTTCTGGGACAGAAAATGTGAGTCCTTGAATGCATCCATAGGGTAACAAAGCATGTGAAAGGGCTGGAAGGAATGTCCTGTGAGGGGCAGCTGTGGGCTCTGGGTTTGTCCAGGAGAAAAGGAGGCTGAGGAACAATCTCATTGCTCTGCAAAACTTCCTGAGGAGGGCAGGTGGAGAGGGAGGAGTTGAGCTCTTCTCCCTGGCATCCAGGGACTGTTCATGAGGGATTGGGTCTAAGCTGTACTAGGGAAGGTTTAGAATGGATATTAGAGAACGTTTCTTTACTGAGAGAGTATCAAACACCAGGAGGCTTCCTGGAGAGGTGGCCAATGCCACAAACCTGCTCAAGCAGTTGGACAGGATGATCATTTTAGGTCCCTTACAACCAAAATAGCCTTTTTTTTTTTTTTTTCTTTTTTCCCTGAAGAGAAATGCAATGAGTACAATGAATCACAGTTTGGACATTGGCAAAGATCTTACACTGACAAACAATAAATATAATTCCCAATGAGAAAAATGAGTGATTGGTTTTTATACAGAGTTGAGTCTGGATCAATTAGATAGACCAAGAATGACGTTTGTTTTGAGACAAGTTGCAGTAGGAATGCTAAACAGAGCAATCACCCATATTCCTGTAAGGCAGAATTTATGAGTGTTGCTGCTTGTGGCTATTGAGTGAAAATGGATATGGAGGGTCAGATTGATCTCCTGAACTTTATTTCCCTGAAGTTAGATATCTCATTTGCACTACTTCTGTTTGCAGGTTGTAAGAGAAGAAATAATGCAGGGCATCTGAATGCAACTCCCATGACCTGATGTGTGCACGACCCTGAGTAAGTTGAGATAGAATTCTTCTACAGATAATGCCTCCTCTTAGACTATATGAGAGCAGATGAAAATTACCTACTTAAGTTTAATTTTAAATTAAACTGAATCCCACTCTGATGTATTGTCCAGAAAAAATTTGTATGGAATATCTCATTCTTCAGACCTTTTTCAGAAAGTTGTTGAAACTTTGTAGAGATGGCAGAAAATTTACTGATGTAATGACAACTTTCAAGGGACAAAAAATGGCTGGTTTTAGTTTGGGTTCATGAACTAATTCCTATACTGAGCAAAAAATATCTAAACCAAAACAAAGACTATGGACCAGTTCCAGCTCCCACTTACATTGCCCTGTCATGGATAAAAGCAGGAGTTATTTTGGCTTCTCAGAGTTTGATGACATCTGGAATTAGTACCTGCATGACCAGAATTTGTGTCAATTAAAATTCTATAGACCAGTGAGTTTTAGACTCTTTTCAACCTATATTTCTCAACTATCCTGATATATACACACATGCTTCTTTCTTCATGCAGGCTGCTAATTTGATGATGCTAAATTTAGAGATTTTGCAGATATTATTGCAGCTGGAATGAAAATTAGGCTTTCCCCCCATTCTCACACAAGAGTTTCATTTATGGTGCAGATGAGTGAAGCTTAAGTTGCTGAAAGTGATCTAAATAACTGGCAGATCTGGTCCAACCCCAGCTCACTGAACACAAGGCTAACACAGCTGTTGTACTACTGCAGAGGTTTGACAATGAGAAGGAAGATTCTTGATTCCAAGGTACCTGGTGGAACTCCACGTGGTCTTTAAAGAAATGCTGAAATCAGGCAGTATTGCCATTGAAAATTTACCAATGTTCTGTCTTGTAGCATCCTTGTGGGTTTCAGTGATACTGATCACTCAGTCACCAAAGTTTTATCATGAATGGAGAGAATTAACAGTTTGATTAAGATTTTCACATTGTAAGCATGGGGGACTGTCAATATGCTTATCAAGAAAAGTAATCATAACTAAGAAATTACACTTTTAATAAGTGAATTAATAATTTTGAAGTTGTGGTTCAGTTATGGGAACGAACTGATTTAATTAATTTCTTCATCATCACTGTTGATGATAATTCATGTCAATTCTTTGCATTTGAAAAAGGAATGCATGGTCTCAGATTCCAGAAAATTTGATTTATCACAATACATGATTTACAGTCAGAAATTGTAATGGTACACTTAACTGAGTTATATCTGCTTCATTGCCACTGGCTATGACTTTCCATTTAAATGCTCTCCATATAGAGGTGGAACATATGAGCAAAATTCTCTAACTAAGCCAGTGAGAAGTTAATTGTTCATCACAGTAAAATCAGTGGGGATGAGAGAGGACAAAGCTCCATTTAAAAAGTATTTAATTATCACAACACTTTACATGATAATTTCTTATACATGTTTATTTTTTAGGCCAATTTAGGCAATAAGCCATGGTTTTAAAAATAGTAGAATACCAGCATAACATTTAATACACAGTAATCAGTCAATAACATGTAACATAAGCAAATACCATATCCAGGAGAGGACTAAAACTCCAGAAGTTTTAAAATTGTCTTAACACTGTGTACTTCAGTGTTGACATAACTTTGGGAATGTACCTACTGGTCTGTAAATGTTTAGTCTCCTGCATAAAAAACATCTTTGGACACAAGAGCTTCAATTTAATGATTTTCAAAACAAGCAATTGTTATTTACGGCTGAACTTAAGCTGGCTCTATAACTAAATTCAGCTCCGTACCAGAAGATCCCATAGATCCCTGCACCACTGAAGACAAATTTGTCCTTTCCTCTAAAGCAGTCCTTAAAGCTGAGAAGCATATTGCTATAGAGGGGATTTTTTTGTTGTTCCTGTTGTTTTGGTTGGTAAATCTTGAATGCTCCAGAAAAGCAGACAGGAAAAAATAATCTTAGAATAAAGGAAAAACTGGATCAGCACTATGCCACCAGCTCTGAACTAAGAACAGTTACACATTCACTTTAGTGTTCCTGAAACAAAGCATTTGGCTTTAATTTTTTAAATATAACTGTTTTTAGCTTTATTAGGTGTTATTCAAAGAAAAGAGGTGATAAAAAAATGCCTTCACTCCCCACCCTCAATTCAATGATAAAGATAGATAATCTCCAAATTTCAAATTATTTACTAAAATCTGCAAATCCTTTAACAATTAAACCTTTCTGATATAATTTATTCTTCCCCAGCAAACAAATCTAGCAGTTCATTCTTCCTGTTTTATGAATATGTTTATAAGGACTGCAGTTAAGCTAGATCTAAATTATGGAATTTCAATATAATGCTGAATATCTGTGTGAATTTTTTGATACTGTGCTGATTGTGACTGGAATAGAGTTAAATCTTTTTCACAGTAGCTTGTATGGGCTTATGTTTGGGATCTGTGATGAAAACAGTGATGATTTCTCTGCAATATTTTATTTATTCATTCCTGAGCAGTGCTTGCACAGCATCAAGGTCTTTTCTGCTCCTCAAACTCATCTGCCATCAAGGAGCTTGGGGGTGTGCAAAAAGCTGTGAGGAAAACAATATTAATCGATTTTGAGTAAACATGATCAAAAATATAGATACAAAATCTAAATTTGTTGTTTCATGGGTGTGCGGCTTAGAAGAATTACTCCTCAAGGTTAACATTTTTTACAGGTTCAGCTAAAGGAACTGTACTGACAGAGAGAACAGAATGTACCTACTTAAAGTGGACTAATCTTTTAATAAAGCAAAGGTCACTCTCAGTATGGATATGAACACCAGGTGCAGCCATTTAGGGTTTTTTTCAAAATACCTGAGGAAATTTGAGTTTCCTCATTCCTAAATACCCAGGTTGGAGACTACTATTTCCTTCTATTCTATACTGTGAATACTATATGCAGATTATCTCTTTATTGAAGACTTATGCTATCTGAGTACTTCCTGGAGTAGAAGAGGAAGCATTTTATGTATATACATTTAGACAAGAAAGGAAATAAATTTAAACTTTCCCCAGAGGGGAAAAAAAAAAAAAAAAAGTAAATACAGGAAATCTTTCTTGCCTCCTGGCTATCAAAAATACCAAAAAGAGTCCTAGGAATCCAATATGAATGCTAAACATAACCTTGATTAATTATCCAGTAGTTCTATTTTCTCAGTAATGAGTTATACAGCATTATCCCAGAGTTAGCAAAATAACACATTTTCCATACTGCATTGTGGGGAAATTTTCAGGCAAACACAGTTTACCTTATTTGCAGTTCTTGTGCTTTGTAACTTCACAAGTGAATGTCAGTGATCTGCCAATCAAGTCCTTGTGAAACACTTAGAAAAGCAAAAACTCTAATGGCAATGCCCTTCACCGGTTCGTGCTGAAATGTCAGCTTAGCAGACAAGAGATCTTGTAGTCATTATCCCACACGCCATTCAAGAACAAAAAGAAAAAGAATGAATAAAGTGAAGCATTTCAATGCCATTGCCTGTATTTATGTTTGTTGGTTTTGACATTCTGTCATACTTCAAGTTTTATAGCACACTTGTCCTCCATGCAGTGCTTTATGTATGAGGTGAAGAGCAGAATTCCATTGTTGCAGTAAGAGGAGGGAAAGGACGGAAGTGATTTGCTTAAGTCTATTTCTCACATCACAAGAAGTGAGGAGAAGTGTCCCTATTTTTCCCAAATGCTGACCTTTAACCAGTCTTTCCCACTGTAAAACATGACTCACTGTGCTGTTCTACTCCATCACTCAATTGATCCTTCTGAAGTCAAATGTAAGACTCCTGTTGACTGCAGGAAAAAGATAGACCACAAAAAAAACCAAACAAAACCCCATCAAAACCAACCAAGCAATCAAACAAGCAAAAAACACATGCAAGCCAACAGAATTTTTATATTTTTATATCTTAAGCTGCTACATGGTTTCATCTTTGAATTTTCTTAGATTTTTCTTCTTTTTGAAGTTTATGAAACTTTTAAAAAGATTTTTTTTTTTGTTCACAACAGTATACTCAATAAAATTGCTAACTATAGCTCAATGTTACACTGAAGAAGAATTCCTGTAGAATTCTGATTATTTGCATATGATCTAGCAAGAAGAATTAGCAAAACAGAAAACTGAAGTAGAGCTTACTAGTCCTAACCACTGAAACATAATTTTAATAAACTTCAGTTAGCAAAGCTCTTTTTTTTCTAATATATGCTTAGAATTTCCATACTGACTACTGGTTTTAAAATAATAAAATAATAATAACAATAATAATTTGCTCTTTAAATGTCTGGAAGACATCCTGAAACAATCAGAAGTCGTGAGACCACAGGTTGAAACTACTGACTTCATGACATTTTTGACCCATGACCTTCCCCAAACTAAAAATATTCTTTCAAGTCTTTTCTATTATTCAAACTGCCTGAGATGACGCTGAAAATATGCAACTGGTATATTGTATTGACATCAGTAAATAAAAATGCTCTTCTTGGTAATGCCCAGTGTTATGTCAAAGGCTGCTGGTTCCTAACTACAGCTGGGGAGGTTCAGATTTGATATCAGAAAAAGGTTTTCCAATGAGGGGGTTGTGCAGTCCAGGAAAAGCTTTCCCAGAGAGTCTATGGAGTCTTAATCCTTGGAAGATTTTCAAGATTCAGCTAAGCAGAGCCATAGCTGACCTGATCTAGTGTGGAATGGTTTCTCCTCAAGTGGAAGGATGAGTTATATGACCTCTATTTCTATGATTATTTTCCAAATTATTTATTTTATAGCTATTTGTGTTTGATTTCCTTTAAAATGTCTGAATGTCTTTGTTCTGTAAAGAGGCAATAATTGAGCACCTGCAGCTCAGAGTCTTATTATGTGTGTCAAATTAATGTTCCTCAAAAAGTGAGCAATTGATTCAGCATTCTTAAAAGAATAGTGAGGAATTTCCCTGGAAAGATGAACCTTAAATACTCAAAACTAACAGACTTTAATTTGGGAAGCATTATAGTTCTTGCTGATTTCACTAAAGGCATGCACTGCTACTCAACAGGGCCATGCAGGTCATAGGATTTGCTCTCTGAGCACCTGGGGAAGCATGTTTAGAAATTAGCTGGGAATGGAGCTGTGCTGTCTGATGACTCACTGATGGACTGTGGGACACACAACAAAAGCCTTCCAGTGCAGCAGGGCTTGCAGAAATGGGGGATCTACCTATGTTGTGTGCAGCACTCAACCAGCCAGCCAGGGTTAGACTGAAGTTTTGGTTGTCCCAAAGGCATAAAAATACTCATCCATTTGTTTTAAGAGGCAACTGTATCTTTTGATCCTTGCATATGTTGAAACTGTAATTCTGGCAATACAGAAGTAGCTTTGTTTTTGGTTTTTTTTTTTTTTTTTTTTTTCCTGTTTTTTTTTTTTTGGGGTTTTTTTTTTCATTTTATCAGATCCCTCTGATGGTCCAACTGTACACATCAAGATTCTATCAACAATGTCTCTAAATTAATTCAGCCTACAACCTGTTCCCATAAAAGTCTATCAAGCAGATTTTATTTATGGGAACATGGCTAAATAGTAATGTTTACTGGTCACTGGCACTGCAATTACTTTTCAAAATGTCCTTGAAGCAGGTTTGATTGATATTGGCAAGCACCTGGTAAGCCATTCTAACTTAGCAGACATAAATAGCAGTTTAATTTAAGATCCCTAAGTCACAGTGCATAACATTTAACAAACCAAAACAAAACCTTTTGGTCCAGGCCAAATAGTGAGTTAAAATATTGCAGCATCTAACTTTTAGTTTCCTTTCTTGCAGTAAAATGAATTGCAAATTGCAGAATGAGAACTGGATTAAAGTTCAGCTCATCACACAGAGTGAAAACTGTCAGTGTGAAACTCCTGTACAAAAGGCCAGGAAACACCTATCAGCTGTAGATGGACACTGGGAACAAGGATGTGTCTGCACTTCTGTCCATCCTCATGCCCAAGTGTTTCACACATGCCCTGAGGTAAAAAAAAATCCAACTGACAGTTAGTAACTTTTATGAGAAATTAAATTCTTTATGGCAAAATAAATTCTCAGCTATTACCTACTTAGTGAAAGATTATGACTTCAGTTGCATAGATAATGTTGACATGAATCTCTCATTTAATCATATTATGCCATATTTGCAGCAACACTGGTGTCATAGAATTCAAAATTGTGTGTTTTTAAAAACAAGTCACTGAAGACTGAAACAGAGAGAAATGGAGGCTTTCAAGCACAGAAACCCCTTTTGCTCTCCAACAGCAAACTGAGTCTCAGAGCCACATGAAATCAATTGACCTCTATACTGCAATATATTTAACTCTGATGTTCCTGCTTCTATTGGGTGCTTAATATCAAACAAGCTCATTTATCTTTAACTTCATACAGGGAGGAAAAAAAAAAAAAAATCTGTGCTGAGATAAAGAGTAGATCAGCCCTAGAAGTGGTGCTCAGACACTCATCTTCCATGGTACATTCATACAGCTGAAAATGCTCAGTTAAACATTGCTTACTTTACTGGACAGGAATTGAATAATTAGGAAGATCTGGGAAACATGGTAGGAATCAGAACTCCCAGGCCTTAAATAAGAACCTAATCACTGGTCCTACACACTGGTTTGCTTTTATTATCTTTTCCATGCAGGTAATTTTGGGCAGATGTGTTTGAAGCTACTCGCTTGTCAAGATGCAGAAGGTCTGGGCTTGCCCCCACCCTGGAAATTTAGACTGTTATCTATTTTGCATTTTAGTTTTGTAGACAAGGTTGATTGTCTCTATAATCTCTATTTCCACCTCTATAATAGGCCTATTGCTAATTGCTGAGATATCAGTTAGTTCTGACACAGTCAGTTATATGTTACAAAACTGCTTTTCAAGGTTACAATCAGCTCTGGTAGTGCTGAAAGTGGTTTTCTTTTATTTACTTCTAAATTTAGGCACATGACAACAGTCATTGTAGAGAGCAGTTTTGGACTCGAGCTCCCTAAGCACTACTTCAGGCACTGAATTTGCTTTTATCCTCTGACCCAAGTGACCTAACCAGGGTGTTCAAGAAAGAAAGAAAGCCTGGGGGATGATTCCCTGTGCACAGGCAGAGCTGGCAGGTCTGAATTCAGCAGCTCTGGGCACCATGCATTCTTCAATCCTACTCCATTTTGGTTTTCTAAATAAGCAAAGTCTTTTATTCTTTATATAGGTAATGCCAACTGCTCAGTCACCTGGCTGTGCCTCTTTTTCTGTATCTTTAGATAAGTCAGTGCTTTATATGACACTTTATCAAACATTTCTTGTGATAATGGAAAATTAAAAGTGAGCAGGTAAATTAATACTGAAGTAATTACACAGCTATATCTGGGAATAAAGACTTTTACTATAGGCAGAGAGTTGCTCCTAAGGCTGTGTTTTTTATTCACATCCTGATACTTGAATTTAAGACTTCCAGGACAATTTGGGAAGAAAAGTCTTTAAAAAAGGATATTGGAACGGGCTTTGCTATTAAGTAGGAAAGGTTTTCCTTTCACAAACTCATGAAGTAAACATGTAAAAAAACTTTCTTAAGAAAGAACTATTTTTAAAGTGCCTAATAGCATAGAAAAAGTGGCTTAATAAAACTGCTCAGGCAGACTTGACATTTATGGGGATTTTCTGTGGAGTGACATAAAAATAACTGTCTGAACGAAGATCATGAGCATAATACATTTGCACTTCTTTGCACCTGCAACCAAACCATGTGAAAGAATACATAAAACTATATGATCTCCTTTGATTTATTAAGAAAAATAAATTAAATACTAATTTCTTCCATGGACCTAGTGCTTAAATCCAAACCAGGGAAACAAAATAGGATATTAATGTATAAAATATATCTTAATGTTCTCAGCGTTCATCACACTTATATTTTAAAATGTGAGAAGTGTGAGGTTTATGGTGTTGGACTGATAACTGGATGTTCAGACTGTCTGGGAGCTGTTCAGCATCATTACTGGGGGCTTCCCATTTGCAAAGACCCCAGAGAACTTTATAAAATGTGAAGCTGATGCAATTTCCACCCATTCACCAAGGGACCTCTCAGCCTCGAGAGCTGATCCACAGAATCAGTGGGATTCCAGGAGGGAATAGTAACACAGTGGACAAGATGGATATTTGGGAAGGGAAAATGGCCAAGGGCATCAGGGCACCACTTTCAGGGCTAAAAGATCTCACATGTCTCAGCAGAGCACCACAACCCTTGGTATGCTGGAGTAGCACCAGCACTAAAACCAGTCCTGTGATCTACATGTCTGCAAGATTAACCTGATAGAAACAGATTATTAATTTTTTTCATCCCTGTGAGGAACACTCCAATTTTCCCATGAAATGAAGTGCAACCTGCATCAGGGTGTATCATCCAGTAAAGCCTTTGGTCCTTATCATAACAAAACTACCTGCAAAGCCCCCATGCAATGTGCTGAATGGAAATGAACCATCCCAACATCTTTGAGTCCCCTTTTAACCTTCTGTACACAATAAAATTTACCATGAAAAATGTTTTATGCAGTTCCTAACTAGGTCAGCTATTTCTGGTTTTCAGTCTGTGTGTTTGGATCTATATTTACCTTTGGCTTTATATAAGACAGTCAAAAATTTTAGTAGTGGAACCACATTTTTTTCATTTAAACTATTATGACAGATATAGTTACATGTCTAAGAATCCCATGACCCAGAGTATGGTGTACTTTGTATTAAGGAATATGTAACAGTCCTAATAGAGATATTAAAAAAAAATTCTACCAATAATTCTCCTGCAGTCATTATAAATACTAGGTTACTGCCAAGTATGCTTTTCATTTATCTAAACCTCTCACAATATAAGTATACTTTGAATTAGCTGAAACCAGAATGCATATCTGCATGTTATAAATAATAAAAAATTACAAATGTTTAATATATATTTCCTCAACTGGAAAGTTTTTATTACCCTTTACTTAATAGCTTAAAATACAAAAAAATTTGCATGAATTTTCAGAAAAATCTGTTGTCTACTTTAAACCAAAATTGTAATTTCTTAGCTGAGGAGCTGGCTTATTTGGACCAAGTATGACTTCAGGTTTTAATTTCTTGATTATCTTCAAATATTTGTGCAAACCAGTGAATTGCATACAGATTATCTATCTTTTGCTTTGGAATTTGTAGTAGCATGCCAAGAATTTGTAGTAGCATGACAGCAGGACTTGAGAAAAGACAGTCTGTTAAGATTTGGTAATAGATTTCATATTCATGCAATTATGTGTAAAAGGGAAGAGTCACAAAGAATAACCATGGGAATCCCACCTGGTCTAACAAAACTAAGTGCAGGGTGCACTGGGGTCAGGGCAAGAAAGATGAAGAGAGACTTTTCACAAGAGCATGTAATCACAGGACAAGGGGGAATGGCTTCAAACTGGAAAAGAGTAGGTTTGGATTAGATATTGGGAAGAAATTCTTAACAGTGAAGGTGGTGAGGCACTGTTGCAGGTTTCCCACAAAAGCTGTGACTGCCCCATCCTTGGGAGTGTTCCAGGTCAGGTTGGGTGGAGCTCTGAGCAGCCTGGTCCAGTGGAAGGTGTCCCTGCCCGTGGCAGGGGTTTGCAAGTGGATGATTTTTAAGGTTCCTTCCAAGCCAAACTGTGCTATGATTCTATCAATGCTCACAAAGAAACAGAGGCAGAGATCAAGCTCTAGAATTTATTGATTCACTGGTAATCAAAGGAAATTGATAATAAAGAACATTTTTTTTCAGTACAGAGCTAACTCAAGCACTTGAAAACATGATTGGAGGAATTATTTTTCCAGTATGCTGCATTTTAGAATGGGATTAAATAGAAAATTTTAAGTAGCATGACATTGATATGAACAAAATTATGTATTAAGTTCTTAAATTATTTATTTAGTGTTATTTTGTAGTTAGAATAAACATTTTCCAGACAACAGGACTTATTGCTAATCCTAAATGACTGTAACTTACGATGACCTCCCTTTATTGAAGGAAACTTCATTTGGGTTATTGTTACCAGAGGAGATATCTGAGTTCCCAAGGCTTGTGGGTGCAGCTCCCTGGTTTTTGCAGTGATTCACTGTGGGAAGATGTGTCCCACATATACAAGGTGGGAAGTTCCCAAAGAGTTTTTGACTGGTGACTATGGGTCTTTTTGACCTCAAAAGGAGTGTTAAGCAAAGCTACAGTCAGATATTAAACTGTTCTTGAATGTGAAATGAACAATTTAATCCATTCACTGAATGCAGAGAAAGAATCATACAAGTGTAATTTAGCATTATAGTTCACATACCTATGATTTCATTACCATCTATCAGAACTTTCTGAAAATATTTTATCATCATTAAAGGCAGAGTTTTTCTCAATTATACTTGAATCAGCATTCAAGTGAAAAGTGTTAGTGAAGATCAGTGTGTTTACCAGGAAAATGTTGCTTTTCCCTGGGAATGTTCTAGAAATAAAAACATTTTTGCTGTTATCTGCATTTATCCTCTTGTTACTCAGGAGCAACTTGCCAAGTGTCTTTCTTTCCAATCATATCCCACTGTGTGAGGAGATAATGCAACAGCAACAAAACTTCTTTTGCCTTTATTTAGTTCTCCACTCCACAATTTTCCTAGAGATTGAAACTTTAAAAGTAAACAAATGTTCAAATCAAGACAGGAAAAATCCTGACTATTTTCATTAATTTTATGATACGGATCTCAAAAGCAAGGTAACAGTAAGAAAGGGAATAAGATAAGAAAAAGAGAATGTAAAAGTAAGAGTTTCTTTTTGGGCAATCTTCATTTTTTAATGGGTTGTTGGAATCTGTTCCCATGATTAATTTTTGATTAATTCTTTGGAAAAGCTTTTTGTTAACAACAGCAAAAGTAGTATAGTGGAAACTTTCTGCAAGACATTCTTCATCCTCTAAGAGGTCAAACATTTATTATTTAAAATGTTACTGACATATCAGTCAAGAAAGCCGGAGAACACATCCCCCCATCATTTTCAGATTTTAGCAGAACTCTGAGTGCCAAAAGATCTGTCTTTGCCTGATATCAGAGATATGAAAGTCAGAATTAAAAGAAAATATATGGAATATTTTAGAATTATTTTAGAAAGTACAGAAAAGATAGATTACCATATAAAATGAAGGAAATGAAGGACACTAGTTTGCAATTTGGTATAACCTTTTTCATTTGTATTAGCATTTTGAAGACTGAGGCTGCTTATCCTGGATTTAATTGTGAAGATTGCAGATTGAAAGGGAAAAATGCATACAGGTTGAATAGCACAGCTCTTGTTCTTCAAGATCTTGTTTGATTTGTTCTTTTCTTCATATTTAATGATTTCTGTCATTTTCTGATAGTAGGTGAAGGCTTACTAATGAAGTTAAAGTGTATGAAATCCAAGAAAACAAGCACCAAAACTTTCTAAAACTAGCATTACCCATGTATCAACCACCTATTTAATCTACTCCAGAGTGGAACAACTGCTTGGCAACGTGGAAAAATTCTCAAAAATAAGCTATTATGGAAATCTTTAATCTACTAATTCAATACAGCCATGAAATCTTGAACATCATCATAAATTGTATTGATACAAAACAGAATGTTGTTTGCCTTTTGAAGTCACATGCTGGTTGTTGAATTCAAACATTTAAGGGTTTATCAGTAGGATGTTTAACATTTTGCTGGTTTCCAAACCTTGACAAACATGTACACTATTATCCTACTGATTAAAAAAACCCTTTTATTTTAATTATAATTATAATTATAATTATTTTTATAGTTTCAGTTTTCAATACTAATTTGTACAGTATGTGAGTACAGAGTGGGATTTTGTTTTGCTTTGGGTTTTAGCTTAGGAGAGGGCTTTGGGGCTTGCTTTTAGCAGTTTTTTTGCTTGTTTGTTTGCTTTAATGTTTATTTATTTATTTATTTATTTATTCTGATTTTATATTTTTGCCTTTGACTGTTTCCAGAATAATAACTCTGTCTTGCTTTTCTTTCATATTCCTGTAGGATTTATCAAAATACCATATTTTTTGCTACTGCTCAAGTTACACAGATGGAATCACATTGAATTTTTGAAATCTATGAGTTCCTCTGAGAGTGTGACTCTTTCTCTAATTTTAATGTTCATTCTGAAGTCTAGAAAACAGAAGACCAGAGATTGGTCCTGATTTTTTCCAATATATGATGATTTATTTGTATTATAATTTGCATTACATTTTGTTTTCTTGCTCTATATATTTGCCTTTTTATATATTTAAAGTTTCCTTTTACTAATCAAATTGATACATGACTCAAGTTATTAATTTTCTTCTTGCTACAAATGAGATGGAATAAAATATAAGGATTTAAGGATTTTCTGAGTGCCTCTTAAGTGTGGCCCTTACACTAGCTTTGAATAATACTGCATTTCTGCCAGCTGTCAATCTTTTTTTCACAGCAAATAAGAAATTCTGCAAGTCACCGTTGAGCTGTACCATGGAATGTGAAGTGCATTTGAAATTTATGTTCAGCTTTTTCTAATGCCAAACATGCCAAAGACTCTGTGATTAATTATTGTGGCAATACAGATTTTCTAATCTGTTACCCAACATATGTTCCCTCACTGAAATTCAGTATTGGCCAGAGTGTAAATAGCCAGTGCAATGCTGTTTTCAAACAGACTTGTTTTCCCTGAATTAAGGGGATAACTCTTCTGAAATGAAACATTTTCTGGTACAAAAATAGAGCTTCCATTAAAAAAAAAATCCCTGAAATTCAAACAAGTGACTGGATAGAAAAAACTTCCTGTGACAACTGGCCCAAGGGGATGCATTATATGGAATAACTACCTCTGAGTGTAGAGGTTCATAACTATGCTCAAGGAACTGCCATAAGTGTAGTGATAAAGAGGCAGAAATATTCTGTATCTACCTGATTTCCCTTTATTGTCTGTCTTATTATCAGTAGTTATGACTTTTGAAAATATTGACTTAGACACGGGAGGTGGAAAAAAAGAGGAGTTGTGTTAAATATTGTCCCATTTAAAAGATTACATTTTAAGAGAATTAGATTTTTCACATTAATATGGGGTGTGGGGGGTTGATAACATTTTGGCATAAAGAATTCATTCTCTTTCTGAGATCTGTTAGGAAGACAAAGTATGAAACTGAATTATTTTTGATACTTTGTAGATATCTTTATTGAATAGTTTGTTTTACTAAACTTTATTTTCAGCCTTTGAAGAGAAATTGGGCTGGGATGAGGAGAAAGCTTTTAGAATTTGGACAGCCATGTGTAATAGTGTTAAAAGATTTTTTTTCCCCCATGAGACCAGAGCTCAGCAGCACAAAACAAAAATGCATTAAAAGAGACATCCATGAGTGCCAAAAAATGCTTTTGCAAACAAAACCTATGAAAGCCTCTGATATTTTGGTGAACTGAAAGACACACAGATATTTTCTTAATGAATGACACAATACCTTGTATTCAGGGAGTTAGCACTGTCATCAGGCTTGCACAGAAAATGACTCAACAGGAGAATTTCCTTCTGCCTCAGGTTAATGGAAGCCAATTAGTGCTAATTAAATTTTACCCTACCTGTTAGTTCCTATGGATTTGGCCTAGTGCAGATGTTTGAACATCAGACCTTTGGGATACTGAAAAAAAAGGACTGTTTGAAAGGAGAGCAGGGGTTAGGGGAAAAAAAAATGCATGAGTTCCATAAACTTTTGCTCAAAGTTATTTTTGAAGAATCAGCTGGAAAACACAAGGGGGAGAAATCTTTCAATTAATCTTTTCCTAAAGATTTGCTAAAGTGTTACTATACTGAAGATTTACTGAAGTTCTACTAAAGACACAGGGCACATAAAATAAGACAATACATGATAATAATAATAATAATAATAATAATAATAATAATAATAATAATAATAATAATAATAATAATAATAGTATTTTCCATCGAGTTATTTCTTGAAAAGCTTGTCTGTTCTATTTATTATCCAAGAAAAAGACATTTTTGGCTTTAAAATTAATTTATCCAATTTCCTTAATGATAGAAAGATGAAGCAAAATTGTTCGGCAGATATTAAAATACGTTAAAAGGGTTTTAACATATGTTAAAAATGTAAATATTTTTAACTTCATGCTTTTAGTCCATTACTCAGTCAGGATGCCATTCTTGGACACAAAATACAGTTTAGCAGAAAATCAAAGTCACCTTGAGTTTTGCATCACTGGTGGGAAAAGTACAAATTGCTCAGGTGGTTACAATCTTTTAATCATTTAGTGATTTTTGTTATTTTATTGCAAAGTAGGCAGTAGTTTTCATCCAGCTTCATTCATTCTTTGCCTATTAAATGAGAGAGAGAAATTTCCAGGACTACAAATGCACTACTTTTACATGATTTGCAGCCTTTTGATTTGTCTTGTATTAATTAGCATGATCAAAAATCATCTACCATTGTGGTTCAGTTTAAAAAAAAATTCATTATCATGTTTTTAGGTAAAAGAAAAAAATTTGGAAAACCAGGGTTCATAACTTTCGACTAGTTTAATCTAAAAAAGATATTTAGAAGAGAAAGAAAATGCCACTGGCATTTAAAAAAACTATTTTATTTCTTTAAAATTTAAAAGGCTATTATGTTCTCTTGCGAAGGAATATATTTTTGTTTAGTAAGCAGGAGGGCTATAATTCAGCTGAAATGAAAGTAATGATTTCTACTTATTTGTTATCATTGTCCAAAACTGAGTTTAAGAAGACAACATTTTCCTTTTGATTTAGTCATTTTATGGTAAGGGTCATCTTTCCCTTCCCTTCCCTTCCCTTCCCTTCCCTCCCTTCCCTTCCCTTCCCTTCCCTTCCCTTCCCTTCCCTTCCCTTCCCTTCCCTTCCCTTCCCTTCCCTTCCCTTCCCTTCCCTTCCCTTCCCTTCCCTTCCCTTCCCTTCCCTTCCTTCCCTTCCCTTCCCTTCCCTTCCCTTCCCTTCCCTTCCCTTCCCTTCCCTTCCCTTCCCTTCCCTTCCCTTCCCTTCCCTTCCCTTCCCTTCCCTTCCCTTCCCTTCCCTTCCCTTCCCTTCCCTTCCCTTCCCTTCCCTTCCCTTCCCTTCCCTTCCCTTCCCTTCCCTTCCCTCCCTTCCCTTCCTCCTTCCCTTCCCTTCCCTTCCCTTCCCTTCCCCTCCCCTTTCCCCTTGAAAAAACTGTATTTACTGACTACTCTGAACTCTTCCTAAAAAGATTTTATGTTATCACCTTTTTTTCAACTGCATTTAATTTAGGTCATAAAATCCTCCTAAAACTGCCATAAGAATCCTGCAATGTTTAACCTGGGTCCTGGTGCATGAGACCTCAGCAGTTAGCTCCAGATTGAAAGGAATAAACACAACCTGCATGGGGCAAACAAGTCTCTCTGTCAGAGCCAAGCCATAAATCTCAGTGAAGACCTCCCCCAGGAAAGGTATCCGAGTCCCACTCTACAGCTTTCCTTAGAGCACACAGCAATTTATCTCAGCTCTGCAGTCAGGAGAGAAAGGAATAGCAGGAAGGGAGGCTCAGTCTGTAAACAGAATTACTCCTGAAAGTCTGTTCACCCAAGGTGAACTTCTGGCTTTGTGAAAGTGATGGCAGAGTTCCCACCAACCTTATCTGCACTAGGAAAGTGATTGGGAAATGCTCACTTGTTGAACAGTGTTTATCCCAGGACAGGTTCAGTACCAGCACATTCATTAGAGCTGGAACTTGTTTCTGCACTGAAATCGCTGCACTTCATTATGATTAAACCAGGGCAGCTCCCCTATCATTGATTTAATTCAGTGAAATTTAAGCAAGTGTAACTTTCTCCACTGTATGAGAAAGGTGGAAGGCATTTTGCATTTTTGTTTCTGTATCAAGACAGGCAAGGAATGGAACTGAAATTTGATTTTTTTGTTAATAAATATATTTCAGCAAAGTATTTATACCAATGGAAAACTGCGATGGCCAGGCTTGATTTTAAAAAAAAGGAGGAATTGGGCACATACCTAGCTAGTTTTTAACCTTGAATGAAGGCTAAATTCCAAGCTGGCTCTAATGAATTTGCTAAGAACCACTCTAGATATTTGTATGATATATATGGGGCCTTTCTACCCCAGTGACTGAATGGAAAAATGCTTCAGGAATTCTGCAAATTCTTAAAGTCTACAGAAATTGTAAATGCAATGATCTGAATTCTCTGCAGTGCTCTGGCTGCCAGTGGTCCCTCAGTGCTGTGTGTAAACTTCTGCCTTCCCAGGGGAGTCCATGGGAGTTCAGTAGCAATGGAAGGAATTCATCACAGTGCAGCCTGTGACACTCTCTCAATCCCCAAAACAAATCTGCAGTGGTGCACATAGTTGCAGTCAGATGACTTTTGGAATAACATGAGACTTAATGTCACAGAGGCAAAAAGGCAAAAGTTTTAGCAAAATAAACAGATTATCCATAACTGCCACAGGGAAAGAGACAATCTTAGAAACCCTATGAGCTGTTCAGGCAGCCTCTTGGGACCAGCTGACATTAAAAAGCAAAAATTTTATAAATGAAATTGCACTTGCAGTAAATGGAAGCATCTGATTAGGTGGAATCCTGGCATCATTCAGATTATTAGGAATTATGTCGTGAGTGGTGCTTTCAGAAATCTTTATCACATAACAAATGCTTGATGGTAATCACAGAAAGAAGAAACTGTTTTGTCAAACATGCTTTTTAAATTTTATATGCCTCAAGAAACATTTTAATTGAAAGAGAATAAGTGTCAAATATACAAATCTGAGACAAGATAAGCATTTAAGTAAAAAGTTTTGCACTATAAAAATATATAGCAATATTGATCATTGGTCTGAAATACTGACCTAAAGAGGGGCAAATTAGGATTTTTTGGTGGTGATTAACTAAGAGAAGTGGTGAACTTGCTCTTGAATAAACCAAGAGAGATGGTTAGGATGATCATTGGTTATCCTAGAGGCTAGAACTAGAAATCAGAAGGAGATATCTCAACATTTTAATTAATCCATTGGAGACTAAGTCAACTGTTCCCAAACATTTTATGCTGAGTAAATGCCTGAATGATTAATTGCTTTAGCTTTCTGCAAAATTAAAACTGCTAAAAAGATGCTAATGCATGTTTACCCATGTAGCCCATCTTAATATGTGTCACAAACTACTTATGGAGCTGTTGAGATTAGGCATATCTGCAATAAATGCTGAACTGACAGATTAAAAGCTGGATTTTCTATTTTTGTTTAATATTGTTGTTTAACTAGTTAAATTTCAGGATTCCTTAAGGTATGTCTTGCTTCATTCATTGATATTATTACATTTTGGTAACTTTCTATTGAGTTATTATGTATTGTCAAATGTATGTGCAAATTTAACTAGTGTTTGAAAAAGATAAATGAATATAACTCCACATCAGGAAAACTAGCTCAGGTTTCCCTTTTATTGTCCTCAATTTTTGTGTATCAGTCAGTTGGCAAAAAGATGAATATCTACATACAAAACCAACAGCAGAAACAGGATGCAATGATTCACATTGCTATGAAATCTTAGACAGGAGAGGGAGCAAATAATAAATATGATTAATGGTATGACTCCAGTTTTAACCTTGAGTGTCAAAATGATGATTATTTCCCATTCATTCTGTTGAAAATCAAAAACAAAATACAGAAGATACATCAAAAAAGATATTTTAAAGACATATAAAATAGCTGTTTGGAGCTGTGTGTCATGCCAAAACACTGAACTGCATTAGAACTAGGAAGGGGGAAATCCACATTCTTATCACAGAAAAATTACCACAGAAGAAGTACAGATGGAGACAGTATTCAATCATCTTGACTTCTTACAATTTTTAAATTATTTTTTTCATCTTATGCTTGCATATATGTAGATTTTTATACAAATGTGGATACACAGCTAAAATTAAAACATGTAGTTCTGTAATTTCTTACAAAACCCATATGCATACCTAATGAAAAGTGAAATTAAAGTAAATTTTAAGGGACTAAACCCAAGACAATTTGATTAAAAATATAGGCTTATTGTTATTATTTTAAAATTAGAATAGCTTGTTATTAGAATCCCTGTTCCAAGAAACATGCAATGAAATAATATTGTGATTTTATTGGATTGTTCACTTTGCTAATAAGGTTTCTGAATATTACTTAATATATAGACTGTTGATACAATATAGATATTTAGCATTTTAGCTACTCAATGCTATCTTTGATTGATATTTGAATATTTGAATTTTTAAAAACTACAGCTTTAGCATCTGGAAGTACTAACTTCAAATGGAATTAGCTCCTCCATCAATTCATTTTGCCTACCTTCATAAGAAAAACCTCTCTAATTAATGGCAGTAATGTCAAAAGCTTCCAACAAAGCTTGGATTGTTTCACAGATACTGTAATATATCGATTTTATTTACTTTTATTTTTGAAAATCCTTGTGATTATTTTTGTGATTATTTTTGTGCTTCCTTCACCATTTCTAAGTTTTTCACAAGGAAGTATGTAATTTAAATTCCAAGAAATAAAATGCAATTAAAGACCAGAATTAATAGAAACCATGTGCTTCAGTGTCAAAATTGATTATTGCCTCCCTGGTTTTTCATGCTTAAGTTTCTCATTTGGCTCTGGGATTTTGTTGAATTTGTTTTTTATTCCCTGCTTGGGGATTTATTTTGTCTGCTAGACACCATATTTTATCTCTATTACAGAATTTCTGGATTCTTCATAGGCATAAACTACAGATGATTGAATATTTATTCACTTGACTGAAAACATAAAAATTGGCTCAATCAGAAAGTTTGCAGTAGTTTTTGTACTATCTTGCAACTGTGAATGTAGTATTGCCCTCTCTCTCTGTGATGGACAGGTGGCACTCTAATTTTATATCTACCATGCCTCTGAATATCTCAGGGGAGTCCTTAGACCAGATAAATCAAGCATTTAGCTGAAGGTGCTGATAAATGGCTGAATTCCTGTGGCAGGCACCATGATGAACACTTCTCTAATAACACCCAAATCTGAGGATCATCACTGTGGAAACTAACCATTTCACCTCCTGAGTTACATGAGTGCTTGGTGGTTCAAAATTCCAATCACATGACACAGATATGAACCCAGCAGAATTTGCTTCCTTGGAAGTCAGAAGATGCATCAGTTTGTGTCTGAGTAGATGCACACTGAGTATTGCTGAAAATTATGTAGTGGATGGTTTCTTTTGATGGATTTGAGCCCTGCAGTTGTTTATTCTGTCATTTGAACTCAAACCTAGGGCAAAGCAGTTGCAGTTGTGTATCCAGTCCTCATAGGAGAGAAATTTCCTGCCATTTTAATTAGGACTTATAGAGGCCATAAACACTGACATTTAATGGGTGCTTGGCATTGTAAGAATACTGCTGTGTGGTTTTTTTTTTAAGTAAGAGCCATGGTCATCTCTTCATTGTAAGCAATTACTAGTGAAATTAGAGCTTGTAATTCCAAAACTCCTCAGAACTTGGAAACTGGAATGGATAAGACAGAAAAATATCTACTATCCCAGCTGGAAATTAAGAATCACACAACTCACCCAGTCCCCCTCTGTCACCCACCACACCAGTGGCATGGGGATAAGAATCAAAAACAAAACATACAGGTTGAGATAAGAACAGTTTATTAATTGAAAACAAGGGAAAATACAATAAGAATGGTTAATAATAACAAAAAAGGAAAAGAAAATAAAACTTGGCAAAAAAGTGATGCACAATGCAATTGCTCATGACCTGCTGACTGATGCTGGACCCTGCTTCTCAAACTGAGATCAACCCCTTTCTGGGTAATTCCCCCCTGTCTATAAACCAGGCTCTGTGGTGTGGAATATCCCTTTACTCAGTTTGGCTGGCTATGCTGCCTCTCAGTTTCTTTTGTGCACCTCCTTACTGGCAGGGCATGAGACACAAAAAAAAAAAAAAAGGAAAACAGTCCTTGATTTAGGATGTACATGGCTTAGCAAAACGCAAAGAACCAGTGTATTTTCCACACCATTCTCATTGCCAACCCAAAGCACAGCACTGTACCAGCTACTGGGAAGAAATAACTCATCCCACCGGTAACTGGGAGAACCTCAAGGAAGAATTAAATAATGAGCTCTTTCTAACAGATGAATTTTTCATGAAAAAAAGCAAGGAATAGAAATGCCACTTCCACATCTGAGCTGTTTATCCAGCAGTTGACTATAATAATCATGTAAAAGTTTTTATTAAAAACTCACCTAAATCTCTATCTTCTTTGAGATTTTTTTTTACATAGCAAAGAAAAATATGGTAATGCTTTTTCTCTATAGAACAAATGCATTTTCTTCCTCTCTATACCTACCATTTGTTTTCAGTCTTCTCTAACATACTCTGGAGTTCATGTAAAAAAAGTTGATTATTGCAAACTTACTATCAGACTGTAATTCACAAATCCACATGTGTTCTGTTTTACACAATCTCCCTTGTATCTCCAGGGGCTATTTTCCAATACAAAGGAAAAGTATTGTCACTGGTTTATCAGATATGATTTTTTCTTTGCAAATCAACTTTATTACTTACCAAATTCTTTTAGTTGACTTTTAGTATGGTGTTTATTTTTTATTGGGTTTTTTTTTTTTCAGGAAAAGAAGTTATACTGAACTGTTGCTATCCCCCCTGCTTATGCTTTTAAAATCAGGAACTGAATTCACTATTTTTTAGGATTCCAAAACCACATTTACTGCCTAGGAACTTCGAAGACAACCATTAAAATCCCAGAGATCCTTTTATTTTGTTTTATTATTGCTTACATAGTTTAACCAGGGAGGGAATTAAACCACAGCTGCCAGAGCACACTTAGCATGGACTATGGTGGGATTTTATGAGAAAAGATATAAATGGTTGAGATAACACTCAAGAAAGAAGAGTAGCATCCTGCTTAGCTTTTTTCTCTCAGTTCTTTCACAGAGTAGAAGAAGAGCAGTAAAACCTTGTACTTCTCCATGAAGTCTGTAGATGTTCTAAGCTTGTTATTTTAAAGTCAGTTTTCAGGCTGACATCACAGTGGAAGATAAAAGTATATCTTTCATATAGGGAAAGAGTCATAATGAAGGCTCTTTTCTTTCCAGAACTTCATAGCAAATGTGGGTATTTTAAGAGTTTCATAAGATTATTGTATGTAATGGAATTTTTTAATGGTAAATTAGATTATGTATGGTATTGTAAAAGATATGTATAAAACAGATACATTAATGAGAGCAAAACAGGAGCAAGGAAGCCCATTACTACCCTTACAAATAAAAATATGTCATAAATTGTAATAACCATGGCATTCTGGGCTGCTATAGAACACTACCTATTCCAATAATATATATAATGGAGAGAAGTGTGGCTTATGCTTGCCATTAGTCTTTTTTCATTTTACCACTGTAAGCTTTTTGTAGTGCCTTATTCTTGGCCAGGATTTCAGGTTTTTTGCTTAAATCAGTAAGAAATAATACAAGTTATTTGGGTATTTTTGTTTGTAAGCATTCTGTTTGGAACAGAATAGGCTGAGATTATTTCCTGTCTATATTTAAAAACAGATTTTTGATGGTTCAGCTTTATTAAGCAATTACACATAGACCTGACAGGTGCAGATCTTGCATTAAAATTCCACTGGGCATTAAAATTGGGATTTTCCAGACACCAAAACAAGCTCGGTAGCATTCAGAGTGTAATGAAATTAAGTAATCTTTGCATTCTCTAGGTGGGGTGCACCTGGGGTTTACATGGTTGAGCAGATGCTGCTGTTTGCTGTTGCAGCATTGAGTCTGGAGCAGTTGTAAGGATAGGAAAGTTTCCTCAGTGAAAACAGCAGAATGGTTTCTGTTCCTTCCTTCCAACTCTGATGAAACTCCTGTTACCAGCTGAGTCTTGCACCATATTGACTTCTAATTACTTCATAGATACATAAAATCATAGATTGGTTTGGGTTGGAAGGGACCTTAAAGATCATCCAGTCCCAATCCCACTGCCATGGGCAGGGACATCTTTCACTAGAGCAGGTTACTCAGAGCCCATCCAGCCTGGCCTTGGACATTTCCAGGGATTGGGCACCCACAGCCTCTCTGGGCACCCTGTGCCAGCTCCTCACCACCCTCCAGTTTCTTCCTGCAGTCTAAGCTTACCCTCCTTCAGTTTAAAGCCATCATCCCCTGTGCTATCTCTTTACATGTAAAAAGTCCCTCTCTGTCTTTCTTTTATGGTCCTTTTAGGTACTGAAATAGTTCATTAAATTATTGGAGGATCTTATTTTTTTTCATTCTGAAGCCTTTTGGAACCTCTAAAGTATTTTTTACCTTTTGTTAGTGCTGTGGATCAGATGCTATCAGGCCTAGATTTGGCAAGATTCTGTGCCATTCAGAGTGGCAATATATAATTGCAGTATGGCCAGAACCAGACATGAAAAATACAGCACTCTGCAAAGTAATGGCAGCAAAATAACCTGAGGATTGAATTTATAAGCATTATAATAATAGAATTTAGGAAAATTAGTATTTTGACAATTGTCAATTAACTTACTTCTCTCTAAACTTTCGGGATCTAAATAAAGGCTGGTCTAATCCTTGCCTTCCTCCATGGGAAATTCTTGGTATTTGAATTTATTCTGGGGTACATTTCACTGAGTTAACAGTTTTTTATATGGAAAAAAAAAACCCCAAACTTCCCTTTGAATAAGAGAAATAGTGAAAGGTTGTAGAGCAAAAGCTCTGAAAGGGGACTTTCACTGAAAGTTTGTGTATGGCATAGTCTTAAGAAAATATTTCTTAAATTGTGTTGGATCTGCTAGCACTAAAACCCCTCACAAGAGGTGTGTTATTCTGTGCCAAGAAAGTTTAGTAATGTTTGAAGCCTTGATTCTGCTAGGATCCCACTGGTCCAGTCACGGTACAAATGCATGGAGGAAGACAGTCCTTGCCCTCATATATCCAATTTCACCTTGTGAGATGGTGCAGCCATCCTACAGGACTTAGACACCTCTTCTAGCTGAGTTGCAGTCTCAAGATGCAAACTTCCAGTTGGATCACTTTGTGAATGCTATGTTTTCCCCTCAGCCATTATTTAACATTTGATCATCTATGGTTGCCTCCCTACTTTTTGATCTGACTGACTTCAGAGTCACTGCCTTCTAATATCTATCCAATGGATATGACTGCACTGTCTTCCTGCAGACATTCTCTTCTATTTGCTTAGATGGAAATACCTTTTGATTAATTGGACCCAATATACTGAATAATCCAGACTGCACTGTCTGGTTGTTTTTTGTCAGTACTTCTTTGTCATCACTTCAGAGTCTTTCATCAGCCTTCCTTAATTTATGATCTATGGTTTTGTGATTATTTGCTGAACATACGGAACAACCCTCGAGTCAGGAACAGTCTTTCTAGGATCCCAAAGGAAATATTTTCATTTTGCAAATTCTTTTTATTAATATCATCTCTTCCAGATCTCTTATTATTTTTAATATGCTCACTGGAGACTTAATTGACATGAAACATTAATTTATATTTATAATGGTGTGGGTGAATCATCGCATCAAAGATTTAATACAAAGAAATATTAATTCTTCTGGATTAGTTTTTGCTCCATTTTATACTTCTCCATCATGAAGTGGCACAGTCCAAAAGGAGTGAAGCTGTAGACTTCAGCTCTGAGGAGCTTTCACCCACACTGCATGCATTCCAGTGATTTTTCTTAAGGACAGTTTTAATGCTCACTGACCCCCAGTAAGGTTCATTGTACTGTTGGTACAGTAGGAAGCAGGTCCAGGAATTCTCTAGTAACACCAGTAAGGAATCAGCTTGTGCACAGCTGTCCAATGAAAATCATAACATGAGGCTGGATGCTGATTTGCTTCAAAGATTTTATCCTGAACCTTATCAAAAAACTAGACATTTTTCTCTTAACAACACTAGCAAAATCAGCTGGAAATGTCTATTTGATACCATATTCTCTATGAAATCTTTCCAGCTATCAATCGTTAATTCTTCTTTGAATAAATCAATTTTCCATTCTCCTCGTGTTTGATGTCAGGTTTATAACTAGGCAGGTCATGCAGCTTAGCTCTTTTAAATTAAATACAAAACACCTACATGTGTGGACTCTTTGTTATACTCTCCAAAATTGTGGGAAATATCAAAATTAAACATCTAAGTCTAGAGATTCCCAGTCAGTCTCAGTTAGAATTTTTGCATTGTATATGACAATTTGAAGATAATTTAAATGTGGCAGATTATGTTTCATGTGTTACTAATGTTCTGGAAAATTTTGTAAGCATTACAAATTTAATAACACCCTTTTTCTATCTAATTCTTTATTCCTCTAAAATGGAAAAAAGGTTCATTTTCCCCTTTAGTAATCCAAGAAGCTTTACCAATTTATCTAATAAAATGTTGTAACTATTAGAAAGTTTTTTTCCTTCTTCAGTTCCTTCTCTTTCTATTTTAGACACTGAAGTGTGAATTCCTCTGGATTTTAATTGATGTCTTCATCTTTTCTTTATATAATTTATTCTGACTTCCTCTTACCAAGTCTTTTCTTATGGAACTAAATATATTATATGCACAAGCATTTCTAATTTTCATTTTTTTTTTTTTCCCCAGGATATTTACATGTTTTGTACATTTTCTTCATTTTCGGAACATTGACACTTTTTCCTCTCTTAATGAAATTCCCTTAAAAAGTCCCACTTTTTACATGTTCATTCTTTCCCTTTCATTGAATTTTATGTGTAATACTCATTAGTTTTTAAAGTTCTTTGATGAGGGTGTTCATTAAATATTGGGATGGAATCTTTTTCCAAGAAAAAATAGCAATACATTTTTTAATGAGCTTTTTTTTTGTATTTCCAGTGTCTTTTAAATAGAAACTGGACTGCAACTGTTTGCCAGTTTGAAGAAGATATGTTTTAGAGGCTGCCTGAGCTGGGCTGGATTAAAGCTGCTGGTTTATGGCTAATAGATGCTGCCTGACTGGCAATCTCCAGCCTGGCTCCTTGTCTGTTCAGTTTACAGCTTTCAACAGCAAAGGAAGCAGATGGAGCAGAGTGGAGGTAGACACTGCATGCATTTAACACCAGGTATTCTACATGTACATTTAAATTAATTTTAACTTTCACAATCACTATAGGAGCTCTTGTAAGGTCACTAATGTTTACTGAATATGTACCTGTGTCCTGAGGGAAACTTTGGGGTCACCTGAACCTTTTGCAGAACTTGGACTGTGAACTGGGTATACAGATAAAAACAAAATAGACAAAAGTAATATTTTTGGTTTAAGTCCACATCATTGTTAATGTCTGCTGATGTAAGTCTGTTAGTTTTGGGAGATCTGTAACTGCCTGGATACACCACCCCAGAGATTTTACTTTGTTCATGACATGATTCCTTGTGACTGGAGCATTTTTAAATGAAAACTTGACTGGAGAGATATTTGGACATTTTTGATTTGTATCATTTTTCCAGACAGCTCATTTCTTGCCTTGCTGGTATCACCTGTGTGAGCCATCTCATCTAAGTGAAGAATAAACCCAGACCTGGTTGTTATGCTACACCTACAGTGAGAGGTATACACAAGGGGAAATTCTTCCCATGTTTTTATGTTCACCTTCCCTTTCCAGGATGTGTTCACTTTATGCATTCATCAGTACCTGAAAAGCTGCTAGGTGTTCAGGAAGAAAACACAAATAAAATTCAAACAAACAAACAAACAAACAAACCAAAACCAAACAAAACCCCAAAATTAACTACAACACAAACAACCCAGAAAACCACAAGACCCTCAAAGAGCTAAAGCACAGACTACTGATTTTTGGCTGATTTTTGGTTCAGATGTCTCTTGTGGCAAGATAGTTGTCCCAGAATGAATAACTAGTAAATTGACCACATCAAAAATTCTTGAGTTTAAAGTAATTATGAAATGATCATTTAATTAATCAAATCCTCAAATGTCATGAACAGTTATAAATGTGTCAAGAGGAAAGCTCCAAAGTCATTATTTGGCAAATTCAAGGGCCAAGGATAGGTGCAATTTGGCCTAAAAAGCCTTTGGCTGGCAAAATGAGCAAGAAAGTAAACAAATATGCTGGTCTTGGCTTTGGGAGTTATAGGCACATTTTAAATAGAATTGCCTCTAAACACAGCTGCAGAACCAAATCTCTGATGCAATAAAGCTGTCTGGTTTATGGCAGACATACATCAGCACTGCTCTGATGGCTCAATCCGTTAGAATCTCAGAATGACAATAACTTCTTTGTGTATTACAAATAAATCATCACTCTCACTCACCATGTTTAGAAAAATTGTGGTTCATCTGGTCTAAGTTTTGCTCGAGAAATATAAAGCTGTTGGAGTTCGGGAGTGTGCAGAATAAATGGAGAAAAAGGTTGAAGATTTTATCTGTTTCCTCCATCAATGTGTTTATTTCACTCAAGGGACTTAACCACATGCATTTCGAAAATTAAAGTCAGAAAACTGACACTTTAATAATTTTCTCCTCCCACACCCAGGCTCATCAACAAAGCAATGAACTGTATGTGTAGAAGCTTTTTAAAGGGAGTTAAAAAAAAAATAAAATAAAAAAATGAAGCTTAGGCAAAATCTTTTTAAACAATTGCACACTAAGGGTTGTGAACATGGCATTTTCAAGACATGTTCAAGTGTTTTTTAACTACATTTATGTTTTTACACTTATGAAAAGGAATATTTGGCCATGCAAAATTTTTTTTTAAATGTCTGTGTCCATAATTATTCTTTGAAACAATTAAAGTGGTTTCCAGAGCTGTCTCTATATCTAATTGTAAAACTGCCCCTGGACCGACATTGTCCTCTTCATTCTCTATTTGCATGTATCTTTCCATGGTAAAAACATGACAAGAAGTGAAGTAAGTGTGATATGTATATATTTATTTATATATGCATGTTCTTGTAAACGTCCATGGAGATAAAACTGGTCCTGTGTCAGGTATGTGCCATTTTTCAGTAGAAATTTAATTTGTTCTTCATATTCAAACAGAGTTTTTAATTTGATCAAAATAGCATTCTGTATGATACACAAGGAAAGTTTAAGTTGAATTAGATGACTGGAAAGACTTCTGTCCCTGATACTGAAGCACTTGATGTCCAAGAGGAATTAAATAAAATTTTGAGACCTTTGTTTGAGCCTTTTTTCTTGAAAACATGCCTAGGCCTATTAGATGTTATTTTGTGTATGATGAGACTTTAAAAAATTGATATTGAAATAAAAAAAATAAATTGAAGGAAAGTCAGTAAGATTAATTTTTCTTTTAAAGTCCAGAGCTTGGTCTAGATTGTCTGCTACACATTGATAAAATTTCTTTATGCTACAAATCTGTTACTTTCACCACAGTTTTCAGCCTAAATTATGTGGTTCTCAGCCTGGTGTAGTTTAGAGCTGACTGGGAGGTCAGCATGAGTCTGTTCACAAGTTCTCAGGAGCAGTCAGGGAACAGTTTTGGTCTGCATCTCACAAGCTTAAAGCTGTCACATCCAAGCAGCTCTCACAGCTGGGTCAGTGTGGCTGTTTCCAGATTATTGCACTCTGCTTCTCAGAGAAGCTGAGATGAGGTGAAAAAGTCAGCTTGGTTCTGTCAGCATGTTCTAATTGTATGTATGTTTCCTGCAGTTCTGGAAAACTGACTAAATCATTTAAAGCTACTTAAAACTAGAATCCACAAAAATGACCATTATATTTCTGTTGTGATTCTGGTTGCAAATTAGCTCCCGTTTCCCAAAAAAGGCAATTAGAGTTTTATGAGAATCAATTTCTCAGAAGTTTCACTGAGTGGTGAAAAAACCCAGGAAAAAAATAAAGTTATCTTCCTTAGAGCTGCAACATCTTAGTCATTCTTGTTTACTATTTTATGCTTAAGTTCCTGGAGGCAGTGAGCCCATTCCTGCCATCCTGATCCCAGAAAACCCAGATGTTGAGAACCAAGCTCCAGCTGATGGGTTTTTCCCCAGCAGACACAGATGTGGGCTGAGTGTGTCAGTCAGGGCAGCAGCTCCACAGCTGCAGCATGGTGAGTCCCTGAGCAAAGTGCAAGCCATGCACCAGCACCTGAATATATTAAACAGAGCTCACCTAGTCAAGTAAGAATACTACAGACTTGTTGTGCAGTTATGGGTCTCTTTTGATGCACAAGGTCATGAAAAAGCACCAGATGATGTTTTGTTTGCTGATTCAGAACTCTTGTTGCTCAATTCCATTACATTACAAGTGTCTTTTTAAGGCTCAGTTCTAGAAAGAGAAGCCTGAGCCTGCAAGAAGCAAAAGATGAATCATTACTCTTAGTTTTAGATACTGATAAGTAGATGGATATTTGTCCGTGTTACCATATTCCTCTCCCTCATCATACTAGAATCTCATTCTCTTTTCTTCTTCCTCCATGTTTCTTTTGTGAAATTATGGATTTAGTCTCTACAGCTTGGGTAATTATTTGTAACAATCTTCCCCATGAAAACAATAATATACAAGCTGTGAGTTCAAAGTGGAAAAATGCCATCTCTGACTATTTTGAAGGGTACAAATGCTGGTACAGAGTGGCTTTTGCCAAAGGAAGTTACTCAGAGGCCCATCCAATGTGGCCAATTCCAGGGACGGGCATCCATACCATCACTGGAAAATCAGTTCCAGATCCTCACCATCCTCTGTGCAGGACAGAGTCTCATTTGGGCAGGATTCCCTCTCATTTCATCTGATGTTTGTCACCAGATGTTCATATTAAAAAGGAGAAAAGCTTTCCTCAATGCTCTAACAGAAATACCAAAGAAGTTTGTGATTATGTGTTGTTCAGAAATATACGAAAGAAAAAATTTTGTTTTTGTGGATTTTGCCTGATAAAGTTTAGTACTGACTAAGGATGTGATCAATACATTAGTGATTATTGTGCAAGGAAAATGTTATTAAACCATTTTTTTGTATGCTGTCCACTCAGTACTCCAAAGACGTAAATATATGAAAATTAACAGGCTCGATTGACTAACACCTACACATACACAAAAAATCCTTTCAGGTTCTTCAAAAGTATAAAAAAAATGCTTGAAAGAGCTAATTTTCTGATTAAATCCATGTATATATAACTGATTTTAAAGGTCTTTACGAGTTCATATCAGTATGCAATTTTTCCCTGTTTTGTTTGCCTTGAGGTAAATTATTGAGATTGCATCTTCTGAAATCAGGGCTGAGATCTGGTGAATTGCTTAGAAGAATCTTCAAGGACTAATCAGCATTTGTAAAATAACAATATTGAAATGAGATTGCTGCTTTCCAGACATCTTTTGATTTGTAAAAGTGGCTGTAGTGCCATCTGCTGTTCTCCTAATGGGCAAAATGCTGACTCTTATACTAGGAGCTGGTTATCCCAGTGCAGGAAATAAATATTGCTAAAGCTCAAGAGAACTAAAGATAAAGAAGCTAAGAAAGCTAAATAGAATTCTGTGGTGGTGTAGAATAAAAGTAAGAAAGATTAGGGGAAGCACAAAGTGTGGTCTTTTTCTGTGTAATGAGAGTATTACAGGAAAATCACAGCAGGACCTTAAAAGTGATATTCACACTGAACACAAATATTTATGTAATCCTGGTCACTTTTCTCTAGACTATGTATGTGTTTCTGAACTTCCTGCAATTTTCTCAAGTTTCACATTGAGATGTGCTGATGTGGGCTGGGACAGAGTTAATTTTCTCTCTACTTGCTAGTATGAGGCTTTTATTTTTTTATGATTTGCTCTGAAAACAGAGTTGATAACCCAGAGATGATTTCTCTATCATTGAGCGGCACTCACATGGAGGTAAAGTCTTTTCTGCTCCTAATCCCACCAGCGAGGGGGCTGGGGGTGCACAAGGAATTGGTGTGGGGCACTGCTGGGACAGCTGACCCCAAGTGACCTCAGGAATATCCCAGCCATGTGGTGTCATGCTCAGCATGTGGAGCTGGGGAAGAGGAGGATGCAAGGATGGAGTGTTTGGAGAGATGGTGCTTGTCTTCCCAAGCCATTGTTACACCTGATAGAGCCCTGCTTTCCTTAACACCTGGCCATGGAAAATGGTGAATGAATTCCTTGTTTTGCTTTGCTTGCATGTGCAGCTTTTGCTTTACCTATTAAACTGTTTGTATCTCAACAAATGAGTTTTCTCACTTTTACCCTCCCAATTCTCTCCCCCATCCCTCGACAGGGAATTGAATAAGCAGCTACAAGGAGGCTGAGTTGACATTTTGGGGTTAAACCACATTAAATAGAAGAAGAAAAAAAATAAAACCCCACGGAGTAGTTTTGGAGTATTATGGAAAAGTCCAGGTGAAAGAAAGAATCATCAGGATAGGCAGTTTGGGGGAAGACCTGAAAAGACAGAGTGAGAACAATGCAATGTGCTCACTTTTCCATTACTAAGTGCCAATACTGCAGTTTAGTTGTAAGTCTCACTGTTTTGTCATCTTGGGTGAGGCTTGAAGTCCTCATTTTTGGCTATGGGTATCTGATGGAGACATGATTTCAGTGTAGATAGGAAGAGACCTCAGACTGGGCAGTGTTACCATGGCAGCAAATGGAGCATATGAATATGGCCCAGGCTATTTGCAGCTAACTGGAGAGTTGGATGATTGTCTTGACCATTTTTAGGGCATAGCACAAGATTAAGTTCTCTCCTTTGGTATTTCCTGAGGATACCACATCATCACTACCACAGTATGAATTGTATAATGTAGATGAGAGATATGCCCATAGAAGGAACCTCTTTTCAAACGGTACATTTTTCTTGTCCAAGATATTCTCTATCTTGTTTATTAATTATATCTTTTTAGGAGTTTCTATTGATGTATATTTATTGAATTTTAAAGGTCTTGCCAGGAGGACTCAATAACTTTTTTTTCTTGCTATTGCTGGCTTAGTTTAACCTAGGAAGATTAATTCAATCATGACAGTGACATCTGACAATTTTGTAAAATAGAGCCCATTAGAAGTAACTTCTTTTTAAAATCTGACTGTTCATTAAATATGAGGAATCACACATCTTTAATCTTTTTAGCAAATTCATAACAAAACATTCATAAGAGCTATAAGCTTAAGACTTGCAATGTTATTGTAATAATTTATCATTGCCCTGTTGCATTCACCTGAACACATACACACAACACATGTATCTTAATACATTAATATTTTTGTTTAAGAAGTTAAGGCACTTTAAGATACACATTTTATGCTGCAAATATTCCACGCTATTTCACGACTTCCATTTATCAAGACTGTCAAGACCAGTGTTATACATTATTTGGACAGACTAATATTTCAAACATCTTCTACCTAGTTCTATATTAAAACAAGATAATCTCAATTCTGTCATAATTTACAAATAATGGTCATATTCCACCACAAAAAAAAACCCCAACCAAACAAAGAACAAAAAACAAACAAAAAAACCCAAGTGCACAGCTGGTGACATTTTTATGTACTATAAAATATAAACTAATGTGTTGTGAAAGGAAATTAGTAAGATAAATCCTTCAAAACTTGAAGCTTGCAAAATGAGGATTATTTTGCATCGTTTTTCTTTTATAAATTAAATACTTTGGTTTTTTGACATCCTGAAATCAAATATGAGGTCTGCCCATCCCTGTCAATCAGCAGAACTTCAACTTTCCCAGATGTCACGGTGTGACTTGAGTTTTGCCGATTTTATTATATTTAATTTCTTTTAGAGATAGGATTTAGGATAGAGACACAGCAGGCTCAAAACTTAAAAAGGTACAAGAAATTTATTAATAACACAAAAGGAATTCAGAATAAGATTCTTAGATTATTCCCTCCTTCCTTCATTCCACATTCCTTAACAACAACATGTAGAGAACACTTCAGTCAGTTATCTACTTAAATAATCATTTCAGTTCACTTAAGATAGAAAAGTTCCTTTTTCAGTTTAGGCTTAGGGGGTGTCTTCACCTTCACGATCTACATCCGCCCGGGAAAATATTGCAGATTATGATTCTCCTCTCATTCCCACAGTCTTTCCAGAGCCGTGCTATGGGTTATGTTACACACTTGGGGTACTACTTTTAAAGGAGGCTGCTGAAAAACAAAATTCTATTAATCTCCTTCTCTATCAAATGTCTCTGTTCATATTCCAGTCCCAGGACAGAGAGAGTTCCATTTCCCCGAGGCAAAAAGTCTTCTTCTCAAGCACCCAAACCTCCCCAAGTATATTTCACAGTTTAAAGGAATTCTAGTGAAGTCACAATCCCCTTAGAGCCCCACAAAAAAAGATTTTCAGCTACTTATCAGTTGCATCTTTTCAATCTCTTCCCACCAGAAACTTTGTCTTCATTCCGCTAACCTGTGTAATCGCCATGCTTTATTTCTTTTCATTGAGGGGAGCTCAGGAGATGATAATTTTATCCAGGCATTGAAAAAGAGTTAAAATTGTAACCAGATCGTGAAGAAGCCATGTGGGCAGCTGGAGGCCTCTTCTTTCCAACCGGGGAGGGGGGGAAGGGAGAGCCTTTGGTGGCTCCCCGATCCCCCTTTGGCCACACCACATGGAGAGGGAGCCGGGCTGGGCCGGGACGAGCAAAGAGCCGAGCAGAGCCGGGGCCACCAGGGCAGAGGCCGGGGCTGTGCTGGGGCCATGTGGAGCCAGGGACTCCCCGCACAGCCGGGGCCATGTGGAGCCAGGGGCTCCCCGCACAGCCGGGGCCGGGCCAGGGACTCCCCGCACAGCCGGGGCCATGTGGAGCCAGGGGCTCCCCGCACAGCCGGGCTGGGCCAGGGGCTCCCCGCACAGCCGGGCCGGGGTGCCAGGTCAGACCCCAGGCCAAGCCGGGCTGGGAGGAGCCGGTGTCCCAGCCAGAGGCCACCACACCTCCCTGGGAGCCGGAAGCCGAAAAAAGCAATTTAACTTAATCCAATGTGATTTGAAAGCAAAATAACCTTCAATTGGTTTCCCGAGCTGTCCACATTAAACCAGCTCTGTGATGGTCCCCGAAGCCCCCAGAGACGGGACGGCCCCTCCTGTTCCCCGCTGCGCGGTGCCATCCCTCAGGCGAATCCATCCTGAGGTAAATAGGTTCAGCAGCCATAAAATTAAGGGTTACAAATAGTTTTAAGAGTTGTCCCCTCTGTTAAAATGTTAAGCAACTTACTGTTCTTGATATGCATGTTCTGTATCCCTAAGTTGGCCATCTGTTTGTATTTTCCCAAACAATCCCAGTTCTAGTTCAATCACTTTCTACTTCTGCCCTGTCCCTCACTTCGCTTCTGGCCGCCTGCTGCTGCCCCCTGTCAATCAAAAGACACTGCCCCATATGCAAAGTTTCCAGAGTTCCCAAGAAACACCTCTCCAGTGGAAGTCCTAACTACCCATGAACTAAGGAGCTGTTGAGAAGAATGGCACCCCTAGACCAACGAGCCCCACTCAAGTTCTGAACGTCTCTGTGAGGTTGGAACTCCCATTCCTGTCCTTGGACAGGACTGCACGGGAACCTCCTTCCAGCGTTGCCTAGGCAAGCAGCAGCAGGTGTTGGCCCCTGGGGACCCCCCCCCAGTTCTTCAATAAAAGAGCTGCTATTTAATAAAGGCTTTGGCCTTGATCCGTTTATTACACATCCCTCCTCCCTTGCACGTGAAACCAATACACCAGAATTTGATGTGTAATCACTCATCAAAACCTTCAGAATATCCTTATGGGTTCTTGACCCTGCTGTCTTGTCCAGCATGGGAGAAGTTTGTACAATATCATAGCACCCTTCTTTCTTCAAACATACACCTATGCAGTTGATACTAAAGAAATGGTTAGTGTAAGTGCTGCTTGCATCCGATCCCACCCTTCCAAATACTGATGATCTTTGAACAGGGTCTACTCTAATACCAGCTGCAAGTTCAGATAATTAAAGGTTGTGTTCTACACCCAGCTCAAGGTGGATTTAGGACAAGCTCTCTGGAGATCACGTTGTCTCTCATGTTACCAGCTATGCTGGTTTCAGCTGGGGCATCACCAATGCATTGAGGTAAAATGTCTCTTTAGACAGATTTGGGCTTCTCTTTGGCTTTGCATGTGACAATGCTAAAATATGGGGGGGGGGGGGGTTGTGAAAGAAATAATTCTAGAAAAGCAGGGTGGTTGATCGAATATCTGAATCATACAAACCTCACTGGGACCCCCAGAGGTCTGTAGGTCAGTGCCCTGCTTAAAGCAAGGAAACACTAAATTCACCGGATTAATCAGGGCTGTGCTCAGTCAGATCTAGGAAGGCTCCAAGGACAGACACTGCACACTCCCTGGGCAGCCTGACTGTCCTCACAGGGAAAGTTATCTCTCATTTACAATAAGGATTTGTCATTGTTCAATTTATGCCTATTGTTTTTCATTCTTCCACCACAGACTTTAGCTCCTTTTATTTCCTTTGAAGAAAGAATATGTATGTCCCTAGCCAAGTGATAAGAACGACTGGTTTAGATATATGAAGCTCTTTGCAAGTTTTATTTCGGCTTCCCATTGAATTTCTGAGCATGCTTGGAGTTTTAGGTTTTACCTTTGAATTGCTCTGTAGATTAGGATTAGGATATCGAGGAGACAGCCCAAAAGGCTGAGGGGAAGATCCAACAGACAACTTTGTTACAGTGGCAAAAGTGAAAGTTTAGAAGCAAATTTGTAAAGAACTTTCTTTGATGCAGTCTCAGAAAGCAAAGACTGGCAGCTATAATTTTTAATATTGTCTCTCAAAAGCATAGGATGAGTTTTGGCAATCTCATTTTGTGTAATACTGAACAACCAACATGGTCACAAAAAAGCCTCTCCTGAGAGTTCAGCCAGATCATGGTATTGACTGTAAATATAAAACAAAAGAAACAATTTTACTTGCTTACCTACACAGTTATTTGCATAGAAGCAAAATTCTAACTCTATTGTATCTTTTATTTTGTATTATGCCATAACCTAAATATGGGAACTGCAAATAATTATTTACAGAATAAGAGAAATTACTTTCAGGTTCTCTATAAGGTAAGGAATAATATACTCTGAAGTCCAAATCTCCACAGTTCAATTGAACGTAGGATTTTATTTATATTGACCCAAATTAATCTATATAGCAATGTTTCCCTGTCTATATTTAAAGATTGTATCAATTATTAGCTTGAAAGTCTAAAAAAACCTTGCAGACTCAAACCAGACCATGATCATTTTATCAAGGGTAATATTAAAAAACAGGTATTTGCAAATTCACAGATTTATTACCCTTGAATAGTAGAGTCCTTTTGAGAAACACATTTACAATACTTGAGAATTCTTGCATGTCATAGTCTGATGGCTGCCCAGCTTCAGCTTTTTCCAGGGAGGAGTTTCTGTCATCATTATTTCCCCAGCATCTACAATAGAAATCTGCAGACATAGGAAGAGCTACTGGATATATCTTTTTTTCAGTCCTTCTAACCGAAATAGCTCATGACTGCATACTGGGGTTATAATTTATCCACCAATGATACAAAACATGCATATTCTAGTACATCCCACTGGGTTGCCTCGAAAAGTGTACAAGAAAAAAAGTACTATGAAATTCTTCTTATGAAAACTAAAGCCCTCTGAAATAACTTCTCCCAGCGGGTACATAACCTTCACAGCATGCCAATAGCTAACTGGAAAATAAGAATTCCCTATTACATTTTAAAATATGCTCAGAACTCTTAAATGCACATCCTCTTCAAAACAATTGAACTGTGGTTCTCATCTCTCCCCTCTTCTTGATGAAAGAATATGGAAAAAGGCTGCATAAAATAAAAATTAACTGAAAGTTCTGTGCTATATTATTCTTCAACAGAAAAATTTAAAAAGTTATTGATTTGAGTGATATACCCCAGACTTGTGAAAAGCTGCAACTCTTCCTGAATGTATTTATAAATGGTTTGGGGATTATTTCATTTGGTTGGTTTTAGTTTTTTTGTTCTGATGAGGGTTTTTTGGTACTTGTTTGTTTGTTTGTTTGTTTGTTTTGTTTTGTTCGTATTTTACTAGCTATTCCATGTAGGAAAACAATTTCTGAATAGCTGAATTTATAAATAATTTCTGGCATGGCAGTGAGATTTCTAACCAAGTTTCCTATAAGATTAGTATGTTTATCTATATGCCAACATGAATTAATGGATTAAATTTATCATAAGCAATGTCATCTCTGTAATCAAAGATGCCTCCCATAATCTAACCATCAGAGAGCAGCTGGATGTATCCCTGAATGTATTGCAAACAAGTAGAAAATGAAAAATCACATCTAGTCTTCCATTTTTCCAGCTCTGTTACAGGACAGTTTCATTTGGCAGTGATTCAAAGTGTCTAGTGGAAAAGTGTCATTAATGAAGTTCCATAATTTGTAAGGAAATAAGAGAATCCTAACGATTTCTTCACAATGAGCTGTTATTCTATAAAAAATGAACTCCTTTAGAGTAATCCTCAGGGATGTGTGACAACCAGAGCCATGACAGGCTTTTAAAGAACATTATTAACACAACCAAGAACATCATAGACTGTGGCTCTCTGCAGTTATGATTTAGGGATTGATGCACTGCTCTCCTACCAGTTTTCAAATGTGTGAGATAAAGGACAAAAATAAATGTGTTTTAGGCAGTGTTCTGCTAAGGGAGGTTGGGTGTAATAGTAGAAATAGCACAAATCCTATGGTAAAAGGTGAAATCTTACAATACTTAGATATCATTTACAACATTTTTAGACAGATGTTCGTATGCAAATAGAGAACCATTCAGCACAAAAGCTGCTTGCAGGACATTCTACAAAATGTGTATCAGGTAGATTTGCTTATGCAAGTTGAAGGACAAGCCATATTTTCAGTAGAACACAAATTGCTCATCTTTCCACACACACAAACACATTCAAAAACCATATCACTGACTTAGCTTGTCAAAATAAAATTCTCATTAAAAATCAGGCAGCACCTCTATGCCTCCACAGCAATGATTTGGCTGAATGCTTCAACTAACTGCTAAATCTCCAGTGTCCTGTTTGATTTATGGCTTGTAGTTAGCAGTGATTTATTCTTACTGTTCTGGATTTCTTCTCAAAGCCCTTCTCCTTCACTCCAGGAAATTTTAAATTTTAATTTCTCTTTGGGCACAGATGTCATTTTGCATTTGATGTTATGTCAAACTTTATCAGCTGAAAGAAGACGAAATTGTCTTAGTACAGTCCATAGTTCTTAGAGCTGGCAAAATTGGTATCAAAAACATAATTTCCTTTTATACTTTAGCTAGATTAAATACAAACCCTTGAAATCTGGTGACTATACAAAAAGTACGTGTCAAGGAATTACATTTAACATATCTTCTGTAGATTAAAAAGCCTCTTGTTCATCACTGTGCTTGAAGAGAATCTGAAAGACAGAAGCTACTTTCCACAAGTCCTAAGAGTAATGTGCCAGAAAACCCATGTGTCAAAACAAGAAGAGCTGGTCATAAATGCATTTTCCTTCCTTCTTTTCCAGGTAGCTATCCTTGACTAATTTCACTGCTTAGCCTGAAGTAATTTATACTCTTAGGAATATTAAATTCTGCATATACTACTTGCACAGAATGAAGATTTCTCTATATGCACTGCAGAGACTATGGATGCTTTTAAATTATACTCTTAGCATCAGTTTAAATCAGCCTGTAAATTACCACAGCCTGCAAGTTTTGTTTGGATATTTTTTGAGGATTAACTACCTCCAAGCTTGCATCTTTATTTAGGTTTTGTGTTAATACTCACTAGAGAAATATTTGCTTAGAGTGAAAATCAGTATTTTTCAACACACTTTGGAAAGAGGAAATTAATATAAACAGAAAGTCTTTAATGCCTGCTCGGTTCCATTTGAAGACCTCCATAATTTCCAGAGATTTCCTGAGAAGAAAAGCACCGTACACTTCCAAAATACACTTCTCATAACTATATCTCAAAGAGAGATGTCAGGGGTACAGAAACCTAAAGTTATTAACTGAAGAGCTATAATTTTTACTAGAATAATATATAATTATATATCATCAAATTATTATTAGAATAATATATCTAAAAATTGTCCTATATATCTCATGAACACCATGTTTCATCCTACTGCTTAAGGAAACTGTCATTACTAAATCTCTCAGTCCAGGATTTTCTCAAAAAGAAAGAGCAACTAGAAAATGTTCAGGCAGAGGGGAGTTTTTGAGTTTTGGTTGATTGATCAGTTCATTGGTTTTGGGCTGGTGATGGGTTCTTTAGTTTCACTGGGATTTTTCCTTTCCATCTGTAATCCAGTAGAAGGCAAAACTTTGTGTTATGAAATCAGATTGTCTATTTGGGAAGAAACCTCCCCTCCTAGCTGGGAATGCTGAATTTCTTTTCAGCATTGAGGAGCAGCTGCCCTGTGCAAGCAGCCACCTCAGGGAATCCTGCACATGGGACCACAGGAGGCCCAGGTCTAATTTGAGTTTTGAGATTGCAAGTGAAGGAACTGACTTAAACCTGTACAATTCCCATGACAAATAAGTGTGTGGTTCACACATCTTTACTTGGCTCACCCATGAAAACTTCTCCATTTCACTCCTAAAAAGGAAAGTAATGATGCTTCCAAGAATCGGAAAGCTGTTTGCTTACAGATCTGTTTTAAGAATGGATTTATTCTTAATGGCTTTTTAATACTCTTTGGATCAAAACTTCAATTTATATGGAAATATAAATGCAGATATTGTGCTTTTTTATAACTTCATCACAATATTTCTTTAGCTGACATATATATATATGCCTAGATATATACAGATATATTTTTGCACGCATTATTCTAGGATAAATCATGAGGTCACAGACTTTCCAAATTCACTGTAAAGTGGATATTAAAAGAATGTAAATTTAGATGTGTGCATTACTGAGAATAACAAAAGAGGATCCCAAAGAGATTTTCTTTTCTTTTTATTAACCAATCTATCTACTCATTGCCCAATATTCCACTTGGGAAACTGCCTCTACAGTTTGCCAGAATCATCCAAAGAACAGGCATCAGGGGAGGGTGACAAAAAGCTGTTTTAAGGATTCAGCCAATGAGGAAAAAAGAAGAGGTCCTTGAATTCTAGGAAGTAAATTGAAGCAACAGTTAGCTGTGGGGCTAACTACAGAAAAAATGGTTCTAACATTTTTTTATAAGGTTTACTTCTATATTCTGCTGAGTCCACAGATTATATATAGTTGTGGTTTGCTTTTTCCCCTTTTTTTCTTTTTGAAATTCAGGCTTCACCCTCAAGGAGTATTTTAATATCATCTAAAAATCGCCTTTTACCCCTTCAAGTAATCTTATTGTGAAAATTGCTATGAGAGTCAGCCCTCATTAAGGGCAAAATACTTAGTTTGAGTTTAATGTTCAGTGTGGGTTATCCATAACATAACTTCTTAGCATCTGAAATATATAAAGAGCTTTCCTCTGATTAACTTTTCTATGAGAATATTTTTTAAGATATACATGTTTTATGAATGTTAGTATTAGACCACCATCAAAGTTTTCTCTGATGAGTAAAGTTTCCAAGAATAAAACAGCTCTTGTTCAGGAAAAGAATAAATAACTTTTTATCTTTCTTTCCTTTTGCTTTCCAAGAGACACTCCTTAAAAGGGGGGGAACGAAAGAAATAGATATGAATTTGATAACTAGCTCTATGGACTGCTTTCAATGTTTCTTATTTAATCAAAGAACAGCTGTAGATTAGACATTAAAAGTTATTGCCTTGTGCATGTTTTGGAGAGTATCCATATGAAGAGAAATGAAGATTTACTAATCTATTTCCACTTAAGCTACTGCTACTAATCAAGGCCTCTTACTGTTGACTGAAAGTGTTTAATTTATGGTGAGCAGGAAAACAAATTAGTTTAATTCTCTGCAGATAAAAACATTTGAAGTTATAGTTTTGTCATACTAAATGCTAATAATAGACAATACTGTTTAAACTGAAGGTACTTCATATATAGGTAAAAAACTATTTGAGGTTTCCCTACTGCTAACTTGATACCAATATGTATTGCCTCAAAAACAAAAATTTGAGTTCTTTTACTCTTTTATCTTTAAGAAAAAGTCTTAAGAATAAAAAAATAATCTGGATAAGTCATTGTGTATCTGAAGATTTGATCATTCTGTTTGATTATGTAGATTAGTTAAATTCTGTCCTGGTTTTCAGAGAGGACAGAATCAATTTTTTCATGGTAGTCAGGAGGGGGCAGAGCCTGAAGTGTGTGTCCTGTCCAGGTTGTTCTTCTATTACACCCTCATCATATCTGGGGATAGAAATAAGGGATTCTCCCTTCAGGAAAGAAAATGGATGTGATGCTGGGTCTGGGGATTTATCCATCATTTTTGTTCATTTTCTTGGGGTCACACTGCTTTGTATTGGTCAGTGAGCAGTTTTGCATGCAAATCTCCCTCTTTTGTTATTAATACTGGTGCTGTTACTCTTTGCTTTCTTATCTCCTTGTTGCTTCCAGAAAACTGTTCCTATCTCGATCTGTGATCTCTAGCTTTTGTCTCTGTCACCCAAGGAGACAACAGAGCAGCTTGTGGTTTGGAGGGCTGGCCCTAAACCACTGCAAACACAAAAAGTATTTTTCCCCATTGAGAACTCTGAAAGTTCAGAGTCTGCATAAGCAATTTGACTAATAAATTCTCAAATGAATGGTCAAAGAATAGGTACATGTTTTAGACAAGAATAAATAAAATTTCTATAACAAATGTGAAGTTCTTCTGTTGAAAAGAAATAAACTCTATCTTTTCATGCTTTTAATTAAAAGCCATTTAAATGATTTCCATTGTTTGTATAGAAAATTCTGAAATGACAGAAAGCATTAGAAATAAAGCATTCTTTTGTCAAACAGTTTACACTCCTTGCTCTGACATAATATAAACAGGGCTCACTTCAGTGTAAGCTGTCAAATTTCTTGTTAGAGCATCTGCAACAGGAGCTGGGGATGGCTGCTCATCCCCAGGGCAGAGACAGCAACAGAAGGGCTGGAGCTTTCCTTGCATAACACCAAAGTGCATAACCCTCAGCCACTTCAACTCATTTTATTAAATTTATATTCAGCACTTGATACAATTTATAACAGGGGCCCTCTCAGTGCTGACTGGATTGTTTTCAGCCTCATTAAATGGGACAGTTTTGCTGGGCAAAGTCACCTAGTAAAAATTGCCATGAGGATGTTAAGCAGGTGTCATTATGAGACAAAAAGGACACCAGTCATATTAAGTTTTTTTTCCCCGCTGAAATTATTCACAGAAGGATTACTCACACGCATGTTTCAGTTTTTTTCCAGCATCAGCACAATGCTGCATTACCTTTCATGCACATTGCTTGACTCTATTCTACTTTCAAAAGCATTTAAGCTTATGATTGGAATTTTATTTTATGATGGTCGTGATAGAAAGGCAAGAAAGTATGCAGAAGAAAGACATCAAGCAGTTGATGAGGAAGAAAAAATTTGAGAGAAGGAATAAGAATATATAACAATATATATAATTCAAAAATCATTGCTCAAGCTGATGGTGCTTATGATAAAGTATAATGTAATAGCTCAGTAGGATAAATATAATAATATAATAATTCAGAAGACCTAAGCAAGGACATCATCAACTCTTAATCTGACATTTTAATAAAACTAATAGTATTCACTGTGCTATTCATTAAGTTAATGACTGCATCCTGGACAGCCCTGATAGGCATTTGAACAGCTGCCCAGATGTCCACACATGAAGTTTGTGTTGCAAGATCAATCTCAGACAGCAATCATTGATGACTAAGGAAGAGTAGGAACAGAGCAAGTACATATAGTGTTTCCTCCTAAGAGTCTCCAACCACAAAAAAATTCAACTCAGGTCAACCATGAATTTAAGACCTGATACAAAGTCATCGAGATAAAAAAATTTGACTAATTACTGAGTATTGCTGAGGCCTATGGAGAATTTAACTCTCCAATTCATTCTCAGATTACATTAGAGGTGATTTAGCGAGAAATTATTCATTGCTGACTAGTTAGATAACTGGATTTGTTTCTGTAGGTCATGATCCTCTAAGTTATTTGAAGGTCAGCTTATGTTTAAAAACCTATTTTACAGTCCTCTCCTTTGAGAAAGGCATAGTTTAAAGAATGTTTCTGATTCAGTTTGGAGAATATTTTTATTCCTTTGCAGAGTAGTTCTAGGAATATAAGCTTTAAAAGTGAAAAGTACTTGTCTTTTCTGAGTTTTGGTACGTGACGTTTATTCCTTCACGTGTCTACATGCATTGAGAAATCACTCAGTAAGCAAAAAGTAAGCACTGCTTGAAACAGAAGGATGAAGTGCTAAACAGTGTGCCAGAAGATTAGAAGCAACTTTTCTATCTTTATAAAACACTGCTAGTGCATTTCAGTGATGGTTACAAACTGTATGACATTATTTGGTTAAGTATTACAGCTTTGGCTTTACTTCTGCAGACACACAGAAATTGAAACCATCCAAAATACCAAGTATTTTCTCACATACAGATTACAGACCTAATAAACCTATCATTTTCCTGAGAACATCTTGTACTTTAGCACTAACTGATATGCTTGTACTGATCCATTGAGAGGTGAGACATAAACTTAATGTCAATACTCTGGTACAAAACAGATGAAAACAGAAATATCTATCTTCTCAGAAGGACAAGGTCATTCAGTCAGCCATGTATAACCAAAATGTAGATATAGCCATGAGACACTGGATTTTTTTACTTAATTTTCTGGTCTTCCACCTTGATAACCATGTTTTATGTATTTTTGTATCTCTCTTGTGTCAGGAGTCTGAGCAGGGGCCTCTGACCCTCACTGTATGAAGAGCTGAGAACGTTTCCAGTCACAAGTAGCAGCAGTAATCTATGACACCCCTTATTATATCGTATTGTTATGTTGTTCTTTCCCCATGTTCTTAGTAAAATCTTCTCAGCTTGTATTTCTTTAGTCTTGTGAACACTGCCTTGCAGTAAAAGCAATTAGACTGCAGCCTCATTTGGATCCACTTTTTTCATGATGCATTTTTCTTCTCAAGTAGCACTGAAAGGCAGAGAGCAGCTGTTATCTTTGTCCTGCAGTAGCTGCCAGCCAGCACTGCCATCTCCACCATAGCAGGACAACTTATTTGCCTCCAGGCACTTCTTCCTAATGACAAAAATTCAGTTGAACCCTCTCACTCATATTCTGTGTGATATCCATCTCATATAATCTCAGATAGGCTTTGAAGGTGCTATTGCAATTAAATAACAAATGTAACTTCCTCCCTAGTGCACATTTTGCAGAGCATCTCAACCACAGGATGGAGCTGTAGCCCCTGCCCTGAAGACTTCATTATCTAAAGATATGAAGCAGTCACAGATAAGAGGTGACAGGAAACTTGACCAGAAAACTAAACTGTTGTTGTAAGATGCCTTGTTTGCTTTTTTGTTTTTGTTTTAGTTTTTGGAATGGATTTTTTTTTTTTTTTTTGAGCATCTGAAAGAAAAGACACCAGTAGTCACCTGAGTGAGCTGCTAACAGAAGTACATGGAGGATGCATAGAAGGGGAAGAAGAAGCATGGATAAATTTAACTAAATATTGGCACAAAGACCAACAGAGGCATTCACCCTCTGTTCTCGGTCCTGCAGCTGGGGCTCTGTGATCCTCCTTTTCCCAGAAGTTCACAGGTTCCACTTCAGCAGGACACAAACAGCTCCTCAGAGCAATGTGGGAAAATGCTGGCATTCCAAACACACAGGATATGCTAGAAGACAAATTTTCCTCTATATTTTTTTTTCTGACAACCAGCCTGAATCTTTGCCCATGTCCTTAGATTGATGATAAGCTGTGAGCCACACAAAGCTACAGACCCTTGAAAAATAGTTAACAAAGATAAGACAACCCTCATTTCTCTCAGGTACTCCTGGGTTTATGTTATGGCCTCCCTGACATCTCAAGTTTCATGTTCCACTTCAAGCTAACCATTTAAAATGGTCTGGCCTCAAAACAATAATTTATAATCCTCATCTGTTCTTATACATAGCACTTGGTGTCTGAAATATACTTGAAGATCTACAGATGAGAGACAAGCAGCTTCACAAATACAAATCAGATTTTACTTAACAGTCATTTAGCTAATGAAGCAAAGAACCAGGCTGTTGGAAAGTTGGAAAACCTGATTTAGTGAAAGTGGGGGGGAGAGGGGGGAGGAGCTGTTTTCATTCTGAGACCTTCAGTCTTTTTTTTTTTTTTTTTTTTTTTTTTTTTTTTTGCCACGTACTTCTCTATGCCAAGAAATGGAAAAGGGAGTGACATAGAACTGTTAAACTGATGCTGGACCTTGGCTTAACTGGGAGAGTTCTGCTGTACAGGGACCTGCTATTGCCACCTCTAGAGGTAAATGATTTTCTAAAGATAATTACTTTCCATGAACCAGGACCAACAGCTACTTCTAAATAGGTTGCACAGTATGAGACTACAGCAATAATCTGGCTTTCAGTAATTTTAACATGTATACAATCTGCTGCATTTTAGTGTTCTGGGACTTTTTTGTTTCAGTTTGATTTCAGCATCATGCAAGATTTTAAAATTTGCTTCTTGCATTTCCATTGACAGAGAAATGACTGTTCTAACTAAATGTCTGGAGCTGAGAACTGCTGCAAAGCACGTACCAGCATGCTGCTGCTGCTGACCATGTTAAAATTCTGGTAGCAAATTCAACTGGATGTCAGCTGGCACCAAAGGCGTAATACATTCATCAGACTCCATTCTACAGTGTCTATAAGAAGTAAAAACATAATATTATTGTCTGGAAATGTAGAAAGAGAGTGGAAAAACTATCTGCTTTCTTATTCCAGAAACACAGACAGGGTAAGTGTTTTAGGATAGTTATGCCTGCCATGGACAGATGAATTGTATCCTGAATACCTCAAAGAAATTTCCCCTCTGCTTCAGAAACTTTGGGAACAGACTCATTCACTTGACTGTTTAAATAAAAATAGATATTGGAGGGAACAGTTACCACCCTTTTGAACTCATGTTCAGAGTGGGAGAGTAGAACACACAACTGTAGGATTCCCCAGCTCAAGCTTTCATTCCTTGATAAATTCTTCTGTCACATACCACATTGTTTTATATTCAGGTAATCTACCAAATCGACCAAGTTTTACTCTAGTCTTTATCTGAGGAAAAAAGCAAAGTCTATTCAACCAGGTGAATAAGTCATCTGAAGTGACCTTTAAAGTGACAATACCAGCAGATAGTAAAAGAGTGCTACCTTCTGTCTCATAAGGCCAAAATGAAAACATGTCATGTCAAAGGATTCTACTTGGGTAAAAAAGAGACTCAAGTAATTGTTTTAGTTATCACAATGTCTTGACTAGCGCTTTTGGAGAAGAATCCTCATCCTTTAACTCCTCTGCATCTCTCTCTCTGCCTTTCCACAAGTCTCTCTGCTCCTATCTTCTCTTACAAAGCCAGCACTGGACTAAACTCTTTCTTCCTCAATGGGGTGGAGTAAAGCTAGACAGTGTTGGCTGGTACTGATTGTGTATCTGAAAAATAGAGATGCTTTCTACTCCTTCAAAATATATTTCTATACAGCTGAAAAGTGCACTGAATTTCTACTTCAGGTGCTTCAGGTTCTGTGAGAAATGAGGAGTGATTTTATCACATCACTAGTGGGATATTGTTTCTACAAGGTTTTTCACAGGACTTCTTCCATCTACTGTCTGGCAGCTTTATTAGTTGAGGAGAACTCTCATCTAAGAGTGATGAGTAGCAGCTCATGAAGCTCCCACACTCTCAAAATCCTGCATAGTCAGTGGAAATTCACTGCTGCACATCAAAGCACTTTAGCCTGAGGGAACTTGGTAACATGCTGGCAGATCTTGCCTTCTGAGGTAATTAAAAATCACACATCTGGGAATCCATTAATGGCAGCTGAGATCCCAGAAGACAGAAGTCATCATGTGTGTGAATCTTGCTCTGTCATCCTCAATTTTAGCAATCATTGATAAAACTCCTTGGATCTCTGGAAGATTAAGTCCACAACATGAATCTCTTTAGTCATGAGCTGCTTCCTGATTGTGTTCCAAGGAAGAACTTCTGTGCACTGAACCAAGCACTGAGCAAATTTTCAAATGACTGAATACTTTGTACCTTGGGAGGAAGCTAAAGACTAGATTGATTTACATCTTTTTGACACAAATTGGCTTCTCTCTGCTTTTGGCCTTCTAGAAAGAGATCCTTAGGGTTAAAGTAACTGCACACATAGAGTTAGAGAGTAAGTTAAAAAAGATGAAAGGAGGAAATATTTTAAGATCTAGTAGAGAACAAAAGAGAAAATGAAACAGACAAGTGAAAAAAGGAATCTACACTACGTAAACTGACCTGGTTCTGAAAAAGCAGATGAAAGCTGTCAAAGATTAGGAGAATAGCTCAATATCAGAGTCCAAAAGACTTTCCTGCTCTTCTAGGCAAGATGATTGTGCTCAAACATTTAGAGGGAAATAATGAGCTGATGAAGTGCTGCTTATTTTGACAGGACCCTGTAGTGTTTTCCTTCTTACTTTGTCTTTGCTCAAAGAACCTTATATCCAGTAGATAGAAAACCCAATTTGGTATGTTTGTTTTGAATTATTTAGAAAACTTAAATTGAAATTCAGAAAAGTTTATGAAGCAGAAATCCACTTAAGTTACTCTGATTGTAGAAACCACATTTATCTCAGGAAGACCTAAACTATAAATGCTGGGAGATGGGAAGATTTTGTGTTACAATATACAAGCTTAGTCTCTCCTTATATTCCTCCACAAATAGTTCCTTTGATTGTTACCACTGATCAAACCTTGGGGTGGATGGGTTTCTATCCTGGTCCAGTAGTGCTGGTCAGGGATAACATTGAACTCAAATTTATTTTAAGTTTTTAAAAATGCCTGATCCAAGGGCCGAAGTAGACTGTTTAGGATTTCTAGAAACTGGAAATTTTGTTTGCCTACATTGATTTTCCTCATCTCATCATGACAATATTGTCTGAGTGGTTAATAATCAGGACACAGCATTATTTAGTTGTGGCTATGAATTATGTGTGACATGAAACAATGTGTGACAGGTCAGCCTGCAGTGCAAACATTGCTTTCACCTGGCAGCACCATGACAAGGAGGACTGGAGCTGAGCACATTTGCAGTGAGGCCAAGAGTTTAATGGATGGCAAAGATGCCATTTCTGCCCCCATCATGATGTGTGAGGTGCACTGAAATAGAGATGCTGCTGCTGCTACTCCTTTCCTTGCTCTGAGAACATCCAGAAAATTTGCCCCCAGACATTTCTAACTGGCATTAAAATGTGGGAATGAGGTAAACAAAATTGTGCCTTGTCATTGGATGCTGCTGGGAACCAGGGAAAAGGCAGCTTTGAAACCTTGGGTTTCTCAGGCTGCTTAAGGACAAAAAGTTATAACAATGATTATGCACCTGCAGGGTGTGTGAGACCACGTGAGTGTCTTGTAATGTTTTGCAGAAAGCATGTTTTCAAAGAGGTGTTGCCTTCTTAGACCAATGAGTCTTTTCTATTTTGTATTGCACGAACTACCCTATATAATTGTAGTGTTTCTTTAAACAAAGCTGTCTCTTGCTTCTCCATTACACGAGGGACTTTGTTGCATTGTCCTTTCCACCGCTCCTATAGCCAAAATGCAACAGTGTCCTAGCCTGCTCTCCAGGCACACAGACTGAGTGAATGACTTTTCTTTGGGAATCTGGACGTAGACTGTAGCTGTGATCATGGATTTGGATAGCAGCAGTCTCAGTCAAAAAACACTAGAGCTGACCAGAAGAGTAATTTATTGATTTAGTGACTTGAGGACTTGTGATGAAATCCAAACATGCAGTACAGTAGGTCACTAGTTCATCAGTATAATAAATCTGAACCAATTCATATACCAGAGTTTACAGGAGAAATGTATTGACCATTTCTATGCAATAAGTGCAATATACCAGAGGCACAGCAGTGACAGAAGGGGCAGTATTAGTCTCAAATAGTAGTGATAGTGCCCAAACTGAGCTTGGCAAATGCAGCACCTGAAGCAGCACCTCAGTTTACATTACCACATAGCAGAACCACAGAGGCCTTGAGATTGTCTCCCTTCTGCATGAGCAGGGAATCAAAGGGCATTCCAATGCATTCCAGGATGGACATGCAGGGGTTTTATCTGGCATGGGGAAAATGAACACAAATTAAAAAAAACAATCTCAAGAACAGGAAATGACAATGACAATAAAGTTAAAAATATTTATTTCATGTTTGAACCCCAGTGTGTGGGAGTCCAGGGTATCTCCCTGGCTCCTCTGGGGATGCAAAAACCCCCCTGGCATATCCCTCTGAGACCCCTGAGTGATGTCCAAGAGCAGCAGGGGCTGAATTTAGCTCCTTGGGAGGGTTTGCCAACACTGAGGGAAGAAGCAATGAATATGAAAGTGAGTAGAGTGTAAATTAGAATATTAGATTATAGAATAAGTGGGTTTTTGAATTGTTTATATTAAGGGTCATGTGGTCAAAATGAAGGATCCTGGGTGTGGTGGGCTTCTTCCTCCTTCTTCTTCATGCCCTCCATGTTGAAGTTGCATCCTGGGAGCCACAGATTGGATGGGGAAAGAACTGGACATTGTAAAGGGATTGCATGGCATTGGAAAGAATTTGTAGATATAGAATATGTAATTTTAGGTATATAAGGTCTGGCACAGCCTGCGGGAGGGACCTTCTGTTATGGTCACTCTGCAGAGCGGACCTGTGTCGGGCTGACTGAAACATTTTAAAAGATAAGATAAATAATCAGCCCTGAAACAACACAAGGTTGTCTCAAGCTGCTTTCTTGCTGGTGACTCTGAAAAAAACAGACTCCTGACCACCCGCATGCCCTCTCTGAGGAGGTCTCACACATAAAGAGACCCTTGGAGACGGGACACCTGGCGTCCCTGGGCGGGCACGAACCACCAACCTTTCGGTTAACAGCCTACAGTCTACTAGGAGCTCCCCACAGCCACTCAATCACTCCTCAGGATGAGATGGGAGAGAGAATCAGAGTGGTAAAAAGTGAGAAGACAGGTGATTGAGCTAAAATATTATAAAAATCACAAAAATAACAAAAGTGTTATTAATAAATGAAAAAGAAAATAACAAAAAGGAGAAGTAAACCCCAAGAAAAATAAGTGATGCAAATGAAAAACCAGTGCTCACCACCAACTGACTGATACCCAATGTTTTCCTGACCCATATTATCCCCGGTTTAAATGATGAGCATGACTGTGTGTGGTCTGGGATATTCCCCAGATCAGTTGGGGTTCCTTGCCTCTGCTGTGTCCCCTCACAGCTGCTTCTGCACCCCCAGCCTCACTGTTGGTGGGGTGAGGAGTAGAAAACGTCTTGTTTCTGTGCAAGCCCTGCTCAGCAGCAACTAAGATGTCAGTGTTTATCAATATTGTGATCATCCTAAATCCAAAACACAGCAAAGTACATTAGTGCCAGGTACTATGAAGAACATTAACTCTATTCTGGCCAAAATCAGGACAAGGTGTCTTAAAATATTCTCCCAAAGTAAACCAAGACACATTCTTCTCAGAGTCAAAAAAGAAAGAATAGGTATTTAGTACCTCTTTTGTAAGCCTGAGCCTATGTCTCCTTTAATTAAATGAAATAAAGGATAAATGCAATGTTAGAAGAGTTTTCTTATCAAATGTTGAATTTCAATTTCTTCAGAGAGTTTTGTATCTTTCTTGGCTTTCTACTCACAGTTCAATAGCTACAATTAAACACTTTCTTCAGTCAGGCACATAGGCATGGCCAGAATGAAGCAGGATACTGCAAAACCTCCAAGCATACAAACAGCTTGTTTAAAAATCCTTTCATTTGCTCGAGCTCTGAGGCCATGGCTGTGTTCTGCTGCCCTCTCCTGTCACTTCCATGTGCACACAGCAGTATCAACTCCTGGCTAAACACACTATGAAAATTCACATCCAATTGCATAGCAGCAAACACCACTCTAAAATTTTTCTGGAGCTGTACAGCTTTTTTCAATTACCCTTTGAAAGCTTCCCTTCCTTACTGCTGTGTTGCTTTGCATAGTAAATTAATTTAAGCTATAGCTCTGTATATGGATTTATGTCTCTGTATTTTGAAAAAAAAAGGGTATAATTATAAAGTCTATGATATACTTCAGGATAAGAGCTTCTAGATAAAATCTTGAACCCCCCCCCAAAAAAAGAAAAAGTTCTCCTGATGGCTTCAAGGAGATCAGGATTTTACTTTTTGGCAATGAGGAGTGATGTCTACCAGCAACTAAACCCAACTTGAAATGACTTATTGGCAATTGGTTACAGTCACATTGCTGAGGGTGGGTTATACAGTCTGGCAGCAAAGTGTCTTCAGTTTTATAAGTAAACTCAAAGTCATCAGGGTTACTAAGTTTGGTGCACAGCTCCTGGAGCACTGTAAATAATGACTTGCTGTATTGGAATTCAGATTTTGAATCCCTAAAGGTCCATGCTTAGGCCATTGGATCAAACTGACTAAGACAACTATTTCCCAGGCAGTCTTTGGACAAGAAAATTCCTTCCCTCACCTTAAAATATTTGGTATTGATGCTTCTTAGTAAAGATGTTAAAGTAGAAAATGTCTAAATTACTGCATGGAAGGCAACACATTCAGGAAATTAATCTCAGTTTGCATAGAATGGGTTGTTTACCTTTAATGTAGTTCTGTGGAGAACATATTCAGTCCAGAGCCATAAAGTGTATATTGCAGTGTCCTTCGAAGGGCTGACTGTGTAGAAATGCTCATTCTTGAAAGATCACATCATGGAGACTGTATGTTTAATGAAGAGCACATGAACAATGAACTCAGCAAGGCTAACAGGAACACGACAAAAATAGAATATTCTTAACTTTTAATTTTTCTTAATCCTGAAAAGAGATCCAGGAACTATAAACCCCCAAAAAATATTTAAGAAATTAAGTGAGAGTAAGTGGCTTACACACACTCACAGTGTGAGACAGCCTTTGCCTCTTCTTGTCTTTCTGGACATTGATATATCCTGTCTGTAAATAACTTTCCTCTATGTCTTTACAATCTTGATTTCTGCATTTTGTTAGTACTTTTCCACTGTGGAAGAGAGAGCACTTCATGTTTTGCCTGTTTTTCTTTCACAGCTATGTGTGTTGTGTGTTAAGAAATACCACCACAGTTTAAGAAATAGACGTTTTTACATCTGTAGTAGAAAATTCCTTCTCAGTGTGTGTGCAGGGGTCTCTAGTGTCCAGATGAATGTAGCTTTTTAGAGGATAATCTCTCAGGATAATTTCTGGTACCAAAGCACATATTTTGGTTTCACTTACACTGTGAAAAAATCAAAAAGTTTCCTTTAATCAGTGAAATTTCTGTGGTCTTGTTTTCCACCTACCAACCTATGGGTACCAAGAAACAATTTCTCTTACTCCTGTTTTCTTCCCATTGTAGAAAGCATCTAAGGGATTTCTATCTTGGATAAATATGATAAAATGTTTCAAGGAGACAAAGCACTGCCAGAACCCAGGTCTGAATGATGTATCTTCCTTTATTTTTTGTATTCATTATTTGAATCTTTTGCAATAAAACACTCTGACATTTATTATACTTTAATTTAACATGGTCCTAAACCAATATTCTTTTGAGTTCCTAGTAGTTATTATCATTCTAAGAGAGAGATAAGCCAGTTTCTCTAAATGATGATACATGAAATTTTGAGGAAATCCTATTTTTTTTTTCATGAAATAAAATCATGATTGAGTCTGTGTAAAACAATCAAAATACTTCAGTACAAGAACAGTGGGACATTAAAGTTAAGTTTGCATAATTTCTAGTTTCTGGGCTGAATTGGGGCATGATCTGAAGGGTGATGTGCACAATTTTATCATGGGACTTTCCCTTTCATTAACACGGGAGCATTTGCTCACACATGAAACTCTTCCCAGTTGTTCCAGCATAGCTGCAGCTGTTACCAATTTAATCTACCTTGAGATGTCACTGTTCCCACTCCTGAATCACCTTCCCAATGGCACGAGGTGTCCCAGCCTGGGGAGCACCACTAGATGGGGGTGTTTTCTCACATTTGCCTCATTCTCTGGATCTCAGAGCCTGAATTTTCTTACTGTAAGTAGATTCATTTTTTTATGACTGCACATTAAAAAGCGCAAAATGAGTTCAAGAAACTTTCACATATAAACAAGTCTCATGCACTTGAAATATCTGCACATGGCAATGAGCACAAGGATTTATGAGGTTGTTTAAACTTGGTGGAATGAACAGACAGTGTTATATGAGCAGGCAAAAAAGATTGGAAGAATACCTGATGCCTCTGTATTTTTGTGTAACAAAATGAATTATTACTTATTTAGCTTATACTGTATGCTGGAAAACATCTTTTGGCAATATATCTTATCCACAAAGCAGTTTTCAGCTCCAGAGTATTTAAACTCATTCATCCTCAAGGAAAAAGCTCTAAACAGGATATGGGGTGTGGGTCATTGCTGAAGTGACAGCTTCTATTGTCTTTCTACCCTCATCAGTATTCAATATAATGGCAAAGACAGGGACTGATTTAGAAACATCTGAATAGCTAAAACAAATAAGGAGATCCTACACAAACAATTCTATGGTTCCATGATCTAGAAAGATCTGCAAACCAAGTGAAGCTGGAGAAAAAATTTGATCACTGATGACTTGCAAAACTTGTTAAAATAGATTTCAAGATGCATTTTTAGTAAAAAAAAAAAGATTCTTAACACATAAATATTTTTTCAAGTTTAATATTTCCTTGATATATTAGCTTTTAAAAAATGTTGCATGAAACAAAGATTACTTTTCTGAATCATTTCTTCTTCAAAAATTTTATTACTGACATTCAAAACTCAGTTAGGATTCCTAAAGTCATAGAATCATCATAGAATCATCATAGAATCATCATAGAATCATCACAGAATGGTGTGGATAGGAAGAGACCTTAATGATCATCTAGTTCTAAGCTCCCTGCCATGGTCAGGACACCTTCCACCAGGTTGCTCTAAGATCCACCAACCTGGCGTTGAACACTTCCAGGGAGAGGGCACCCACAACTCCTCTGGTCAGCCTCTGCCAGGCCCTCATCAAAACGAAGAATTTCTTCCTAATCTTTACTCTAGATGTGCCCTGAGTGTGAAGCCTTTTCCTGTCACTACATGTGAAATCACCAAACGGTTGAATTTCATTTCTGAATAATTTTGCTTCAACACAAAGATTTTCACACATATTTGCTTTCTCTTAATTTCTGTATCTGTTGGGGAATAATTGCAGTGCAAAGGGCTCTGTTCCCTTTGCCCCATTCTTTGATTCAGCTGTGACTGCTGCTGCCCACACAGCACTTGGGCAATAAATAGTGATGACAGTCTCAGACAGTCTGAAGAGGTCAGGGACAAAACTTGTTTATTTCTAGGACAAGTTGTGCCAGGGGATGTTTAGATAAAATATTGGGACAAAAATATTTACTGAAAAGTGTTGTGAAGCATTGGGATAGGGTGCCCAGGGAAGTGGTGGAATCACCATCCCTGGAGAAGTGACACTTAGGGACAAGGCTTAGTGATGACCATGGGAGTGCCAGGGTAAGAGTTGGACTTAATTATCTTTAAAGTCTTTTCCAGTTGAAATGATTCTCTGATTCTCTGATTCTTTGCTCCTGGCTACAGCAAAATTCCCTTATCTGGTTGTCTGTACAGTCACCCTGGTCACACATTTCCACTCAGATTGTCTGCAAATGCATCACAAGGGGAATAGGGACAGACCAGGAACACAATGAAGCATTTTTTTAAAATCTCAGCATAAATGAAAGGAACTGCTTTATTTTAGCTTTGTTTTGTTATGGCTTTTTTTCTATTCACATATCAGTGACCTAAAACTGAATTAATATCCTGGAATAAGAATTCAGTAAGAATATGAGGTTAATGAAAGTTTTACTCCCCAAAAGCTGGTTTGGCCATTCATGTTACAGACCATATCATACTGCAAAAAGATCCTGAAGATTTGAAGTTTCTGTTTAGTAAACAGAAAGACAAATAGACAATTGTAGATAATTCATGTTCTGAGAAACTATGATTGCACCTTTGTGTTAATAGGCAGAAAACAGAGAATATGGTATTACTTCTACTCTGGGCAGTGCTTTACTATTTCTTCTAAACCACTTAACATAAATGTACATCCCAGACATCCCTGTCAAGAACTTTTTAGGCCAATAATGAGAATTAAGGGTGTGCCTATAACCCCAGTTGCAGAAACCATCTGCAAAATATTGATGGCACAGAAGCAAATTGGAAGCTCAGGCAGTGCATCTGTTTGAATACACAGAAAAAGGCTTTTTTCAACTGCAGAGGTAAAATGTAATACTTTCCAATGTAGTTAGGTGATTTAGAAGGCTGTTTTTACGGACATTCAAAACCCAGAAACTCTAATTACTGGAGGGCTTTAGTTAACTTCATTTTTTGAAATTCCCTCATTCTCACAGTGACTTTTTTCTTGTATATTCTGCTATATAAAAATTCTAAAAGAGAAAAACAAAGTGGAACAGAAACAAAAACTATGCATTCACTCATTTGTAATTTATCTAATTCAGTTAAATACTGAAAAAAACTTACTTTTAATGTGTTGTACTAAATCAAAGATTCCTGCTGAGTCAGAAGGCATGCAGTTTATAAATCAGACTGTAAACATGGATAAGCAAATCTGGGCAATATATAAAAACTCTGGAGTTAGCACATTTGAAACAGAAGCTTTAAAAGTAAACCTTTATAAATCAACTCTTTAAATCAAAGGGAAAACAATGATTTTTCTTGTCCTATGCACCAGGGAAAGTTACTCCCCAAGCAACTTGTATAGATAAAGGTTCTGGTTTTAATGCAGGTTGATGTATTTATGTACAGAGAAACTACAAACCAATGTTAAGCAAGAAACATAAAAACTCTAAGTACCAATCCAGAAACATTTTGACACCAAATACTTTAACAGTTGGATAATTCAAAAGAATGTTTGGATAGATACAAGGTAGGGCATGACCATACAGTAAAGGACAGTCAGCAAGGGGCCTTCATCTGCTATAAATTATGGAAAATTTAATTAGAGAAAAGTCATTAAGCCTAAAGTGAGCATTTCCTACCAGTTCATGCAAAGCAGCTTTTAAATGCTTATTAAACTTTCGGTATCAAGACCTACACATTCATGTCTCATTGGGAAACTTCTTTGTAAGTTTTTATATTTAAGCACACATTTGTATGGTGAGTTAAGCTCTGGCTTTGCAGGGTCTGGTATGGCTTTTATTTCTTGAGGCAGCTTTTCAGGGACTGTGCTGGAAAATGAGGTGTTAGTGTTCATATGGACTATAAAAGAACATTTTACACACAGCCATAATATTACTTTGTAAATGATTTTTTCTCCAAATTTAATAATCTTTCTGGAGCTCTCAGTTCCTCAAGGTTAGAAATTTCTCCTTCCAGCTTCCAAACATTATTAGAGTCAATATCTAATGAGAAAATTTATATAGTGAATAAAGAGGAATAATGATAAAATGATACAGTTACTAATAAGGAACAGGGAAAGACTTATTACTTTAGAAGGTTCTTTTCTATTATATTTTACAGTGAGAAGCTGGACAAATGTGTGTCTTTTAAAATTTGAATTTCACTTCCAGGATTGACTCTGTCATTCTAAGATTTGTAATGTCTACAGGAATATACATATCTATGTGTATACATTTGTGTATATATATATATTTATATATATATATATACAGCTGGCTACACCAGGCCGTACATTAACAGACCAATCTGTTGAAACAACACAAACTTTCCAATTCTATTTATGTTATACATCCAACTTTATCTCCAGTGTGAATTACAGCCTTTCTGCAATTTCCAGATGTAACTCCTTTCTTTCTTTCAAGGCTAGTAATGAACCAGGTCTAAGCTTCCTTTAAGGCTGCATTTTCATCAAGGACCTGCCAAGGCTGTTCCTGTCAGAGCCCAGGCACGTAATGGAGCCAGGAGGAGCCACAGGAGACCAGAGGACAGAGCACACTCATTCCAGTGCATCTGGCTGCTGCATGAACTTCCAGAGAAGATTAACTGGAGTCTGAGTGCTTTTCAGTTAAAAAAAACCAAAACAAAACAAAACCCCAAACCTGCAATCCTTTCCTCTTTGATAACAATTTTGCTGCAGCCACTTCTACATGCACAATATAAATCACATATCCACTATACTTTTTATAATTTTTTAGTCCCACTCCAGCAGAGAATTCTATATCCTAGTAAGGAAGAAGATCAAGTGTCCAAGAAACCCTTTAGAAGCTTTGCTCTGCCCTGTTTTATATGGAAGTTTCTGAGTAGAGGATAGGCATCCATCCATAGAAACGCTTTACTCTGTGTACCCAATGCATATGGGCACATCTACAAAGTTTTATGTAGTCAGAATTTAAGGTGTGTGTTTGAACTTTATGTAAAATTTGATATGTGGATTACATTTGAAGGCCCATCAGACAGAATTTAATGTGTGTATTCATACTAAAATATTCCATACTTTAGACATTTACTTAATTATCCTTAAACTGAAGTATGTGAATGAGGGGTTTTGGAATAAAGGTAAACTGTGAAACATGAAGCTACACTTCAAAATTGTAAAAACAGAAATAGTTTTGTTTTTTTTTTCCCCTTGAGGAATTGTTATTTTCAGTCTCTGCTAAAGAACTATATATCCTATGTAAAAGTCATCCCTGCACAATACTCCTGGATTGAAAAATAATTCCCTCATGACATATCCAGCTCACTGCTTCTCTTTGGAAATCAGATCACAAAATATTGGCTGATTATTTCAAATTGCTGATTCTTTCAGCAGATAAGGACAGGTTGAGCTATCCAGCTGATACCAAGATTGTGTCATTACACTTGTGGATAAAGGAAAAGACAATTCTGAATAATGAAAAAGCATTTCAAAGAAAGTGCTTTGGCACAAAGATATGTCAGAAAATTAGTGAAATCAAATTAGTACATTTCTCTAATTATGATTTCATTGGAATATTTGGAATTCTGTATGACACCCACCATTAGTACCCATTTTGGTGAACATACATGTGCTTGTGGTTTGTTCCTTGCAACTGACCTGCCCTCACTGGCTCACCCATTGGCATGCAGTCAATTAGAACAACTAAATATTAGATGTTTTCCCTACAATGCCTGGGGATTTTGCTCTTCTTGTAATTCATCTCTTTTTTGTTACAATTACTTTATATATATATAATTTTGTGTTTTTTCTTTGGATCATGGGCTATGTATACTCATGGCCTTAAAAATATGCATAACACTGTAAGTTTTAGGTCTAAAAGAGGACTTTGGACCTCTTTCTCACAGAAATAATAGTGATTAACTAATTAATTGTTAGATTACTAATTAGCTTTTGATCTTTGCATCTACTTGTGCAATTTCTCCTATGTAATATTTTACATAGTTTTTATCACAGCTGTAGAAGAACTGTGTCTTTTTGAATTTGTTCCAAATTAGTATAAAACCAGATAAATTTTCATCTTTAAGTAAAGACATACTGGCAACCTCAGACAAATAAAAAGAAAATATCCTTTAAATCAGGACCTGTGTCTATGTCATTAAATGATTCATGACAGAAGGAATTCATTTCTGGAAATTGTGAACACATTTAAATTTCCTAAGCTTCCACTGTCCCCCTGGAAGTGGCCATTAATGCTCCTGTTCCTCTGAAGTCCTTTGTAGAAGTCTCCATCAGGAGTCTGAATTACTCTTTTCTCACATAAATCAAGCCCTTGTCTCCAACTGTGCTGGCTGGGCTGCTTTGTGTCCCAAAAAATGGTGGATGTGGAGTGGAAAGATGAAACTATATCAAAGCAGCAGCATGATACACAGAAACTTCACATTAGGCTGGTGAATAAAGGGCCTATCCACATTTTGGAGGAGTATACATGATGTGTCTGCAGCATCTGTATTATTGAGAAAACTTTTAGTGTTTTCTTCATTATTAGCAGGATCCAAATCATTCTCTGTAGATGTGGTTCAAGCCATGCTTTTGAACATATGAGAAAAATCACCTTTTAAATAGACTTGGTATTTAAACCATGTGCTTCTTGTGGAGCTGAACTACAAAGGACTTTTTTTGGCTCTAAATTGGTTTTGGGCCTTAGAAAAAAGTTAATGCCAAAATTGATTGATGCACATAAAAATTAGCGTGTTAATATGTCATCTTGTGATAAGAAGATAACCTCTGAAGAGCCTATACCAAAGTGTTTCTGAGGAAAAGAAAGGTTCTAATGAAATGGCTAATTTCTCTTTTTCTCAGAATGAATAGGAATTTGAAAAAGAGCATTCTTCTCATACAGATTTGAGGATCAGAGTCTGGCCTGAGATTTAGAGGATCAAGCCTAGAAAGAAACCCCTTCCTCTCTTCAGCCTTCATCCAAAAAACAGCTGCAAATTCCTAAATTCAACATGAAGGCTAAGGAAAGGCATGGAAAGAAGAAGACAAAAAAAAAAAAAAAAAAGAACTGCGTAAATCCAGTGAGAATTGCAGTGTACCAGAGATCTCATGTTAGCATTGCTGACTTTAAATTTCTACTTGTGTTATTTTATAGACTTAGCAGATATGCCAGACAGCCAGATTTCTGAGTGTTTTTCAGACATGAACATTCAAACATTTTGAGGTCCTGCCTTCATCACCTAATATTCAAAATCTGTTGGATGTTGTTGAGACCAGACAAATGTATAAGGCACCACTGGGGAAAAAATGCAGCTGAAATTTGACCTAGGTTATTCTGCTTAGTTAATTATGTTTATGAGGACCAATCTACTTCAATGAAAATCAGTAGGAAAGATATCACTGTATACACAGGTTAGGCCCTTCTAATAATTTTTAACAGCTGAATAAGAACACAGAGTATACAGTTCCTATCAATTTTGGAAGCTGAGATAAAATAGAGTATAATGTATTATAATGGAACAATTCACAAAAAGATAGTTAATATGCTATTTTTTCCCTTTTCCTTCAGCACAACTGGAAACTGCCAAGAATCAGTAGTGGAGGTCATTAGACCTTCAGGTTTCTAAAAGTATACAGCTTTAAAAGAATGTTTGTGACAGACAAAGGGAAAGCAACCAGACAAGCTCCCCACAGGAGACTGGCATAGTGATGGTGGCCAACACAGATTAAATATAATTTTATTTAGTTTTCAGTTTTCCTGAAAGTCTTATCTTCCAAAATGAAGCTTTTTCAATCAAAATGTCAATAGACTGAGTTGCTTTTCATGAATGCACCTAGATTGTCAATTGCATCTGATATTTATTCAGTGCCAGGCATCACAATGTTGAGATGTGACAGCTTAAGCAGGCATAAAAATGTGGACTATTGCATAATTTTGTTTTTTGTTTTTGCTTATCCAGATGTGTGTAATGGGGAAGAAAGGAAGATGATCACAACCTCTTCACTGTAGATTGGATTACATGGGAGATAGAATGCTGGGTGGTGGTGCTCATTTTATGCTGCATTTTTATAAAAAAATCTTTTTTGGTGGGTCTTTTGCCAAAATTTGATAGATATGATTCCTGTGGGCCAAGTTCTTTTCTGTTACTAAGCAGGGGAGGTTTAGACATCAGAGCTACAGAAGCAGCTGTACAAGAGTGTGAATTGAGTAGGAAGGGTGGGACTGTGGAGACAGTGACTTGCTTATCATCTCAGAAACTGAAGTGGATGTCCTCTGAGCCTGAATATGGTCTTATGATTTTTTGAGGGTTTTGTTATCTTGGAATCAAGAACAACAGGCTAAATCTGTTTCAATTTATTAATGATGCTAAAGGACATTAAACTCAATGGGATATAGGATGAAAAAGAATGGAGGACAAAGTGAGTAAGAGTGATACATATACTATACAATCCATATTTCTTTTTAATAAGGATGAAGAAATCTCAGAAGATGTAGATAAATATTCACTAAAAAGTTTGGATTGTTATCCTGATCTTATCTGAATCTTAAGACTGAGCTGGAAATCTCACAAGAATTGGCTTTCTCACAGTATTTCAGAAAGCTCCAGACATCGTAAATACTTATGGTATTTCAACAATTCTTGTTTTAGCCCTGGCTTTAGCCTGGTAGTATAAAGAGGCATGATGTAAAAATAAAGGAGAGGGTGGGAAAGAAATTTAACCTTTTAAATATTATGAATTGTAAAATATATAGCTAAGACAAGCTGTAGCTCAAGAGCCCATTCCACGGATGAGCATAGTTAATGAAAGAGGAGTTATTTAGTAGAGCAATAAAAACCTGAAACCCAACCAAATCAACCAACCAACCAAAAAGAAACAAAAAAAAAAAAAAAAAGGTTTGTTTAAAAAAATGCAAAATTTAAATAACTTCTCGATAATATTTTCTGTTTAGTAGAAGAGTTGTGTCCCAAAGGAAATAGCAAAGGTTCTATAGGTTAGGACTTTCAGGGCATAAACCGAAGTCCTTTGAAGATAACAAGGATCCCATGATATGTAAATACAATACATACTGGTTTCTGAGCACAGTCAGTGTGGCTTAGTACAAGAGAAACTGGACAGATGGCTTCCTTTAGAACAGACATGATTATATTGCATATTTCTTCCACAACTTTTAGCAATAAAAGGTATGGTTTTAATGGTTTCCATTCTCACCCTTGCCTGGAGTCACTGACAGCTCTTTTGAGCTGAGGGTTACTGTACTGAGTTCTAGTATTGAATTCATAGGTTCTAGTTAGAAACTGATTAACATTTGAGCACAAAAAAGGTGGAAAAAGCATTTTCCAAAACTTTTAACACAGAATAACTTGAACAGGGTTCAGGAGCAGAGATTTTGACATGCTCAGTTTAAGACCTCTGAAATACTGTGGCTTTGACCTCTGCTCTGATCTGTGATTTGTGATCCTCTAATCCCACGGAGGTGAAGAGCCCAGCAGGATTTACACTGCCATCCAGAAGAGCTCAGCCCAAGATGGGTCTGGGTTTGCCAACACAAACAGATGCAATGGTTATCATTAAAATGGTGCAGATGTCTGTAAATATTGCTGCTAACACATGCTTCTCTTGACCCTTTGCAAACCTAATTTCTGATCAGTTAGCCGTGTGAAAGCACACAGTTTCAGTAGTTTATTTCCTTCAACCCTTTGAAGATGCTGTGGGTGGGTAACAGCTCAATAGCACATGTGGTTGTGTTATCCAAGGGTATTCATCCAGTTAAAGGCATAGCTGACTGGCAGCCGATTTACTGTTCTTGTTCCTCCACCACGCAACTCAACTCTAGCTCATCATAAGTCAAGTGAATTGCTCGTGGTGTGCTCAGCAGATGAATCAGCACCAGGGATCTTGCAGCTGGTTTGTATTTGACATACAGGTACAGCATGTTTGTATGTAATTGCCAGCCAGCCAGCCAACAATGGATTTTTGGCGGTGTCCTCAGACAGATGTTTTACAGTCAGATAGTGCTCTTCATAAATTTAGCTGTCCACATTGCCTTCCAGGTCATTCTTATCTGCCATGAATAACTAGGAGGAGCACAGATATCCTTGAGACACTATACCTACCATGAATATGGTCATGTGATATGAAATTAACAACCCAAGGAACTGTATGGAGAAAGGCCCTGTGTCCTATATTGTACCCTGCTGGAGCTTTAGCACTCAGAAGATATGGTAAGGGATGGCTAATAAACACAGAAATAAGTGTTTCCCTTTAAAGTATTAATTCCATTCCAAAGAAAGATCTACTTGTACACTAAGTAAAACCCAATTTTGTTTTAAAAAGGTATCTTCTTGATAAATCTGATAATAATCAAATTCTCAGTAAGGTTACACAGTGAGTATAATGGGACAACCTAGATTAGCAAAAGCCTGGATAGATTATACTGCTAATTTTATATTGTCCTATAATGGTACTGTATTTTCTTCTTGGGAAGAAAACCTAGAGTATAACAGAAATGGGCTTTTTCTTACATATCTTTAAATATCCAAAAGCATTTATCCTCACCTATTCTAGATTAGAAATCTAAGTCCTTTTCTATAATCCATAAAGAAAAAAAAAAGGACTTTTAAAATGAGTTTCACCCAATCTATATCAGACATTTCCTGTATATCAGATACATGAAAATATCCAGAGGTGGCTACCTCTCCATCCACAGATATAATTTAGGTAGAAGTTGAGCTTAGGGAAAGCAGCAAATATTTCAAGTATCTAAGCATGCCCATCAAGTGTCTTTCAACACAGTGTTTAACTCAGCAGGTGAAGAGAATAGATGCCTCAGAGCATTAGTCTGTTAAGCTTCATGCAATCATCAGGTTTGTGCTGCCCCTTGGTCACTAGTTTTTCACTGACTTAAAATAATGGTATTGGTGCAGCACAGAAGTGGAGGTGCAGAACCATAAATATAAATCACACTCCTACTGTCCAAAACTAAAGATGTATAGAGGTTTTCCCCAATATATATTCTCTTTAAAAAACTTTCTTCTGATTCTTGATCTTGCAAATAAATTATAGAATAACAAGAATCATACCTTTGTGACTTATGTTCTGCCACAATAAATCCTTGTGCTTCTGGTTTTCCTGTCCTTCCCTGAAGTTGAAATGTGATAACTGGTGTATACCATTTTTCCAATTTGTCTTATGCAAGAATTTTTGGACTATCACGGTCAGCAGGACAAAAAAATGCAATTTCTGTATATTAAGGTTCCTTTCAATTCAGATCACTCTATGGCTCTACATTTCCCACAGTGCTACAGATCAGTACCAATATTTGCAAACAGGAATTATTTGTTCAGAGAAAAAATAAACTTCAGATTGATGCTCATTCTCTGACAGCAGGTCATTTTTGCCTTGCTTTTTATTAAACCTTTCAGACAGAATTTTTGTCTCTTTTTTTCCTTATATTGCCTATTTGGAAATCTGGCAGCAATTGGAAAGACTTCCAAATGGAAATGATAGCCATGCAATCAGCCATTAAAATAGTGCTTAGCATATCTCTCATAGCAAGAGCATGACCCTGTATTTGTTGGCCTGTTTTAGATCATGTTTAGATCATGGCTGTGCAACATTTCAGAGAAGTTCAAAATAGTTTTTACTGAGGGTTGTTGCATCAGAGTAATGCAAACTGGTTGAGAAACAAATATTCTTTATTCCCTGTTTTTAAAATTATGCTTTATTTCTAAAAATGTAAAAATGACCTGAGAAAAGTATATTTCTACATCAGTAAAATAAGAGGCATATATTTATCTTTAAAATGTAAAAATGTGAAATTAAATTGCTTCATATCTCATCAATTTAGGTGCCACCTTTATTCATGTTGTAAATTCATTACCATTGTGCATAAGGGAAGGGAGCCCTCAGAAATTTGTAATCCTGTAGCATCAATAACCAGTATAGTGATGACATAAATATCAAGGCACCTACAGGACTTCCTGAAATGGGACTGGTAATAAAGCAAAGGATTATCTGTGACCCTCTACAAATCAGTTTTGACTTGTGTTGAAAATAAATGTCTGGAACTTTGCATTTCTTCTACTGATACTGTACATCTTATTTATATACTACATTATAGAACACAGAAAATGAAACTTCAGAAAAACAGCAGCAGCCAGTAAAAGCCAGAAAGGAAAACCAATTAATGTAAATTATATGGTTCTATGACTGTAACTACAGCACTTTAGTGGGCAGGCTTCCAGTTTGGAAGGCAAGTCAGAATGTCTTTTGCAAGGATTTGCTTTTATTAGTACAAGAACACAGTCACATCTCAATGCAACTAATGCCAGCCCACCATTTTAACACAATCAAAGTAAGACACATCTGATTTATTGCTAAATGTTATGGAAAAGGTACCAGACCATTTTTATTTACCTAACAGTCAGTACCCTGTCTTTAATGCCTGCTTCTACTGCAGGTAAATATACTATGTATATTTTAGTTAATCCATGTGAAAAATTAATTATTTTTAGTGTGGCAGACAAGACCTGAATTATTGTTTGGTAGCTACATTAAAGAGCTAATAATGTTCTTATTTCTTAACATTGTCTAAGTAGTCTAAGTAAAAGTCTCATCAAGAAGCAAGTGCTGCAACAGACTGCACAATATGACTACTGTTACAGTAGTTTAAATGGAATTCCAGTAGGTCAAAGTTTCCTCCAGTACCTCTGGTTTTTTCATGTTATAATTTCAACAATATACCTTAAGAGACTTTTTTTTAAACCATCCTCATGGACCAATTCATCTGCAATTTGCTATACTTGGTAGGTTTAAAAGCCCCCATATGTTTAAGCTGTAAGAAAAAAAATTCTGGACACATCAATAAAAAGGTAATATAATTCAAAACAGCTGCATGTAACATGCCCTTACACAAACTGATACCACATTTTACCCCCGATTTGTGTTATTATCTTACATTAATCTTCAATTCTGACTGTAAATGTTTTATCCCAAGAGCAAATAAAAAGTAAAATTAATTGTATTAGAGAATAAAGGTACTTATAAAGATACAAAAACATCACAACTGCTGTACTATTATTTTATCAAATCCTATTACTTGCATTCTAAAATACTCTGGTGTTATTGGAAGTTTGTTATCCAATAAATATAATGATTGTACATTTATATTTAAACATCATTATTCATATTGTGTGATGACCTATCAGTCATAGAAATCAGAAAAACACTGTAAATTGTTTCAATCAAATATTTGGTGTTCAAAGGTTGATGTTAGTGATCCAAATTAAAGAATCTTTCCTAAATTATTAACTCTTAAAAATGATCTCTCTGCAATCTGACCTATGATTTGTTCAAAGAGTTATGGGTTAATTACTTGACTTAAGGAGAGTATTATTTTAAATTTTGGATTTACCTTTTCCGCAATTATTCTCCCACAAAACTGTACACTATGTGTTTGGGAACGACCTCGTCATGTTCCCATGCAAATAATCTGCAAAATTACTAGTGACTTCAGAATTATACCAATTTAATCCCTAAATGAAATTTCTCTCTTGAACAAATTAAGTGTAGCTTCTAGACAGATACTAGTTTTTCATGGATCTTTGACTGCACAAATACTCAAGAACAAAGAAAGATAAAAAGCTCTAACTGTCTGCATTTATTTTTGTTGCTGATCATATACTTTACTTATAGAGGTAATTTGAATTATTTCTATAGCTAATTATTGCATCAAAGCAGGAGCTGACTATTCAATACAACCACATTTTTATGGCAAGCCTAAATTTTTATCACTGTATTTTCTTAGATCAGCATCCCCTTATGATGGCACTGATGAGGACTCAAGCATGCAATTTTCTCATAAAGGTAGAATTTATCCTATTTACTCCTTTTGCTGGCTCTGGTGAGCTTGATTAGGAGGTGGCAAATCTGTCCCTCAAGGACTCACAGCACAAAACTGGTGAGGGCCTCTCTTCCAAGAAATTATACTAATTGAAGACCAAGTTATTCTGCTGCCAGCTCAATCTTCCATTTCCACGCTCCTTCTCAACAGAACCTCTCTCAGCTCCCGTGAACATCACAATGGGCTTTGTTCAACCATGAGGTCTTCAAATCTTCAGTGTTTTGGGATAGAGCTTGCCCCCAAGCCCTGTTTCTCATGAGGTATCCTCACAGTGCACCAGGTTTCCTCCTCTATGGGGATCCCACATCAGACACAGGGAGAAAGGTGAAATATTGTGCCAAATCTGAATTTTACCCCTGCCCACATCCCCAGCTGAGAGTGATACTCACCTTTCTCCTGCCTCTAACCCAACTGCAAATCTCCTTTCTGGTGAAACACAGCATATAGTCTCAGCATGAGCCAAGCTGTAAATGTCCTTGAGATGCAGCATGGACTGGAAGATGATTTGTATATTATCCCACAGAGGTCTGTGAGCAAAAGGTTCAATTTTTCTCTGCTCACCTCATCTCCCCAGATATCAAGGAAATGTTTCTACCTCCATTGCCCAACTACACATGGCAGGCAGGACAGGTCTTCATTCTGCCAAATATTTGGTTATATGCCACAAAAAAAATTACTTGTACCTGGAATACTATTTGCAACAGACTGTTGATTTTTGCTATAACACGAAATAACAAAATTAAATAAATATTTAATTTTTATAAATAAACCCCCAATCCATTTAATTACATGCATAGTTATTTTTCTCTTTAAAAGTTTTTTTCTTTTTAAAAGTATTTTTCTATTTAAAAGTTGTATTTAATGTTTGGGGTGGAAAGGCTTTACGAACATCTGCATATACCAAACACCTAAGGAAAAGAGTCCAGCAACTTTAAATCATAGTATAGACAAACCTTGCACTCAAGTTAATCACACACTGGCACAGAGACACATCCTTTTGTTCTCTGCACTCACATTCCAGTATGGATCCTGTATGGATTTTGCTCACAAGAAATATTAAAGCTGTAAACTTTTTTCCCCTCCACATTCCAACAGCCCCATAAATAGGGTGGCAAGTAAAAGAAGTGTATGTCAGAAATACTCCAGCTGTTCCCCACGCTCAGTGCTCATTCCTTTTCCAGCATACTCTTCACCCAATTCTCTTTATTCAAGACATGCAATAAAAATAACAGCTAAAGTGAAGAAAATTTCTCACAGAGACTTTCATGCCTTCAGCTCACACCCTTCTTGCTGCTACAGCCTCCCACAGCCTTTTTCTAACTCATCTGTGAAATGCACACTGTGCTGGTGTCTGCAGATTTACCCTCTTTCAAACACTGCCCAGCTGCCAGTTTGTCTTCTGGCCCTCACAACCCACTGAGGTCTGGTTTTAAGTGTTCAGCTGCTCTTGCCAATGCTGTTCACATATTTTTAACTCAGTTAGATCTATGAGCCTTCCATCCCTGGTTTCCCACACCCTTGATAAGTGTGTTTTCTACCAGTGAGCCCCTGTTTTTCTGCCTCTTCCTCAGCATTTATTCAAAATGAAAGATGTTCAGAAGGAGGAGTGTCAGCTGACAAATATTTATTTAAAATTCATGCAGAGAAAGGTTTAATCTAAACTTCTGCTTCCTAAGGTGTCTGTCTTCCATTTCTACACACTTTTGAAACAGTTCCAGTAGAGCACATGAGTACTCTGCTCTTGAATGTTCAGGTCACACATTTGTACATAGAGTAACTTGTATAGTTATTGACGGACCTGAGGGGGAAAAACAGCTGGGAAACACAGTAAATACAAAGAAGGGGCTGGTTCTTTCAGTGCCAGAATTCTGGACAGGTCTCCTGTAATCTGGCAGCTTGTAGACACTGAGGCAGCTGGTGCAGTCTGCTGGGCTCTGCTGAAGGAACTCCGTGCCTGGTCCAGATGCTGCACCTCTCTGCTTCTGCAGGAATCTGCTCTCAGGAAACACATACACATGGATTTATCCTGTGGATTCCTTTCATGAGCCAAGGTTATAAAGATTCACTGCCTTGAAGGAGGCCCAAATGCCTGGCCTGGAATAAGAGCTGACCAGGATCCAAAGATGTGACTCAAGCTGTCAGGAGAAGCAGAGGATCCTGATCAGGCCTGTGTGCAGTAGAAATGGTGAGGGAGAGATTTTGCAACTAAAAGCTATTCTTAGATCACTCAATTAGAGGCAAAACTATGAATTTTTAAGTGACAAAATGTTGTCCCATCAACCCTGAAACTGTTGCAGTCGTCCAAGACAAACACTTTTCTTCCCTGGCTACTCTAGGCTGTGGGTAAAGGACAGAATCCAGTGGCCAGATTTGGAAGATCTAGATTCACAGTGGTACTTCATAATCCACTGGCTGCACTAAACGGTTTCAATTTAGGGATACAACAGGAACTGATTCTACAGTGGTAGCTGCCCCAGACCTCAGCTAATTCTTCCATTACAAATCCTGTCCACTGCTGGCCATCACAAAAGCCCATTGAACTGAGACCTCCAGCACAGATTTTACAGCCTGATCTAACAGTTTATGCTGGCTCTAGTTTAAGATTTCTGTCTGTCTGTCTGGATAGTTCATACAACTGACATGAATAAAAAACCCCAAACAGTAAACACGCCATGCCCTAAAATGTATGTCCTAAAGAAAAGCAAGTACAGGGAGTTTTTCCTAAACCTTTTCCTCAGACACATGCTTGCCTAGAGGTGCTCCTGTTGCTTGGCATCTATTCTGTTGTTGAACTAGCCCATGAATGAGCTGGACTTGAAATATTCCAGAGAAGTCCTTGCAGGCCTCTTCCTAGGGACATGAGAGACAAAGGATGAAAAAGAGTTGACAAATCCCAAATATTCAGAATCCAGTTTGCTTCAACTGTAAGTGATAATGTTATCATGCTCCTCTCAAGGCCTCATGATTAAGTCATTCTGAAAAGCAGTTATGTCCCAATGTAGTATAGAGATGAAAATACAGAGTATTTCTGTGTTGTGTGTCAGTCCTCCTTACTCCTCAGGCTTCACACCTATTATTAGTGTTATTAGTGCAGTCCTTGATACTTCATTCTATAAAAGAGAGGGAGAAATGAAACCCACTATGGGACAATAGTACAGATAAATCTATAGAGTAATCATGGAAAATGTGGAAGACTGAGCAGGCAGCTTAAAGCTGCCCTGGGATGTGTTTAGGGCTGCAGTGCTCCTTGGGTAAGGGGACTCGTGTGTGGTCCTTCTAACCTGCATTTTGGTGGTATGTCAGGGGGTTTTATAAGGAGCCAGATCTTGATTTTCCATTTGCTTTTAAATGTTCCCCCCAAATGCTCAGTGTGCCAGGGTAATTTAGGCAGGTGGCAATCATGGCCCCCCAATGCTGCATGCAGGTACTAAACTAGAACAGACCATTCTCCTGTGCCAGGGCAATGTTCTCCAGCTGGCACCATCCTGCCACAGCCAAACTCTTAAACATGCTGCACAAAGAGAGGGGCTGAATCCAAACTGCTTATGCAGGATTCTTTCTGGGCCAGGTTTAACTCCCACACAATGTCCAGGATTTGCTCTGGAAAACTTTTAGCTGACTTGCAACACAACAGCTCTGAAAATTTAACCACATGGGTGAATGATGACCAGCACCTTGCCCCTAATTTGGTAAAGTCAGCGTGAACTGGTGCTGGGATCACAGTGGTGTGTTGGAGCTCATTTATTCTCCCAGCTCTCCCATGTAGCAGAAAAACACTATTCCACCATTTTTTAATTGAGGACTGAGGCCAAGATGCCAGGACTGATATACACAAATATATTGGTTTTATTTTGAGCAGAAACAATTTAAAAGTTTTTCTCATGCCTGTAATTTCTGCAGTGCTACTGTGAGGTCAGTCCTCATTCCCAACAACATAGTCATGATTCTCTCATCTCATAATGTGTGCAATATCTCAGTTAAAATCTCCTTATAATCCTTCAAATTTTTCCTTTAATCTGTCCTCCACTGACAAGCAATGTCAGTATTAAGTAGGAAATCAGTGTATTGAGATATTTCTTTTCTCTGATACATATTATCTTCCATCTCAAGAGCGTTTATTTTGCTTGTTGTCCTATCATTATGGACATTTTTCCAAGGATCAATCAACTATTTTTGTTCAACATAGTGCTGAGATTAAGACAGGGTAAATGTGACAATAATATTTCCAAGCAATATTGCAAATCATATTCATTTTATTTCATTTTTATTTGGGTCATTCATTCAAAAAGGCATAGCATACTGTATTTAAGAATCAAACTTTTCTTTAAAATACCTGTTGTTGTTGTTATATTTTACTTTGCTTACAGTTGTTAAACTGCTCTTATCTCAAGCCACAAATTTTATTTTTAATTCTCCATGCGACTGGCAAGCTGCCAGTGTGTGATGCTTAGTTGTCATCAGGGCTTAAAACAAAAGGGTCCTGTATGAAAGGCACAAAAGGGAAGAAGAGAAATAAAAACACATAAAATGTTAGAAATAATTAGAAAACATAGCAAGAAAATTCTCTTTCTACATTCTTATTGTTCATTACTCTTACTCATTTGTCTTTTTCTAAGATACTCAAAGTTACAATAAGAAAGGCCAGATCTATATTCCTTTCTCTGCAGCTCATTTGTATTTTTCATGTATATCCAAGGCAGTCATTTCTAAATGTACAATTGAAAATGCACATTTTTCTCTCTTAGAGGTTACTGAGAGTTTAACATAGTGTGAAATAGAAAAATCAACTCTAACTCATGTTCTCTTCACCTCACTCCACCCTCTCAAAAGAAAAAAAGCATCAGGATAAAGTAAGTTTAGTTTGACATCTCAGCTGGTTTGTTATTGCCTATTTTAAATTCGGGAAAAAGGTGCTGAATTCACAGGCTTTGATAAAAGAGTCATTTATTTCCCTGTCAGATATAATGAAAGTCAAATGAAACAGTCAGTTACAAACATACACAAAAGTGTACTCTAAAGCTCAACATGAACACTCACATCAGAGACAGTCTGAAAAGCAGCAAAGTCACGTAAAGCTAGTGAAAAAAGTCCTTTAATTTACAACAGATTTTAGTTTTCACCAACAGCTGAGGACATATCAGTGATTAACTTACAGACTGGATGCTCTCAGGTCTGAAGAACTTCAAACTTGCTGAAGTATCTGGAAAACATGTCAGATACTACCTGTCCTCTCATTCCTTGAAGGATCTGGCCAACTGCATGTTGTGGTTGCATTAAAAATGCTGAAACTTCCTGAATGAGCCCAAAAGCTCTCTCTGGACAGGGTAGTCAAGGCAAGAGAGTACAAGTGCAGAAAAGCAAATGACCTGTCTGAACTTCGTTTTGATAAAGAGAAAAACACACAGAAAAACAAGCAATTCGTTATTCCATAATTTTTCTTCACAAGTACTCAGTGTTCAAACTACTGGAAAACTCACTGTAATGAAGAACATTAACTGCACTGCATAATAATAATGGGAATACCTGAATTGTTGTAGGTCACTGTGTATCCATGCAGCCCACATTATGTGATGACTGCCATTTTAGGATCTGTATATGTGTATTTATTGGTGGCTTTATATCTAAAATACATGTATGTGTACATATATATATATATATATATGTATGTATGTATACATGCATGTATACAGAATCATACACCAGCCATGAAATGAAAAAAAAAAAAAAAGAATGCAAACATTTAAATACAATATAATGAACAAATCTAGTGTTTGATAACTGGTATCCTAACTATAAAAAATATCTAAAATATTCTCTAAAGTGCTCTTTGTTTCTTTTTATTCTTTTTTTTGAAACACTGATCCTTTTAAGGAAAGCCACTCAACATTTCCTTTTGGATGCAACTTAATTATGTAGTCCTAATCTTTTCTCTTGGGCCAACATAATCCAAAATGACTTGTGAGAAATGCTCACAATATTCCTTAGACAGAGCAACAAAAGCCCCAAGATTTAGGTTGCAAAAGATTTCACTGATAATAACATCTTTGGTATTTGGTAATGAAAAAAAATCTGAGGCATAAATCACTGACTTTGTCAACATCTAGTACAGCCTGATGATTGCAAGAAAAGATAAAAGCTCTGATAAATGTTTTGTTATTTATAAATGTAGTAGGCATGGTTAGCAGTTCTTTAATTAAAGATTTACTGCTCTCAGTCCCAGGCCTCTTGCCCTTCTCTCCAGAGATGCAGATGCATCTAAAAACCATATAAAGTCAAACATCCCTGCCTGATTTTAAATTTAACATTGCTGCCTAATCAGGCTGTTGTTTTTGTCAGATAGTGAGTTACATCCACATTTGCTGAGCCTTTATTTAAAACAACAGTGTAGTGATGAAGCTTTCCTTAATTACAAAGAATCAGTACCCATTAACATTGTTATATTTAGAACTGGGCAAAATATTAGAAACAATTACTGTCCTAAATTGCTTATTATAAAGAGTAGAGTCTAATTTCTTTCCAGATAGACAGTAAACCACAGGGAACTGTAAATATCATCATAAAGCACCCTCAAAAAAGGGTAAATCTTATAGTTTAGTACTGAGGAGCTGGAAAGGAGGATCACATTCTGAGTTCTGCCATTTATTTCCTGTGTAACTACAGTCATGTGGTTTCACCTTGTCCCTGAGACAAATGCTGTTTCTCAGTAGTGGTTAGGCAGTTTGGAGTGCCAGGGGGTCAGGACTGCAGAGTGTCTGAGACCTCTGGGTCACACAGAGGTGGCTCCTTGGGAGCTGCTGCACCCAGAGCCCTCTGAGCAGAGCTCTGGAGTGTTCCCCCACTGCAGTCACAGCTACTGACATCTTTCTCAGAAAAACTGCAGGTTTCTTTTGGAAGCTCAAAAATCATCCTACTAGACTTTCAATTATCTGGACACAGATGTTGAGAAGATCTGTGAGCATTTAAGGTCCCATCTGCGCTCCTGGGAATAGAGTTTTTGTTGAGAATTCCACCCACAGCACAAAACATGTCCAAAGCTGAGAACCAGCAGTTGCTTTGCTGTGATTACACCTTTCTATTAGTGCAACACATCAAACACCTTGAACACAATTGCTTCAAGGGCAGGTAGAGCAGTTCCTAATTGCCAAGGCATTGCAGATACCCCAACAGAAACCCATTGCTTGAGACAGCCCATAACAAATCTACCTCTCAGCTCAAAACAGAGACTTGCCATGGATCTAGCTGGTGTCATTTCATCTTATCCTGCCTTTAAACAAGTGTTGCCATAAGAAGAATTGTTCCTTTTTACTGCTTCCTGCCTTACCTTTCTCTTCAGAAATGCTTGCCACTTGTAGTGCTCAGAGCAAGAGTCATAACATCTCCCCTTGAAGGCTGATCTTCAGCTGAAGCTTCCTCTTGCGCTCTTTGAGGGATGATAGGGCTCAGTTCACAGCAGGAGTAAAAATTGATTTTATAATTTTCTTGAATAGTTGATTCCTCTTTTCAAAAGCTTAGCTGTCAGCCTCTTCACACACAGATATTGTCAGGTCCTGCTGGGATGCATGACCTGAATGTTCTCATTCCCTGCCCACCACGCCCAAGGGAAAATATTAAAGGCTCTACTAGAGAATAGTTGCAACACTGTATGGTAGAATCACAAAACCATGGAGTGCTTTGGGTTAGATCACCTAGTTCCAACCCCTCTGCCTTGGACAGGTTGCACAAAGCCCTATCCAAGCTGGCCTTGAACACTGCCAGGGTTGGGGCATTCCCAAATGCTCTGAACAACTTGGTTCAGTGCCTCACCACCCTCTCAGTAAAGAATGTCTTCTTAAAAGTAGTCAAACTAGAAAAATATACATCTATAGTAAGGTAAAAACATATGTTTTAAACATATGCATTCTAAAACCTATTTAACAAAATACATACTGATATATTAAGTGAACTTAATCCTACTGCTAAATCTAAGTGTCTTAACTTCAAACAAAATCCTGCCCAAAGTGTCAGTGCTGCTCTCCAAGCAGAAAGGCACTTGTATTTCAGTCCAACTCTGTTCTGTGGTATTGATCTATTGAGTTGTGCAGGAGAAATTCAGGAACTTAAAAATTTGCTTGATATAAATTAAGTGTGCTTCACACATGTCAAAATGTAGAAACTGCCCCACAAAACTGTTGTGTGCAAGTGCATTGGTTTGAAGGCCATGGCGGGGGACTGAGAAGAAAAGAAGGATTTTTTTTTCAAGTAGATTACTTGGCTGGTTTGCAAAAACTGTTTATGGTTAGCAATGTAGCAAAAGGTAACTATGCCAACACATTAGATGTTGTTGTAAATGTGACAGAAATTATCTGTCATTGCAGCCAGTAAAAATTACACTTTAATTTCTTAATCTACTCAATATGGTAGAAAATGAATATTTTAATTGGAAAAGTAAAGTGTAAAAGACAAGATAAAGAGTGATACTTTGAAGCTGTCCTCAGCTGCTCCTGAAAGTCCTGTTACCACGCTTGCCACAAGCAATGCTGGAATAACCCAGATGAGCTGTGTTACGATGTTAACTAGAAACATGCTCTGATGCCTAAGAAAACTTCTGCCTCTCTGAAGCAATTTTTGCAATACTGTTCAGAAATCAACTAATTAAGGGTGACAGTTACGAAATAGGACTTGACTAACTTCAGTTTCATTTTTGATGGTCAACACCATGATCACTCCGGTCCCAGAAGTTTTGCTCAGTGTCATGGTTTAACTCATGCATTGAGATGAAGATAGTTTAATAGGAAAAGCAAAAGCTACACACCCAAGCAAAGAAAACCAAAGAACTAATTTAGTGCTTTCCAAGGTCAGGCAGGTGTTCAGCCATCTCCAGGACAGCAGGGCTCCATCACACCTAACACTGACTTGGGAACACAAACTCCATCACTCCAAAAATCCCCTCTTCCTCCTTCTTGCCCCCACTTTATACACTGAGCATGGTGTCCCATGGTCTGGAATGCCCCTTTGGTCAGTTTGGGTCACCTGGCTGTGTCTCCTCCCATGCACTCCCAGCTTCTCCCCAGCATGGAAGCATGAAAAGCAGAAAGTGCCCTGGCTCTGCATAAGCTCTGCTCAATAACAAAAACATCTCTGTGTTATCAACCCTGTGTTCCACAACACAACCCTGCACCAGCCACTGTGAAGAAAATTAACTCTACCCCAGCCAAAATCAGCACACTGGGAAGTCAAGACCAAGCCAATAAGAATTTTCTATGAAATTCTGAAATGTGGATCTTTCCTGGCTTCCCTGGGGAGCTGGAAAGCACTGGTTCCTTCTTCATTAAATTTCAGTTCTGGGGCCTGAAGCTGTGATGTTTTTATTAACTGCTAGCGTATCTAGATCAGTTTCTTTGCCATCAGGAAGGTCTCTTCAGGTTTTACTCTAACACAATATCTTGATGGACCTAGGTTTCTCTTTAATTAAGAAATTAATTGCATCTTTTTTTTAAAAGCTTTATTCCTAGGTTAGGATGCTCTCCATATATGCGATGTACAGAGGATTATTTCTTGTATCAGGACACAGTGGGACTGAGTTCTGTGGTGGTAAATGTCAACAGCTGAGCTCTGATTCAGCAGAAGGTCACCTTCTAGCAGTGAGTGGGAAGGAAGAACAAAGAAATCTGGAACTAGCTGGGATTGAACAATTACTTGTTCTGCTGCACTTGAACCAGTTTTATTTGCTGTAGAACTGTTGGTTATGAATCTGCACTCTGACTCCTGAACATACCCTAGCCAAGAGCAAATTCCAAAAGCTGTTTCCACCTCTGATATCTTCATTAAGGCCTGGTGTGCTTTTGCACAGGTGTCTATGACCACAGTGTGGTGTTGAAAGACTGATTGCTCACTGTCTGCAAGAATCCCAAATTCAGCTCCTTGAAAACCAGGTTTCTACAGGAATCACCCACAAGGTGTTTTTCCATGTGGGTTATCACTTTAGCACAGACAATGGGATTACCAATGAATTCACCTGTTTTAGGAGTGTGGTCTGAATGTTGAACTTCCAACTCTTCCTTCTCTCACTGGCACCTCAGAAGCTGTGGTTGAAAAGCCAAAGATCACTTATATACTCACACAAAGATTCTATATAGTCACATGCAGTATTACAGAGTGTAGGGAGCATTTCCTACAATTTCAGGTGGGAATATATATGCAGATTTAAGAAATGGATGGCCATAGGGGCAATGCTTTTCATAAGCTTGCAGTTATTGAGAAATAAGATGCACATTAATTTCTGCTTTGATAGGAGTGGAAATTTCTGCCTTCAATGGAAATATGTTTCTATTTTTCTAAAGGTACAAACTCATTGAAGACTAGATGTAGAAATGAAAAACATTTTTTAGATGTTGGTGATCCAACCTGATTAAAAAAAAAGATATGTGGAAAGTAGGAGGAAGATGAAGTGAACAATCAGCTCCAAGGACAGCGATAGCTCTCTCTGAAATGTTCAGATGTAAGTTTATTCACCTTGGGACACATCTAAGCTGCAGTGGGAATTTAATCTTTTGATTTGACATCAGTATGAAACCAAAACTATGCAGTCACTTTGGGTTCAGTGGTTCAAAATCAGTTTTCCACTAATAAACTCCCTGAAGTTTTAGGAAACTCTGGAGACTTCTGTTCAGGCTCAATCTTAGCTTGAACACAGAGGTGGGTTCAGTTTCAATTCAATCAATTTATTCAGAGAGTTACATTAGAATCTGACAGTTAAAATTGTCCAGATTCATTAACAGAGAAAATAATGGTCAGTGATTCAAAGGAGGAGAAAGCAAAATATCTGGCTTTCCAACTGAGCTACATTAAGATCTAATAAACACTGCCAAGAAGGTATCCAGATTTCTAATCAAAATAAATCTGGGGATTACTCTGTTCTACAATGTTTTAAAGGAAATAAGTCCTTTCAATTCCAAGTTCACATTAAAGCAGTGTTTTTTGCTGCAGCTCAGTGCTCTTTACTCTAACAGGACACTTCCTTAGTGTCATTCCATACTGCAGGATGCTGCTCAGGGGCTCTGACAGCTCCTGGCATTGGCAGGGACAGCTGCTGTGGGATCCCTTGGAGCAGGTCCAGCTGAGGGGCACCTATAACCCCCTGCCTCTTCTCCAGAACACAATGCCTTGGGCCTCCATGGAGCAGGATGTTACTTCATGTTTGTGTTTAATAACCTCCTCCCTTCAGCCTCCAAGAAGGGAGGTCTTGGGACTAGAACATTACCCGATAGCTCAGGAGGGTTGGATTTAATTTGCTTGATTCACTACAGGCTTTCTGTTTGACCTGGGGCTAATCACTTTGGATGAAGGCCACAAGGGGATTTAGGTAGAGCCCAGATCCTCGCCAGTCTTGCTTATCCAATACCTAATTTTCTGCTGGTTGGCATGTGCAAAATTGCCTCAGCCCTGATTAGAGCCAGACAATTTTTATGGAAGAATTCTTTGTTTGCTCAAAAATGCACTTTCGTGTTGATGGAAACTATCTGCAAATTTGTACCAGATTTGACCAATTGTTTCAGCCAAAAACAAAATATTGGAAATGTCAAGATGATTTGTTTGAACATTTTTAAGGAAAATATTTTTGAAGCTGTTCCATTTTGAATAAATAATCAAATATTCAGTAGAGTAAAACTAGAGCCTGATTCACTCTCATCTTAGGTAAGAACTCCAGAGTCCATTTGTTGCTTATTGTCAGTGACATATAAAGGGGGGAGAAAAATGAATAGTTTCCAAACATATCTAATAGTTAGTGGTTCAGATTTCTCTATGAATAAGAAAAAAAATTAATATTTTGTTTTACAATCAAAGAGGCAGAAGTTGTTAAAACAGACAACACCTTCTAGGCAAAAGCCTAAAGAGTCCATCCATTAACTGCAAATGTGGTGCTATTTCATGTCCACAAGATGATCTAGGGACATAATTTCCAGTTAAAAATCCAACATAGAGATTAACATCTAACTGTATTTTAGGCAGAAGATTTATGGGCAAAGGCCTGATTTTTCTCCCAGCATTTCTTATTAACAATTTATTTTCCTCATTTGAACCAGTTCATTAGATTATGATTGTTCAGATCATTTCAAGTCATGCTCTTACTTTATCATTCTTATGCACAATATGGGTGCTAGATGAGCTAGAAATTCCATTGGAAGGGCTAAAATGTGGAAATAATTTAGACATCCTTTTAGATATATATGTAGCTGGTTGTTTTCTTTAGTGTTAATTTTGCAGATAATTCTTCCTCATCATCCAAAGACTCTGTATGCTGTCACAAAGGTTAAGGAGAATATTGAGATTTTGACAGCCTGCATAATTTAGGTACAACTTATTTGCCCAAACCTGGATGCCTGATGGTAATTGCAATGACCAGGCATATCTTCCTGGATTCTAGCTTCTCTTGGGAAGGATATGGACTTTGGGAGCTACACATCTGCCATCCCTATACAGAGGTGCTGCATTCCCAGCTATGTCTCAAATGCAACTGAACTGAACCCAAAAAACCTTCAGGGTTTTTCTTCACTTGGGTCCTGGCATCCAAAGAAAAGGTTCTTGCTAGGACGCTGTAACTTCTAAAATAAAAATAATACCCCTAAGTGCTCTGGAGGTCTGCAAACAATCTGTGTGTTGAACAGTCTAAGCTCTGTTCATCAAATTGTTTTAACTCATTGTAAAAAACAGAAGTTCATTGTTAAGTTCTGAAGAGACTAAAAGGTGATAAAGGGCCATGGAGGACAGAAAGGAGGAAGGAATCCAAATTATTGCCTTCAGTTTATCAAAAAGTTTGGAGATGATTCTTGGACAAATGAATAGCAGTTTCTTTCTCTTCCTGATAGATAGTTCCCACACCATTACCAGACTAGAAATTTTACTGTGCAGGATCATGTTTAGAATTTGTGTAGACAGTGTAACAAACATATTTCTTAAACTGACAAATAAAATGAACGTTTAGCCTGAAATCAAAACTTTCTATAGTTCAGTGGAAACCGAGAAATTAATTATGTTAAACACAAACACTTTATCTTCTTAAATCCATGGTAATTCCATTCTTTTGCATTTTTTTCCATTTTCACAATTGTTTTAAATGGCTGAAGATGTAGGATTCCTTTGTGTTTAATCATGTCCACAGTTTTAGAATACATGGATAGATGTATGCACATATGTGAGTATGTGTGAGTATATGTGGGCACATGTGGGGTCCCTCCTCTCTTTTAAAGCATGGTGTGTCCACTCATAGGCAAATAGAACTCTAGAAATTGCAGAATCTGACTTTCAGTCCTTGTCTCTGAGTGATTTATAATCTAATCTTGTCTGTTGTCTCCAGCACATGAGTTCAATGAAGTGTGAGATACTCTGCTTATAAAAATGTAGAAGTAAAAATGTATAGTACATTTTTCCATTTGTTAATAAAGTTCAACAAGCATCTGTGCACAGAACATGCAATGTGGGCTGCTTATGTGCAAATGTGGTCTCTCAGTGACTTCTGTAAGCTCATAAACTTCATTTATCTACACCCAGCAAGTTATTTTCAGTGAAAGCCTCATTCTGAATGAACCCGTTGCAGGCTGGGTTTCTGTAGCTGACAAATTCATAATTTCTTTTCTAATTTTAAAAGCATTCAAAACTCCATAAGTTAATCACAGCTTTCTGACTTAAGATAAGGCTTGATGGATACCTTTTTTCCACCAAGTAGTAACAATCCTTTAGAATTCAGTTAACTTGCTTTGAATTCACTGAATCATTTCGTTTGTCATAACACAGTCTTTTATGACCTTTTGTGTATAAATAGAGAAAATTAATTGCTTCTGGCAACATCAAAGTGTTGTTTCACTATACATTTAATCATTAGCTTTAAATGCTCCCAAACTAATGTTCCAAGACATTGCAAAGAGGTAATAAGTTCAAAGAAATACAAAACATAAAGCAGGACTCTAGAGCAAGTTGAAAGGATTTTCTTTAAATATATAAGAGCTTTCAAACCCATTGTACAAAACTTGGAGGAATTTTGGCCAGAACTAAAAGAAGAGCTTTACTCCCATATTTGAATGAATTACCAGATCTGCTAGATACTGTATGCCCTTCTGAACTCAAACGATCTTTCTCCAAGAAATAAAAAGTACAAAAATAAGTTTAATTGGTTCTGATGTATGTCAGAATTTATGCTCGTGACATATTAATAAAGCTCATGAACAGCTCACATGCTCAATATGAAATCTCATGAGTTCTGTACTATCATTTATAGCAGAAACCTAAAACAGGGAGTTTTCTTTTGCATGTTCAGATTCTTTTTATTTTCCTTTTCACAAAGGACTAGGTGAAATTGTTTATGAAAATACACATTTCACTAAAATGTTTTCTTTTGAAGGAGTTTCTTCTCCAAACCACATCAGCAGCCCTCAAAATATCCATGCACTTGGATCCCAGGCACTCTGAGTGTCTTGGAGAAAAGTTTTTGTCCTGGGGAGAGTCACAACAACATGAGATGTAGTTACAAGTGATTTAATAATCATAAGAGACAGCAGTGCAACACAGGTGAGTATAAAAAAGTCTCATGAACTTTGAGATTCAATGCCTGCAACAAAGCCCATTGTAACCATGTCTTTCCTACGTGGGATTTGGATCATGACCATAATATTATTCCACATTGCCTTCAATCTTTATCCATAATTGGCAAACTGAGAGCAGCAAGATCCAGGCTGTCACTTTTTTTTTTTTCAGTTTCCAATGCAAAACTGCACATGCACGAGTTTCATGCCGAAAACATTTAGTGCTGTTGCATAAATGGGAATTTTGAGTGTCTGTGAGTGCCAGCACTGAGCTGAGCACGAGTGCACTCTGCACATGCACGTGATGGGGTCTGCAGCATCTGCCAAGGGCACTGTGGAACCAGCAGAGCACAGCCCCAGCAGCTCAGCAGAGCCCTGAGCTCTGCTCTAACACAGCCTTGCATTGGGACACTGACTGCCTGGGCCTCAGACTCCTCTAAAGGGAAGGGGCACTGCAGGCATTTATCTTTCTTGTAGCTGTCTTTTAGTAACTATGGGCATCTTCAGTATCCACTTCATTAATGCAGCCTAATAACCTGAAAATATATTTCCATATATATGTTTTTTAGCGTGATCACTGTTATCACAACTTTATTGAAATTGGAGACTTGTTCACTATCCCAAGTGCCTTTACATACTGGCCAGATGTAAGGAAAAGGTGACAACAGCCAGGTACAGGTTTACAGTCTCCAGCAATCAACAGCCTTACTCAACTCCATCCAGGGATACTGGCTTAGACTGAGCCCTGAGAACAGGGACACTGCTTCCCTGTGCAATTTCCCCAAATGTTGCTCACCTTTTGGAAGCTGAATAGCACCTGTTCTTTCACTAGTCATTGTTTGGAGGTGCATAGGAGAAGAAATGCTTTGCCTAATTTGGCTTTTAGCTCTTTTATATTTTATGCATAAAGAATATGTGCCATAAACCCTCTAAAAATAGAATAATATTAATTATATGGTAATCAAGAGCTAAAGAAAATTCTACTTCCCCTGGCTTAGTCAGTTCAGTTCATACTGTTTTAAATCAAGAAGTAAATCTAAAGCTAAAATGTTCTCTATATAAATCTGCAGAAGATCATCTGAGATAGACAGCACCACATATGTTTATAGTTGAGAATCTGGCAGCCAGAAGATGTAACAACTGATGGTCAAGATGTTCTGGTTCAGAGTTGGAAAGTAAATAATTCCTGAGAGGAAGGATTCTACAGTTCTGGGCAGCTGATCCGGTAATAAAATAAATAAGCAATAAAATCCACTTCCTGTTTTGAGAGTTCACATTTCATACTGGCAAAATTCTCCTATTAAATTCAATTTCATGCTTCCATAAATAAACCTGGCACCTTTTTAAACACTTTTCCATCTGTTTTACAACTAGAAGTGTATTATTTAATGCACTCTTGGGATTCACACCAATGGGAAAAGGACTACTTGTATAGAACACAACATTTTAGTTGGAGAGAGTACAGAAAAATAATCACTAGCTTCCCCAAATTCTCAAACAATTGTAACAGGACTCTGATGTAATCATTTTTATCAGGCAGAAGAAAGAGACTTTTTTCTTTGTGTGCATAAATGTTATTTTTATTCAACATGAAGTGTATTTTGAAGCAGAACAGAATATCTACTTTTTTGCTCATGAAGAGACATTTTTTCTAAAATAGGGAAAAATGCTTCTTACAGTGTAAAGAAACAATCAAATGAGTTGATCCCAGAAACTCAGTCAGAAGTTACCTCTGACAAAAGAGATCTAATGACAATGTATTATTCTTTAATTCTTCAGGCCACTTGCATGTATAGATCCTGAATTGTTGTGTGAAAGCTCTATTACCTTTATTTCATATGTGACTATATATATTTCAGATAATAATAGTAAAATATGTTTGCTCCAGTCATCAGCAAGCCAGAGACAGTCAGATAGCTTGAGACACAGACAAGGGCACTGGGTGCTTGACTTTCCATGTAGGGTTAGTTCAAAGGGCAATTTAAAGGCTTTTTCCTGTTGTCCTTGATCTTGGACTGAGATGTAGTGATGGAATAGAGTGAAAGCACTTGAACTGCATGCCTCTATTCATTACTCACTGATTTTTCTGCTGTTTCCAGTATATAATTCAGAAGATATGTGGCTTAGCTTCTTATTTTAAAGTGTGAAAGGCAGCAATGTCAGCACTTAGGGCAGAGAACCTCTTAACCTCCCCAGCACTCCAATAAACACCAAAACACCTACTGAGCCCACAGAGCTCCCACACATAGAATTTCCACAAAAGCATTGGCAGACACAAAGGAGAAGTCTTTGAGCCATAGTAGAAATTAGCACTGCATGATGGTCCTTTGGAAATTGTACAGGGTGTGATGAGGGAAAAACTGTCTCATCATGGAGAGATTTTTGCTTTGTGTTCTTAACACTGCACTTTAGCCAAAGCTTTTGACAAACAGTGATGATCACTTCCCTTGCCACAGGAAACTAAAACCACTGATACAGTGCTCACAATGAAAGGCAGCAGCTCTGATGGAGTCTAAAGAAATCAGTTTAAATATCGTGGAAATGATAAAGAATAATATTTTTTGTGTCCCAGCTGACCTTGTACCCACTGTAGAGGAAGGATGTGTTCAGGTAAAGGCCATCCACAGCAGGATAAGGACTTACAGGTGAGAATCTTGTGTCTCCAGTGGCTTGTCCAAAACCATGAATTGGTTTGTTAGCTACTGTTCTTTACCTTCTTACATGGAAAATGAAAATGGCTTGTCAATCCCACTTTCTTTCTTGGGTGCCTCTGAGTACAGAACCAAATATTCCTGTAGTTAGACCCACCCCAAATACCAACATGAGCCAGAGAAAGCAGGCAAGATCCTCAGCTCTAACATGTGCTGTGGATATTCTCATCAGTCAAGGGCCCTAATCCATGAGCTATAGGCTTTGAATGGCTTTGACCCCTTTTGGTCAGACATCTGTAGAGAGGCCCCTTGAAGTTTCAAATATGATGCATATCCTCAACATGCTGGATCCAGATGATGTTCTTATTTCTGCACTGTAGAGAAATTTTACCTTTTTAAGCAATAGTTGGGAAAATTGTCTAATACTGAATTTCTGATTTGGCCTCCACATTGTCCTTGTTGCTGGGGCAGATTTACTAGGGGATCAAAGGAACAGGAGGCAACAGTACCCCTTGATTATATGTGCACTCATAAATTAACCAGTTCCAGAGAACATTCCTGGGGTACTGGAAGTCAGTCAGTCATATATATACTGTTAAATTGTTAGCAGAGTCCTTGGCATGGTTTTGACCCAGGTCAATGAGCACACTCCCAGACAATTCCTAAGAAAGTGGGAAGTTACAGTGGGCCAGGAAGCCCTCTGAAGAGTGACTTTGGATGCCACCAAGCTGTTCTGGAGTGTAAGAGAGTTCAGCAGGATGGCTGTGGGCTGTTTCATGCTAGTTATTTCCATTGGCAGGGGATAATATTGGAAAGGAATTTAACAGAGTCACGCAACCCCTGCAGTTGCTGCTTTATGCATGACAGTATCAGGATCAAACAACAAAAGCATTGCTTGGAATGGCTGCATCCAGTTGCATCCAAAATGACTTTCAACTTCAGAACAGGAAAAATGTTTCACACCTCTGTCAGAAACACAGACATGAGTGCACTTTCCACCAGTTTTGCAATGACACCAGGCTATGTGATGTGGTTCACATGTTGGAGAGAAGGGATGTCATCCTAAGGGACCTTGACAGGCTTGAGACCTGAGTCTGTGCAAACCTCATGAAGCTCAACAAGGCCAAATACATGGTGCAAAGTAGTCCACATGGGTTATGGCAAGCACAAGCACAAGTACAGGCTGGTCAGAGAATGGGGGAGCAGCTCTGGGGAGAAGGACTTTCGAGAATCAATGGATGAGAAATTCAACACAACCTGGAAACATGCATTTGCAACCCAGGAAAAAAAACCCCTGTATTCTGGGCTACATTCAAAGCAGTGTGGGCTGCAGGTCAAGATAGAGGATTCTGCCCCTCTGCTCTGCTCTGAGAGACCCACACCTGGGACCCACACCTGGAGTTCTGTGTCCAGCTCTGGGGCACTCAAGATAAGTAGGATGTGGACTAGCTGGAGTGAGTCCAGAGGAGGCCATGAAGGTGATCAGAGGGCTGGAAAACCTCTCCTGTAAAGACAGGCTGAGATAGCTGGAGCTCCTCAGCCTGGAGAAGAAAAAACTGTGGACAGTCCTCATAGCAGCCTTCCAGTAACTAAAGGGGAATTATATGATGGGCACAAACCTGTTAGTTGGATCAGTAGCAGTAGGAAAAGGCTTAATGGTTTTAAATTGAGGTTAAGGGCAATTTAGAATAGATATAATGAAGAACTTTTTTACAAGGAAGCTGGTAAACCACTGAAAAAGGTTGCCAAGAGAAGTTCTGGCTGCCCTGTCCCTGCAAGTGTTGAAGGTCAGAAGGGATGTGGCTCTGATCAGCCTGGTCTGGTGTAAAATGTCCCTGCCCATGGCAGGTGTTCCAACCCAAACCATTCCACTATGCTATGAAAAAGTCTTTGGGCTATTTCTAAATTTTCTCCTATTGCTTCTGCTATTTAGGTATTAATTTCCTAAAGTGCTAAATCTGGTTATAATAGAAGTCCACAGAATCCAAAAGCTTTAGACCTACTTTGTTCCAAAGAAGCAGATTTGTCCTTTCTTATTGCTTAAAGGCAGCATGAAACTTTAAGCCAGCATTTCCCATCAGCATTTCCTTTTTTTTTGTTGTTGTTTAGGGACTAAAAGATCCCCAAATATTTCCTGCATTCACAGCTTGTAATCACTGCCTAGGGATTTCAAGCACATAAATCTTTTTGGCTTTTCACAAGCAGAAATTGCCTTGTCATGATCCCAATAATCAGCTCATTGATTCATACAATTTCCCTGGGTTTTGGTGCAGTGTAGTAAAGTGCCTTGGAGTTTTGTGAATGTGTGTGTGTGTGAAGGTGCACATATGTATGTGAATATAAACAGAGATAACAGGATGATACCTCAGTATCTGCTGGGCCAGCCACCAGCCTGGCAGCCTATCAAGCAAACAGCATGTCAGTGCACCTGGAGTAAAGCTTTGAGCTTCAGTCCAAGAGTGTTTGGTTCTCTGCTCCCACTGCTCCTGTTGCAAAGCTGTTCTAGGATCTAACTGCTGCATCAGATAAGAATCTTCTCATTTCCAGATTTAGTCTCTTCAGGGACCAATTTATACCTTTCTGTTGTTGTGCCAGCATCATCCTTTTGCTAAAATCACTCTTCTTTTTCTGTGTCATTTATCTCTCTGATGTATTTATAGAATCATATTGTTTCTTGATTCCAATTTGCCAGGCAAGACAAATTAAACAAACCCACTGTTCTCTGACCATTCCTGCTGTTGTTTTCTGCACCCACCTTTCCTCAGCACGAGTTACCAGAATTGCACACACAACTGAAAGGTAACCTCTTATTAGTACTTTGTAAAACACCAATAATCCCTTACTTGTCTCTCCATAATTTTGATAGCAAACTTGCAAACAATTAATATTGTGAAATTCATTATTGTGTCAGCAATTTCCAGCTGATTAGGTCTTCATATTCTCCACCCCACAGACAGACATATCCAAATGCAACTTTTATCTTGTTGAGGCCCAGCCCAATCCCACAATGCACAATATCATCAAGCTCCTCCACATTCAGCACCTTCTAATTCTGTACCTCTTACAGGCTTCAGGGAAGATCATTTCTATCAATATCAAAACCCCAAAGTCTTTTCCTCCCAGTCTGGATTTCCCCTCATGTCAGTGGCTCTAGTGGCCTTTCTGGCCAAATCCTAATCAGCTTTGCAGTTCCATTACTGAACTGGCCTTCTCTGGCCTTGCTGGTAATATCTCAGTGGCCACCACATTAAAAGTTTTCATCAATGTCCAGAAAGTTTATATTTGCCTCATTTCCTCTGTCTGCATTTTTATTTTTTTTACAGAAAATGGATGGTTCGTTTATCATTATCTGCATTAGATAACCTCTTTCAGTAACTGACCTCCAGGCCTTTAATCATTCTTTTATTCCAATCTTTTTAAAAAGACATCAGATTGCTGAAATAAAATCTGGGTACTCTCTGTTTGTTCAGACCATTCTCTTATCCCAAGTTCTTTACTGTGTGTGTGATGTGTCTCCAAATATAAGGCACCAATCACATTTTATGTGTTAAAATTAGCTGCTGCAGCACTTGAAATTGTGTTTGCCAGTTTCCTCTTGGGATCGTAATTATTTTCCACTTTTTGCCTCCTGGAGTACACTAGGCATCTCAAATTGTGTTTCTACTTTGTTTCTGCTGGTTTGTATTTCTGTACATTTGAAAATGTATCCTTGGGGTTTTTTTTTGGGTTTTTTTGCATATGTCCAAAATATTTGCTTATTTCCTCAAGATCTGAGCTAAAGCCTCATTCAGTTTTCAGACTATATTTGAGTTATTCTTCATTTCTACTTCATCATCTCTACATTCTGACCTCACCTATTTTTGCACCCTTTTTCTTTTTATTCACATGGCTGAAGAATCTTCTGCCATGTGTTTTAATATTCTTTGCAAGGTCCAACTCAGCTTGACTCTTTGTTACTCTCACTTTATCTACATGAGTTTTTGGCCTCTGAGGCACTTTTCTTTGTGATCTGTTCTTTTACCCCTAATCATTGTAGGCACTCTGCTTATATCTACTATTCTTTTTATTTATTTTTTTTTTTAATATAGTCAGGTCTGAAATCACTTCCTACAAGTTTCTTTTTCCTTTTTTTTTCTCTCTGAGACGGAGAGTTGTGATAAGTTTTGCATCCTTTAAGGCTTCTTCTACATTTGAGTATCAAATTAAAGTCCAGTGGAATTAACTGTCTAGTTTCCACTGTTTATCAAATTTTTCCCTTTGAAAATTAATGCTAATGTTTATGAAATAAATTTTCATTTAATTTCAACTCATTATTTCATGGTACCTCAGGTCCACTGTCATTGTCCATGAACAACTCATTTCTGAGTTCTTTGATGCTTATCAACATCAAAACCAGTGGTTAGATGGTTAAGAGGAAGGCTAAAAATAGAAGATATTTGGCCCTACTATTTTTTCTGTACTTTTGACCTAAGCCTGACTTACTATTTGGTTGCTGATATTTTTTATGATATTTATCTTATTCTTGTAGAGACTGCTGTGATCTAGTCTTTCTGTCTCAGACCCAACAGGCACAATCTGACATTATTAACTATTGCCAAGCTCTCTCTGCCTTCAGAAAATGTTGTGCACTTCCAAACTCTTTGTGGGGCACTTCTGTGTCTATGCAAATTCCTAAATTGAGAAATTCTCCTATCCTGCTGATTATTTCCTGCCAGAATAATGCTGGGCTCCAGTTTAAGAACTCTAATTGGTTGGTACACCAATTTAAGTACAGTGAACCCATGTCCATACATGAGAATCCTTGAATTTATAACATAGTTTATTTTTTGGTCATCCCAGCACTCACAGGGAAGTGGTAAGAAAATTTCAACTTCCCTATTTGCCTGTCAGAAGGGCAGCACAAACCTGAGTTTCCACTTGCAGTCTTTTCATTGAGCAATGAGACAGAGACCTTGAAAAGATCCCAATGCTGTTGCTGCAGGAGGAGTATCAGGCTCTCTGATGTATTATGGCAAGGCTTACCTCAGCAATGGGATCCAGACTCCTCACCTTTGATGTTGGACAGACACCATATGGAGAAGGAGACAACCACTTTACCAGTAGGTTTAGCAGAAATTTGGTTGGAAATAGAATTTTAGTTCCTTGATGGAGATATTTGGAAACAAAAACACCATAAGCATTTTACAATATTGAAAAGTAATTTATTATTGGGTTCTTGCCACGAAATTTACCTTCAATTAATCTGACATGGAAACTTCTCACTTCAGCTTAGGCAAACAGTCATCTATCTTGAAATGAGGGGGATCTCTAAAATTTTTTTTACAAACATATTTAAAGCTCTGGATATTAAGCCCTGATATAACTCAGAGGAAAACATTGCAGCCATGCTTTGTGCTCTGTCTGAATAGCATAGGTGTATTTTTCATAGAGACTCAATATGTTTAAAATTCAACTTGGTCAGTTGTTTGAGATTTACTTTTCCTTGAATTCAAGAATGTAGATTTTGACATAGTGCATCATGCTATGAGTCAAACCATGCTCAGCTGTCTCTGGGAAGTCATAAGGTTATGAACAATGGATAAACTTAAAGGTTTTTCATGAAAACTAGACACATTTCTATAAACCACTTCATTTCATGAATAACATATTAACTTCACAGAAATAAAGATCACTTCCTGAAATGGAATCTCAACAAAATAAAAAACCAAAGTTTACCACATTTTTTCATTCATAGTTCATTATTCTGTGAGTTTTCCTTATATGCTTTGAACTGTCCTAAATTTGCAAGATCATATATTTTTTGAAAGTGGAAAAAATACAGTTTTGAAATTCAAAATGTATAAAGTACCAAGACATAAGGCTGATAGCAGAGGGAAGAAATTCTGTGCTGCATGTGTACACTACTGCTGCAATATCAATAGTAGGCATTCCTAATATACTTGGCAAGGAGTACTCATCATCTAGGTAAGGGACATAAAAAGTAAGTAATTAATCAGAAAGAAACAACTCTTCTCCTAAAATGTTATCATGCTTATGAGAAAGACAGGACTGATAGGTCCTGAAGTTCTTTTATTGAAAGAATAATTGAATTGTTTTTTACAAATGTGATCTTATGAATTATCTATGTGTAATTTACCTTGTCTCCTATTTTCTTCCAGTAGCAATATTATCTCTACCAATGCAGCTTGGATCTGAGTGAGAATTACTTTATATCAGCTGGGACTTATGAATTAACAGAGATGCCTTCTTCAGAAAGAGAAAGCAGACATCAGCTTTGATCTATCAGATTGTTCCAGTTTCTGAAGAAATGAACACTCTCCTGTTTGTGAGTTTCACATTCATGTTTCAAATATCATCCCCTGGCTACAAGTTCCAATATAGAATCAGAAACCTACAGTAATTTATAAAACATTCTTGTGAAATACTAGATGCAACAATAATGTGATGTTTGCAATAGGTTGCATAATGTTACATGAACTGCTTTAAAATGATCTGGAGAGAGAAATGATACCTGTAGAGAATAAAAGCCTGAAAATCAAAAAGTAAAAATGGTCATTTTATTAACAGAAGAAAGTGCTGTCCAAGACTCAGATTCTTTCTCAAAAGGCTCAAGTAAATGGCAAGCTCTGCTTTGACACCCACCACAAAGTGAGAATGATCCCAAAGTAGGAGGGTCTATAATGTCCCCTCTTAAACAATATAGAACAAAAGTCTCAAATTATCATTAGGCAGTTGATGAATTTTAAAAGCTTTATGTTTTTCTGGGACAGTTATCCCTTCTGGCTGGTATTCTCAGCAGGAATGGTACATGCTGCTTCTGGGAATGGCACCCAGCTGGCCTTGCTCCAATAACTTCCTACTTCCCTTGCAATGAGTTTGCTTTTGTTCACATTTAATAAAACTTGTTTTTCCCCTCTCCCTCTTGAGTTCTTTTCCTTCTATTTTTTTTTTCTTTTTCTTTCTAATCTGTCTCCAGATCTTGCTTGACTGGTCTCATATCTTTCAGCCCTTATTTGTCTGATTTAATAATTTGTGTTGCTCTACAGGTTAGCTTTTCTCTCTACATCATTCATTATATCAAATCCTCCTCTTCATTTCTGATAACCTTGATATTTCAATCATCTGCTTCCTTCAGTTTCCCCAGCTGTTCTAACAATGCCACCTATAATGTTTCCTAATGTTGCTCATTGTCATATTCAGGACCTCATTTTTTCTAAAAACCTGGAAATCTTATGTTTTCTATTTGTCTCTGATCTGAGTGTTATTTAACTTGTCACTGCAACAAGAGTAAAACTTTTGTCTACAAAGTTGCTTGGCTTTAGATAATATCGTTTGATGTTTCTCAATTACAAGCTTTTTAATGGTTAGTGCTGTGATATCACTGATTTGATGATTGGCACAACATAGAACTTTTTAAATTAAAAGGAGCTGTACAAATAAACTTAGCCTTTTCACTTCTACCTCAAGACTACATATATCTTTCATATTATGCTATCTAGTTCCTATTTATTAACCCTGTTGAATTGAATGGGCACACTGACTTTTAAAATATTATGTTAATGCAATTTAATTCCATTTTGCAAGGGCTTCAAATGTATCATGAAATGTTTTGATTCTTGATTTTAAGTTAGTTGTCTTTATATTCAAAGAGAACATTCCAGTAGAGTTTTCCCCTTACTTGTGGTCTATACATGAAAATTGTTATTTTTATAACTTCTTCTTTCCTCACCAAAGCATTATTTTTTTTAACAAAAAATAAAGGTTTTAAACTGTGAAACATAGGTGACAAACTTAAGTAATGTTCTCATTGGCATTGCTAGGATTCAAGTGCTTCCTCTATGGTGCTGGAATTTCTCTAAGCAGGAGAATCAGACTATGAATCAGAAGAAGCAACTGTGACATTTCATATTTTCCAATAATCACGTGCCAGGGCATAAAGAGGAAGGAATCATGGAAGCAGTTCCATGTTCTGGAATTGTGACCTACAGCTGTTATTGACAATGGCACCATGATGAGATGATGTGATCTCTGCAATAGAGCACAGATCAAGGCACTACATGATTGTGACTAAGAGGTATCTTCCTCAACAATCCAGTTAAACATTATGGGGCAGTATTCAAATAAATAATGAAACAAATAAATAAATTAATATAGGTGTGTGTACACCCATATACATATGCATATACACATATAATTTCCTGGTTTTAATGTTTCTTCTTATCAGGTTATAGTTTGTCATGCTATTAAAAAACAAAAAAACAAACAAACAAAAAAAACCAACAAAAAACCAAAAAACAAGCCAAACAAAACACATAAAAAAATTTCCAACAAACAACCAATACCAAAAACCCAGATATTTGCTAAGCTAGTCAAAATGAAGATCTAGTTTGAAAGAAAGAAGGGTTATTTTATGCCCAGACTATTAAAGCAAAAAAACTATAAGAAATTTGAAATAGTTTTATACTGCAGAAGATTCTTGGCAACCTGAGCTCTGGGTTGCTAACTGTATAACCTGCAATATACCATTCTGACAGGGTTCACAGACTGAGCGTCTATAAAAAGGTTAAAATTAAATTAAAAATAGTACAAAGAACTGGGGAAAAATATGGCTGATAGATGGTACCTAACATGCACTAAAGGTTTCCACAGAGACATGTCATGAGCTATTCCCATTGAAACAGCAAATACAACTAACCTTCTAATTATTTTAGCATTAGAATTGGTTTTATGCTAGCCAGGCAAAAGGACCCTGTAATGGTACAGGGTAGGATAATAAAAGAGGAATGTTTAACCTTCCCTCCAAAGACATTTAGCCAGATCCTCTCCTAGCAAAACTCAATTGTCTCCAGAAGGGCTGCACCAGAGAAAAATTCATTCCAGGATGGTTTTTTGCAATGTGAAATGTTTTTTTAATATTTCACAACTTCAGTAATTCCAGCACTACTCCAACTACCTCACAAGTCTGGCAGGCAACAAGTTCATAGTAAATACTGCTATAAACAGCCAGGGATGGGAACTGCCTGGGTGTGGAATATAAGGTTATACCCAGATCCTGCCTAAAGAAATTGCAAATTAAAAAAAAAAAAAAATCAGACTGGGGAGCAGCCACACACATGACAATACACACAGCACTTTAAAAGGCCTGTATCTGAGACAGAATATATGACATGAGAATTTGAGTGGCAAATAGCTGCATATAAATAAAACCTTTCATCTTTTCTAAAATTCAGAACTACATAGAATTTTAATACTTTAAGAACCATCTTATCAGAGATACCTGAAAATTCTGTACTTATTTTTCTGATAATATGAGTTTTATGATAACTCCATAATTCAAAAAATATGAAATAACCATTTTGAATAGTGATTTTCCATGCAGCATTTTTATTTGAATTTTCATTTAAGTAGAACAATTCTGAAAAACAAGCTCCTTATTCTTATAACTGTTCAGTTTCTGAACAGTTTTTTGACTTTTAAATTGTCATCAAGAAACATGAGTGTCTGGGAAAACACACATACGTTATTTTTGAAATTTTGGCATGAGGAAAGAGTATAATTTATTATTCATTGGCATTTGCATGGTGATTGGATACCAATCCCTAAAAATATAAAGTAAGAAATGTCACCCTTCTTCAAAGCTAACCAGCATTAATGACACAAATAATGTTGTTTCTTTTGCCCTTTTTTTTAATGTGACTATTTTAAGAATATGTTATTCATTCATACAAGTTAATTTAAAGGAAAATTTTTCTGATATAATTGCTTCTTTATATTCTCACTGCAGATTTTTTAAAGGTCCATAAACATTTTAAATGCAACTATAAGAGTATTCAAGTTGTTTGAGACTTCATGCATATTTTGTTTTGGGGTAGTTCCAACACTTTTGGAAGAGTTTAGTGAATAAACAGTGAAAATGCATGCCCAGAATCACAGACCAACAAACAGCAAATACTCACATTTTCTAGATTTCATAAATTATATATGCCTTTATTTCACATTTCTACAGTTCTAGTCTTCCCGAGTCTCCGAACACTCTCACATGAAGGGAAAACTCTGCTGCTACATAAACATTATTTAAAGTTTTACAGTGTTTAAACTATAAATATTTCCACCAGATGTCAGCAATGCACTCTCTAAACTCCAGCTGTCAGAGCTTCATCTTTCTGGGTGTTTCAGAAACCATGTAATGCCCTGCCCTGTGTTACAGCAACCACAGAAAAACAAAATGACCATCGCTGCTCCTGAAGAGACTCATGGCATTACTGAGCTAATAATGTGGTTCTTTACTTAGTTTCTTCTGGGAGGGAGGTTTTATTACAGATAGGACCACTAACACATTCATTGTTTTTTTCTCCCAATCTCTGTAAAAACTGATTTTTTATTGTTATTATGTCTATGAATGTTTTCTTCTATTAGACTATCAATAATAATGCATTTGGGTTTATTTTTCTTTTTTTTTTTTTTGTGAGACTACAGAGGCAGAAGAAATAATGAATCTATTTTGGACCCCACTGCTGTAGTAATTTTAGGGCAAACCAGAAGTACACTACACCATGGGGAATGGTGAAAGCACTGGGGTCACTACAAGTTGTTGTCTTATTGGCTTCTTATTCCCTTGGAGCTCAGGCATCCAGCTGCAACATCCAAACTAAATAGAGAACTCTGTCAGGCTCTGGTTTGGTTTCATAGGGATAACTTTGCTGTTACTTATTAACTTAAGCCTCTTAAAGTTCACTTAGATACAACAACAAAAAGCTGCAGAATGACCTCTACTGAGGCAGTAACATCATGTCGTGCCAAAGCAGACATGATGGTTTTTACACTATAATGTCCCTGGCAAAAATCTCACAGGTTTCAGAACACTGCTTTTTGTTTTCCAATGGTTTCTAGAAATTGTTTCACAAATTCTTTTGGAATAGCATTGATCTTTCAGAAGCAGAACTTTCAGATTTGGCCAAAACCGCATAGAAAAGATTCCTCATGTCAGGGATAAAATTTCTCTTAAAAACCACAAAAAAGAAAGCCCCACTTCTTAGTGAGAAGGGAAGCCTGGGAATTCATTTAGTGCATGATCAGCCTGACTCACACTGGACTTTTAACAGTCCAGGGGAGTCTCCTGACTGCTGAACTAGAGATTAAGATCTGGAACCATAAAACCACTCAAGCATCGAGCTTCATAAGAATGAGACACCAGATTATTTTTGTGTATTGAGCTTTAGAGGCTTTCTCTGGATCAATGAATAATAAATATACAAAGTGAAGCAGCTATATCAGGGGAAAAAATAAAGGAAATAAGACATAAAGTTACAGCTCACCCCCAGGAAGTGAAGGGTGTAGGTGAATACTCTGGTCACCGAGTTAATAGGAGTGTTTTTGTTCTCTCTCCTTTTAGTAAAACCTCAAAAGCTGTTGGGTTTGTGCCAATGTACAACTGAAAAAAATGTTGGAGGTTATGGGAAAACTGATTCTTGCCCAATTCTAATTATAGGTCTGTCTGGTAGCACTCCATGTTATTCAGGTTGTTTGATATGTCCCATTATAAAATACAGTTTTCAGCTGCTTATAACTATGCCAGAACATTAACCATTTGGACTGAAATGTTCCGTGACTTTGCCTGCCTCAGGCTGATATTTTGGCAACTGCCAATCAAATGATTCAGTGAGCTGAAGGAAAAACCCAAAAGTGTGGGGCTTTTAATGTTAATAACTTCTGCTCACTGTTTTGTTTAAGTAGCCACTTTGTGCTCTGTATGTGGGAAGTCAGAACCAGTAGAAGTTCATGTGCATCTGTGCAGTACATGCTGAGATCTGAAGATGAGCCACATTTTCCCTAATTTTGAGCTCTTGAATAAAAAGATTAACAACAGCTCCCATGATGTCCAAAACAGTTCCATGATCACTATACTTACCAACCATACTTGAACATTTCAACTTTACTGAAAGGAGGCAATCCTACAGATCACCATTTAGAAATACATGCAAATATGTAAATGAAAAGTGCTTCCCCACTTAATTTCCTTGTCTAGTAAGGAAGACAAAACAGGATTTCACCTTTTCCTGTCACCTCACATCATTGTGTGTCTTGTCTGCTTCCAGATGGGGCACCAACCTCCAAAATTATCAAAGCCATGTTGAATCCATCAAAGGCAATCAGGAAGAGGAAGACATTGGATTGTGAACTATAAGATGAAAAGCAGAATAAGATAGTTGCAGGGGATTAGGAAAACATGATACTGGAGAAACTGGGCTGAGTTGGTGGGAAATGTGGCTAGAATTGACACAGAAAACAGACTGACACATGATGAAGGAATTGAAAATAGCCAGGCAGATGGAAGAGAAAAATCAAAATTTAAGGGTAGGTGTGAGAAAGCAGAGAAGAAGTTGCAGACTAGAAAGACAGCGGGCTGAGCTTTAACTTGTAAAGAATTACTACATGAGAAACCTGGGTTTTGCTGGGCAAGAAACAGAGGGGAAAAGCAGTGATTTGGTGAGATAGGTTGGAACCTCATTAAGTTCATTGATCAATGAGTATTTGTCCTGGGGCTGGTCTTGTCTGAATTGGTTTTGGAGGAAGAGATGACACACATGCAGAGTTCATCCTGTAATGGCTTAAAGGCAGCATCAGTGTAGAGGTTTGGGTGCCACAGCTCAATTCTCAGAATTTCACAGTGTTTCAATTAAAAAAAAAATAAATAGAGGAGTAGTTACTGATCACCTGTGAGATATTTTCCTTGCCATCACCAAAACTGAGAGCAGAAAAAAGGAGAAATTTAGTTGTAGAAGAAAATACTCCAGTGCTTTACTAAGTCCACTCTGCTCATTCTACTCACTACAGAGCTTCCAATACCTTAAAGAATGGAGATACCACAGCAGAAAATACCTTTATTAGCTACACAGGACTTGTCTGTGGCCAGAGCAGTCCTGAAACTGAATGAAGGAACTTTATGAGAAAAAAAATACCATTAGCTGTGTCATTAAAGACCTTCTCCTGATGTGATCAAACACAACTAAGAGCAGGTTGGGAAAACAGTCTGAATTTGGCCTTTCACTAGTTTTTGAACAGAGTTTTCTATTACTTGTTTGTGTTTAATACACATTAGTGGAGATAGATTTATTCAAGCTCTTAAAAATAAACTGTATAAATTTAAGCTACTGTATCCAAGTCCAAACCTTGACTCAGTTTTTGTTTTCTCCCTACTCACTCAAATCTCCCTCTAACTTCAGTAGGATTAGGCTGGGTAAGGATTTAGCAAAACTCATCAACGACTTTATGATTTGGCTCAGAGCTCAGTGAAAAATGAACTCTTTAAAAGGACTGTCATGGAACTTACATAAATTTACCAAGTCAAAGTACGGAATATTCAGTGATTCATGGCAGTGTGGTTTTTATTAGAGCTCCTCTGAAACACAGCAGGCTTGCTTAGCAAGGGTTCATGCAAACATTTTCTTTGGTTTCAAGCTGCAAAGGTTCACACGCTCCAAGTTTCACTTTAAGCTTTGGGTCTGAGTCTTGGAAATGCCCTACTTTCACTTAATTTTTGTATCCAAACCATAGTAAAATAAATCTGGCGTGAACATGAACCAAATTCAGGCTGGCAGAAGTCCACCCAAAGCTGTGAATGCAGTTTAGATACTTGGTGTGCTAAATGGCTTTTTGTTGTTCTTGACTGCACCACTGACATCATGTTGATATTCACCTTCCTTCCATTGCTCCTCAGCTTGCACAGCACCTTTGTGAAACTGCCTAATAGTATGAAACAAATGTCAAAGCCATGAGGAAAAGTAGAAGCATACTATTAAATATGGAGGTCTGCACTAGCAACATGCTTCAAAAGAAACATTTTAGGAGTCATCAGTTTTGCCTCCATTTTATCTCCTGTCATAAACAATATAATGTTATTATACTGCTTTATCTAAACTGTCCCTTTGCCTACCACACTCTTACTATGTTAGAGCTCCCCACAAGCATCTATGAATTGATCTTACTGATCACCCCTGGGTTCCCAGATAAAATATCTTTTTGCTGCATCTGTGTCAGGTACCTCACGTATAAAGACCACTGCTTTCTGAGTTGCTCAGTGCCATTTCATCCCTTCCTTTTTTACTCCATTACATGTTTTTTTTTATTTTGTTTCTTAATCAGTCTCAAGTAGTTCACACTGTCTTATTTTTGTGGTTGTTCTATTATATAAGCAATATTTAAGGTTCTTTTTCCCACATTTTTTTTTTCCTGTGAATTAAATATTTCACCTCCCTGATCCTACTGTTTTCCTAGTTTCTCAAATATGCTTTTCAATCTGATCTTGCTGAATGCAAGCATCCTGCTGTGCTTTCAACTCTCCACCTCTCCAAGAAAGCCAGGGAAAATTAAACTGGCTTGGGAATGGTTCTTATTTGATTGGAAAGATTTTTTAAACAGTTATAGACACAGTGAAGACATTCGCTAACATTTGCTGGAAGAAGGACAGTACCAATATGACTTGAAGAATAAAAGAAATGCAACAAGTGCTTTCCAGCAAAGATGAGCTAGGCTGGACAACAATATAAGCTGAATGAACTTGATAGCAGGAGACATTTATTTGAGACATTAAGCTGCTGCTAGCATTCAGCTTAAAACTAATTGATCATACCTTCACTCTGACCCCTGATTTTGAGCATACAGAGAGCTGTTTCAGAAAAATCCTGACATTTTAGAATTTCTTGCTATATTTATTTCAATCTTGAGGTAGAAGTCATACCTATTAAATCTGAAGCTAATTTATTAGAACAGCAGAAGTGAGAGACACAGAAAGAATTTCAGGCAGTAAAATACTTACAGACATTGATTAGGATGAAATCCAGCTTACCAACTTAGATGAATTTTTCTCTTCTCATTGTTGTGCCAGAGAAGAGGGTAATGATACCAGTTGTCTTCCTGTCTCTGTTTTCAGCCTTCCCCTCCTGACTTTTCTGACAGTGCGCAAACCAGCACTGAACAGCCCTTAACCAAAGCAACATTTTCAATTGCCCTGTGAGCAATTGCCCTGAGGTGATCTAGTGCTTGTAGGCACCTCTCTTGTCACTAAAGGAATAAGATAAGCAGAGTCCCATGCCATCTCTTACTGAAAAATACAGCCAGGAGCTTTATATATTTGTTCCATGCATGGTCTGACACCATTCAAATGGGTTTGGCCATCCAGCTGCTGTTATAGAAGGGTTTCTCTTAGGTCATGGCAGCTGGATCCAGAGTAACATCTTCAGTACCTCTGAGGACATCTATACAAATCTCTGCAGGGTCAATGTCCCCCTTCAGTGGTGCCAAGGAACAGGATAAGGGAAATGGGCAGAACTGAAACACAGGAAGTTATCTCTGAATATAAAGAATTATTTTTTTTACTTCAGGGATGACAAAACATTGGAACAGACTCTGATCCAGAGAGGTTGTGGATTGTCCTTGTGTGGAGATATTCAGAATCAACCTGGACACAACCCTGTGCAACCTGCTCTAGGCAAAAATCCTGCTTGAACAGAGGGACTGGACTAGATGATCTCCAGAGATCCTTTACAACCCCATCCATTCTGTGATACTGTGATATAAAACAACAGCAGACACTTGAACTCAAGCCACTTCCAACCTGCAGTTATGGATAGGTTGTTTTTTCTTGTCTTTTGAAAGTGGTTGCTACTTTGAATAGGCAAGAACAATTAAGTGGAATTGCTTGCCACACATGGTATAACAGGAATATTAGTAGATAAGATCTGAAGTCTGAAATATATATTGTTAATGGGGGCAATGATATCATGAGAAAGACTTGAGGATTAAGGGACTCACAGAAAAGTGTCAAAAATAACTAATAATTATGCAGTGCATGTAAAATAAATATTTTAAAGCTGATAAAGGGTTTGTAGACAAGTTTTATTTCAGGTAAGTGAAATAATTCAAGTGTTTAAAATAAGGCCTGTTTGAGTAAAAGGACTTGATGGAGACTCAAAATATATACTACACAAGATGACAGTGACTAAGAAACACTGGAGAGAGGGATTTGTCTAAAATACTACCTCTTCTCTTGACAGCTTTGACCATAACACTTTTGTAAAAGTCTGTCTAGGACTGCCTTCTTCTTTAAATATGGTTAAGTAGAGAAACCAACGGGGCCCTTTTAGCAAAAAACCCACTTTGGAGGATAGAGACATGATGTGAAAGTTTCACGTTTTCTCCTTACATGGGAATACATTAAAAGTGGGGTGAAGATACAGGACCAGTCTGTTCATTTGTTACAGCTGAAAATACCAACTCTGCAGAAATGAGAGATGTTGCATGAATTATCCTGACTCTGACTTCTCTTTTTTCTGTAATAGAAGAGATACGGACTCCACTTTCAAGGAACATGGGCAAAGTTGAAAATATTTATAATAGAATAACCCAACCTTCAGAGAAATAAGAACATATCACTCTGTTACAAAGTGAAGCTTTCCTCGTATGAGTTTCCTATTTGCCCTGATAATCCTTTGAGTTACTTAATATGCTCTTCTGAAACAACAACTTCTGCACAACTTCTGAAAAGAAAGGCAAAGGACATCCCAGAAACTCCTGTAGCTTGGTAGACAAGGCAATAATGGGATTAAGATGTATGAGCTGGAGATCTGAGAAGAACTTTATATCTTGTTTTCCTGCTTCTTTTGTGCCACAGCTAACCCTGAGGTAGGATACCAAACCTGGATTCAACATCTTAGCTGCTGTGCTGCTGTGCTGTGCCTTGCATCTGCTGGTGTAATTTTGTTGTTTTAGCTGTTAAGGGTTCTTGCCCTAATCTTTGAATTTTAAATAACTTCAAGTGAGAGGTAAGTGCCTTATCTCAGTCAAGACAGTAACTCTGAGTATGGTAGAAAAGCTCCCGAGTAACTGCTGGCAAAAAGGAAGATCTCTATCAGCCTACACTAGTACCTGGATTTTGTACCAATCACACCCTCTTACTCAGGTTTCTAAATCCCATCTGAACTGCTCTCTAAATTCCTATATTCCCTTGTTCACCAAATCCAAGTTACAAGTCCCATAGTATCAGAACTTTTAATAATCTGTTTCACTTTGCTGGGAAGCTGAGAACCATTATATTCTCAGTTTAACAGATGGGAGATTAAGACAGAGGCCTTGACTAGCTGCAACAAAATTATGCAAAGTGCTTGTGGTAGTGCAGGCAATTAACTTTCTCATACCCATCCTCCCAAAACACCCTTACTTTCTCCTAAAGCAAATAAGTGTTTTGAGGGTGGAGAAAAAAAGGTCTCATACAATAGAAGAGGATGAGAGGGGAGAATGATTGAAAGGGCATTATTTGATTAAATGAGTGTGCAGGATAGCTGATACAGGATACCTGCACAGGAACTTAAGGCTGGCCTGTGTTCTGTGTCCTTTGCCTTCAGAAAGCTTCAGTTTAACATGCAAATTGGCTCCAGGGTTGAGCAAAACAAACACTAGTGCCAGTTTTTATTCAAGGTAATGTATTCCATCTGCTTCATAACAAACTAAACAATTTTCTGGACCACTCCAGGTACACAATCATATAATATATAGTAATAAATCACTCCTAAAGAAAGCAATGAATGTAACTGAGAGCTCAAACTTTTACAGAAAGCCACCATATTGCTACACTACAAATTAGAGGTTGCTGCCATAGTTTAGCAATCTGGTTGGAAAGCACCAATTCCTGGATTTGTCCCAGCCACTTGAGGAATGTGTGTGGTCACTCTGGCTCCATAGGCTGTCAGTAAAATAAACTCTTAATCCCCAGGTTCAAAGGGTAGCATGAATGAACTGCTTCCAGAGACACCCATCAAGGTGCATTGATTAGATGTAGCACTTAAGATGGAAATGATTTAAACTTGGGTGCATTGAGAAGCTGCCTGAATCTGGATTGGATGTGCTGCCTCTATTGACAGTGATGCAGGGCTCCATGCCAGCAACCTCCTTGGTCATTCACTTGCAATTCCCAGCACCTCTGGCACTCTCCCATTTACTAAAAGGTGAAGTGGAGCAAGGGAAAATAACAAACAATCAACAAGAAGAAAACCTTCAATTTCCCAATGGGTATATTGATACATCAGTTGAACATGGAATTCTGAAATCAATATGCACTTGGAGATCTTTGTAATATTGGGGATCACTGTAATGTTGGAACTGGCTCTACATTTGACCAACCATCTCCTCATCAAAAACTTCATTCACAAACTGTAATGTTCCACTTCAGCTGGATTTTTTTCCTGAATTTGAACAGGTTTAAGAGAATAAGGCAAAAAAGCTGAATTCAAATTTTTAAGCATTTTCCTTCTAAGTGTCTCTTCCCAGGCCCATGTGCAGACCAGTTAAGAGAACAGTTCCTTTCACTTCTGAGCTAACTGGTATAACCACATACAGATGCTGCCCCAAGATATCTGCTTTAATGACTTCTCTCAAAAGTTGAAAGAATAAAATCCCAGCTGTATGTAAGGGTCATGATGGGGGGAGACACAGCAGCTCTGTTCTCCATCAGAGAGACTTTCCAAAATGAAGACTCAAATGCTAGATGAGAACCTGATTTATTCATCCTTTACTCCTTCTTTCCCACAGATGGGTGAAGTGGTCAGCTTGCATGCAGTCAGAATTCCAGTCTTCCTGTCTGCCCATCACCATCTTTGCAGATGATGGGAAAACATGCACTGGTTAGACTAGTACTAAGAGTCATTAATCTGAGCTACCCTGTCTCAAGTAGGTGAGAACATCCTCCATTTGTACTGAAGTGCTATTTAATTCAGGGTGTTGAGACCAAAGAGGACACTTCTTATTCTACATTCTCCTATTATTCTGCTACTAAAGTACCAATGTGCCTGTGGAAAAATAAAAATAGTTTTAATTTTTTTTTCTGGAAGTGTCAAAACTTGGGGGAAAAAAAGTAAAAGAAATGTTTTTCTCCCCCAAACCCTCAGTTATTAGAAGAAAGAAGCTGTCTATATGTACACATACCACACAAAACCACAGATATTCTTAAGGTGAAAACTTAATTTTATTTTGTTTAAGATTACTGAGTATATTCCTCCTGGCTCCTGAAGCCAGAAGTAGCATTCCAAAGAAAGGACAGATCCTAAATGGAGAACTACAGTCTTCTTCCTCTGTTGAGTAGAGAGATGCAGCTGCCATCTGTTTAATAGCCTGGTGACTCTTTCCTCACATAACTTGCAGCACCTTATGCAACTGCTTCACCCAGTTGTGGGAAGGAAGGGTCTTCATCCAGCATTTGAGTTTCCATTTTGGAAAGTCTCTTTGATGGAAAATGGGCTGGCTGGTGCCATGCCCAGTGCATAAAGCTGGGACTCTTTTCCTTTAAATTTGACGTGTAACCTTGAAGCAACTGGGCATTAAAACTCTTCTCTTTTACAAAATGGTCCCACAAATTCATGACATAAGATCTTTTCACTCATCTAATATTTTTTACACCAAGGTGCTGGTGCTGCCAGACTGGCCACATTGAGGCTAAGAGCACAGCAGTAGCAGCTTCATAAGAAAAGTATTTTTTCATCCTGATTCCACCTTTTTCCTGGTCCCCATGTAAAATTGAATCTTTTCAAATGCTTCCATAAAGTCTAACTACTCCCTGAAAGACACCATGTATTCACTCATAGATCTAAGAAGGTTTGCAGTTTAAGCCTTTGTCCTGCTGTTTTTCTACATTTTACAGACTCTTACTGTGCTATTGACTTTTCTAATAAGAGGAAGTATTAGTGTCATTCTTACATCTACCAGATATTCCTCTAAAACCATTCCTGAACCATTTTAAATTGCTATATTTCTGTAAAATGTATGTCCCAACAAGTGACAGCTTTCTAAAAATAACGAAATTATTTTGCCAGCAAATTCCTAAGGTAACATCTCTAAAATAGTTTTAGCAGAGCAAAAGCCAAATTTATTTTACTAATTCTTGATAATATAGTCTTCCTGCTCCAGTAGTCTGAATATTTCAATGAGCAAGGTCATTAAGCAGAGAGTAGATGACATCAGCACTTTTATAGAATCATTTAGGTTGGAACAAGCCTTTAGGATTATCCAGTCCAATGATGAACCCAGCACCACCAAGTTCACCACTATACCATGTCTCCAAGTGCTCCAGGTATGATGATGCAACCACTTCCCTGGGGGTCTCTTCCAATGCTTAACAAATCCTCCACTGAAGAATTTTTTCCTAAAATCCAACCCAAATCTCCCATGGTGAGATTTGAGGCCACTTTCTACAGACCAGTTGTCTGTTACCTGGGAAAAGAGGCCTCTCTCCACCTGACAAACTTTCAGGGAGCTGTAGAAAGCACTAAGGTAAACCCTGAGGGTTCTCTTCTCCAGGCTAAACACTCCTAGCTCCTTCAGCCACTCCTCACAGGACTTGTGCTCCAGACCCTTCATCAGCTTTGTTGCCCTTCTCTGGACATGCTCCAAGAACTCAATCAATGTTTTCTTGTGAGAGGCCCAGAGCTGGACTCAAGGTGGGTCTTACCAGTGCCAAGGACAGAGAAAGAATCACTGCTCTGGTCCTGCTGGCCACTCTGTTTCTGATACAGCCAGGATGCCATTGGCCTTCTTGGCCACCTGGGCACCCTCTGGCTCATGTTCAGCTGCTCTTGGCCAACACCCCCAACTCCTTTTGCTCTTGGCCACTTTCCAGCCCCTCTTGCCCAGCCTGTAGCTCTGCAGGGGTTGTTGTGAGCCAAGGGCAGGACCCAGCCCTTGGCCTTGCTGAGCCTCACTGGCCTCAGCATCAGTGCAGCCTGTGCAGATCCCTCTGCAGAGCCTTCCTGCCCTCAGCAGAGCAGCACTCCTGCCCAGCTTGGTGTCTCTGTGCACTGACTGACCGTGCACTCGATCCCCTCACCCAGGTCATTGATAAAGAAATTGAGCAGGACTGGCTCCAGCTGTGAGCACTGGCAATGTCCTGCTGCCAACTGCATGGAACTCCATTCACCACCACCCTCTGGATTGGGCTGTCCAGCCTATTTTTTATCCTGTGCACCCAAAAGCCAGTTTTTCCAGAAGAGTGCTGTGGCTCTTCATGTCTTGCCATGAAACCCACCAACTGAAACACTGTCTTCACATGAAAACCTGATATGAAATTATTGCTGGAGTTAATAACGTAAAAGGGAAATTTAATCAGTATTTGCACTATGTACTGTGATGAAAAAAAAAATCCAGGTTTAAAGAAGTCTGTCTGTTTACACTCTGTAGGTTGTGTTTTAAATATACCTGCCTGCCTAACTTCTTCATGAGGTGACAAGAACATTCTATGAGAATACAGAGGCAGGGAGCAGCATGGAGAACTGCACATTTTTCTGTCTAAATCCATCCTTGTAAGTGGGTGTAAAATGATACCATTATGATCTGGTTAAATTTAATTCTGCAATTTGCCAGTCACCACATTTTGTATTTGCTTCTGTGCCTTGTCTACAGGGTATACACATTAGAGTCCCATTAATGCTGTAGGCACAACATTTGAAAAGAAGCATGTTATTTAATCTGGTGAGGAATATTTGATCCCTGCTTTTAGTTCTGGTAGTGGTAGTCCCAAATTTGAATGGTCTGAGAGGTTTTGAAGAATTACATTTTTGTGGGGAAAGTTTTCAAGTAACATATGCCCAGGTCTTGTGTTTAAGTGTGTACTAGGTATTTTTAAGCCTTGTGGTTGAATGGAATCAAGGGGCACAAATCTTCTAAACCACAGCAGCGTTTTTCAAAGATTCCAGTGTGTCCCCAAATTTCACTGCAAGGTCAGGAATGAGATGTGTATTTAGATTAGATCTCTAACCACCCTGTGTGTATCCTCCACACTCATAGACTGATATGTTTTCTCCTAATGCAGTATAAGGCTCTTTCTCCAGGTCAGCAAACCTCTCACCATTTCTGGCTCCATTTCTGGGATCCAGGCAGCTCCTGTGAGTATAACTGGTGTTACTTAGGCAAAGAAGGCCTTAAGTGCCTTTTCCTCATCCTTTGTCTCCATGTTCCCTCTGTATCCAAAAAAGGATGGAGATTCTCCTTAGCCCTCCTTTTGTTGTTAATGTATTTAAGACAGAAGAAAAAAACAACCCTCCCCCCCCCACCAACCCTACCAACACACAGAATTTGAAAATCAAAGAAAAAAAGACTTTTCAGGATGCTAAAACCCTCTTGCCTCTGGTGAGTGTTGCTCACTGAAGCAACCCAGCTGAGGCCACAGACTCACCCTTGTGAGTAGCTATGGATTCATACTCCCACTGGCAAGCAATCTTGACCTACATGTAGCACTCTGTTTACTTTGCCTCCTTTAATGACTACTCTGTGCTCACCATGGGGAAACAGCCTATCACAAGGATGGCAGAAATTTTGCAAATATGATGGTGTTTTTGTTTCTCATCACTGTCAACTTGGGAAAAAAAAAACCGAAAACAACCAACTAAGAGAAAATCTAGCATCATTTCACTCTATTCATATACTGGGGAATAAAATCTCAGTTCATGTAAAGTAGTAAAATCAGTGGAGTTTTTCTGACTTGCCCTAGCTGAGAATTTTTTCCAGTGTATTTATATGTAAAATCACACCAACGTTATGTGGATGGGGTTATACATAAAAATCAATATTAAATTCATCATCTTTAGCTGCTACAGACCACAGTGAACACTTGCTCTCTAATGGTTAAATGCCCTTTGGATCTGAAGCCCTTTGATTTATTGGAAGAAACCTGCTGGGCAGAACATACTGTGGAGCTGATTAATGTCAGCTTCTGTCATCAGTTTCCACTTAGATTCTTGGCCAGCTCTGACATCTCCTCCCTCAAGGATCCAGAAGAATTTGAGGACTGATCCAAGAGCTTTACTGGCATGGGATTTGCAGAATGTGGTGCTTGCAAAATAAGGAAGATGAATGGAAGTAAAATTCCATGTTCTCTACTGGACTTGTTTCTTTAACTCATTTCTCTGGAGAAAGAGACCAATGCCAGGACCACACCAGCAAGGGAAACAAATCAATAGCATGTTCACTGGTTTTGTTACAGATGTCTTGCATTTCCTTTGCTGCTTTATATGCTCCCTTGTAGCCTGTCAAACTGGAAAATGACGGCAGTGAGAATGCAGAGCTACCATAGCTGTCTAGATTTACACTCACCATTGTACAGGAAAACTTATGGACTCCAAACCAGTTGGTAGTGCTCACCATTTCAGAGAGGATAAACCCTTATCTGAGCAGGGCTAATAAAAAGTGGCAACCACTGTGATTTGCAGGTTGAGCATGAGTAGTGTGAGCTTTTAAAACAGTAGAACATGAACACCCCCTGTCCTTTGCACTGACCCTCCCTTGGGAATGATCACTGCTTGTGGCAGATAATTTTCTTGTGCTCATTTTGACACATTTCCCTGGCAGTTTCTCATTTGGAGAAAATGACTCTAACATTTCTTCTGAGCATAGAATTCTCCTGGTGCTCATCACACATATGGATACTTCTGCTATAGGAATCACACGTTGCTGTAAAAATGCTACGGCTGTACCCATTGCTGAACATACTGTCACTGGCAAGAAGGAAGTATGAGTGAACAGTCAAATGATGAAATATTAAAAACAAAGTATTATGAGATGGTAGGATGCTTAGGAAAATGAGCTGTCCGAGAAGTCACCTTTAAACTTCCAAGAAACCAAAGTACAATCCTAATAACTTTAAAATAGGATTTCCTGTCCTGCACCTCACTAACGACAACCTGATTTGTCAGAAATTATGTCATCTGGATTAACAATATTACACTTCTCCCTTTTAATACTGTATTTGTAGCAATCTGCACTGAGAAAACCAGTCTCACATGTTCAATCCCCTTTCCTTCTCCACCCTGCATGGTGATTTTGGAGCTTTTCAAGATTAGCTGTAGAATAACAACTTTATACTGTTGGAAGCCTTTATTTACTTCCTTGCTTTTATTTAAACCTGATTCCCTATCCCTTCTTTCATATTCCTGCACCACTATTTGTGTGCTTGGGTGCAAAGGGAAATTTACAAAAAAGTAGGAAGTGAGGCCTTTTTTTCTTTAGAAATAAGCCAAAAGGGTTTCTAGTCTTATATAATGCTACACAATTCAGCAGGTAATTTTTAAATGTAGTTGTGGAATTTTGCTGATGGTCAATTATTATTTTTTAATAAGGAATTTTTCAGCAAGGAGGAAAATACATGTCTATAAAGAAAAAAAATAAAACTGAACACCACACAAAAAAGACCTTTCCAATAGCAAATTAAGTTTATACATAGATTCTCACTGACTTTAATGTACTTAGAATGAGTCTCAAAGTTATCTCAAACCTCCAAAGTAACACAAATTTTAAAAAACAGTGTTCATGAGTCAATTTTCTGGGATAGTGATTTAAGTCTATAAAATCCAGCCTTTTTCAGGGTCCTCTATCTCATTTCATTGAATGCAGGATATTTAGATTTAAATAATTTAGATTTATGAACCAGAATTTTTGATGAAATATTGCTGAATATTACTATGAATAAACTTAGCAGATGATACACAGATTGGCAGAGTAATGATTAATGGCAGAATGTGCTGGATCAATTAAACAAAATATTTAAACCAAATTTCCAGTATGCTCAAACATGAAGCTGTGCATTGGAGAACAAGAAATGGCAAATTTGCCTTCACTATCCTGGAAAGAAATGAGTCCAGTAACGTTGTCCTGATGGAAAACCAACAGAGTATAAACTTTCACATGGCTAATGTGGTTGTTACATCCCTATAGCATAAAGTGCCTCTATTTTTCTATGTAGCTCAGGTGACTCAATGCAGAGATTAATGGAATTAGCTTATTCTGGCTATCAGTGAGATGAGAAGTTAACTTGATTACAGTGCAAGATTGGGAAAGAAATGTCAAATAACAATTAGCAGGAAAAGCTAGCTTACTAACTTCAAGATCAGGCTTGTTGACGGAGCCAGATCAGTCTAATTCAGAAACTGGAACATGTTTACAATGAGGTAATAAATGAATGAAAAGAAATACCAAGGAAGGTGGCAGATTTTCCATATTTTGATGGCCTCAGAGCACAAAACTGCAAAGCACATTTTAGTTGAAGACTCGTCCTTTAGCTCAGTATCAGCAGAAAGTCAAAGAGCTTCCTGCATAGAAGAAGATGGATAGGTCCATTCTGCCTTATTTATGAAATCTGTGAAGTAAGAACTGACAGTCATAATAAAAATAAGTTAGATAGAGCTTTTTCTGTATGGTTAGAGCAGTCCAAAAGGAAGTAGAGAAAAGTTTCTGTTGAACTATGAAAAGATATCACCCTTCTAGTTTATGCACCACATTAGTGAAAATGACCAAGTGCTCATTCTTGTTTTCATTGACTCTAACACTGCATCTACCATTGGAGTGTAGTAATAATCCTTTAATCATTACCAGCAAAACCTCCAAATCTGATTTTCTCCACACAGTTTTCCTTCAGTCAATTATTAACAGCTGGATCCTGGGCTTTTAATTATGCTGAAACTAATGACTGCCTCACAAAGCTCTAATATCCAGCACTGCTTGACTGATGAGACAGAGACAAAGCAGCCCTTCTCTTTATGAGGTGTTATTTGCTTGACATGTTTGCATGACTGGGTCTGATGTTCACAGCTGATCTTCCAGGGTGCTGCATAATTGAGGTTTTAAATTATTTTAAATTATTAGAATACCCCTAAGAGACCCTAAGCCATTCATCTAGCCAAAAGCAGAATTCTTCAGAAGAGTCCTGTCAAAATGGCATCTTCATCATGCACAGAAAATTCACTACACCTATACATTTTCAACTCCTAATTGTAATAATGACTCTGGCACCAAACCTTTCTGGAGGATTGATGGCTAACTGAGGCTAATGGCTCTCAGCTGAATTTCAAGCCACAGTTTCTCCCAAACAGTCATTAATCTTCAGGAAATGTCCTGTGCTTCCATCAGGAGTGTTTAAATGTCTCTGCATTTTTAACTAAATTATCTACAGCATTTTTCTGAAATCACCTGAATCAAAATATTAATTTTTCTGAACTAGCTTAAATGTCATTAATTCATTTACACATACCTATTTTCCTGGAATTCTGATCCAATGGTGCTCACTTCACCAAAGTTCCCAGTGACCTGGCTGAAGACTGGCCTCTTTTAAACTCTAAATATCAAACTTAATAAATATATGAAGCAGGATATTCTTTTTTTCTCAGAAAACATTGCCCCATCCTAACTCTCATGGAGGTTGCTGATCTGTCTAAATCAGTTTAGGTCCCCAGATAACCCATTGATCCTTGCCTCCTAGAGATTCATATTATGTTGTTAATTTGATCACAAGTTTTCCTCTAAAGTCAATCAATCATCCTGGGGAAAAAATATCTCACACAGTTTTTGGGATGGTTAGCTTTGGAAGTCACTTCTAAAAGGTCATGGTGAGGAAGTCCCATTAGGTTTGGCCCTGCTCATCTCACACAGTCCTTATAACACATTGTACCAGGTTTTACATCCTCAAACATGCCCTCACCCCATAGTTCAGTTCACACAGTTCACTCTTTCCGTTTCATGCTAAGAAAACACAATTCTGTCAGGCTGTAACACAGTCCTCACTATTCCTGACACTGTGAACTGAACTAAGAACCATACACAAAAAAAGACTGTTATGATTTGAGGTCACTGGGGGATTTCATGGGGCCCAGCAGAGGTCCAGGACCAATCACACCACATAGCACTGGTGCAGACAATCTGAGCTGACTCTGAGCAGCACAGACACAAACCACCCTTCACCACTTGGACTGGGGGCCAGAAATCAGTCCTGGTACTGAATGCACTTAGCAGTGCAGCCAATAATAACATTTCCTGGGAATAAAGTGAGACCATTGCTGAACTGTTTGCAAAAATTGTCCTATCACCATTTTCACCATAAATCATTGACTGTCACCCCAAACCTTCAGCAATCAGAGAGTTATGCAGGGCTCTTGCTGGAGTGATCTTTTAAAAGACAGTTCAGAAAAGTCACCAAGATTTTTTTCTTCATTGATCCTTCAAAAGCCAAGATTGTGCTTTATTTATCATGGTCTTCAGAGGCACTTAGGTAAAGGGTTTAAGGGGTCTAAAAGGTCACAAGGCAGTAAATTTTCAAACTGAAATGCTCCTGACAAGCAAGTTTGAACATGCAAAAGAATCAGACACAACAACAACCTAAGAGAGGCTTTTGAATAAAAATAAACTTGAACAAATGCAAATGTTAGACATTTGCTAAGAGTTTCCAAAATAACATTTGTTTACACAGCTTTTCAAGAAAAGAGATTTGATAACAGTGGAAAATTGACTAACCTTTCCAAATACTTGCACGGGCTTGGTTGTTGGCTTTGGTTTCAAGATTCTTTACTATGAAAATGTGTAAAGGATTTACTTAAATAAGAACAGGTATGAGTTTTATGTATACAAAAATGTGGCAGAAATAGGCATCATGTTAGAGTTTATCAATGTACTTTTGAGCCCAGATACCATCCTACTGCCTGCCATTTCCCACCAGGAATATGACATGTGCAAAGAGCAATAAACCATAGACTCCCATCAGTTGTGCTAGCATAGAATTTCCCTTAGCAGTTTAATTATGAAAGCATATGGGAGACCTGAGAAATTTTCTGAAACCAGATCCCAGGAAACCTGATAGTGTACTTTCCTACTCATACATTAGTTCACCCTTCAAAAAGTTTAGAGCCAAGAGCAATCTCAAATACCGATTTTTACTCAACAATCAGTGAGTGCTGTTAGAACTAGATAGGTCACATGAGGGAATCTTGTAGCAAAAAATAAGGCAATAAATACCATCTTTTCACTGTGAGATAAATGTTAACTATTGTCTTCTAAAATTTATGTTTTTCATGGAAATGTTGCATAGAAAGAAGAAGGAATATGAGCACTGCTGTGAGTAGTGCAGCAGTGCAATATCCTTATTGATACATGTCACAACCAGCTTTGAGGTGCTGCTCTCAATGCCCTTGTGAGTGGAGCCATATCCAGCTCAGGCTGTTCAGGTGACTGCTGCAATCACAGGACACATGATTCTCAGAGTTGAGGATGTTTTCAACAGAATTTTTAACCTTGGTTCCTCTCACTGTCCCCGTGGAAGGATTTTGTTTTGACAAACCAGCACTTTCGAACAGAAAACATTTTACTGAACAATTCCCACTTAGCTCTACTAAATGAATAATTTGCCTCTGTAAAACACTGTAGCACGGGAAAACTAATATCCCCATGGGTGACAAGGCTTTAAAATAAAATGGGCAGATTTTTCTGCAGTTGTTAATGTGTTATTCTTTACAGAGTTAATGTGAAGGACAGAATATGCTGGGATATGCCTTTAACTCTCAAGCATCCAAATTATATTGTTATGGCTAAGGAAAACTACTTGCAGGCATCTTCATTTGTAAAAAAAATGTTAATACTTTGTCCAAAATTAAAGGTGTGTTACAGGCATTTAACCATTTGATTCTTAGCTCAAAACATATTGAAAGAAAGATAAATTCGTTAAACTACAGAATGGTCAATTTTAAGAGGATTACCTGTATCAGAAAGAGTAATCCGTGGTTTACAATAGCAATATTATTTTTTAAAGCTGGTGGATGGAACAGCTGCTTTGTAAAGTTATTAATTTCCTGAAAAGAATACTGAATGCTTAGCAATCAGAATGCAAGGCAGGATGTAATTATACAATCGTGTATGTGCATCTTTTATGCATTAATTCTACACAGAACTCCCCTGCCTTTCAAAATGGTCAATATGGCTTTCTGTTCTGTGGACCCAAAACAATACCAAAGACACCAAAATGAACTCTCTGTCTTTTAGAGAGGGACCAAAAAAGCTGATTTTAAGGATAGGCTGATTCTTAAAGTGGTCACAAGTACAGGGGGGAACCACTGTACCTGAGGACACAATTATTCTCCCACAGAAAAAAGGTGTAAGTTTAGGTTTTTCAATGGGAGACACCTAGATGTCTCAGAAATAAAGTTGTTCCCACTGACCAAGCCTTGTTCTTCCCTCAGACCATGGTCTGGCTACACTCACTTACCCCTGCAGGCTCTCATTTACTGCCTGTACTTATCAATCCTGCTATGTTTTAGTTCTTGGAGCTCACATGTGTGCAGGGCTTACTCTATACCTGGATTTCCCTGGAAGCATTTAACTTTTCTTCTATTCAAAAAATGTGTCTGAGAGGTATTTCAAACTTCTGAGGCAATCAAATCTCTTGTGCTGCCAGAATTCAATCCCAGGTCATGTGCAAAATGTTCAAATGTGTGCATTTTTTGGGGGGAATGTGTGTAATAAACCCAATTACATCAGATTTTGCACAAATCCATGCATGGGCAGGGAACCACATGAGCATTGTTTCTGGGCAGAAAATACTGGAGATTGATTTGATAACCCTGCCTACCTAAACTGGAATCCAGAGCTAAGGTAGGAAACAAGTCTCTGGTCTCTTTGGAACTGAAGAAAGAAATCTGTCCCATGCTCTCTGTTGAGATATCCATCCAACCTGGTAATAGACAGTTTTAGTGAAATTAAATCATTTTGCTTTACCTTCTGACTTCTTAATGATCATGACTCTCCTTTTCACAAGCAGTGCATTTGGAGGAAACTGGAGACAGACAATTGGAGACAAGAATGAAAACTGGCTCAATAATTTCAGGATCAGAAAAAATAAAAACCCCAAAACTCTTTCTTTGTAGTGCTGCCTAAAAATGGAACAGATGCATTCTTTCCTGCAGAGAAGGAGCAATGAGAGCAATTGAAACACTTTGGGGGCAAAATGAAAAGACACTTTTGCAAGAGCCTGTGGTGATAAGACAAGGAAGAATGGTGTCAAACTGAAAGAGGGCAGGTTGATATTAGATGGTAGTAGGAAATTCTTCACTCTCAGGATAACGAGACACTGGAAGGGGTTGCCCAAAGAAGTCATGGATCCACAACCCTGGAAGAGTTCAAGGGCAGGTTGATTGAGTTCTGAGCTGCCTGATCTAGTGAAAGATGTCCTTGCCTGTGGAAAGAAGGTTAGAACTAGAAAGTCTTTAAAGTGCATTCCTACTCAGACCATTCTATGATATGATCCTACAACTTGGAGGCAGACACAGAAAACATCATGTACAGATGCAAGAGCCTCAAAGTCTTTGTTCAGAAAAAAACTTCACACTCTGGAAGAGTTTAAAGATTTTTTAAGGGATGAAGTTATTTATGGATTGTTTCATGTATATTTTTCTGATTGCAGTGTCATCTTAGGCTAAGGAGCCTATGTAGGCTAACTTGCCAGAAAGTCATTATGGTTTGTATGGTATTGATGCTTAGAGGCTGACCTGGAACAAAGTATAGACAGAGTTAAAAAATAAAACAGGTATTTATTGAAAGGCCTTCAAAGGATACACCTGGGAGCCTGGCCAGAGCTACATCCAAGATGGATCCAAGATGGATTCTGGTCACAACTTTTTACACTTTTATAAGTTTTGGTCCATTTACATATTGAGGTTAATTGTCACATTACAGCTTCAGGTCATGAAGTCCCATCCTCCTCATTTTCTCTCTTCAGTTCCCCACTGTTTATGCCTTTTGGGCCTGAAGCTTGTAATGGCTGTCTTTGGTCTCAAGCTGGAAAAAGATTGTTCTGTCTACCTACCTTGTGAAGAGAACTTATTAACACTTTATAGGAAGCTCAGAGCTACACACCTAAGCAGCACAGAATCTGAAAAATATGAAAGCTAAAACTTAAGGCATTCTGTTTAAATAGAAGGGAAAAAAAATTAATTGAAGCTATATTTCTGTTAAAAATGATGGTTTTGAAATAGGCAATCAGTTAGAGCAAGCACTCACTCCCTAGCCTAATTTAGCTCATTCAACCACAAACCCTGAGCAGCTTTGGCCAGATTCCCCAGCATGTTCCAACTCCTGTGAGTTACTGGAACCATTCAAAGGCACTGGACTTCAGCCAGATGAGTCCAGCTGAGAGTTCCTCACAGTGTGGGAGCCCTCAGTGCACACAAAGGCAGCACAGATGCTTCCTTGGTTCCTGTGCTGACACCCCATGCTCCCACCTCACTCATTCCTGGCACAGGGACAATGTCACAGGGAGGGACAGAACACTGCTGGCTGTGCTCATCTGACACACAGGCCTGCAAAATTCAGAATAGCAGGAGGAAACCAGAGCAACACATGAGTCCTCACACAAAGGAAAAGAGTAGGGAGCTCTGCTGGAGAGCCCCATGGCAGCATTCATTCACCAAAATCATGCTGTGCTGAAGCACAGAACAACAGAATCCTTATACTGCAGTCCAGTCACCAAGGAAATTCAAATGTTGTGTACTGGCATGGGGTCTTATCTCAGTCCCTACAACCACATTGCAGTAAATTACCTTCAGAGAGAAGGCTGGCAGCAGAAGAAATGAGGTGAGCAAAATCCAGCTCGTAGTCTGAGACAGCTCAGTGCAAATATCTCTGTGGACATCCACTTGATATCATCCATGGAGACCCTTGAGATTCCAGGGAAGATTCAGTTCCTCACACGGTGGTGTCTGGCACCCTTTCCTATGCCCTAACATTTCCCACTGGCTTCCAGCTCCAGCTGCTGAGTATGCAGGTCCCCTGTATGTCCCATATTATATTTGCCAGCTCTGTAAGAGTTTCTGGGATTTCCTCAAATGGCAATTATATTTCTGCAACTGAACTGATCCATGGGGCTCTTTAACTGGAACTGGACCCTAATGATATGTTTAAGTATTTAAAATTGACCCTTGTCTGAGATGACCAAATGGATTTTCCTGTATTTAATAGGATGTTTCAAGAGGAAACACTGAACATTAGTCTTTCCAAGTATTTTTGAATATCCCTGGGTTTCCTAGAGAACATCTTCACTGCCCATGCATACACCTCAGCAGCTTCTGATGGCTATAAGACAATTTGAGCTGTGACACAGTCATTGCAAAGCACTTTATGTCAGAGCAAAGACCATGGTGCCTAAATCTGCAGTAACAGTATTCATTTCTCATGATAAATAATTTCATGATACAGAAGTGTTGAAGCACTGCAGAACCCCACAAAAAAAGCTCTGTGTAAAAAAAAATGAAGTCTAAAGTGATTCAGGATGGAAAGAGTGCATTGCAAGAACAAAACACCTTTCTTACAAGGAAGCAGGCTAGGATGGAGAATCCTTATTGTATTCATATCAACAGAACAAAACAAATAGGACATCTTCCCTTGGCACTTCTGTTTCCAATTCCTTCTTGAAAAACAGAATGTAAGTCTCCCCCCAAAATTCATAGGGCCATTAAACATTCTTTAACACCATGCCCATAGCTATCAGTGGAAAAATGTCTGAATCAGAGGGACATTTCTAAAATGAGAAGGGAATTTATTGTAGCTGTGGCAGTAAAGCTTCCCTGCTAATCTAACTTGTCATCCTCCTGGGGCTGCAATGCTCAAGTCCACTTAGATGAAAAGATACATGAACAGTTTTGCATGTGAAATGAGTCTGGAAATGTGAAAGAATATTTATCATAATTAGTAGAGTTAGAGAAGGAAAGATTTGAAGGGGAAAAGTTTTTGATAGTAAGAATGATTGCTAAAATGACAATAAATGATAATGCATATCTTCCAAGTATTTCTCTTCCTGTCTTTAATGCCTTTGGGGATGTTGCTGCTGACTTTTCAGGGGATTTTTCTCTAGTGTTGTATCAATATGTTTGGGTTTTTTTTTTTTTTGTTTTGTTTTTTTTTGGGGGGGGGGTTGTTTGTTTGTTTTGTTGTTTTGTTTGTTTTGTTTTTTTCAATAAAAATGGACATATCTAAGATCTCTTCTCAGGTCTAAGAATCAAGTTGAAATTTAAGCAAAATCAGATTTGCTTATGCCAGTTTTTATGCCTTTGTGTGCCTCTGAAAGGAAGCTACTGGGGCTGCAGCAGGAACCTTTGATCTCTTTAGAACCACTAACCTCTTCATGGGGGAGTTTCTCAGAGTTTGGAGCTGTGCTTCACTGGGATCTGAGTCACCAGGGTGAAGGCAGGCATGGGCCATGCCACACGTGGTTTTTCAGGTGCATGGTCTCAAGAGTGTGTGCACATTTTCATTCAGAGGGATCCACAGTTCCTATGTTCCCAGTACTATTAGACATAATTTTTTTAAAACCATACAGTTTCATATACTTTCCAAAGACAGAACTATAATGAATTAATAAAATAAATAAATCATTGTCCTCCTTGTTCCAGAAGGATACTTGTCTTTTCCTAACAGTGCCACTGGCTGTCCTGCTCCTGGAAGGAGGCTGGGATGGGACAGGCTGCCAGGTCCTGCCCTGTGGCTCCAGGGAGACCCTGCCACCACCAGTCCCCAGCCCAGGGAACCCCTGGCCCTGCTGTGCCCTCACACAGGTGTATAACTGGAGCCACAAGACAGACCAAATCACACAAATCAGAGGGTTTTTAAAAAAAAATGGTATCTTCAATACCTGGTGTTGTCCTGAGTTAGTAATTTCCTGTGTTCAGTATTAATGGGATTGGCTCCTTAATCCTTCAAAGCGTTAAATGTACCAAATATTTTGACTGTGGCAAGTATTACTATTAATAAATGGCAGGGAACAGTGGGTTTCCTGTGTACATGTGCCCCTCTGATGAGGTACACATAACATGTGGCTCCTAATACCAAAGATGGTGTAATCCTTCACTTGTCAGCACCACACTAAAGGTCAGTCTGGTTTTTCTCACTTTGCAAACTTCCATCTGTCAAGGGATGCTTAATTCACAGCATATTCTCACATCTACCCCAAGGCTGTCTAAATTTAAAAACAGACATTTGTTTATCATGTTCTGATTAAGAAAAGAAAAAAGGAAAATTTTTCAAGCCATTGCTTTCTCACAAGAAAAAATTGGAGAAATCTGTTGGCATGAAACCTAAAAGGGTAGTATAGCCTTTTGTTTGATTATAAAAGCTGGTGCTTTCATAATCTGAATTTAACATCCTTTATCCAAAAGATATAGGACATCATTGATATTCTCCATGAGATGATATTTTCCTCTCCAGCTCATTCTTTATTATCTAGCAGGGTAGACATGCATTAAGGCAGTTCAACCAAAAAACAGGCAACAGAATTGGGCCATACCATATAAGACATTTTATATACATATACATAGGTGCAGGTAAACAAGTATTTTAACAAAATTGTTATTGGGAATTAAATAAAAAATGCTACTTGTTTAATGCAGCTCTCAAGTATGAACACAGGTTTTGATCACACAAAGCTAACAATGGCTGACAGCTGACTCCTTGCTGTACTTTGTGGTCTCTGTTACAAGGCATGTTCACTTGCATTATCAATATGAGCTTAAATACAAAGTTATCACGTATTTTTAAAATAAATAATGTGGTAAAGACAATGATAATTGAATTACTTAACCTCAAAGAGGCTAGGCAAAGAAAAATATCTGTACTACCACCACCACTTTTTAATGTGAGGGATCAGATTTAGAACATCCTGAAAATTCCCAGATATGTGGGCTGTACTGAAAGGACATGCTGAGGGCTCTTATTTATCAAGCTAAAAGATCCTCTGTATCACTGTAATACCCCAAGCTACCTATTAGTCACAATCATTTTCTCTTAAGTAAATTTTCAAAAATGAGGAGAAATCTGTAAGTTGTTATTTTCTTCATGATTCAATTCTATTTTCCTCAAGTTATATGAGGCCTGAAGATGTATCCTAGTCCACACTCTGGTCCTGGGTGGTCACTGTGAGTAAAATGTGTCCTGCAGCAAAGAAAAAGCACCAAAAAGCTTTAAAATACAGGATATTATATAAAAAAAAATCTGCGGAATTCCCTCAGGGTAGTTACTGGTATAAGATAGCAAGACTCCAGGAAAGCTAGGAAAATTTATTTCAAATATCTTTTGCTGAAATGATGTATATGGTTTTTCATATATTGCCTCTCCTCTGTAGCTTCTGAGCTAAAATATTCATGACTTCTCAAGTGAGCTGACCAGGAGGTGTCTCCTGGGGATTTTATGGCACCCAGACTGAAGCCAGGCTCTGACAGCTCAGTAAAGTAGAAAACTGGCAAAATGTGCAGAAGTTGAAACGCTGCAGCAGCATTGCCTCCTGAGCTGCACTCAGAATGCTTGACTTTGGACCTACAGAAAACACCCTGGATGCTGCAGCCCAAACAGAAACTGGGTGACTGTAAACCTGAAAAGCAAAATAAAGCCCTCCTTAGCAAACACACCAGCACAATGAGCCATTCATTGGAAATGTTGCCAGCACAGAAATGGGGCAAGGTTTCTTTTGCAAAAGTTCATCTGAATCCTTGTTCTCTTTGGTAGTTATCATGTTCTAATCTCTACCATGTCCTCACAAACACCCACAGTTATATACAAAACAACACCCTGTACAGCAGCAGGCCTGCTTTTATATTATCATCTGTCAAGAAAAATCTTGTGCTTCTGCTTTTTATAGTCACTATGACTTGACCCAGCTGAGAAGAAAGGAAAACACAATGACACTGCCAAGAAATATACTGAGTTGCAGTCATCATCAGAGGCATCCATTAATCATGGGCAGAAAAATAAGGAACATCTTTTTTAGGTTCTCTTCATTTAAGTCTCCTAGGAGATTTACAGCTCTGATGTATATCATGAACCTAGAGGGTATATTTTTAAGGGCTCACTCAACCCATCTGAAACTGAGCAAACATATAACAATAAATAAAATAAAGCTGGCCTATGTTAAGTGTAAATGCTACAATAGAGTAAGCTGCATGCTAAAGAGTTTTCTTTATAAAATAAAAGCCAGCTCCCTCTTCTCCTTCCATTGCTTCCAGTATCTCCTACTAAAGTTAGAAACAAAATACTCTCTCTGCTGACTTCACCCTTCTCACTTGGCAAATGTTGGTATTTCTGCCTTCACACTGGAGTGTTACCAAACAAGCCCTTTTCATATTCCTTTGCATTCACTCTGGTATCATCAGGAGTAAAGCTGAGTTCCTGCACTCGTGTGGCAATGCCACTCTCCAACACGAGGGCTGGGCTCCTTTCAGCTGGGCTGCATCACCATGGGAGGATGAACCTGTGCCTGTGCCTCCAACCTGCTGCACCCTCGTGCCTTCTCAGCTCCTGGCAGGCAGTTTTCAGGCTGACACTGCTCTGAGCCTTCCTGGCACTGTCATGGACCCAAGAGCTCAGGCAGTTTGGGTCTGTGTGCTCCACTTCTGCCTTAGCCCAGATTTGTTCATTTTCTGCACCAAAAACTCTGGTGTGGAAGATTGTACTGAGACAATTTCTGTGTGAACATATCCACAAGTATGGTATAACCATCCCCGAAAGTTGAGATGGGGCTAAAGGAAATTATGGCTGCTGAATGTGTGAGCTTGTGTTTTAGCATTTTAAAGGTGAAATTAATTTCTGAGGAGATGATAATCATAAGGGTTGCATTGTTTCCACTCAAAAGTGCTGGTGAAATTTGCTATGGTAACATTTTGTCCCAGTGTGTTGTAAATTAATACAATACAAAGAAACTGAATCTTCACCCTTAATCTCTAAATTCTGACCTCAATGTAACTTATTTCAAAAATAGTCTTATTATGCATTTTTCTTTATGTATAATCTTGCAAAGCAGTGAATAGAGTTGATTATCTTTTTCTTAAGAATAGTGATTTGTCAAACTTGAAACTTTGCAAGAATATGTTTATTATTTCCAAGTAATTTTCACTGGCAGGCTTTACAAATGTCAAGTGTTCAAATCTAGTAAAGGGTCTATGAAATCTATACTGAAAAAGCCAGTGGCTCAAGACAAGAATTTTCTCTTTAATTCTACCTATGTACTAGAATTACAATGCTATCAATTATTCTGGTATCTCTCATTAGAAGGAAAAAAAAAGTACATGTCTTGGGTTTACTTCTCCACCACATTAAAAATGAATGTGAAAAGCTTGATTTTTTTTTTTTTTTACTGAAATAACATTCTTGTTTTCTGGCCAGCTATGTTTTTAAAAGCCAACTTTATAAAACCAACAAAAATCTTCATTGCTGTTCAAAGTTGCACAGCAAGCAAAACTTATCTTTTAGAAACACATTACAGAAAGGTGTTGTATCATGCAACTTAGCTATGATGTTGAAAGTATTTAAGCTTTCTTTCTTGGATAAAATTGCCCAGGGTTTGAAAATATAATATTGTAAGCTGGCAGAAAAAAAAAATTCTGTAGCCCCAAGAAAATTTCCTATATCCAAGCAATTCAATACTGTATTCATACCCTAATATTGCAGTGACACAACCCAATACTGTATTTGCAGTGATAAAATTAGGGCACTGCTCTGCTTTAATTAAAGTCATCTTCCAAGGCCCTGAAAAGATGCAAGAGAATGAAGTTGAATGTACACACAGCTGAGAAAAAGTGTATTTGCATCACTTTATAGTCAATACTTATGTTTTTAAAGGGATGAATAATTACAGGACTGTTAAATAGCACATTTCCACAATTAAAAAAAAAAAATCCCAAACTAAACAAAACTGAAGAAAAAGCATTCCCTAAAACCCTTTTTCTCTTCTTTCAAGTGTTTTCCCCCTAATTTTCCATACCAGTGATGTTCTGTTGCAGGCCTTTTAGAGAATAATTGGAAAATTAGTCTAAGTCTGTTTTCCTGAGGCAGCAGTGACCATATTGGACTTTTGTTTGTTTATTTACTTCTTTGGTTGGTTTCACCGCAGTATTTTATCTCTGAACAAGAAACTAATTCATCTAGTAACATGAAATGTATTTGCATATATTTTTATTTTTTCAATGAAAAAATAGAATTAAAATCTTATTTTTGTCACATCAAGTAGCAAAATAGCATGTATGCACTGGTGGAGATGTGAGGCAGCTCGATCACTGGTCACAAGCAGTAGTGTTCACATTTTGCATTTCAAAAAATAGACTTATGTTCAATCACTCGCCCAGGGCAATGTAAATGTTCAGAAACCACCTGCAAAGAATAAGCAGAATTACAGAGGAGAAGTCCATGGCTTCCAGCCAATAAGGTTGTGAAAGCAGCAATGTATTTTTGATTTAATCTAAATTTCTATTCAAAAGAAAGCTTAGATTCCCCAATGGAGGAAGAAAACTCTGGTTTTAGACTCACGAAACCTGAATCCATCCCTCATTTTGCACCAAATGAATGTAGACAAGCTCCTTTTGTGGGAGCAAGATCTGAATGGTGTGAATGAAATGCAATTTACAGCCTGGGATCTGCTCTTTATTAATCATTTGTTTGAATCTTAGTAGTACTCAAGGGCCCTACTGAGGATCATGCCCTGCTCTGAGGGCTCAGTGCAGAATGCATCACCCAAGACAGCCCAGGTCCTGAAGAGAGCTGGAAAGAGGAACTGCCAAGGGGAACAAGAACAGGCCATGTGGTCAGGGGCTAAGTATTTGCCAGTTACAATTTTGTCTCATTTCTCATTTGGGGGCTGTGTTTTTTCATGGATTTCCTACAAGATATCTGCCTAAGTGGATTCTGTGGGGGAGAGCTTCTTGGCAATTAAAGCTCAAAGACTGCTTTTTTTTTTTTTTTTTTTTTTTTTTTTTTTTTTTTTTTTTTTTTTTTTTTTGAGAAAGAATGGAAACTCCATGACCTCCAATTAGGTTTGAGCAAAACTGAAACAGGTTTCAGGATTGAAACACAGTCCCAAAGTGATTTACATCTGCTCAGTGGGAACCAAAGGAGGAAGGAAATACTAGCAGTACCATCTTCCAAGACATGTCTGGTCCAGTTAATATTTGTTGAGTTGTGGTATAGTTAAAAAGTTCCAATACTGTGAAAAATGATGTGGCAGAATATGTTAACAATTAACAGCATATACCACAGCAATGGAAAGCTCTTAGTGCGTCGTACTATCCACATTGAGATGTGGTCAAAGGAGAGAAACTAGGTTTCATTTTGGCTGTAAGGCAAAACACAAGTAATCTAAAATGAAAGGAAAGAAATATGGTTCACAATAGCTATTCCTTGTGGAGGACCTGATTTCTGCATGGACTATTGTTTAGAAATTAAATGTTAACACAAAGTCACGGTGACTAACTTTTATTGAACTTATTAAAAGAGAAAGACATTAGCTAGTTGGAAGTATGTGTAACTGTGTATTTTAAGTCCAAATGCTCAATGAACATGAGTCAACTTCTCAGCATGCAATTAGCTTTAAAAGTGTGAGAGAGCAAGAAGATAACAAGGGCTGTTTGCATCAATATTCATATTTCTTATTTCCTCTCATAAGTCACTGCTCCTTGGAAGATAAATCAGAGCAATATGTCTCCAGGAGCTGAAAGCTGAAGAGAAGATTGTCTATGCCCCACAAAAAGGACAATAGGTACAGAGCTCTGCAAGTGAAGTCAATAAGCATAAGAATATCTTAGAAGAGTCAAGGCTGCAAGAAACTTAATTACTTTTAAGGTGAAACTGGGTGATGCTGAAAAAGTCTGGATGCACTGATGTAGGAGGTTCTCATCACTAATTGCTAAAACTGCCTCAGGTTTATTTAATTGTTCCCTTCAGGTTCTAGAACTGCTCCTAGGTAAGAACATCAGCTGAGTACACAATTACATCCTTACAAATTGTTGTTTGTCCTTCAAAACACTCCCCTCTACTTCCCATTGTTGCATTTCTCACTTTCCAGGATTTACCTCTGAAAAAAGAAATCTTCATACACAAAGACTGAAAACCTCAGAGAGTGTATCCACATATCTTTACTAGAAAGGTAATTGTTCTAGTTTAGAAACATGACAGGCTGCAAGAAATCTAATCTAAGTTCAAAAAATTTGAAATGTAGACATGTGGATGCATGGCCATTTTCTAAACTGCTCTTACAGAACATGGACTGAAGGAGATCTGGTATTTTGTGACATCTACCTGGAGGTGGAGCCCCTGTCTCCACAGCTGACAAACTCAGACATCTACACACAGCAAGACAAAAGCACATGTTCCAAAACCATGCTCACAGCTTTCATAGTACAGAGGAGTAAAGCAATATCACCTAGAGTAAATTATTTGTGTCCCTGCCATGCCCTAAGTTTTATCAACATCTAGAACCTCATCATGTCATGTATGTCTTAAATGTTGTGTATGTTCAGAATAGAGAGGTTTTTAAATATGCTGCCTGTGTCCATTCATATATCAGTCTTTCTTTGTTACTGTTTTTTTTTTTTTCTCATGAGAAAAATGAGTAATAGCTAACATAGAATCTGAGTGGGAGATTTGAATGAAACCCTTAATGCTGCAGAACTACAGGAAGAGAAATATGCAGAAACTATTCTTTTACCTGCAAAACTGTACCCACACTAGGGGTTTAACTAATATACATTCTGTTCATTTCTCTGTCAATAGTGTCAAATTGGTACTAGAGTTGGCCAGAAAGCAAGAATTTTATTTTGCCAAAAAGTCATGGTTTCAGAAAACATTTTCAGTCTGTAGTGGGACAAAACTGAGGCTGTTCCAGAAAAATCTGCAGCAAAAATGCATGTGAAAAAGTCTTTTCCCTTAGTATCTTATAACTCCCTCATGTGCTCACAGGGACTACTGTATTGCAGCTGTACTAGTAATGAAATTGCCCAGGGACTGCTGTCTGACCTGAGGCCAGCTCGCACGGCTTGTGTTGACACAGTTAATTGCTTTTACCCCCCAAAAACATGCTGACTGCATCTATACTGGCTCAAACTATCCCCTCAGCTGTGCTGGGACATTTTTGGGAGAGAGGCAGTTAGCCCAGGCCAAACTATTGCCAAGGACCATGCTAACAATTTAATTGTACAGACAACCATCTGCCCATGCTCAGGTTTGTGCTGGCTCTGTTTCACATACTGAAATAAGATTGCTCAGGAGACCATACTGAAGTCCTTGCTCTTGTTCTTCTATGCCAAAGGAGTTTTCCATGCCATTAGCTATTTTGAGAAGGGATTTTCTCTGCCTGGTTTTCATGAGAAATTCCAGCCTCAGCTTGCAAACCAGTCCTGACAAAAAAAATTTAATGGAAACACATGCACTGGTGTAAAAAGTTCAGATGAATCTGCATTTTTCTTCAAAAAATTCATGCTGTTGACAAATTCCACTGATTCAATGATTGATTTAAGACATGGAGTATTCATCTGTATTTCAGACCTTGAATGTATCTGGCTGGTTTTCCAAGGCCATAGCTGTTAATGCAATTCACTCCATAGCAATTACGTTGTGGTTTTATCTACGTAAGAGCTGGATTAAACAATCTTGCAGATATCAAAGAGTATAAGAATTCTCTCTTTTTTCCTTCTCTTTTTTCATTATCTTCCTGACTGTGGTAACTTCACTGACTCCTAACACAGCTGATAGATACAGTGTGTTTGGAGACTAAATGCACATATGCTTTGTCCTATACTAATTCTTAAGAAAGGACCTCCTTGAGCAATGCAAGAACCAAGTATTTGAACAATGATAGAATAAATAAAGGGATTTGATGGGACTGAAATTTCATTTGTATTTTATTAAGTTTTCTTCAGATCTTATTTTGTCACTGCACGGGCTGACACATTTTTCCTTCTCCTTTCTTGTTTATTAAACAAGTCATTACTTCAGTAAAGAGAAGCATGTCCACTTAATTCCTGCTCACTTCAGAACCTGCTTTCACACCATGGAAAAATGAATAGGGAAATCTCGAGCATGTTTGAAGTGGTTTTAAAATTCTTCCCTTCTTTATAAGACAAGTTATGTTTATCGGTAGCTTTAACTTTAGGGGATCTACAAAGGGACTGGTTTGTCAGTAGAAGACTTATAAGTCTCCCTAACAGTATCAAAGACATTAGGGGTCTCTCAATGGTAGGATGCTAGAGTTGCACACTAAAGATAGCAGACACATGCTTCATGGAAGTAGCACTACTGAAATATAAACAAGCCCCCTTCATCCAGACATTTTTGGTTATGTTTACAGATTAAATCTCAGGATGTGTATATTAGATGTTCTTGTTTCAGGATATTAATGGCAAAATGAACCTGTTTTTGATGTTTAAGTCACATTAATGTCTGATGGACTGTTAAAATGTTAAAGGGTACACCAGACATGCTGTAGTATGTGACATATGTTAGTCATACCATACTAGCTAGGAATTTGGATTTGTTTATAATGAACATAAATTGACTGAATTTAACCCCCCTCTACCTCCTCCAACAGTTAAATCACATTAGGTTCCATTTCCTCTGAAAGACAGTCTTGAAAAATTAGATGAAACTTGAAAAGCAGTTGTATTCAGATTTCAACAGTAGTACATAAAAGTAACCTGCTTAGCAATAGGAATTTATGTGACCTGTGGACAAATAATTGGATATCAGAAGATCACTCAGAGGTAACTGCTTTGTCTTCAGAAGTTTTGTGCAAGAAAATAATCATCCTAACTCTTGAGCCATCATCTGAATAGTTGCAATCCTCACAATAAATCCTTTTCATCCTGGACACATTTGTGCTCAGAGTGATTTAATTTTCTCTCTTTTATAAAAAATTTTGAACATGAACATTATCAGAAAATAATTTCTGCAGAATCAGACATGCAGGGAGAAAGACCAAATGAAGCAAGATAATTTATCTCAGATTTTAAACATAGGCAACCACTAAGGTTGCCTCATTGTTTCTTTATTGCTCCCACCTGCGACCATCCCATATTTCTAACTTTTATACTAGCAGCATAAACTCTTTTAGAGAAAGGTAGTGCTTTCCTCTTTGCTTCTGTGATTGATTTTCAGTGCATGACCAGATCACTGACAATGAAAGCTGAATTACCCTTTTTGTCAAACACTGTTAATTTGCATGTGAGAATATGTTTTGCAGGTAGAGGGAAGGATTGTTTGCTTGCTTCTTTTTTGTTAGAATGGCAGATTTTGGGTTGATTGGAGCAAAGCAAATCTTAAATAGCTGTTAAAGGCAAGGAGCTGCAGATACACTGGGGTCTGCTATAGCAGTAGGGGCCTTTTACAAAGCTCAGCCTGGCAGAGAACCTTGCAGGAGGTGTCTGTCTGTCCCCTGCAGAGTCCAGCTGCAGACAGGGTGACATCTCAGCCTAGGAGCCAACCAGCCACCAATGCACAGCAATCAACACATCCATATCCTGTGTCAGCACAGCCAGGAGGAGAGAATGTGGTGACCTGGGGAGAAGCAAAGAGAAAAGACATCCAAGTGCTAAGAAACAATTTGTGTCTGAATTCTGCTAATGAGGAAAGCAGGGGAGAGAGTGGCTGAGCAGTGTGGTCGGTGCTGCAGCACCGTCAGCATCCGAACAGAACGCTGCCGAGAAACGCTTTAAAATATTGCCAGTGAGTTGAACTCATAGACTCTGGGAAAAATCAGGCACTGGAAATGCTTTTCTGTCCAAATTCCCTGTCTTCTCTGTAAATACACCCCTTTCCTCATGCCAGGCAGCACAGCAGAGGTGTCACAGACATCAAAGACATTTCTGCTGGCTTTACAACAACCAGAGAGTTCATCTTCTCAGAGGAAATATTCAGAAGGACCCTCCAGATGGTACACATCATTTTCCACTGCTGTAAAGTGAGCTATGAAGCAGAACAAAATGAACTCAATAGGCTGAGGGATCTGGCTCCTTATAGCAAATTTGTATTTGAAGACACTGCTACACAGACTGATGCTAATAAATGAACAGATCAAACCTGGTGTCTCTGAATCTAAAGCTCTGAAGAAATACTTCCTTTCTGGTTTCTTGAACATGACCTTCACAGGGGAAAATGAGAGCAGCCATGAACTTAAACCACTCAGGCATTTTAGTACTAAAAGCTAACACAGCTGTACTTTCAGAGATTATACTACTTTATTGTGTGTTCTCTGCTCACTTTAAATTTTGCTGGGTGATCCAAAAGATGCCACAATTTCTCCACAGATTCACTGGAAAAAAAGTGGGTTTTTTTACAGGGTATTGTAGTTTTGGAATTGGATCATAAGGCCTGGCTCAGCAAAGGTGAAGTCCTCTGAGGAACAGTGAATGTCTTTTCCTTTCAGCTTTATAAGAGGTCTATGAGTGATGCAGTCTTGGTGGACTATGAAACAGTAAATCATATCTATGTAGAAAATAAATTTTCAGAGGATTTTCAGGTTTTGTTTTAGACCAGTTAGGCACGACTTTGGAAAACTTCAAAATTATCTGGAAGAGAAAGTTTTAAGAAAAATATCTCATACTAACTGAAATGTCTCTGAGAGAAACATTTGATTATGGTTGACTTTTTAATTGTACTGAGAACAAAAAATGAAACACATCATAAGAACATTAAACATGCAAAACTATTTTGAAAGGAAATATTAGATGCCGAGGGCCAAAATTATAAAACAGGATGTTTTGGCAATGTCAGAATATTCCTATCTGCCAAAATTTAATTTCAGCAAATCTAATAGGACTGTGCAAAGCATTTTCATTTCAGAACATCTGCATTTTTAAATTTGATTTTCTTTTTCTGGCCAGCAGTTGCATAATAGTGATTCTAAGAATATATTATTAATCCACCTGTACCTGCACATCTTCCTAGTGAAGAGTAAGAGAATATTCTTGAAATCAGTTTCTATTCTGAGAGCTATTGAAAGAAGTTTCAACTAAATGTGAGAGTTCTACTTAAATGCAAACAAAATAGTCAAGGAATTTTAAAATGAGTTCTTACAATGATGTAAGAAAATGACAGACACAAGAGTTGACTCAATGTGTTCTGTTTTTAATCTTGGCATCAAAAATGGGGCTGATGCCATCTTATTTTAGTAATTTAAACATTATTCCAGGGCTATCTTTGTCTATAGTTACTGAGGGGAGAGAGACACTTCCAATGAAAAATTAACCCCAACAGAAAATAGGTGCCCAAGGTACATGAGATAAGTTTCCCTCTGTAAATTTATGCAGCCTGGGTGAGGTGTTTGCAGAATACTGTCATACTTTGGCACAGAATTCCAGTTTTTGCAAAAACTTGATAATACTAAAAAAGTGTACAAAAATACTTTGCAAGAAAATGAAAACTATTCATAATAAGTGTTTTGGTAACTCTTGATATTTTTTTAGGACATTGCTTGTAAAACCTCTGCTGGGAGTGATGTCCCACACTTCTCCCCCTGTGATAAAGAAAGAAAACGGAGAGAAAAGAGCTTTGAAGCTGACCCTCCTCAGAGCAGGTCTGGCTGCAGCAGTGCAGGGAGCCCTGGTGATGCTCCCAGGCCCCAGCTCTGCTGATGAATGTGCACTCAGAGCTCACACCTGAGCTGATGGGCATCGAGCTCCTACCCATGTGGTTGTTTGCTCTGTACATGCAACAAGGCAAAAAACTCACATTCACTTTACACAAGACAAGAAAAGACATGGAAACAAAGAACGTCTGTTTCCTCTGCTTTAGCTTGCAGAGGAATTGCAACCAAAAGAGCCATTGTAAAAGCAAACCTTATAACACAATGTGCTTTTCCCCAAAGGACGGTCCTAGTCCTTCATTATCTGTTAAGCAGAATCCTTTGACATGTCTAGGACAGGATTTGAGCATAAATGCTTGTCAAATGGCTCTCAGTCTTGTGGTATGCTGTAGGTCTTATGGGAGTAGAGTGGAAAAGTTGTCTTTAAACGAATCTGAGTAGAACTTCGAGAGGCTGCATGGGTCTCAAATTTGTCTTCAGGGCATACAACAGTTTGTAAGGCTGCTACTTTTTTGTGACATAGCTTTTATGGGGGTAGAGCCAGAATATTAAGCTCATTACTTCCAGATGGAAAGGTTGGACAAGACAAAAATCCTTGGCTTTGGGACCACGGACAGAGTGGTGTGATATGGACATGACATATTGAAGTAATCTAGATAGAAGATACAATGTTAGCCAAGGTTGTCAGTAGGATACTTTTTAAAACATTATATGGTTTGTAACAAGGTATTGTGTATCCTTCAAAACCCTCCAGATTGAAATCCTGGAAAGACAGTGGGGAAAATTGTGATTATTTTGCTTAAGTTACTAGAGTTCATTTTATACATATTAAGAGCTTGGCATCATTTGCCTGCAAGAAATTTCAGGCCAGCAATTTATATTGTATGAGCAACGTACATCATGCTAGCAGCACTTAAACGAGTCCAGGTGCTCATTTGTAACTCGGGATCCTGTGTGTTCTTACCCGAGGGCTGCACACCGGCAGTGGGGAAGGGCCTGGGAGGAGAATGCGGCTCCGCAGCCTCGGGAGCCGCAGGAACCCGAGCCCTGCCCGGGGCTGCTCCACCAGGGGGCACGGGAACCCCGCCATCAGCCACTCCTCCACCCTCTCGGCTCCGGGTGTTCTGCCAAGGAAGATTGCTCAAAGGCCGCTTAGCGGGCAGGAGCCCCATTGTACGTATTCGAAATGTGTATTAGCTAAGGGAGAAGTAGGAACAGAGGGAGACGCGTTACAAGGACTTGGGCAGAACTGCACACTGGACGCAGCTATTTCATGTAATTTTTATTGTTCAGATGAGCTGCTCCTGAACACTGCGTGAAAAATGCTTGGCCATACACTTTGGATATTTACGTTTTTTCTGACTTCAGGGAACATATATCCAAAACTTTTTCACTGTAGCATTTAAAACAATCCCATATTATGTTTTCTTTTTCCTCTCATGTGCTTTCTCAGGTGCAGTGATAAGCACAGAAGTCTTTGTCAGAGACTCGCATATATCAGAGGTGACTAAATTCCTATGAAGTTTTTCAACACCACTTCAGAGAGATATAATGCTAATTACTGTGCCATTCACTACTGTTGTCCAAACACACCTAAGAAACACACCTATAGCCTCTCATTCCTTTGACTTTGAAGGCAACCTGTCTCCATTAATGAAATTAATTTATCCAACAGGATTGGTTCAGTAAGTTCCTAAAATCTCCTATACTTGCTGTTCTGTATGCAAAATAAAGTGAATACAAACAGGGAGCTCTTTGCTCTACAGGGAAGCTTTGAACAAGATATATGTTATGTTCAAAGGAATTGTGAAAATTTGGGAAAACACAAGGTGTATTCTGTAAAGTAAATAGGTCTATGTGTTAGCCTGCTTCTCTTCAATGTTTGTAGGGTTTTGTTCTTATCCATATATTTCACCCTTATCCTTTGCTTAATATTCTCTGGTTCCACACTCATTGTTGAGAAAGGACTGTTAGTGAAATTGCAATGAAAAACTGGTAATACTTTTCCCACATACAGCAACCTTAACAGAAGGTTTCATAAATAGATCCAATAGACCCTGAGAAACACAAAGGTGCAATGTCTGCAGTCAGCCTGCTGTGAGACAGCTCAAACCATGCACAGGGAATTTTCCAGGGCTGTGGATTAAAATACTAGTCACAGTCTTTTTTTTTTTTTTTTTTTTTTTTTTTTTTTTTTTTTTTTTTTTTGTCTTTATTACTCTTCTCTTTAAGTACTGAGCAAACTAAAAAAGTAAGGGCAAAAGGGCTCCATTTTTAAAGGAAACAGTAATAAACAGAGTCATGTAGAGCCTCGGGAAGATCAGAGGATGCTGTGGCAGTAAGTAATAGCCATTCCACTTTCAGTAGCTATTAGCTCTGAAAGTTTTTCAGATGACCTATTTTCTAGACAGGCTGTAATGCACTTAAAATCTGGGATTCTCTTTTACCTAATTGGCTTCTCCTCACATTAATTTAAATCTATTCCAACTCCTTCAGAGTTGCAGAACTGGGTAACAAATAAAAAAAAGCAAAAAAATTGACTGATTAATTTTATTTTAACCTCACAAGGCATGAGAAAATTTAACCTGATAAACACTGTTATATAATTTGGTTCTATCTGAATTAAGTCAAATAGCTTGTACTCATACAAAGCATATCTTTGCAACAAGGTCTGAACCTGCATTTAAAAGCAGAATAAGATGAATGCTTCTCTCATTCATGTAAATCCACAGGTTGATCACAATTCAGCCACTTAAAACTATCTTACATTCTTTTTGAAGAAAAACCAATGGCATATGACATTATTAGTGGATTTCACAGACTATAGAATAAATGAATCTATGATCAGACCTAATTATTTAAATTTCAGAGACAGAGAAACTCTTCAGTCATCCTGAAAGAAATAAAATAGGACATAGTAATAGAGACTAAAATAGATGTAATCATTATCTTTCATAAGCAGAAAAGAAAGACTGTAAGAACAGCACAGTAAAAACTTCTTACTAGCAAGTGCTGAAAGATTCTCAAACATTGCTATCCATCAGGTCAAATAAAAAACATATTTGCTGTATTTATCACCTCAAATTTTGAATTTAGAATGATTAACTGCAAAGAAAAGAAAATTGACAACAGTGGTCTTTTTTCTGTATATTATCATGGAAAAAATAGAAATGGATGAAAACACAGACTTTGAAGATAGTGGAGAACATGCAAGAAGAGGGCTGAGGATGTCAAAACAGTAAACTCATGATGTAGTGGTGGGAGTTCAGCAGCTGTTCAATAACTCTGAACTCTGCAGGTTCTGCTATGCATGTTTTAAGCACAAAACCCTTTAGAATGGAAAACCCCCATCAGAGTTCCCACAGCCATGGGGCTCTGCCCTGGGATGGGTATGAAGCTATGTGTCTGGAAAGAAAACCACAGCAAAGGAGGCAGTGTACACCACATTTTATGCTTCAATAAAGCACGGAGCAAACTTGGCAGACATTTGTCTTGGAGGACCATCACTTACCTCCAAACTGCAGGAGTGAGAGAATAGCAATGCACTGCCAAGGACAGAAGAAGGAGATGGAGTTTCACTGAGCTGTGAAAAGAGATGGTCAGTCCACAGGCAGGAAACCTGTTCTTATTCCCAAGCTGTGTGATTTCACTGTCTCAGTTCCCTGGAAGAACATTCGTGTATCTCCACACAGCCTGATGCTTACATGACACCAGTTTTGGCTGCACTGTGGAACACTGACACAAAATCACGTTTCAGGATCCTTATATTCCTGTAATTTACAGACAGCAAATTTTAAAGAAAGAATAAGTGGAAAATTAACTGGGACTGGTAGTTCTTCCAAAAATAAGCATGAAGAACCCAGATGGAATACAGCCAGGACATTCAGGATGAGTGACCACAAGTATTAAGCTGATTCCCTGGCCTTGTAATCCTACCAGAGGCAGCCCTAGCAGGAGCAGTCTGATCCCCAGTGAATCTGTTCCTTTGAAGGATGGGCATGTCAACCAGAAGCAAGAGGCTTTCCATGGGAATCACTGAAATTGTGCTGTGTCTTATGCCAAAGGTCTAATGGGATGATCATAATGCCCCCTTGACCCAGAAGATTATGGCTCAGTGGTACTTTGGAACAGACAAATACAGTAGCCAAGAGATTTAGATGAGATAATTTTGACCAAAGTGATTTCAGACAAACATCAGCAGAAAAGGATTCCCCTCTATAAGCAGATACATCAAATTAAAAGACACAGTTACTTAAAGGAAACAGAAAGATTCTTTCAAGACTTAAAACTTGGGAAAAACATCAGCTTCAGACAGATTTCCTGCAGCTTTTTAAAATACATTTTTGCAACAGCTGTCTCAAGTTCTGTGGAAATATTCCAGAAGGGAATCCTGTCCCATGACAGAAGGACTGCTTTGATCACACTGATTATAAAAGCAGATACAGAAGGTCACAGTGACAGAAACTTTCTAATTTTTTTCCCTGAATGTGGGACATAACATATTAACTGAGACTTTAGCTACTTGGATATGTGAAATTGTTCCTATTCTCACCCAAAAGAATTAAAAAACTTTGATGAAATGCAACTTGCAGCCATAACAATACAGAACTCAGAATAGGCTTTGCTTTAGTGCATTGAGCTCAGCTAACAGAGAGATCAGCCTGCCTTTAATTTGCTGAGAAGGCAGAATAGGTAGGTGGAGTATTCTAGATTGAAAATATTTTGAGGAAAATTAACAAATTTTCCTTGATATTTCTGAATTGTTTTATACTTCCCTACTCCTGATAGCAAACACTGATTACTGAAATATTTATTTCTAAATTATGAGAATCTGCTTTTTCCCTTTTACGCTACATTCTTTCATGTGTTTTATATGGAACTTTTTCTTACGCCGAAAGAATTGACAACAAAATATATGCTTTTAAGGGAGATTCTCTGCTGGAATATTTTTGAATCTCAGAAACCCAAAATTTTTCACCTTAATGATCTACCCTGTACCTTAAGTTTCAAGTATTTCCACACAGAAAGAAACAAACCATGGCAAATGGAGATATCCAAGGGACTGAAGCAGAAAGTATTTTATTTACTTTCAACTGACTTTACACAGACACAGCAGTTTGTGAATCCTGTCCAAAGCAGTTTCTGAGTTATGACCATGCTGCATATTAAGGCAGAGAAAGAGATGTCTGAAAGATCCTTTTATCATTGCTACAGCATATGGAAAGCTAGAGCCAATATCCATCCTTGGCTCTCCTACTTACATCACAGGTTTATTACTGCCTGCATTCCTGTTTGTGTGAGAGTTGTGAGACTATGTACAGCATGGACTAATATTGGATGAGGGAGACAAAGAATATCCTGTTTATTGCTATTTGTACAAGCTGGCAACAGCAAAAAGGGTTCATTTTTCAAAGCTGTCAGAAATCTGGAGGCAGCAACATTTAGGTGTTGCTTCATGTTTACATGCTTGCTGTTTGCTTGGTTGCTATGTGAGTTTTCTTAGGAAGCTAAATTCTGCACTGGCAAATAAATAAACACTCTGTTGCTAACCCTGATAAGGGAGCCCAAGGGTCAAAGGAAGAAAAGGGGGGCACTCTGTCTTGGCTACAGTTCTGCTTCACACAGTGGGAGCAAGAGAGGGCAAACTGCCCCTCTTTCTTATCACATCTCTTGGGTTTTTGGGAAGTAGGTTCCAGTGCTGAGTCTGAGGTATATGGGTGAGCAGTGAACCCAGTGAAAAGTTTTCCACACTGAAAGCAGTTGCCCTTGAGACAGATGTTTGTTCTGATTCTTTCTTTTTTGACCCAAGCAGGATGCAAATAGCCAGGAGTCCCTGTTTTCTTCAGAGTAAAGCAAGAACCATGTAAATCCTGGCATCTTCTGCCTGCACAGATCCAGGCATCACATTTAAGCTTCTCCCAGATATGAGCCACCAATAGAAATTGAGCAGAAGCTGGAAAGCATGTGAGGGAGCAATTCCCAAGATTGTTTGCTCTATCAGCACACACAGGAGGTCACAGGGCAGCTGATCTCTCCCACCCATGCCACCTCCTGCTCATTTTCCAGGACCATTCAGAAGGCAGCTGCTCTCCTTGAGGCACAGGGACCTCTTGGCACTCAGAACTGGCAAGTGTTGTGGTAGAACACGCTCACTTAGGGGATATGATCAGCATTCCCATACTCTTTTCCTTTGTGAATCTGCTGCTATGCCCCTTTTGGTAAAGGCTCTTGGATTCATAAGTCATTTAGGAGCTTTAACATGTTTCTCCCAAAGTAACTGGCCCGAGGTCACAGAGGAAATCTGTAGCAGAACTGGGAAATAAATCAAGATCTGAGTCCCAGTCCGGAACCTCAGACACAAAACTACCATTTTTCATAGGAGGCTTAAATATGTGATGAGTTCTTTTATAATCATAGAGTTTCCTTTCCAATGTCTAAAGTTTTCTTGCTACAATCATTAAACTACTAGCTGTCCACTTTTAACAGTTCTGCAGGAATTCTTTCATGTCAGTAGTATTTGATAATAGGCCACATATGAGATTCCAAACTTACTTTTTCCATTATTAACCTTTCATTTACTGATATTTCCCTCAGTATGTTTTGTTCTTATACCCTTCTGCACCATATGTTTATAATCATCTGAAACTTCTGAGTAATCCCATTATTTTTCTATTCTCTCACACATCATAAATGTGGGCTGAGTTCCAGAATAATTTATGCAGGATTAAAACATGGAATTGGCTTCAATGCTTCATCAATGATGTCTTTAGAGTTTATCTCCCAAATTTTTTTGTCCTTTTCAGAGCTAAAAGTCTGGGAGATGGGGATCACAAACACAGTCACACACACTCACACACATCTTGAATACCAAAGTAAGTGAAAGAAGATGAAAAAACAGGATTTTTTAAGGAAAAATACCTCATTCAAAACATATTGAAATCCAGAAGAAGATTTCCTACCACTTCACTGTACATCACACTAGCTCTCTATGTCTACCAGGGAAGCCTGAAATAATTATTGCACTGATGAAGTGTAGGACTGTAGAAAAGTTTTTCCAAAGGGCAAGCACAAGCAGTGAGTGTACGACAAGAAACAGTTGAGTATGTGACAGGAGAAATAGTAACTGAGAAAAATCTGGAAGCATAAAGAGAACAAGATTCAGTCTATAAACCCAATGTGTGAGGCAGCAGCTAGCACCTCTCTGAGCCCATTGGTTTTAATTAGCCCCCTTTCCTTTGTCCCAAAGGACAAAAAAACATCAGAAGTCCTCCCTTCAGGGAGTGCAGTGCCTGAAACTCCCAGTGAATGAGCTGGTTTGACTTCATTCTTCAAAATCAGAGGCAGGCCAAAGGAGTCCCAAGGCTGTGTGACCAAAGGCACTGAAGGTTAGGGGTGATGAGAGCCCTGAGGTGCAGGAGGGACCCCAGAGCCAAGCACAGGCAGTACAGGGAGGAGCAAGCTCTGAGGACAATGAGGGAGGAGAGGAATCACCAGGAGCAGCACTTGCTGGAGGCAGCTTTTGGCAGCTGGCTCAAGACAGAGTCAGTTTTATCAACCATTCTACCAAACCTACAGAACCCTTTCCAGCAATAGAGCTGTGGCTTCAGTGAGGGACCAAACATCCATGATGAAGATAGATGTGCTCCCCTCACCTGCAGCCTTTGCTCCTGTAGATGAGGTTGGCTTTTGGTAAGACAGAGGACATAAATGTAGCATGAAAATCCAAATTTCCTTCAGACAAGTGCAATAAAGGGAAAATAAAGGGAAAACCAGAACTAGAACTACCTAGAAACTACCTCTATTCTGACTTATTTATTTTTTTCTTAACTCCCACAACCAGCATTGTGATTTTTGGTGGTAGGTGTCAGCTTGAAACAAAAATAATTTTAGGAGATCTTGGGTGGGCACAGAAGTTATTTGTTTAAATTACAAAAACTCATTTCTTGACCTATTCCAGAAAGCTGACTTGTTCACTCAACCCTAGTGACTCTCATATGCTTTTGGATATGGGAGAAGAACTGACAAATGTGGTCAAGGATAGGTGAAGGAGCATGTTTGAGGTGTAGAGAGAGACCAGGATCTCTCTTCAGTGTAAATTGACTTGCATGTATGTTAAATTGTGGCAATGGCTTTCTGGGGTAGGACTCAAAAACTGAAACTAAAAAAAAAAGAGAAAAGATTGGCACATAGAAATAAGTGAAACAAGTGGAAAAGGCAAGAATGAGAAGGATAGTAAAAACTAGTTCTACTTGAGAGAGGGACAGAAAAATCTTTGGCCACAAGGTCAAAATCTTCTCCACCATCCAGGCTGCATCTTAAGAGTGGGACATGCTGTATCTTCTATTTTGAGAGATTCCAACAAGAGCTCCAGCAAAGGAAGCCCTTCACAAAAATACTTCAGTAATTTGGAACAGGCTAAAAGGTGTGATGCAAACACAGAAAAAGGATTGAGATAACTGGAATCACCTAAACTCATCCCAGATGAGAGAGGTATCTTATGAAAAGGAAGGTTTTTATTTTGCAATTAAAGAATATATAGTAGTGATTTCATATGACAGCTGTAAATGTCACTTTGCTTCATTCTGTAACTTCTGAGTGCAGGACATCAACACCAAAAACCTTTTAGCCCAGTCTTCATCTGTATATTTTTTGTATCTGATGAGAAATAGTCTGTCCATACGTTTATTACATGTTCCTTATGGGCCTTTCCAGTCTGGACTGAAAAGTTTCACAGCACACTCCTGAAGACACTTCAGCCCTCGTGGTGCCCTTCTGGGCAGTGGAGCTGAGTGTTACCTGATGGGAAGGGGTTGTGCTGCAGCATTAGGATGAGAGGCTGTGACAGGGCGCCGGCGGAAAGTCCGGATGACAAGGATTAATCAGGCAGCTCCAGAAGGGTTCATAACGATCTGATGCTCAGTGCTAGGGCTGCAACAGCTCATTCCTCTGTTTTTAAAGAAAATGAGGTCTCCAGTCCTCTGTAGAAAGAGGAACAACATCTGTATGAGGAAATTAAATGGGCCGAGGACTGTGATTTGTCCCTGAGGCCCTCTGGCATGGCACAGCTCACATTCATACCCTTCCAAAACAAAGAGAGGTGTGGTCCTCAGTCTGTGTCACCTGAATTGTGTCCAGGCATTATCCTGGATGGTGTCTGATGCCATAAAACAGTACCAGAGAGCCAATTTAACTCTATGGATAACTGTGTGACAACACTGGGTCTGCTGACAAAGTCACTGCCACTTAATCTTATCTTCTCTTTGATTACTGCTTGATACTCTACCTTACTTGGAAAAATATTTACTGAATAAGAACAAAAACAACAACCATAACAATAAATAATTAATACCTAAATATTTATTTGGAGAAGGTTAAGAGGGTACTGGAACACATACTTAGACAAGGCAGGTAAGATGACACTGGGTGATGTCAGTACTCTGATGTAGAGAACTGGCATGGTTTTGAACCATTTACTACCTATAATTTCATTTGAAATGAATTATTTTCTTGAGGGTGAGTTAGATTGCATTTAAAGGAAACTAAACAGCACCCTTGTTTCCCAGGGTACAACAAAAACATTCTAACTCTTGAAAATAAAATTTTTAAAATTATGTTTTTAGTAACTTCAAAACACTATTATTATATGGAAACTAAATTACAAAAATTAATAAAAGTAATTATGTTTTTGAAAGCCAAAAGTGCAAAGTTGCAAAAATGGTGAATACATGCTGTGACCACCATAAATTAAAAGAAAAAAAAGAGGGGCAAATACTATGATTCAAACTTATCAGTGACAGTGCAATGCAGACAGCTCCCACAGCTCTGAACATTACAGAATGCAGCTGTTGGTGGTGTGGGTTTTCTGCCTGATGACCTTTCAGGAATCTGAAGAGATGGAAGCAATTTGTTGCAGCAATAAAGTTGTATTTGGGTTGGAGGGATCTGAAGTGGGCACTGCAGTGGTCAGTGCCTTGTGAGAAGCTGTGATTTGGGTTCTTGAGGACCTTGCATTTCTAGTGTGATAGTTCTCTGGAGGTCTGGGGATCCAGACACAGAGCCACTTGAGGCTGCAGGATGAAAGAGGGAGTGGGAGGGAATCTTCAGCAGGGCATATTTTCCATAGGAGCTGCTTGTCGGTTCAGAATCTCATCAATCTCCCCATCCTTTCCCACTGACTCCCGGGTCACTGCAAGGTTTCTTTGCTGACTTCCCACTCATGGAAAGACAGTTCTCTGCCAGTTCCTGGGCTGCATTTTCACATGTTTAGCTGCAGTTTTGAAAAGTTGTGATTTCTCCAGCCATTTCATCACCCTCAGATTTTGCAAGACATTTTGATAAGAGACATTTACCCAAAAGTTGCTTTGTTAAATCCTGCTCATACTTAAAAAAATGACTGAGGGTTTGTTTATCCTCCAGTTTCTATCACAGATAGACAATTCCCCTATTAAATGTCATCCTCATAATCTCTCATCAGACTCAAGGGGGCTGAAGGCAATAAGTTCTTTTCCAACCTATGTTCATATGCCAGAAAGTCCTGTTGCAATGAACAATTTTTTTCATTCCAAAGGTCTTTTCAGCCAACTGCTTCAAGTTGCTAGCCCAATATTTTTCATATAGGTTTCTGTCACAGAAACAGTGGATTTACAAGCTTACACCCTAGATTTGTCTTTATGTGTAAGAAATGTTGAGATAGGATGTGGCCAGGACTATTTCACAGAACAGGGAATCAGGCACTGGATATTCTGGTCATGTAAGTGTTCTGGTCACTGACATCTCTGCAGCAGTAATTCAGTTATAATATGGGAGAACTTTTCACTGATCCAGGGGCTGAGGGAGCAGGGAAAATGATTGCTTAGGAGGTCTAAGGTGAGCAAAGCAAGATATTTTCTGTTGGTAGTCACCTGCTGTTTTCAGCCATTTATTCTGGAATAAGTGAAAATGATATACTACAGTGTTAACTGGTCTTAAATGTTCATTTTCTAGGCTTTTCAGGTACAAGGCTTGTGATGAAATACATGAAGTTTGGAAATTGCTGCTAGGCCCATTTTCAGTTAATATGACTTGAACACACTGTTAGCTGGTACCTGTGGTGCAAGGAAAACACATTCCATGGGTACTACAGGATGGACTTCAAAAGTTCCTCCAGGGTACCTTAAAAGCAGTTCAATATATGACCAATTGAATGATGTTAAATGCTCTCCATAAACTCGTTTATTTCCAGTTTCCAACACACTTATTGAAGGACACCAGGCAAAATGACTTGTGTTGGCTCTGGATCTTTGGAGGGAAGCAGGGGATTGGAGACAGAATATCCTGGAGAATATCCTGCAGCAGGAGGAGCATGAAGGGCCAAATGCTGGGTGTGTAGCAGGAGAGTTGTAAAAACCACTGGGTGCTGCAGGGTAGTTAGAACACACCCCAAACAGAGTGCACAAAAGAAAGGAGATATGGAGAGGGTTGTAAGAGGGGTGAGAGGGAAGGGATGGAAATAGTAGGGCTGAAATACATAAATCTATGGGATAACAAATGACAAAGTTTCTGATACTGCAGTCAAGAAGTTGTAAGATTTCCCTGAGTATACACAGAGGGCATGGTAGGTATGGCTGCTCCCAGCCACAGTCCTGCCATTCATGAGTCTGTAACTGGTTTTCTGGGAAGTCATGGTGCTAATTCTGGCTTTCTGGACTAATTCCAGTGAGAAACATCTGTGTTTCAACCTATCTGCAGCTAATATTTAACAGTGAATTTTACAGGAATTTGAATTTATAATCAAATATTTACAAGTCACAGACATTACGTAATCCTTATTGCACAGTAGTAAGTAATGAAGATTCCAGGACCAGGCTGGGACAATCTGGGCAGGCTGTTTGAAAGTCATAGTGATACTGCCTGTGAAAACAGACTTGGTCTAAATCTTATACTATGGCAACAACTATGGAGATGCTGATGACATTTCTGTGCTGTTGCCAGGGTGCATTCTTGCCAAAATGCCCCTTGTTGCCTGTTTGGAGTAGCCCATGCCCTGAGAATCTAGGACAAAATCAGGCAGTGTGATTCTTCACTGGGAATGTGGACCATGCTAGAATGAGACCTAGAACTGCTCTGTTAGAGCTTCAGTAGGCAGAGGAAAATAACAGCACAGGAAAGGTGTAAGGAAGAAATACAGCTGACAGCTCCAATGTTACATGTTTCATGATAGAAAATCCTTTCTATAAAAAGGTTTTGTTTGGAATAGCAAGGAGGTGTTTTCTCTTCAGTGGTGTGAACTATGCAAAAACTGTCTGGATGCAGAAAACTTCCCTATCTTGTTTTGCATAATATGTGATGAATGTTGTGTATTTTTCCCTGTTCTCTAATAGTTTGCCTTGTCCCACAGGCTTTCCATACAATGGCAAGATACACTTAATTGAAATAAAAGGCATTTTTCCACTCTAGGACATAGACTAACCCCAGTGCTGTGAGAGAGAATATATATGAACAAGTATCCAGATCTTATAGGTTGAAGTATTTTAAAGAGATTAACCCTTCCTGCCTAGCAGACAGATGCTTTGTGACAAAGGAAAATCATTCTCATTTTTCTTTGCACTGTGTAATACCAGAACCATGTTCTACTTTCTGGGACTGCAGCACTCTCCCCACTCTGACATTTCCCCATCTCTCTTCTGAACCAACATCTACTTTCAGATGTTGCACCCTCCATCACTGCCTTCTCCAACCCTTCCAGCCATGGAAGCAGGTCTTTGTGACTGCAGAACTAATATTTCAGACCTAGTAAGAAGACCATCAATGGTTTTCAGTGAGAGAGGAGGATCATATTTGATATACATAAAATGCCATTATCCGAAGCTTCCGTTTGTAGCACTTCAGCACCTCTGAAGTTTGGGGGAAGTAAAAGAAAGTAAAATAATCATACTTTTTATTGAGATTTTTAGTATTGCATTTTAGTTTAGAATTTCAGGAAAAAAGAAATAATTTGTGGAATTGTTGGGATTGTAATGTCATCTGTACATACTTGTTTTATTATTAGAAAGGAGCAAGGCATCAGTAGCAATTAGTATAAATATATAAATCCAATGCCTAGATAAAAGTATTCAGAGGAAACAATATAGTAATGTTTTTCATCACAATAACAAGAGGACAACAGAGAGATATAGATTTTTCCCTCAGTGATATTCCAGCATGGAGATGTGTGAGCAGGCTGGTGGGGCCTCAGAGGCAAACCAGAGTGCTGCTCTCTGCTGTGCAGCAGGGGCTCAGCACAAGGACAAGGATGAGCCAGAGGGAAGGACATCACTGTGCACATCCATCCACAGCTGCTTTACTTTTTTCACTGCTGACCAGAACACTCCACTATTTCCATATCTGGGAAGATACTGCCTTGAAATTATTATGTATTTTATATTCTATTCACAACACAAGGTTGTAAAGTACCAGCACAAGGACTAATGATGGAGGAAACCATGTACCCATGGAAAAGTCTCTTTTGGAAAGCTTTCAGGATCCTCTTCTTACTCTGCTCTAGACACCAAACTCTTGGAAACTGTAGACTGGCAGTTTACCTCACATGAGTGTGAGGACATTGGACATTCTTGAGGCAATGAGACTGCAAAACTCCACTGCTTTATGGGCTATTGTCACAATAGGATTGGTAAGAGAGGTGATAATAAAATTGTTGTGACTGTATAAAACAATCCCTTCTTTATATCATGCCCACCAGAAGGCTCCAGCCATGATGTATTTATCTGCTCACACACCTCTGTGAGTGCATAATTTTTATCATCTCAGTGTGAAAATGGAAGACAGGTCAAGCAATGGGCATCCTAGCTTGTCCAACATGGAGAGAAAAATCCTGAAATAAAAACTTAAATCAGCTAGGTCCATCCTACATCTCAGTATTTATAAATGATTCACCTTTGTGTCAATGGAGTCAAGTCTGTATTAATGTTCTCCAGGTGCCTCAGCCTTGGTCCAAGCTCCCAGCTGCCTCAGTTTTGGCAGCACTGACAAGCCCAGTGGTTAAATCGTCCCTGTGCCCTGAAAGAAGTTAAACACAAATTAAACACTCCTCTCAATTCCCTCCCAGCCTACACCCTACAGAATGGACTTCAGGAAAAGCGTGGCTGCTCCCTGTTTTTATCCCACACCACTCTGTCCTGCTTCTGGGGCACCTGAGAGGAGCCTCCCATCCTCACTCATCCAAGGGTTTGTGTAGACCCAAATGGGAGGGTGGATGGAGGGGCTGGAAGGATGGTTACACTACTCAGAGAGTGTGCAGGCAAAACCAGCAACACCAGCTGAAAAGGGAGCACAAAGGGGCTGTTCTGGCAGGGCTATTTTTAGCTTCTTCTGGATCATATTAAGTATTCGCTGGTGCCCAGGACTCCCTTTCTCCCACTCAGTGATGCTACAGGGCCAGATTTGATCCTTCCAAAAGACCCATGAAGAATAAAGAGCAGTGACAGCCTTGATCTAAAACAATTGCTGTAACTAATGTGTTGTCAGTAGTGACAAATGAGGAGGAAATGTTATTTTCTCAGCTGTGAAAAAAAAAAGGAATGGTCTAGATTAATTGTTGAGCTGAGCCCTGGCTCCTGATCTCCACAGCAGCATTTAGAAATGTGAATCCTAAGAAGGAGGGATGCTTTGGTCCCAGAGGAGCAGGGTTTTAGCCACATCCTTCCTCATTCACCCATTTTCTATCATCTGCATTGGTCAGTTTTCTATTAAGGAGCTTGGATTTGACAAATTACTCTGATGCCATGTTTCACAATTGGAACAGAACTGCCTTTTCTAGCAGTGTAGGTCAATGTTTTTCTGCAAACCCATCTTTTTTCACTGAGGAGGAATTTTTCCTCTCTCTATAAATACTTTTTGCGACCATACTAGACTATATTAATTAAGAATTCTGTATGATCCTGGTTGGAGCTTGAGAAGATGAACATTAGCAGACAGAAGGATTACAGAGTAAATCAGAGAGAAAACAACTTTTTCTAGTACAGTCAGATAAGCTTGTTTCCCCAAGACAGGGTAATAAGTTACTTACTACCAGTAATGCAGGAGAAAAAAAAGGAGCAGAAAGAAAGCACTGAGCAAAATAAATTATTTGAAAAATCCCCAAACTAAACCCAAAACCTCTTGTTTGTTTGGCACTGGCAGGTCACACAGTTTACTAAATTGCTGATCTAATATCTGAATAAAGTGCAAATGGATTGAAGCACAGGAAGGTGTTCCACAGAATAAATATTTTCTGAAGCAGGAACTCTAGATGCTGCTGACAGACTGAGATTTGTATAACTCTCCTGCAAGTTTCTAGACACTTGGATACTCTATAACGTTTTTGCAATACATCATATTTCCATAATGCAAAGAGCTCAAAAATAGCAATTAATGCTGTGATTTGTATTTACACAGTAGAGAGTATTAGGAATATGAATGAGGTTGACAAAGATTGGTAGATGAACTGCTTTTCCAGTATCTATAAAGCTGGGATATTTGGCACTTGGTAGGAATGAATATTCCATGTTGAGGATTTAAAACTTTCCGTAATTCTTACATATATAAGTTGCAATTTTGACACCTGCCCTGTAAAGTGCAAGTGTGAGGAATGGACTCACAGGCATAATCATCTTCCATATAATTTTTTGAACATTCATATGACTTTTCCAAATAATCACTCTTTGAATTTTATACATTGTTATACCAGGTGGCAAGCTGCAGTGGAATAAACTGCACAGTATCTTGGTGTGTAATGGGAAAGCATGCAATACCTGGCAACATATCCAATAAAATCCACACCTATCACCCCTTCACATGAGTGGGTTGTTTTCTACAGCTTGTGGGCTGGATTTGTGTTTTCTGTCTTCAGGTTTCATGGGCTCTGTCTTCATGGTGCAAAACAATTTGCAGCATTCCCTCGTGCCAAGAGACTTGCATATGGTTTTATCAGAGGTGACAGTGATTTATTCAAAGAAAAATTTCTGTCACATTTCATGGTGAGTTTGGCAATAATTTCTTTTCCAAACTTGCCATACCCTTCAAGAAAGAGGAATCAGGTTTAAGAGGCTCTGCAGCTGTTTGGCATCTGATATTCAGAGCTTATTATTATTAGTGATTTGTGATCTCTAACCAGTCAGATCATTCCTTTCTCTAAACATTTTTTACTTTATTTTTTTTCACAGGGAATGTAAAACTTTCCTCCTTTAAAGTCCAATGAAGGGAGGTGAAGACATTTATTTTTCAAATGTAATAAAATGAACTTTATATTATTATTTCAATGACTGATTAAAAATATTATTTATACCATATGAGTGCTTCCATGCATATTATAGGGTGTTTCATTTGTGATCCAGCTGAGATAGAACAGTTCCCTTTCACTCAACAGTCCAAGAGAATGACCCCAAATTATTCACATCCTTATGCAATGTAAACAGAAGTACCTCTGAGTAACACACGTTTATGGTTTTCCATTCTGTGGAAGAAGGAGATTTGTGTTTGCAAAGATTTTGAGAAGTCCTGTGGCTTGTTTTAAGCAGGAGGTGAAATAACTGAGCCCAGTGATCTAGCTGGTGTTACACTCCATGAATCTATAATGAGTTACACTGTGCCCATCAATCACAGCTCCTTTCCACCTGCTCCAATGGCAGCAAACCCATTGAACTGGGGGCATTTAGCCCAACATCCCCTCTTTCTCTCCATTCACCAGAAAGGGCAACTAAATCTTGCTGATTGAATTGTCCTGGGCAGGTGCTGGATAAGCCTCCCCATGGATTCTGCTAATGCAGATCAACTCTTGTCCTGGATTTGCAGAACAAGTCCCGTGTGCTGAGCTGTGCCAGGCTCAGCACTGGCTGTGAGCCACCATGGGAAACGTGGCCATGGCACTGAAGGCTAACAAAAATCAGCAAGCTCTGCTTTCTAAGGAAACCTTTGTACAGATCTCCAGCACCATAGATCAGTGCCATCAACTGTGTTACCTGAAATCACATCTCATTCAAATATTTATTTTTCCTTAATATGGATCAGAAATATTATTTCCTTTGTCATATATTTCCTTGGAACCTGCTTGTGCTGGAGCCTTGAGTTGGTACTGGAGCCATGTACTTGGGTCAAGTTTGCCACAATCTGCATATGGGTGATAATAATTGTTGCAGACAATAGCTTATTTTGCCCTTTAATACATCTTTCATCTGGAAATCCTTCAAGAACTATAGCGTTGTTACTGAAGTATGAAAAGTTTCCTGAGGATTATTAATTCAATTATTCTGCAGGTGAATAAATATGGCAGACTCCAGGGTTATGAAGCACTCTCAACTCCTAGTCATCTACCATAGCCACTAGAAAATATTATGTAAAAGATACCAAGTTAAACGTTAAAAATCTTATTTAAAAGTATTTTGGTTGCATTTACATCATTCTTCTGAGTACAGTAAGCTTTCACTGAATAATTGTGTTTTGTTGTTTCAGTATGCCTAAAACAATTATCATTGTGTTAAAAATCCACATGGAAATCCATGCTAAAAATGTGATTTTTCTATCTCATTCTTTGGCTTTTTCCCTTCTTTTCCAGGACTCTCTGTTCTGCAAAATGCAGAGGTGCTTCCAAGATGACTCTCACACTCAGAGATACTCACAGTACTCCCAGGTTGCTGCCAGTGGGCTTTTGGCCAATTATCCCAGCCCACAGAACTGGCAGAGTATACTCAGAGCTCTTGGCCAGGAACACAGAGCCATTCCCAAAGCAGAAAATTAGTCCTTAAGAGTACTGGTCTGGCCACTACAGATGAGGAACAGTTTCAGTACTGTACTTGTAAGAAGCAGTTTTCATTTCCATCAAAAATTTTTCTGGCTAAAACTTGTTAGACTACAGCAGGAATAGGGTTTGTATCAAGTGTTCAAAGACAGCCTAGGATGACTATTAGATATGGTCTGGGAATTCAGCAAACCAATTTCTACTACTGGCACGTGAATATTCACCAAAAAACCAGTCTGAGTTTTCAGTTCTTTCAGTTCTTGTGTCTGTCCAAAGTGAGTGATTACATGGATGACATTTATGAAGCACCTTGAGACCTGCAGAGTACTGGTCTAACAGCTGGGTGTTATTATTACCCTGCTCAGTTGATGTTTTATACTATAACCATAGCAACGCTGTATCTGAATGACTTCCAAAGGTAAAAATAAACAATGTGGTTATTTAACATAATTTCTCCCATAAAGGGAGATGTGTATTTCTTTTTAGCTCAGGCCTAAAAAATATTAGCAAAATCCAGATTGGAAGGATAAGCAGAAAGGGGAGTACAAGGAAAGAGGCTGGATTTGGACTGAAAAGTGAGATTTGCATGTTTCCCACTGGAATTAATTTTAGTGTTCTGACTTTTAAATATTACCTTATGTAAATGAGTTTCACTGACTGAAAGGCTTCCAGAGAAAGGAGCTCCTAACAGTGGTTGATATTTTGATGGGGGGAGAGTCCATTACATACCTTAATCTCTGTAGGGAAAAAGAAATGCTGGGATTTATCTTTCATGCATCATGAGCAAATGTTTAACACTGTGGGGAAGGTTTCAAAAGCTAAAAGAAGTAGTTGGTATGAAGGCTTGACATTTGACCAAAGACAGCTGCAAAATTTTTTCCTGTATGCTGAAAAACAGTTTAAAATAATTACCTGAGACTACAAACTAGTGCTTTGGCAGGTTTCTAACATAATTTCAGAGAAAGTAAGTTACAGTTCTATGTTTATTCAATTGTCCTGTATTTCCTTGGTGTCAGCTTTGAAGATTCTTATAATTATGGCATAGAGTCACCCCAATTGTAGATCCATCAGGGTTAAATAAAGAGAAGTAATTATATCCCCAGTGATTTCTCTCCCTGTTGTACCTTCATATCTCCCTTGCCCACCATATCCCATGAAAATTCATGATGCTACAAGTACAGCTCTGCAAAAACCCTTTGAAAGAAGGATAAGGGGCTAAGCCACAGAAGTTACTTCAATTGCTGTTCTGTATGCTAAAAGTATTTAACTTGGGCGGTGATTAGAGCTCGGGGTTGCAGCGTGGTCACACCCAGGCCGTCCAGAGCACACTGACCACACACAAAGACAGCACTTCCCTGTGGATCTCCTCTGTCCCTGTGTGGTATCTCTGTGGCAGTGAGACTTGATTATAACTTTTATCAGTTTGTGGTGTTAAAAATAATTTCTATGCTGTCCTGCAGCCCCCTAGAATAGCATTTCATGGCATGAGACAGACATTATGTGTTGGGTACCTCAGTGTATCACAGTGTATGGAGTCTCCAAGCATCCTGCCTTGGGAGGGCTACAGGGCTGTGCAGAGATCAAGCCAGGGACATTTATCTGTTCTGTCTATGCTCACAGTCTGAAAGGGAAATTTCCTCAAGGAACACACCTGATGGTTTCTAATGGAACTAACTAACCCATTCCTGAAGGAAGCCCAGGAGTGAACTGCACTGCATCTGTGCAGGATTGACTGCCATGGGACCATGATGGAGGAAGGAAGTGGGGACATAGTCATTTGAGAGTACAGACACACACAGATGGAAAAAGATGTGTACCCATGAGCTGAGTGAAGTTACAAATGCATTTACCAGTTTGGGTTCTGCAGAGGAGTCCACAGGGACAGAACAAAATAGTGCCCTAAAGCAGCCAGTGAGACTGTCCCGGAGAGTCTGTGTAAACACAGGAACTTCAGCTAAAAGAGAGAATGATGCCAAGCACCCACTCCTTTATTTCTTCTTCTAAACATGTGATTGTTTTTTGTGTATCACCACTGATGTCTTAAGCATCAAACACCAAGAACTGAGTCTCCATAAACTGGTGTTTTGGAAGATGAAATATATGTGGTCAGTTCTGTCTATGAAAACTTCTTTTGATGTGCAGCTACAGCAGCAAGCAGAAATCTGCAGCTGCAAGCAGAGGAGCAGAAATGGAAAATCCATATTTTATAGATTTATTTATTTATAGGAAATTCCTTGATTAAGCACTGCAGTCAACTCTGTCAGATGTACAAGTCACACTATGTGAGTGAAGGCTGAAGTGCTAATTCTTGCTTAGAGTTATTCTAAAACCAATTGTCACTTCTATCAGTTTAGTACACTAGCTTCTCTCAGCTGTCCTAAATGGGCAGTGAGGTAAATCCAACAAGATTCATCCAATCAGGGCAAAATGAATGAGTCAATGGTCAGAGACCAATTGCCTGAGATTTAACAAGGTGAGTCCTGCCCTTGGGTCACAACAACCCCTGCAGAGCTGCAGGCTGGGGAAGAGTGGCTGGATAGCAGCCCAGAGGAGAAGGATCTGGGGGTGCTGGTCAACAGCAGCTGAACATGAGCCAGGGTGTGCCCAGTGGCCACAAAGGCCCATGGAATCCTGGCTGAGTGGCCAGAGTGGCCAGCAGGAGCAGTGACTACTGTCCTGCCTGTAAATCTCATCTCCACAATAGACAGAGCCTCCTACTTATTTGGGCATAATAGAGGTTCCTTTACAGGTTTTAACACCCAAGTTTGTCCTGGTTAAGAAACCTAATTCAAAAAAATATTTAATAATCATTAAAACAGCATACATGATGGACTAAGTTCTGGAGAGTAAGCTGAAATTCAGCTCAGTCTCTTCAGCATTTCCTCCTGACAGAACTGGTGTTTTACCACTCTAGGAGCACAGCCTTCTGTGCTCAAGTATTGATTGTGCTAAGAAACTGGACAGATAATTTTTGTCTTCTGATTCTTGTAGCCTGGGACATATCTGAATGTAAAGATTTGCAACACAGGAGTTTGCCCACGCAGCTGAGAGTAGCAGTCTGATATGCACTCGAGTCACAGGTCATCAGTCTAGGGGACATCTACTGTGCAGTTGTGGTGGGCTGGCTTGGCTGGCCACCAGGTGTCCAGCAAGTCACCATATAAATCAAAGACAATTTAAGGAAGCAGCACTTTCGAGTTGGCTCTAGAAACATCTTTAATGTTAGCAGACAGCATCACACTGAATGTGGCAAGACTAAAATGAAAGAGTTAGTGAGCTGATGCTGGGATATGTACACCTTGACTTGTTATTCTACAGGACTGATGCCCAACTACCTCTTGAGATACAGCTCTGATAACTGTGTTGTTGGGTTGTATTAATTTTTTCACTATGTCCAACGTGCAGCCTGTAGGATGTGTGTGACTCTCAGGACAAATCAGTCACTTAGCCTCGCTCACCTTTTTTTTTTTTTTTTTTTTTTTTTTTTTTGACATTAAGAAATTTGAAACAGGCATTTGACTATATATGCATTTTATATCCCTAATGTTTCAAGGAAGCATGGGATTACAACATACACACAGACAAACTTCCTTTACTCTAATGAATAAGGAAAACAATATTTCCCAATGTAGGAAGGTCTCTGCTCAGCCAGTGCAGTGGAATTGTACTTGATGAGTAAAATTGTAAAGCAGCAATCTAAACAGCAGCTTCTTCCAAACAGTAATGCCACAATTAACAGAAGTGTTTCTCCATTCCCCTGCATATAGCCAATTGTGAAGACCACTTACAATACTGACATCTGATGACTTGCAGGCTAAACACAAAACAGTTATTCCATACTTTTGCATGAAGTAGAAGATAATTATTTTTGGAAATTTTATTAAGAGACCCAGAAGCTGCAGTAGTTTATGCTTCTACTGACACAGATATATCTGAGGCATCAGAAATGGTGGATAAAGGAACAGTTCAGTTTACATTTTCTTTCCACTCTGCTACTGCACAGAGCTGAGTCCCACTGTTCCTACAAAGTGATATTATCCTTACAGCTACTTGTGTCAGCCAAGCCATATGGACCATGCGTTTGAAGAATGACCTTGGTTTGGATTATATTTTCACAAAATTTTAAAAACAACAGGATCATTTCTTTTTGTTTATCTATTCCCTTGTTCAAATAAAAGAAGTTGAAATAATATGAAACATGTCGAGTTTTGTTATCAGTCGGACTAACTTACATAGGCATAGAACTATTCTAAGTATTTAGAGCCTTTAATTAGTATGTTTTCAGGAATGGAAATTTCTAATCTCCTTGGACTTTCAAGCAGATGTTTCTGAATTAAAATCATTCTATTTCAAAAGACATCACTGAGCTTATTATAATATTTAAATAATACAATCCTTTTGATCATGGTATTGTGACATACCTCAGACATCTTCATTGTTTGTGCTATTTCTTCAGAGCTCCAATGAAATATAATACTTTGCTGGCACTGAATCAAGTGGTTGTGCTAGGCACTGCTCTATATTATGCAGTGTTTATTAAAATCTGCTCTATAAACAATCTAAATCTATTATTATTACACAGGAGGTCTTTAAATTAATTTGTGCTGACAGAAAAACTACAAACTCTGACCTGCTTCAGCAGTTTGCCTGTGAAAGCAAGAGCAATTTTTCAAATGTTATATATAAAAAATAAAACTCTAAGTTTTATACTACCTGTTCCAGAAATTACATTTGTCGGGGGAAAATATTCCACCAGGACAGCACGTGTGACCAGGAAGAGGGTACCAGCTACATGAGAAAGGACTGGCCAGTTCACCTTGGTTCTACTTCAGCTTACATCTAACCTGTGCATACAATATTACAAATTATTACAGATCTGAGATTTCTTCTCACTCATGCTTTCAACGTTTTAAAACACTGTTGCCACAACTCTGCTAAAAAGGCACTCCTGAACTTACATTTGGATGCCTCCATTTTCCAGAAGAAGAAAATCTATTTTCTGAGTAAGAGGAGAAACAAAATTTTAGAAAGAAAAATGTTTATGTTTATTAGCTACTATCTCTTGATATGAGTCAAAATTCTTATGTGATAACAAATACATGAGAGGCTAAGTTTCATCTGAAATAAGCTTAATTCTCTCCCAAGTAGTCTGAGCCTTAATTCAATAAATATTTGTGTTTTGGTCAGCCTCAAAGGAATTTAGACATATGTGTCAATACTCTGCAGAAAAAGGTTGCTGTCCTGAATTTCTAGGATACTTTTTATTCTGTCTTATTTAGCAGCATTTTATTTTATTTACCAAAGCTGTTAAATTCAGATCTCGAGGCTAGAATGGGAAGAATGTGCACATATTAAATTTAGTCAAAAGGGGAATTGCACTGCAATACTCCAGACACCATCTTGAAAATAGAAAAATGCCTCCTAGGACATGAAGGCATCAATAATATCTGTCCTCTGTCACATGTATTTGTGTTTGCCAATGTATTTTATACAAAATGCATAATTAGCCCTTCAAAGCACATGGAACATAACATCTGTAATTTCTCCTTGCCTTCTTAAAATGAAAAGTATGAGCATATTCTTTCTGCTACTTCTAAAATTGAGAAATACAAGAAAGAGGTAATTTTACTGGAAAATACGTTGAGTATATCAATCTACCAAGAAGTTAAACAGAAAACTTTATTTACTCAAAATGCTCATTTAATAACAACATATTTTAAGCAGTCTGATAAACATCCTTGACTTTGAAAATCACCCAGCCAGTTATTCTTCAAGACCATTCATTTATCAATTGTTCTAGGCAACAGAAGACCCACATTTCTTATCAGTGAAAAGAGTGAAAACATATCTTGAGCAACATTTTAAAAAAATCCCAAAACCACAGACAATTCTACAGGCTGGGGTTCTTAGCTGGTTACTATCAAAGGCTGATTATCATTATCAATAAACTTGGCAAAATGATCTGAAATTATTTCATTTCTTCCTTGAAACCTCACTGGGTCCTTTGCTAACATCAAACTCAGGATGAATTTGTAGGGAGTAATGAAAAGGGATTTTGTAATTTATGAACAGAGAGGAGATCCATCCTTGAAACATATGCACAAACACATGGCCATGCCCCAGTGCGAATTTCAAGCAAACAGTATGTTTCATCAGAAACAGCCAGTTTGCTCATTTCTAGAGAACTGGCAGCCACTTTGACTTGCTGAAAGATCCAAAAAACATAATTTAAGTATTGCATTTAAAGTTAATCTAGCTAACAAAAAACAGGGATAAACTTTCCTAGACTAAAATTGTAAATTAGATGCAAATTGACAATAGGAGTGGAACTTTAATGAAGTACAGTATTCCTCACTGCTGAAGAAGTTAATTTGATGGTTAATGACATTCATTTACACATGGGTTCATTTGCTGACTTCCTCCAGTGCAATGGCACTAGCTACCCTGTTGGCAATCAGGAAGGAGGTTTTTATTTAACAAAAACCCTCATCTAAAATAATTAAGAACAAACAAAGGGGCGGGGGGGAAACCCTAAAATCAATGGTACTGACACTTTTGAATCTCCCCCAGTGAGCAGTGGAAAGTTTTAAGCAGAAAGACTGACCCTTGAGTAGTATTTCACTTCTCTAAAGGAAGTTTCTGGGATGCTCTAAGGGTACCCAGTGGCCTGCCTGGTGGGATGTCAGTGGGCACATGAGGTCTGTTGGTGGACCACCCTCAACCCTTTGGAGTAGGCTCAGCAACTGGTAGAGTGGAGGAACAAAGAGAGGAATCCAACATTAGAGTCAAAAATTCCCAGGCTTTCTCCCAAGTTAGGCCAATCATGACCTGCCTATTACAATTTTCTTCCAGCCATTCTATATAAGCACTAACAATGCATTCAACAAAGCTGTGACCAAGCCCTTAGTCTCTCTTGGCAGAGATCAAATCAATAGCACACCAAATAAATTAGTGAGTCAACAATGCAAATGGATTTCTCACTATATTAATGGCTTCACTATTGACTGTGCCCTACTTTATGCTGTTTCAATCATCTTCAGCAGTGAAGCTCCAACTTGCTCAGCTGCTTGGCTTCCCTACCAGAAAAGAACACAGAATTTATTAATATCTCTGTGAATTACATTGGATGTTGGACTGGTTTCCATGCTATATTATTTATTGTACATAGGATGAACAGGAACCTACTGGAACAGAGTTCGCAGCTGAGGAGAATTTAGTTTTTTACAGATGGTAACATCCATGTTTTGTAATTTTTTATTTGAAGAAAACAAAGGGAAGATTGAGAGAGAGGAAAAAAAAAAACCCTAAAAATGAGAAAGAGAAATACTTTTATTAGAGTATTATGAAAACATTTGCCACGCATATTTTGTTTCAAAGTATATTAACTGTAGAATACCAAGATCAGATAAACTACAGCATAAAAAGAGCACATTTGTTTTCTCTGTACTCAGCAGGATTATTCACATTTGTTGTTTCATCAGATATTATTAATATAATAAATTGCACATGTTACATGTTTGCCAACATTCCTAAATTAGTCTTCAAAGAAACGTCTAAATGATCTTCCACTATAAAGGGAAGAACATACTGAATGTACAGTGCATTAAAAATAACAGAGTGGCATCATAAATATCTGCATGCACATTCATTTTTGCTAACCCAATCTGCCTAGAGGTCTTTCACTCCCAGGGATCTCTAAATCCAAAATAGACCAATAGTGAGATATTTGCTCAGGAAGCCCGTGTTTTAAGTAATTCCATCTCTTTGATCAGCTGTATAAGTGAAAATATAAAATCAACGGTGGCAGAACAAACTTCAGCAAACAAAGCCCGGCCAGATGGGCAGGTGTTGAGAAATATTAGACTGCAGTTGTAGTGTTTAACTCCCTTGCAGGGTGATGAAAGAAAGGGTGTGTGTGTCACTGAAGGTGATGATAATAAATGTAATGAAAGTAATAATGAATCCCTACTGTATGTGTGCAATAGGCTTTGCCCTGGCTCATACCAAATCAGCTGTCACTCCAAATTACTCCTGAACACAGGTGTTTCTGAGGTAAGAACAATGGTTTGTACTTCTTTGTTACTCACACAAAAGAATATTAAAGCTGGTTTATAAATGAGAAGAAAGCCAAGACTGCTGTTCATGTTTGCTGATAGATGTACCTCGAGTGGCTGGGAGTTCTGATAGCTGCCATCCCTTCCATTATCCACAAATAGAAACTGTCCTGTATCAGGTATGACTGAACAGAGAGCAGGAATTCGATCCCAAACTACCACAGTTCACAGCACACTCTACAGCCCAAACTGGAGACAGTCTCTGAATATGAGTCTCATATTCACAATTTGAACGTGCTGTGTTCAGCACTCCATGCTTCACTCCCACTTGTCTCTTGGAGACAGTGAAACCAGTTGCAAGGACCTTCCACAGCTTTCACACAACCAGCTGCATGCACGAACTGTTTGAGTTTTGAAAAGTCAGGATAGAAGGTTTTATTTCATGTGCAATTCTTACTGAAAGAGTCAGGGAAAATTAATTAAAAGTCTGTTTATCAAATCCATGCAAATATATTATATTCATGGTAAATTTAACCAAAAAAAAAAAATCTTTCTGTGATTTTGATGCAGAACTATCACATATAGGAGTCATCTCCATAGGAGTAGGAACTGTGCTGAAGCTGAGCAGAAGTTATTTCATCTAAGTGTTGTAGTGAGAAGTTGGGCTTGTTGTCCAAGTACCCTTACTGCCAGTTGTGAAGTGGGGAGAGGCAAATCCTACCAGACAAACAAACTGTTAAAAACAGACATCTCATGAAAATGGAGTGAATGAAAATCAGGACACCTCTAACTTGACAGTATCTCCACCTAGCCAAGGTGACCAGTTGAGTCTATACAACTGTCTTCTAGATTCTTAAGGCAAAAAAGAAAAATATGTCTTTTTTAAATACTTTCACAGGAGCTAAAAATATGAGTGATGCCTTGAGGGACCATTATAGGTTTCCATATTGAACAAAAAAATTCCAGGAAATGTTCCTAGAGATGAACCTTTAAACATACCCACCATGGGATGGTTATTTTTCAACCTTGGCACTGTTTTGGCCTTTGCCAACACTTTCCCAGGTGATTTCCAAACACCAGCTCATACCAGAAATTGGCAGGAAGCAATACCAAAAGGTAGTTTGGATGTCAACATCCTGTTGTGAAAGATAAAAAGCATTCAAGAGTAGTGATGCAAACTGTGATATTCCAGCTGGCCTCATTGCTGAGGGGCTGCCCAAAGCACATCTGAATTATAATAGCTTTAGAGTAACTGAGGGAAAGCACTGAGAAGCACTAGGATTGCCTGTAAATGGACACACACTGGAGTATTACATCCAGTTCTTGTATCCCTGTTTCTCAAAAGAGGTGAAACATTGGCTGGGATGTGGAGGAGAGCCACAGAAATTATTGCAAACCTTGGAAAAGTGCCTTGCAATAGGAGAATAAAGGGGTTCAATCTGTTGAATTTAATAAAAACATCCAGCAATGATTCCAGTGATTACAGTGTGCAAGTATCAGCACTGGGAGAAAATACTGAGCAGGAACAGCAGCACTCCCATCTCACACAGATCAGCATAACGAGAGGTGACTGCCTGAAGTGAAAGCCAGGCAAACTCAGGCAAAACCCAAACCACACATTTTTCAGAGGGTGGGCTGTACTTCCAAAGGAAGTGATGGATTCTCCCAACTACTGATGGCTTTAGATCTTGACTGGACATCGTTCTAAAAGATAAGCCTAAGCCAAACACAGATTGCTGGACTAACTGGGTTAAATTAAATGTCTTGTGTCATTCAGAAAGTCAGACTAAATAATCCAAGGGCCTTTTTTGGCTTTAAAAAATCTATGGATCTATAAAATGAAATGGCATAACTCTGAATTCTAGTCCAAGAATAACACATTTTGATAAAATAAGGTTTCCACAGTCCAGTGCTGTGATAGCGGATACAATTCCAAAGGATCAGACTATCATTATAAAATTGGAAATGAATAAAGCATGATGACATGGTGATGTTAATAATACCAATTCCCCATGTGTTTATAGGGTCAGTCCATAAAAATTGCAGCAAAGTAGGTGGAATTTTCACAGTATAAAATTATTAAGACAAAATATGGTTCAGCTTTTTAGACCAGTCTCTGAATGTCATGGATATAAATCGAAAAATCACTTTTATCTATTAACATTTGAAGGAAGCAGGGCATTTTTTGGCTATGCTTATTGCACTCTTTGCAACCATTAAGGAGTTACAGGGCACCAGCCCAAGCACTGAAATTCAATCATCCACGCTGCTCAATAGTTCTGGCAGTTTCTGGCACAATTTTGGCTCTGGCCAATTAATACTTTTCGAAACAACTCCTTGCATCATTCAGGAATCAGCATGGGCCAAGGACACTCCTAGCAAGCAGTCTGGATGCACCTACACATCTTCTCGGAGAGAACAGGATATGGTAACATGAACATTGCCCCACAATCCCTTTCAAACTATGATTAAGGAAACAATACATTCTGGCTATAAATGCCCAGTAATACAGATACAGCCAGTCAGTTCAAAGCGTCAGCTGCTTTCCAGGAAAAGAGCTGAGCTCTCAATTCCTTCCCTATCTTCTACAAAAATATTTATACTATATATTTTTTAATTTCACATATGAGTTATATTGATCTATATCTAAGGCAAATCAGCAATTAACAAACTGTTCAACTGCAAATGGAATCACAGAATTAACTATTTGAAGTGACTTCTCAAGGCCAGATCCAATTAAGAGCCAAAAGTAACTAAAAATAAGGTACACTCAATAATTATATTTTAGAACTTTAGACTGAAGAGTGGAATTTCAATCCAAAATAAGAAACCTATTATGCACTGAGAGTTAGGCATTGTGGAAAACTCACTCAGAATACATTGACAAGGGAGATGTTGCATTATCTTGAGCATGGAAGAGCATCAGAATACCCACCTCTTCTTAGAATTTAAACACAAGATATAAGGGAATGCTTCTATTTACTGACAGTTTGGGATTTGCTTCTTGAGGCATAATTGTCTGGTTATTTTATTTCCAGATATAGCCATTCAAGGCTCTTTCTTTTGTATTACAGCACAAGAAAGCAGACTAATATTAATATAATTATGAAGTAGCTAGATTTGTTGCCTGATTAATGGGAATATCCTGATCTGGAGACAATTTTGGCTCAAGTTAAGAATTCCTTAACCACAAAACTACTGGTTACATCATACAGTTGACCTGCTAAAATAAAAAAAAATAAAAAATAAAAAAAAAAAGAAAAAAAAAAAAGAAGGGACCTTACAGGAGAAAATAAAATTACCATCAAGGCAAGGATACCAACCTAGGGCTGGATGCTCAGCACTCTGGTCCCATTTGAGCTATGTCTAAGTGTTGAATTAAATGGGCTAAAGCCCAAGTAGATCTGGAGTGAATAAAACCGTGAAGAGAATGAAAAGGAAACATCAAACTCAAGGAAAATGCTTAATATAGGTAAAGGCACAATGAATTTGGCACACCCTTTTCCATAATGCTGTTCTAATTTTAAACAACCTATTGTACTGTGCTGTTGATAGCCTTGTGTGAGCCATGGAGGGTTCAGCCAACTCAGCTGCATGATCAGTAAAGAGACAATGCTACCACACACAGGGTTATTTGGATTAGTGAATACCATACGCAAGTAAATCATCTGCCAGATGGCATCGGAAGAAAGCTGCAGCTCTCTCACTTTCATTTCCACAGCAGCAAACAATGTTCCGTGTTTAAAATAAACTCTTCCAGATGAGTAAAAGATAAACTTCGTGGAGCTTTTTTTCTTGGTCTTCTCTTTGACTTCAGCTTTTTTTTTCCTAAAATAAAAATTAACAAAAAAACCCAGAAAAAAACCCTCATCTACTCTTGATTGAGTTACATTAATGAAAAATCCCAGTTCAGACCACCGCAGTACAAAGCTGTCCCTCTAGGCAGCATCAAAATTCCATGCTATTTACTGAACAAAAGACAAAAATGAAATACAATATTTTCATTCATCAGCTTCTGTCAACAGAACCCCTAAAAATGAACACCTACCACATTAGGCCATTTCCTGTCATTTTATGGGTTTTCCACAGTGAAAGACTGTGCCGCTTTCTTGAAACATGAATTTTCATAATTTATGCAGCTTTAACCCTTTAAAACCATATTTAAAAAAAAGTATCTAGAATAAAAAAAACAGAACCTCCCACCAAAACCCAAATGAAGAAACAATAACTTTAATCCAAGTTTTTCAATTTCTCCTTTTGAGTTTTCAAGTTGCCTCTTTTGCCACTACAGATGAGCTTGTTATCTTAGTTATTCTAGTGGCCCAAGGCCCTAGTCTTATCTATGCTAATACAATTATTTCATAATACATCTTGCTATGTAAAGTAAGAATTTTTTAAAATTTTCCACTCACAGCAAAATTTTCTGGACAAAAAACCTCCATGAAGCAATTTTACTTTTTTTTTCCCCATATCTGTGATGATTCTTCTGAAACAGATCTAGGACTCAAGATTTTGGGGAGGGCAGACTGAAGGAAAATGAAGCTCTCTAGTCTTTTCCAAGTATTTTCAAAGCCAGGTGAGGTGTCAACTGGAACTGTCAATAATTTTTACCTGTAGGATCTCAGCCCTTCAGTGTAACAAATGGGTTGGTTGCACTGAGGCCATTTTCAATTTATTACGTTTTATTCATGACATACAGCTACAGTGTTGCATAAAATACCTATTCATTTACACTGGAGAAGGCATTTCTGTATAAAATGCTACCAAAACTACTTGTTGCAGTGCATGTTCCTTCTGAGCCTCCAGGTGTATCACTTGTCATTTTTGCAGGTGCTGTTCATGACCCCTTTCTTGAAGCATCCAGAAACACCCTGGCATTGCTTGTCTCCAGGGCAGATGGCATTTGGACAGGGGATGGTCATGCCATGACTTAGGAGGACCCAGGACACCAACTTACTCTTGGGGAAGGTAGCAACAGGACTTAGATAAACCTAAATAACATCAGTCATCATCAGACTTCAGTCCAAGTGGCAAACTGGAAGACATTAAACAATTGCAACGATAAGCTGGCATTTCTTTGGGGAAAAAACACATATTTCTGGAGAATGTTGCAGGATATTTAATATATGCATGGCACTGCTACTGCTGCTACCACCTCACCCCCATAATTTCACAATTTGTGAAGCATCTCTTTAAAAATGCAACACGTACACAGAAATGCATAAAGCCTCTTTTATCAAGCTTGAAAGAATCATCATCCAATTGGCTGTAAGGGTCCTTCTGCACAAACCTAAAGCTGAGAGATCAAGATCAGCAAAAATATTTAGATATCTGACTCCCAATGCTTTTAGTGGGATCATGATTCCAGATTGCTTGCTTTGCCCAAGAAGCAGACAGCATGAGATCTCAGCATCTTGATAAAGTGATTCAAGCACGTGATGGTCTCCGGAATCTTTCATGGCAAATAAGCTATCAATATTTTCCTTATACAGATTGACTTGGTTTCTTTCACATTACCTGAAGTGATCATTCTTAAATGTGAAAAGAAAGGACTCTAAATCTTATTTGATGATCATTGTGCCAGGCTTCCCACAAAAAAAGGAATTAGGAAAGCATTCCTTTCTCCATGTTACACAGGACACCTGGAATTAATTAACTTTTCTAATTAATTTCTCTGATCTGAATCCAGTTACAACAGGTGTGAGGTTGCTAGTGGTAGCTAAAGCTGTAAGGAGCTGTCATTTTCTGTTATGAGAAATAGCAGCACCATTCTGGGACAGATCAAAAATAATAATTCAACTGTGGAGGCCTCCCGGATCGTTTTGTAAGTCAATTACTTTCTAAATGATTAGTTTGGAAAAAGTTATGTGCAAAAGGGAACAGACCTTCCATTTAAAGTTATTTGTATGACTCTTGCAAGTTGTTTATTTTGTTTATAGCCTTAGGTGAAAAGAAATTAGGTCTGTTTGAAGTGGGAATTATTCACATTTTTCAGCAAAAGTATAATCATGCCACACATTCACAGGGCTCAGGCTTTGGAGCTTGTGAAGCACTCACTTAGTAGCAAGCTTAGGCAAACCAGGCAACTGCTGAAAAGAGGGGAGTTTAAATACTTCTGGTTTTATTGCATCATGGAAAAACTGATCATTTATCTAATTAAGATGGAGAATTTTTACTGGAGAACCCCCACTGGGTTTATAAGCTTGCCTGCTGTGTTGACTGCAGTAACTGAAAGAGCAGAGTTATCCCTTTGCCTGGGGATAGATGTTGGCTTTTGTGGCAAGGTAAGGAAGGTAAATTGGTGACAGATTCAGAGTGCTTTAAAAAAGTAAGTAACTCTCCCTTGGCTTAAACAGATGGAGCATATAAAATAAATACATGCAACTTCAATTTAGTTTGCTTGCAGAAACCTCAGCTAAAATACCTACATGTGAGAGGAATGTTAACACATGTGTGCAGGGAGAGCTGGCTGATAGCAAGGCCTGCAACTTAGAATGAAAATAAAGAAATAAAAAACCCCAAATCTTAAAATCTTGGTCTGTCAATGAGGGAAATTGGCTATTAAAGGTACTTTCAAAAGCACCACAGCCAAAGGTGAATAAATTGTAGTGAAGCAGTTAGAAAGGGGTCTCCTTAAGAAACTTGAAGTCTGTTTCTCTTGACCATTACACAGAGATGTTTCCTCCCCTCAGCTCTGTGTAAAGCAGACATTGGAAGTGGCTTTGGGCAGCTGATCAAGATCAGCAAAAATATTTAGATATCTGACTCCCAATGCTTTTAGTGGGATCATGATTCCAGATTGCTTGTTTTGCCCAAGAAGCAGACAGCATGAAATCTCAGCACCTTGATAAAGTGATTCATCCATTAATACTCTATTAAGGGTCCATTAAGGATTAGTCTACTCTGGAATGAGGCTGTAATTTAGTTATGATTACAGGAATGTAATCCCTTTCTGACCATGGTCATTAATTCAACGTTTCAAAAGAACAAAAAAAAGTACACAGTAGATGTACAAAGTGTGACCTGTTGCACACAACCAAGACTTCCTATTTTGCATCTCCTGTTTCTGTAGGAATCCACTTTTGAAGGCAAGTGCACATCCTATGGGGGTCATTCGGTCTGAAAATTACATATATATCTGCTCCTCAGGCAATTTCAGTGCAGTTGTTTACTGCAGGATTTTGAGGCTAATCATCTTCTCCATTGCCCGTCTTTGCATTCAAGGCTTTCCTTGCAAGAGATGTACACCCATTTGAGCAGAGGAACAATGCAGTAGTGTTTCTTTAGAATTTCTCCAGTCATATTGAAACACATACCTAAGTTTGGCTCAGCTTCTCTGTAACTCTTTACAGAGAAGTTAATGAATTTTTCATTCTTCAGCTACCTGCTAAAGGTGCTGCTTGCACATGGAGGGGGGAGGAGTGGAGCTGCCTGAGGGGAGCAATGTGAGGCCGGGGAACAGGAGGGGCCGTCCCCTCTCTGGGGAATTCCCCTGTGAGCTGCGGGGACCATCGGAGAGCTGGTTTAATGTGGACAGCTCGGGAAACCAATTAAAAAGTTATTTTGCTTTCATAAATCACATTGCTAAGGCGTATTTGCTCTCTTTGGCCTTCTGGCTGTAAGGCCGACAGCCTTGGCTCCGCTCGGCCCTGGCTCGGCTCGGCTCGGCCCCGGCCCGGCACTGGTTCTGCGGGAGCCCCTGGCTTGGCTTGGCTCTGGCACGGCTCCGGCACAGCCATGGCCCCTCCCTGGCCCTGGTGGCCCCTGGCTCGGTTCGGCTCAGCCTGGCTTGGCTCTGGCACGGCTCCGGCACAGCCATGGCCCCTCCCTGGCCCTGGTGGCCCCTGGCTCGGTTCGGCTCAGCCTGGCTTGGCTCTGGCACGGCTCCGGCACAGCCATGGCCCCTCCCTGGCCCTGGTGGCCCCTGGCTCGGTTCAGCCCGGCTCCCCTCTCCACACAGCATGGCCAAGCGGGGAGGATGAGGGAGCCATCAAAGGATCTCCCTTTCCCCCTCCTTTCCCCGCCCCACCATTCTGTCAGAAGAGGCCTCCAGCTGCCCACCTGGCTTCTTCACGATGTGGATACAATTTTAACTCTTTTTTTAATGCCTGGATAAGATTCTCCATCCCCTGAGCTCCCCTGAATGAGAAGAAATAAAGCATGGAGTCCACAGAAGTCAGTGAAATGAAGTTCCTGATGGGATGAGATTGAAAAGATGCCAACTGATAAGTAGCTGAAAACCTTTTTTGTAGAGGTATAAGGGGACTGTGACTACACTAAAATTCCTTTAAACTGTGAAATATACTTGGGGAGGTTTGGGTGCTTGAGAAGAACTTCTTGCCTCAGGGAAATGGAGCTCTCTGTTTTGGAACTGGAATATGAACAGAGACATTTGATAGAGAAGGCGATGAAGAGAATTTTGTTTTTCAGCAGCCTGCCTTTAAAAGTAGTACCCCATGTGTGCATCATCACCCATAACACGGTTTTGGAAGGACTGTGGGAATGGAGGAAAATTCATTGTTCTGTAGGTCCAGGCAGATGCAGACTGTGAAGGTGAAGACACCCCCTAAGCCTAAATCAAAAATGGGACTTTTCTCTCTTAAGTGAACTGAAATGATTATTTAAATAGATAACTGGCTGAAGTGTTCTCTGTATATTGTTGTTAAGGAATGTGGAATGAAGGGAGGAGGGAATAATCTAGAAATCTTATTCTGAATTATTTCCGTGTTATTAATAAATCTCTTCTTATATCCTTTTAAGTTTTAAGCCTGCGTCATCTTTACTCCTAAATCCTATCTCTAAAATAAATTAAATATATTAAAATTGACAAAACCCAAGTCATACCATGACACAGCCATTTACAAGTGTTTTAAATTAAAATGTGAAAATTAAAATTGAAGATCAAAGCAGGACTTCTTTAAGTGTGTAGCACTATTCCCTCTGCATCACTTAGAGAACTCTATTCAACACTCACAGTGTGCTTTGACAACACATCCACTTCTACACCTTGCCTTACAGTGAATAGTGCAAAGTTCAGCCTATTATATGGTTTTACAAACCTGCTCTTCTTTGTAGCTTCCATTCTGATTTTCTGGAATGCTGCTTTCTGCCCCACCCAAGTCACTTGCCCAGTACCGACTCTTGCTGGAGAATGGGAAGGCAAGATCCAGTCCCCTCAAGTTTAAAAGCTAAAGTATATGGAGAGTCTGAGTAAACAATCAGAGAAAGAATTTAAAAAATTTAGCAGGTCACCACCTGGACTGCAGAACTGATGTATTTGTAACTAAGGAACTATTGAATAAATCATTTATTATTGATTCTCCTCCAAGTAATAGCAACATAGATCACTCTAAACCATACTTATACTATACACCTAACTATTAGAACTTTTAAATAATGTAGACCAAAACAAAAAGGCATAAATATTAAATAAGTTATATGGATTTAAAAAAAAAAAGTCAGTACAGACTCACTCAATACTCATGTATTTCTTTGGAGCCCATTTTATTTCTACCAACTCCACACCACAGGCTCCCTAAACCAACACACAGGTTCATCTGCTTTGAAACAAAGCACTCTATCAAGGCTGCCAGTTTCTGATACATCTCCCACAATAAAAGAATGAATGCTATGTCTTCTTTTTAAAAGATTTTATTAAAGAATATTCAGTCAGCTGTATGAGACATTTATGGAACCTCATTACTGAGTTAAAGTGCCATCAGTCAAGCCAAACACACTGAGAAGCTTATTCTCCTCGGTCTAATTTGCATGAGGTCTTACACAGTTCATGCCATGCAAAGCCCCATCAAGACCATTATACATTTTGTAACTACCCTTTGAATGAAACCCAAGGTTTCAAGAAACAGCAAGTTCAATACACATGAAAATAAAAATACAGCTTGCACAACCAAGTTTACTTACACACTGAACAGCAGCAACATCACTAAAAATAGCTGTCTTTGTGCTTCACAGCAAAACTGTGCACGGCTCAAGGATTTTGTTCACTGAACCATGGGGCTGACAAGCCTTTGAAAGGCACTCAGAGGCCTCAACAATTACAGTGCAAGATATCAGGAAAACTCTTTATTACATTTGTCATTGTGATGGCTCAAAAAAAAACCCTATTATTAAGATTTATTTTCAAATAATTTTTCCAGAAATTCACCATCAGTACCCTGCATTGTCCAGCCAGACTACAAGTAATGACAAATACGCATATATATTGCAAAACTCACTTCTGCCTAATTTTTATTTGTAAAACAAAAGTTTCTAGGGCAGATTTAATCAGAAATTATATTCACACCCACAAATTTTATTTCAGTTTTTTCCTAAATGCTTGTGCCTATTGAAGATTGTCTTTCATTTCAAAACAGACTTCCAACATAAATCACTCTCTTATTTCATACTTGCTGAGCAAAATTCTGTATTCCCACAGCATTTAAAGTGAGAATTTCACTGTTGGCAAAATGAACTGCATAGCTATCTGCATTTTTTTTTTTGCAGACACTCCCTGGCACTTACTTCAGTAAGCCAACCATCACTTCACTGATATCCCACAATTTTCTTGCAACCAAGTCATCCATGGCTTTGGGCAGAAGTTCTTCCTCTTTGCAGTCTCCAAAATACTTTCCTGACACGCCTTCGACATCAGGAGAAGAGGCCAAGTAAATGGATGTCTGGGCTCCTTCCAGAGGCGTTTTGAAGAAAGCCCATGACACCAAGTTGAATAGAGGCTTGGCCAGCAAAGGAATATTCACATGTCTGCCTAGATTTGTTCTGACAATCCCAGGATGAAGTGAGTTGACAGTGACTCCTGTCCCTTCCAACCGACGGGCAAGCTCCCTGGCAAATAATATGTTTGCCAGTTTACTTCGGCTGTAACAAAAGCTTTTATTGTAGCTTATTTCACTGTTCAAGTCTTCAAAGTTGATCTCTCCGTATTTGTAAAGCTTTGATGACACTACAACAATCCTGCTCGGGGCAGAATTTTTGAGAAGGCCCAGAAGAAGGTTGGTGAGCAAGAAGTGGCCCAAGTGGTTTACACCAAATTGCATCTCAAAACCGTCCTCTGTCTTCATGTATGGACACTGGAATATCCCTGCATTATTTATCAGAACATCCAGCCTTGACTCTTCCTTTAAAGAGAAAAGAAAAAGAATAATTCAGTTTTAGAACTCCCATGTGTAACATTATGCTTCAATTTCTCATTGGGCATTGTTAAAAAAGAAACAATTTCATTTCTAGTTTTTTGAATCGTAGCTTTCTGACACTCTCATAAAGCACTGTTAGGAAAAAAAACACCTTTAAGTTGAACTACCAGTAAACTGCACTTGACCCCAGAAGAATGTAAGTAGGTCTGCATCAATTTCTATTGCAAGCAAAAAACACAACCATCAACTTCTCCAGGAGCAGCTTTTCTTATAGCAATTCAGTGCTAAATTACCTATGTGATGCATTTTTTTCCTTTTAAAAAAGCAACCTGTCTTTTGCACTGCACGAGGACACACATTAATTTATGGCAAATTTCTTCAATAGCAGAGGGATCTAGTGTGCAAAAGACATCCAAGCATGGAATACAAGGTGTTAGCATAAGGAATTAACCTCAGAGCTGAAGGGGAAACCATTACACTGTAGACCCATCATCTCACTAGGAAGATATGAAAAACTCTGCCAAATTTTTTTTTTTCATGATTTTAAACTTGCCTTACTTTAAAACCAGTACACATCACTCTGCTGCTGGGTGAGAACTATGGAGCAGGATTCACAGAAAAGTAACACTCACATTTCACATAATCTGAGTCCAATAGATCAACCCAGAAACTAGGGAACAGAGTCTCTATGAGGTGCTCAGCACATGAGATTTGATGGATCAGTATTCTGGTCCAAAAATCAGACTGAAGGATGTATGCACACTCTCCAGACTTAGAAAATATAGGCAGTTAACAGAGAGGTGGCATTGATAATTTAGATATATGCATCATGCACTTCATGCTCCAGAATCCTCTCAAAAATTAAAGAGCTCTCCAATTTATCCAAAATTTTAATTAACAAAAAAAAATAAACTAAGCTGCATAAATAAACTCTGAATTCAACTCTCACCCACCTCTAACAAAAGACTGTGAAAGCATAATTTATGCTTGCATGAATCAAAGGCAAAAGTATTCATTTTCTCTAAGAGCACTGGGAGTTTTCTTTGTTTTTAATTCTTTAAATCCAATGCAGAGAAAATCTAGGGCTATTTTGATGATAAAAATAGAGAGCCTCATAGATGAATTTCCCTTTTATTTCACTGCTATTAGCAGCAAAGATACAAAGAGCAAACCCCAAATCTGCACTTGGCATTCAGTTAAAGGTGCTGGCATCCGAACACTCAAAACTTCCAAGTACTTCAATCTCAGAGTGATTTCCATGGAACTTGTGGCTTTATATAATTGGGATCCAAAGAGCACCAAACTCACTTCTCCTCTTCACTCAAAGGGACACAATGGTCAGTCACCATCACTAAATCAGGACAGGAGTGAAGGACTGACTGCAGATCTGCTCACTGAAATGATCCTTTTTTCTTCTTTAGAGAAAACATCTGACTGGAGGATTTATTTTGCAAGACTTAACACTTCAAGAAGCAAGACCTCCACATGTGCTGTTCTGTGAAATTCCTACACGTAATAATCTAGAGTGATGCAATCAATTCCAAGCAGGCAGCAACTACAGCCAAGTGCAGCAGAGTGCACAAAACACTATGATGGGCAGTGCTATTCCTTGTAGCCTCTTGTACTTTCTCCATCTTCCCATGGAACCCTCCAGCATCTAAGTCTTTTATTTTTTTTCACAGAGACTAAGGAGCAAGAGATATAACCACTATCAGCCATGCAAAGTATAGCTCCCACAAGTAGGCTAAGCAGTGGGAGTGCACTGTCTCCTCATCCTGCCAGTGTTTACATCTTCTTTATGTCCCCAAAACACCACAAGAACCCCCAAACAAATCCCAAAATAACAACTCCAAAAAGGACTCACAGACAGGGAAGGTAAATAACATAAACTTGGACAGAAAAGCTCTTGAAAATATCTCTTAAGCTTACATCCCTTGTCCTTCAGGTGCATACAAGTTATAATGCAGGCATGAGCAATATTCTGAAGATAGCACACTCTCTTTTAATCTATTTCTCACTTAAGAGCCACTCTGATACTTTGTACTATAAAAGACATAATTTGTGAAAGTTAAACACTATGTCTATTTCTCTTTTTCTGGTGTGTGCTTATTATACAAATAATTGCAGAAATTATACAAATTTTATATCCTCTCAGATATGCAGGTTTTCCCACAACATTGAAGCAAGATTAGACCTTATCACTGGATTCATATATATATACATATGTATATGTGTACATATATGTATATATATATATATATATATAGACTACAAAGTGCCCAACTAGAGAAAAACTCGACACTTAATTTTTAGAAAAGCAGTTTTAAAATTAATGCAATATAGTCCTTGCTTTCTTCCCCTGAACATCTTTTAAGTACTTAACAAGCACATTTCTGAGCAGCAGAACTTACTAAGCCTGGCTTTCCATAACTTTGGGCCTCATGACTTGAGAAGCTAGATGTGGTGAGATCAAAGTCCTAAAAGATGCTTTTTGTGGGAATGAAATAATGCCTCCAACAGTGCTTCCCTCTGCTCTACACATCTAGTGGCATTCCTGTCAGGCAAAGCAACTGGATATCCCGTTCTCCTTAAACTCAGGTTTTCAGGCAATCTGCAAAAACTTTATATATTCAAAAATGGCTATTGACTAGATTCTGCTGGTGGTGGGTGAAAGATTTAAATCCTTGAGGGATATGCAACCTAAGGAGGCAGCAGAATGATATCTGGAGCATGGCAGCAGTGCACCTGTCAACTTTTACCTTTCTGGTAGCAAAGCTGACCTGTAACACTAATTTAAACCAACAAAGGTTAAACTAGTTAATTCAGAGAGAAAGGAAGAAAAATCATTTATCTCATACAGAAACAAACATTTTCTTCCCAGAAGATCTAAAATATTTTAAACCAAAACAGACCAAACTATCACAACGTCCACGCTTCCACGAGCTAATTCACGGCCAATTTGCTTGTACCCTCCTCCCAAACCCTGCGGTGACCTCAGCGCCTTCCCCAGCGCCCCGAGCGCGCTGCGGGCAGCGAACAGCCGGTCCAGGGCGCACAGAAACCCGGGCAGCACCGGGAGCGCCGCCAGCCGTGCCCGCCGTGCCCTCTCCGGGCCCGGGGCGACCCGCGGCCCGGCCGTACCTGCAGGACGCGGTGGCAGAAGGCGCGCACGGAGCGCAGCGAGGCCAGGTCCAGCTCTCGGACCACCAGCTCGCCCGCGCCGTCCGCCCGCTCGCCCACCTCGGCCCGGATCTCGCGGGCCGCCCGCTCGGCCCGCGCCCGGTCGCGGCAGCCCATGATGACGCGGGCCCGCATCCGCAGCAGCTCGGCCGCCGCCGCCCGGCCCAGCCCGCTGTTGGCGCCGGTGATGATGACGGTCTTGCCCCGCATGGAGCCCCCGCGCCCGGGCCCGGGCCGCGCCGCGCCCCGCAGCCAGCGCCAGGCGGCCACCAGCAGCCCCGCGCCCAGCGCCAGCGCCGGCAGCGCCGCGGCCATGCCGGCGCCGCGCGGGGCCTGCTGGGGCTTGTGGTCCCCGAGCGGCTCCGAGCCTGCGCGCTGCCCGCCGGGCGCAGCGCTGACGGGACGGGACGGGACGGGACGGGACGGGACGGGACGGGCCGTGTGTCCGCAGCACAGCGCTGATGGGATGGAATGGGATGGGACGGGACGGGACGGGATGGGATGGGCCGTGTGCCCGCAGCACAGCTCTGACCTGACGGGATGGGGCTGCGACACTTCAGGGCTCTGCTGCGCGTCCTTGGGACCGCCACAGGCAGGGGAGTTGGGCGGAGAGAATGGGGTTCAACACGGGAGAGTGTAGGGTCCTGCACCTGGTGGGGAATAACCCCAAGTACCAGCACAGGTTGGGGGCTGATTGAACCTCTTTATGTTGGCACTGAAGCTCTTGGGCCGCCCCTCAGGTCTGCCAGCTTTGTTTTGAATCCTTAACCCAAAATCTGTTTTCAGTCTCGATTTCATGTCCTGTTTCCAGACACTGTTACTGTTTGCAGACCGTGATGATCCCAGCCAGGGCAGCATCAGGGAGTCAGGAGTAGCCACTGTGGTTCCCCTACTCCAAATCCTTTTCACCCTAGCCATTAAAGAGTCAGTAGTAGAAATGTACAGAGAGAAAATTAAGAGGTAACCGAATTTTGATCAAGAGCAATGTAAGTTTAAAAAAAGAAAAAAAAAAAAAGTGTTTAATAACAAAAGAGAACATGGTACTGGAGTTCAGTGCAGATTTAGGGATAAGATAGTGACAAAGAGAATGGAACAACATAGATTAAGAGAAGTTTGTGATGAGGACCTAGGGGCTGGCATGCAGGGGAATAGAGTACAGTGAGACAATATTCTGTGGGGGGGACAAGGAACAAGCTTGACTTGGCTGATAAGGAGCATGACTGTCCTGAGTCAAGACCTGGAACATTTAGGGAAATGGCTAAGAAACCCAAGAGGAACCCCATGAGCCTTTAATCAGGTTTCTTGTGGCTTGTCTGGACATGACAACCATTTGCAATAACAAGCTGCCCTTGGTGCTCCCTGCAGGCTGGCACATGGCTGCTCTGTTCTGGGGCTGACCTCAGCACGCGTTACAGCAGCAGAAACAGCACATTCTTCTAAAAGTGCCCTTACCCCGACTGTGACTTTTCTGATTGTCTCTCACACTTCTGAGGCAGTTTGAGGGCTCTATAGGCAGCACCACATCTAAACACTCTGGATTTGTTGACAGACCTCTTCTGTCTTTGTCTTCACCACAGAAGACACTCTCTTCGTTCTCAGCCCTTCACTCCATTGTGAGTAACCTCATGGGTACACCAAAGGGTGCTTTAGCCAGGCCACACCATTGCATCTGCATATGAAATGTGGATTTTGACATCCTTGGTGGTGTAAGAGCCATGTTGGGGTGTTCTTCCATATGTTCTTCTCATAGTGTACTGGGAGGCGTTGCAGCCACGCCCAGTCAAGGACCATGAGGAAGGAAAGACTGTTTGCCAACAAGATGTCAAAATAGGAGAACCAGGAAACACCCTGTTAGAAGAACAGATTCATTATGTAAGAAATTATCTTGGTAGGAGCTGAAAAATCTGCTGTTCATCACCTGGCCATGAGGACTCTGGCAGTCATCTCTGATGCCCCTAGTTAGAAGGCTGCAGATGTGTCGGAGAGGGCACTGCCTCGAGGGTGCTGCCTGTGTTTGTTGATGTCAGTCCAGCCTTCAGTGCAAGAAACACTGTGGTCAGGAGCTCATGGTGATCAAACACTGCTCATGTAGGCAAGAGTTATGTGTGCATCCAGATGCTGGTCCCAGATACTCAGCATGATAACTGGAAATTATTTCTTCTGACATTGACCTGCTCCACAGATTTCTGTATCCCTCTATTGCAGTCAAGGTTGTGTTTAGCAACACTGCAGGCCAGTGCAGATTAAACCATCTGGCACAGGAGTGTGAGGGGGCACCTGAGGATTCTCCTCAGGATGTAGGACCCCTCTGAATCCCACATCCTCAGAGCAGATCACGGTCCAGAATGCATGTTGGGAGACATGTGATGATGGCCATCTCCAAATCTTTGATCTGAAATACATTATATTTTGACTCCTCCAGATGACATGCTAGCCTGGAAATTGAAACAGTGTCTTAAAGATAGGAAGGAAGTGGGAACAGGGATTTATGACATCGTGATAAGTGGTGGGAAATAAACTCTGCTCTGTAAACAAACAAACAAACAGAAATCTGAAGTCACCTTCAGAATCTTATTTCTAACATTTTTCTCCACAGGGATTGGTAGCAGTTGGAGACATTCTCATTTGTCTTATTATATTTCAGTATAGTGCAGGAACCTGGAAGGTAAGAAAATAACAACTGGGTTTTCCTGACAGAGTTCTGTTTCCACACAGAATTCATCTGTTATTATTAAGCCTCCTCCAGATTTTGTCTAGGTTGACAGTTTCTTTTTCATGAGTCTGTCTTCCAGTGTTGTAAACAGGCTGATAAAGGACAGTTCTCTCTATCCCCTGCTGAAAAACATTTCTGTTATTTTAACTGTAACTGGCTTAGTGTTGCCAGGGCATAAACTCATGGTAGCCTGATAAGCGTGAGAAGCAAGACATTTTTTGTTGTGTTTTGTGGTTGTTGTTGCTTGTTTGTTTTGTTTTGTGGACTGGAATGCTATTAGGAGACAATTCTCTTCTATGTCTACAAAAATAGAAAACACTTTCCCCTCAGCTCCCATCCCACTTCACAGAATTTTCTTGAGAAAGATTATTTCAGTCCACTAGCCAAGCTGTGCCTTGGAGCAGAAGAAAATAATTTTAACAGGCAGAGGCTGCTTGGCATGCCTGATTCTCCCCAAACATCCAGATTAGACTGGAAGGTACTTGCATAAACTAGTGAGGCTCCACTCCCCCACCATGCAGCCAGCTGAATATGCAGAGAAGCAGCCCTTGAGCCTGGGACAGTTGCCTGACAATTAAAAGACAGTGTATGATCTAAAACATCTAAGGGCATTTTGCTCAACTAATTTAAGAAGAGTGATTGTGGGCCTTAACATCTTCTGAACTTTAATGTCAATTTGAATCTTGTGACTAAGAATGTAAATTCTACTATGTAAATTTGTGAGCTCTTTTCACACATCCCTTAGTACTCTCAGGAGGACACTGCAAGAGAGAGTCCCCTGGTACTGTGTGTGCACAGATCAAAAAAGACTTGGTGTCCTGGCCTGTAGGTTTCATTCCTGCTGTAGGCGGATGGTTCATTGGAAATAAAGGCAAACATAATGGACCACATGACTCAACTTCCAATTCATATGCATGCTTAACTTGTCAGATAAGCATTTTGCATGCTTACCCTGTCAGGTGTGAGACTCACCTCTGCATTCCTAAAGGGATTAAGGATCGATCCCATTAACCTTTTCATTATCAAGATGTAATTGTTCAGTGAGAGTCAAATGCTGGTTTTATTTCCTGCACTCAATCTCTACAGCTCTAACAATGCATGGATGAAAAACAGCTGATACATGTTCTGCTTCAAAAAGGCAGGACTGGTCTTTCTGAAATTTGCAGCCATGCTTTTGTGGTGAAGGTACTCACACAATTTACATTATACACAGCTAAGGAATATTTTTTAATTCCTTGCAGACTCTGAGCTCTCACATAAAAACATCTGCTAATAACATTTTTCATAATCTCCATTGGGTGAGGTAACTCTATCCCATCCTGGCAGACAATGGCCAGGCCTCAGTTAATTCATGCCTTCCTCACCTCCTGGCTGGGCTGGGAAATGTGATACATTTTGGGCACCAAGCCTTTAGCACATATGAAGCTCCAAGTACATGAGAAATCTGCAGTGCATCCCATCAACATCACATACTGGTGTGAACACTTGAAAACCTTTCCAATGGTCTCTATTCATGTTCCATGCAGCATCAAGGCTTTTGCCTTTGCTTCCAAAGAACTTTGTGGCTTGGAACCAGAACATTAAAATGATTGCCTACATTCCTGGGAGGGAAACCATAATGATGCTTTCTGCAGTAACAGGACAGTTTGTCTGGACAGAGGAGACCAAACTTCCAGAGGCTAACATGAGATTCTAGGCCAAATTCCCCCAAGAACCAAGATTATGACAAGCTTGCTTCACCATTTCTACTCCCACAGCAAAGCACATTATTTTGGTTTTGTCTCTGCTGGTATGAGTATATGACAACAATAAATAATAAAACAGGACAGTTGCTCCATTAGGGAAAGAAAACAAACACTACTTGACAGATGTTAGTAGTGTCAATTTGGGTATCACTTAGTTACATGGATAACAATGAGATACAGGAATTTAGCATAGAACTATGGTGCAAATATGAAGTTATGTAGTGACAGGCACCTGTCCCCTGGAAACTCATTGGAAATTGCTGAGTTCACATAGAACACAGAACAGTTCTAAATCTTAAGGGAATCTAGTTAAGAAGAAAGTAGTTCCATGAACAGCATTATTTCCAGGTAGATTACCTGCCCCTATGAAGGTGTGCTCTAAAGCTTCAGCCTTTGTCCCAGCCAAGATACTCACAGAATCTCAGACTTCTACCCAGCTCTGTGAAGTATATTGGGTCAAGGTGAAACCTCTAGATCTCAGATTTGACTGAAAGTGATCACTCCTGGTTCTAAACATCAGGAACATTCTGAATACACAAACTCTGCTGAGGAAATTATGCTGAAACCTCTACATTAAAAAATAACAATGTTCTGTAAAGCCAGCTTTATTAAGATAACAATATAGAAAAATATGTGTAAACATGACCAAATACACTAGTATTTTACTAGAAGCAAAAGCCATGTGGTGACAGACCTACTGAACACATACTTAACCAGCAAAACAAGTTAAATGTAAACTGTGCATTTGGGAACCTCAGAAATAACTATCAAGAACCAGCATTGCAGCATGAAGTTTCTTATAAATAACCCGTCAACAATTTTTTTGATAAAATATAACTTCTATCTCTCAGAATATATCTTTAGCTATAAAAACAGTACAAATCTTCTGCTAAAATCAAAACCACAGTGTTAGGTACAGACAGGTAAAAAAACTAAACTGCTTACAAATTATATTAAAATAACTCTATTAAAAACTTACCAATATTAAAAATACTTCCTTTAAAGGCTGTTCTAGCCAGAAGTACAATCTTTAAACACAGTGCTCACAATACATAAATGCAGAGGTTTTCAGATGTAACTATTGGTAGATTAGAGGCTGGCTGAGTTAAGAACCTTATCCTTAATGGCACCTTCCAGTCATGTAGATTTTTGGTACTTCTGAGCAATGCCATAGGGGACGTGTGCAGCTATGGTGCCTAATTTCTGTGCCCCTTCAATGTGGAACATCTGGTCATCAAAGAAAATGTGAGGGCGGATTTTCACCAGGACTGGTCCTTTAGGTGCTCCTGCTAGGAACAGTGCCTCATCAATCTCCAGACCCCAGCTACGGAGAGTCTTCAGCACTCTGGCTCCAGAGCTCGCCGCACTTCTGGCTGTGACCAGGTAGGTCCTTATAGGACAATTTAATCGTTCGTTTTTTGCATAGAACTTCTTCTGGAGTTTCCCCAGGTCTTCCAGAAAACCCTTCAAAGGACCCTGAGTATGAAATGCCAGAAGCATAGTTGGTATATGTCCACAGTTCCCCAAATTATTATTTTGCTTTCTTCCAAACTGCCAGTTACAAACAGAATTCCTCTTCCTAATGCTGTGCTACTCTGCAAATTCTCCATGTAACATCTCTGTATCCTCACTAGGAATTTAAACACTGGAAAGAAGTTAAAACCATAACACTATATGGTAGGATCAGTGGGAAAATAATTTTCACTAAGGCTTACAAGACCTCTTACAATATTAACTTTTAACCATAGTCTTTAATAAAATTTTCATTGAAAACACAGAAACATTTTTACTATGAACCATGAGCTGTCATTCTTTTTTTTCTGCACAAAAAAACAGAAGACCTAATTACAAAGCCATCAATGAACTCTTTCCAGACTAATGACTATACTCCAATTAATAGAAACAGATGACAGTTTTGTTCAAATTGCAATATATTGCACTGTCCAGTACTTTCATCAATAAAGCTTTTATTCTGAGTTTGCATTTTTTAAACAATATCAGAATTGGTCCTTCAGTTTAATCTAATGTTAAAATATTTGTGTTTTTAGTGATGAAAGTCATCAGATTTTTTGGAAACTCCCTTTAAACAAGAAATTCAAGAAATACAAACCTGTGCAAGAGGCTTATTTTCATTCAGCTGTTCATGTTCAAAAAATCTGTCTAATCCTTGCTGTTTGAAAATCTGTTCTGATTCATCAGAAAAGATAACAGCATCCCCATCAAAAGCCACCCTCAGCTGTGTATCAGAGTAAACAACGTCTTTGTTGGCAGTGAACATTGTAGCTGATGCAATGCCTGAAAATAGATCAGAGACCCTCAGTTAGCATGTTCTGCTAAGTCAGTCATTAAACCATCAGCAGTTTGGATCCAACAACTTATTGGTGGTGACACATATATGGTGAGCACACAAAAGCTAATTAGAGATGGCTTTTCTGTAACACAAATGCATGGAAGCTATCCCATAGCCAAAACTTCTTGGACATGCTTCCTTCCACTTTCATATAAGACTATATAAAAATGGTCCTCAAGCTGTGCTGCAAATGAGCAAAAAGCAGGAAATCCCAAGGAGACCAATCAATCAAAGTATTTGTTACTTTTTAACTCCTTAGGAGACACAGAAGCTGCATTTTTAAGTCATACCAAGAAGATGATGCTATCCAAACAGAAGCTGAATGGAGATGGGGGTTTTCTTCCTTGTTGAAGGGAAGAAGACAAAGGAGTAGGGTGATTAAGCTGTCAGTATTAACAGACTGAAGGCTCAGAGAGGAACAATGTCACATGATTTGATTTGGCTGAGTAAAAATAAGTGGTAACTTTGCACCATACAAAGTGATGACTTTCTGCATTTGATGAAGCAGCACTACTTTCTGTGAAAGACACACTATATATATATATAATTTTTGAACAAGCTTAACAAAGATAATAAAAGATATCAACGGATAACAAAAGAAAGTAAATTCAAACCTGCTTCTATAGCTTCCTGCACTTTGTCACAATCTGCTGAGAGGTACAGGTTTGTGAGGTATGCAGTCAGGTAACCAATGGGGCTCTCTCCTCCCGTCATACAGAAACGTTCAATTGTTAAGCCTAAAGAACAGCACAAGGTGAAAGGAAACTGCTAAAGGATAATGTAGCCTAGCTTACAGTAAACTTAAAAAAAAGAAAATATGTTTATTTTATTTCAACAAGTTACACAACTTCAAACAATTAGAACATTCCATCAGTCTATCCTCACTGAGAATTTAGGGGGGAAAATTCCCTCTAAGACAGCAGAGTAACTGCTGTGAAGATGTACGTGTAGGGAGCATAGACACCAAATATCAAAATGTTTAATGTTAAACTTCTCAGAAGTTATGGTTCATGCCTAACTAATCTAGAGCACTGGACCAAATTCTGTCCAATACTGTTTCACTTATGCTGACACCCAAAAATAAATATCCAAGAAGCTGCTTTTCCCAAAATCAGAACAGGAAAAATAAAATTAACTCACATTATTATGTAACAGCTGGCATTACACATCAGTAATTATTTTATTTACCATAGTGATTGATGCTGTTTATGAGCCTCACTCCCACCTGGGCATGGTTATTAGTCATCAGGACAATGTCAAACCGTTCTTCATCATCAGGGTACAGCTCTAGAAGCCGGGCATTGACACGCTCCAGCGCCTGCAGGTTGGAAACGTGCAAGTCAGCAGACAAGAGGAGAGTGCTTCCTTTCTTAGTCACTGCAGTTCTAGTGACAGGATTGTCTTAAAGGAGGCTGTAAGATAGCTGATTCATTGACTCATTTCTGCTTTGTTGCCCCCAGCAACCATTTGGCTAGGTTCATTTGAAAGGAAGCAAGTAATTTTTTTTTTTTTTTTTAAGGTATGGAATTTACTTGGGCTGATTTACTGACACAGTTCAAGTTATCCAAAAATCACATCCTGCCAGCACGGTTAGTTTGAGAATTTCTAATTGCAGCAATGAATGAGACAGATTTTGATTTGAGATCTCTTCAAAGATAATTGGCCAACATGTTATACCCACAGTCTGACATTCTTAATTCTCTGACCTTTCATCTGCTCATCTCTGTATCCAACTATTCTCCTATTTAGAATTTCATCTTGACCCTTGAACGGAATTTTTTGGGATTACAGCAACAAAATCAGAAATGAATCACCGAATGATTTTTATTATGGTGCTTTAAAAAGTCAGGCCAGTTGTTCAGGGCTAAAATACAGATTTCATAATTAAATTCTGGAAATCTCACTTTAAAAAGCTATGTTATTGTGAGATTGTGCTTAAAAAGATTCTAAGTTAGAGTCTGGTATAAGGCCTAGAAAAAAATTCTAGTATGTGGTCATAACTCACTTCTATTGTTAATACTCTACTACACTGGCACTTTTCTTAAATTATTAGAGAATAAGTGTACGTGGAGGAGGGGATTCCATTTTTTGTCCAGTGTCTTTATACTTTGCAGTCTAAGGACACCCTGGCCTGTGATTACAATTCTTAAGTGTTACAAGCATGAGATAAAAACTTTCAAGTTAGTATCTTAAACATTTCAATAAGGTAATCCAAAGATATTATTTATTTTTTGTTTTCTTTGTCTCCAAGGAGAAAAAAATGACTCAACAGTTCTCTAGCCTAATGATTCCTGTGAGTAAGCAATATAAATAATTCAAACAAAATAGCAAATCAGAAGGTAACAGAGGTCAAGGTGCACTTAGCTGGGCATAGCTCACAGTTCTGATTTCCAAAGTATGAGCAGTTAAAGAGTCAAATTGTGCTTATACTCTAAGCAAATTTGACACTGAACTTTAATCTTAAAAACTGGCTGTGCTAGGAGGGCTGCTACATATAGGAAAAGATACAGTGAATTCCCAAGTCAGTCTGCCCTCACTGGTGTACACACTGAATGATTTTATGGCTACACTTTTATGTTAGAAACACCTTTACAGTGGTTGTGCCATTAATGCTCCTAATAGCTAGTTATATTTACAGAACCATGGATATTGACATAAGTAATTTTTGTACTATGTATGTTCACAAAGTGATTAATGAAGAAAATGTTTTAAATTCCTGAGACCAAAACTGAAGTAATAAAAATCTACTTTTAAAACCTGAAATATTCTGCCACAACTCTGATATTAGCAAGTATGCTTTCTAATTACAATTTCAATAATTTTCTAAAATCGTTGTGATAAATCTCAGCAAGCAGTTCTCAATGGACATAAAATTAACTCTGTAGAGACTGTTTTTTCAAGACAGTCCTGCTAGAACTTGTACTCTCCAAAAACATACATATTTTCAGTTTTTTTTCACTTTTCTATAATTTCACTTGCTTTCCATGCTGCAGGCTGTTTTCCTTGACCATTTGTCTTTTCTTGTGAATGAAAGCAAAATATTCCATTTCAGCTCTTCTTAAACCCTGACTTAGAAGTAGGAAGTCAATTTCTTTTCCTGGTCCTCAAGAAAAACTTTCCAGGGTGACAACAAAAGCAAGAAAAAAATAAAGTTGACAAAAAAAAATTAAAATGTTTGAGTTTGGCTTTGTTTTTTTGGTTGTTTTTTTGTTTGTTTTCTTCTTTTGGAGGGGGGAGAGGAAGTGAGTTGATTTATTTGTTTTGTTTTTGTTTTGGGTGGTTTTGGGGAGCAGGAGGTTGTGACAAACTTAAAACACTTTGGAGCGTATCTTGACTGAAATGGTCTTAAAAGGAAAGGTGTTTCATACGCCCCATGTCCAGCCGTAAGAGCAGGATGCTCCTTGCCCGCACCGGGATGCGGTGCGGTGAGCCGGGATGCAAACCGGGACGCTGAGGGTACCACTGCGGGCCGGGTGACGCCAGCAGTACGTGCTGTGCCGCAGGCGTTCGGCAGCGGCGCCGGCGGGAGGGGAGAGCGGGAGAGATGCAGAGGGAACGGCAGAGGGGAGAGAAGCGGCGGCGGCGGGGACAGGGTGCGCGGGGAGATGCGGGGCACCATTCCAGGCTGCCCCGCCGCGACGGGCTGGGCGTTGGGAGAACTGCCAGAAACATCTCCCCCCGAGGCAGGATTATCCCGGCTGAAGGAGGCTGCGGGCTCCTCCTCTTCCCGAAATTTGGCCTCGTAGCATCCTCCGCCGCACCCCGCACCCTCTCCCGCCCCGGGCCGCCTCTGGCTACCTTGACAAAGTAGAACGCCGGTCCGGGCTTGAGGATGACGTTCTCGTTGTTCTGCTGGTACTCCACGTACTTCTCCAGCCCCTGCTCCTCGTAGATCCGCTGCTCCTCCACCAGGTTGAAGAGCGCTCGGGAGGACACGGCCACCGTGATGGCATTCTGAGGCTTGGGCTGCGGAGAGAGCGCAGGGCAGCGCCGGCCCGCGGCCTCAGCCCCCGGGCCCCGAGCGTCCCCCCGGGCCCCGAGCTCCGGACCCCCGGCCCGCCCGCACTCACCGGCCGGACTCTCTGCGTAACCTGAGTGTCGTAGAAAGCCTTGGCCGCCGCCCAGTCCTGCTCGGCCTCCTGCTGCCCGTCCTCCGCCGCCTGGCTGGGCTGCGGCTCCTCCGAGCCGGAGCCGCTCATGGTTCCTGCCGCGGCCGGGGCCGTAACAGGCGACCGGGAAGCGGCGGCAGCGGCCGCCCCCATGCCCCGCCCCGGCCGGGCCGGGGAAGGCACCGCCGCGGCCGCTCCCTGGCGCTGTGCGCGGTTGGGGCCGCGGCCCGGGGCGCTCCGGCCGCCCCCTGGAGCAGAGCAGCCCCGGCACCGTGGGGCAGCGGGGCCGCGCCCCCCGCGCCCTTCACACCCCCAGGCGCAGGGTCTCCCCTCATGGTGGGGTCCGCGGGGGCTGGGCCCTTCCAGCCGCCCTCACGGCTCCTGTGGCGGCACAGACTCCCGCAGGGTCTCCCCTCATGGTGGGCTCAGTGGGGCCGGGGCTGGGCCCTTCCCGCCGCCCTCACGGCTCCGGGGCGGCCCCCGTGACTCCGGGCGCGGCTCTCCGCCGTGCCCAGCGGTGCCCGCAGCTGCTGGATGTCGCGCAGCAGCCGCCAGCGCTCAGTGTACCTACTGCATTAGAGATGTGTTATCTAACTGCAGTGGCTTAATTGATTTCATGTTAGCTGCAACAAATTCCCAGGAGGTCTTACATAATACGTTTAGAAATCAAAATGGGCTCGATGTCTGTGACTTTGCGTCCTTTGTGCCACATGGAAAATACCTTCAAGAAACAGCAATTTGGGCAACAGTGTTGAGACTGTGTTCACACCCACAAAAACTGTTATTCTGGCATGAGGTTGGGGTGGTCCTAAAATCCAGAGTCTTGCACAGAGCTATGGGCAGCGTCTAATGTTCATACAGCTGTCTGAAATGGTCCTGTTTGCCTCTGCAGATCACCATCTCAACCACAGCAAAGGTTTCTGCACTGATAAGCCGCAGGAGAGAGTGGAAAGTGAAGAAGGAATCGGATTTTTTCCTAAGCCAGTACAGGATATGGCACAGCAGACCTGTGATGATATCTATGTCATAGCACATGTGATCACCGTCCAGATGACCTTTAATATTTTGAATGAAGACTCTAAATATTGATTCCCACCCTGATCACTACATAATCTGTGTCTGTTTGTCAGATCTTTCTGCCTCCATCCAGTCTCCAAAAAAAAAAAAAAAAAAAAAAAATAGGGTGATTTTGTTACTTTTGCCTCTTCTTTTTTTTAAATGTAGCTTCTCAGTGAAAGGAGGCTTATGTGATTATACCATCTGTCTGTCTTTCCCCAGTAATGTTCAACTGCAAACGAATTTGAGGGAAGGATAAAGATCTCAAAGAGATTTAAATTGTTAAAATGTTTAATGAGAATCAACAGTAGCATGCAATTTGTTGACCTGCTGGGGAAGGCACTTTGCTTGTTCCTCTGCTGTGTAGTAGCAAACAAATACTGCCTGGCTGATCTACCATTTCCTAATCTGCCACACTGCCTGACCCCCAGCTAACCAGGGAGGGATCTGGAAATGGGGAAGTGATGGAAATGGGGAGGTTAGAGGAAGTGGGAAATGGGAGTTGACCATACTGGGGGAGGGAGCTGGAAATAGGAGTTTAAAGGAGATGTACTGAGAGTAGCATATTGAGAAAAATGCAAAAAGACAAGTTGGGTCATTGCAGTGGCTGTTGTCATAGGAAGTTGGAAAAGGCATAACTTAAATCTGAACAAACTTGATTTTAGTAGCTCTGCTACTTATAGATGTGCTTTTTCCTCTTGATCTTTATCCTGAACATTTTACTCTGTGTGTTTCCATGTCTGAGCTCAGACTTGCAGCATGTCATATGCCACTGAAAACACCTGCTCTCCTCCATGCAGTGAGATCAGGCTAAGCAGCTAGACTGACCTGGAAAAAGGGTTCAAGCCACAAAACAGCAGCTCCCAGTCCCAGTCACCACCGCTGTCCTGCTCAGAGACTTCAGCACAGTCTAGGAAGATGATCCCAAGACTATTCCTAGTTAAATGATTGGATACACTGCCTGTGGAGGAGGAAAGAACATGAGGAATCAGGAAGCAATTCTTTGGTGGTTACAAAACTGAACTGGCTTCTCTGTGTGAACATGGGACAATACCATGAGCTGTGCCCAAGCTGACTTCTTGTCATTCTGTGGTCCCCACAACCCTGCATTGACTCCGGAGCAAAATCAGAGCTTCTCAGTAACATTCTTGGTTTTTATTTTTGTTAACCCCTTTCCTGTTCACCCAAGAAAAAGAATCATCACACAGTGGAGACTCCTTTTAACCTATGCAAGACATCTGAAAATGTAAAAGATGGTAGTCTGGTACTGGCCCCAGTCAGGGCTGTTGATGGGCTGCTGCTGAAAGCAGTGCTGTGCTAACAGAAATACTTTGCTTGCCAGACACACATGGTATCTCTGCACAGCACTCAGCTGTGTGAACATATGCACTGAGCTGCCATGTCTCTGTTCTGTGCTTGGCTGCCTGCTGCTGACATACCCTCCATTTCCTCTTCTGCTGGAGATTGTGAGCTGAGGGCCTGACATGAAAGCCTTCCAGCTTCAGCACCTTATAAATGAAATCTTGACTTCCCAAATGCAGAGTGTAGAGCCTTATCTACATCTAAAACATGTAGTAATGCCCACGGGGTTCCAGGAAAGAGCTATGTCTTGCTTTCACTAAACCTCCTGGGGAGTCTGAGAAATAGGAATGGATCCAAAACTGAATGACTTTGTGGTTTCTGAGCTAAGCTAGAAAGCAAAGCGAAGGAAAGGAATTTTCTGTTATCATGCATTAATTTGTAGGGCATTTACGTTTAAAAAAAATTGTGTTTCTATCTCTGTATGTACATTTTTATAGTTAGTCATGCACATTCCCTGAAGTCTGTTACAAGTTATTCAAATAAAAAGAAAGTCCCCCTGCTTGAGCTGCTGATATTTTCCCTGTTTTAAGAACAACTACTCAGAATGATTTATAGTTCTTGTTCAAGAAGCAGCTCAAAGTGCTTTACTGAAAATAATAAAGCTGTGTGTTTGTTTTTTGTTTTTCTTCTTTTGATACCTACTTCTGTTTGGAAAGACATGAAATATTCCAAAATATTTAAAATAACGAGAGCAAAATTAGGAGAATTTATTTAATGGAAGGTTGTTATCTCTTTAAATGTATAGATTCCAGGGTGTATTGTGCCTAGTTATGTCACAAACATACATACTCCAGAGCCTAACTCTCCCAGAGTCATGCCAGGGTCACTTCAGAGTGCAGTTTCACTGACTTTTACTTTGTATATGGATTGTGATTTTTCACACTGAGCCCAAGACCCATACCATAAGTGTGGTGTTCCCAGAAGGAAGGAACCTGAGAATGGCTTTGATCTAGGTCAACCTGGCATGGCAAAATGTGTGACAACACTGCCACATTGCATCTGACCAGCCAGATAAGTAATTTGTAAAATCCTCCTGTTTGTGGATGGTATAAGTACCTTTAATACAATCATAGTATTAAGGACCTGATTCTATAGAACAGTTAACAGCTGATTTTCTACATGTGTTTCTACATTTCTACATGATTTCTACAAATTGTCAGTGTAGGTCTTGGGCAGTCTATATTCCTTTGTTGCCTGCCTGCTGTTACAAATTTAATCTAACACAGGCAAAAATAAAAATGCAGTTCTATTGTGCCAAAGATGTACATGAAGCTGCATCATGCCTAATAGGCACATTTATTTATGCTGAAGAAACCTTCAGTATCATAGTTGCACCATAGAATTCACTTTCCTTTTTCATCTCATGACAGTTTCTTTTGGTCCATTTTCAGCAGAATTTTTCATTTTCTCTCTCTTCTTCTCCCACTTCCCATCCTCTGTGTTGTGCATGGAAACAAGAATGCAAAAACCTGTAGCATCACATTACAATCTGTGGGAACTGCTTTGTGTCTTGTCCTGGCATTGCTTTGCCATGGTCTTTAAAAATATGTTCATTTGCAACAGCCACATAAATTCCCTCATGACACAGATGTTTTGCTCTTAGATGATCTATTCCACCTCCATCATTCTGAGAATGACTCATTCCAATATTCATGAGACAGGTGACAAGGAAAGCTAAATCCAGCACAAGTGCAGAAGAATGCTCAGTAAGATTTGGTGCCATGATCTCTCTTCCTTAAGAAATCCAGTTTAATCATTGCAATACAAGTTTCACTTGCCTTATTACTGAAGTTTCCTGTTTTTAATCTTCTCAGAAGGAAATCAGCAGACGAGATTTTTTCTCTTTAAAGGACTTCATATAATTTTTCCTGGGAAAATACAACTGTAACCAAGCTTTTAGAACTGAACTCTCTTCCAACTATTCTGAACAACAATTTTTTGCCTATCTTTACCAAAAGAAAGGCTTGTCACATAACTGCAATATGTAAAAACAAATCAAAAAGAATTCTGAAATTCAGATAAATATTTTTTTTACCTATATGCTGACTAAAAAAGTATAAAAACAGTGTAATCTCCAAAGGAGAATATGTCTGCCCCATCTAATAGTTTGCCACAGGGAGAATTTAGAAGCATTTAGTGAGCAAGCAATCCTGGCCATCTTTTCAAGAATGTGGATTATGACAAATAGGACAAAAATGGAATCTTGTTGAAAATCTGTGATCAGAAAAGGCTCTCCAAAAGGCACATATGCTATCAAAAGTAATTTTAGTGGGGTTTTTTTATGAATTAGAAACAAATCTTCAGTAAAGTAACTACTTTTGTATAAATAAAAACAAAGACAAATGACAATAACCATACCAATAATAATAGGATCAGCTGTTCAGGATTTCACTTTGTTGCACTGGAATCACTCTATAGGAACTTAGAGAACACAAAGGGGGAAAAAAAAGATGAGCTAAGGTAGGGTTTGTTCCTGTTCCAAGCTTAATCAGAAGAATGTTTGCATTACAAAACAACCACACATTAGATGGAAGATGCAATTAGATAAAGTGTACGTACAAACCCTTTGGGGTTCCAAGATCCTGCTGAATAAAAGTACAGTATCAGGAGAAATTTTAGATTCATTCACTATAATAGAGACAGTTGTTTGAGCATTTTTCATTATGCACTAATTATCTCTTTAATAATGGAAATGGAGGGTCTAGTCACGCAACCAGCTCCAAACAGGGACATGTCTGTGCAGGACTGAGACCTAAATGTTGAAACTCTATTGATTCATTTTACCATAACAAAAGACATTAAACTATTCTAAGATTCACTCTGGTAATTACATGTTCTATTCTGTATTAAATACCCATGGTTTAGTTGTGTTATCGTCCATGAGGGTTCACGTTAAGTATTAAATTAGGTTAAAATCTTTTACGAGAACATCATGTTGAAAACGATTCTTAGATTTTATTTGTGTATTTATTTGCAATAATACCAGAAAGATACCACTTAATCTTATTGCACTATGCTACTTATAGTTTTAAAAAATGGGGAGAATAAGCAAGTCTATTAGATGTGTTTCTCCTCCTCCTGCTCCAGGGTGTACAGACCCATTCAAGCAAACGGTGGTTTCCCACCCATTTCCTGAATGGAGGAAGGTATCAAACAATGTGTGTGCTGGAGTGACACTGATGGGGCTGCTTGACACTCCTGATGGGGCAGAAGAAAGATCCCATGGGCTTTGGACAGCAAGAGCAATGGCAGACCAGAGCTATCAGAGCAAAATCATGCTCTGACTGTGCTGCAGCACTGATGTTATTCACACATCAGGAAAAACAGATCCACTGTATTCCAAAACCAGAACTTCTGCCTTTCCTCTTTACATACGCACCAAGTCTCATTTGAGCCTTACCCTTGAGTGTAACTCACCTACAGAGCAGACTGGGCAACAGGAATTTTGTTTACATAGCCAGCCACCCTGCTGCTGTCCTTGAGAACAAACCTTTCTGTTTGTCTCTTCATGAATATGTGAAAAAAATACACTTTCTACAACTTCCTAGGCAATGAAGAATAGGAATATAGTAAAAAAATGTACAAATTGCTCCAAGCAATAGGACAATGTGATTATACCTACTAATAAAGGCAACAAAGTTTAATTGCAGCAAGAGTGCTTTTGACTGCACAGTTACCACCCAGGTCCAAAAAGAGGATTGTAAGTGATTAGTGTAGCACTCCTGATGGGGAAAGAGGGGACAGAAGTGTAAATAGAAGAGAAGATTTAGGGTTTCTCTAAGCTATGGCTTCAAACTTGTCAGCAACCTGCACACAACATCTCTGTTACTTGAGTTATGATGTGATTCTTTTTTGCAGGGAATGTGTATCCCATTTCTGGTTCAGATCCCCTCCCTCCTTTTGGCAAGTTAAGCTTTTGGGAGAAAACAGGTAAGGACTAAAAGCAATGATAATGTGTTATTGTTTGTGTTGTGCTAGTTTCCAAGGGCTTCAGAAAGCATTTGGGAGCTGTTGTGTTTGCTGCTGTAGGAACACACAGGAAGGTGCTCCCCATATGACACCCTCTTCCCTTCTCAATTCCTCTCAGCAGAAGGAAGATGATTTTTGCAGACCTCTCTAAGCTCAAGCATTAAGTGTGAGGCTCCCACAGTTGTCCTTCTCCCCGCGCTTTCCCGCAGCTGTGCTGCTGTGTTGTGCATTTGCAGTGCAGTGTTTCAGTCCCTCTCCTGCACTTGGCCTTCTCTGAGCCAAGAATACTGGGCTGACCTAGTTGGTGTGACTGCTAGTGGGAATTTCCTGGTGCAGAGGGTCATGAGCTGAGGTTATGGGACTCAGCTGCAGCTGATGGTGAGACCCACACTCAAAATCTCCAAACGCTGTGGCCCCTCCTTTTGTTTCAGTGACTTGAACGTTTCTCAGACATCTTCATCAATTCTTACTGTGCTTGCATCAGGCTGGAGAACACTTCAGCAACTTGTTTCCAGTTCCCTTGACAGCGACTTTCAAATTGTATTATTTATATTAGCAGTATTTACATTTATCTGTTTTCAATATTTTTCTTGAGAGTGTGGAAAGATAACAACGACAAGAACAACACCAGTAATAACATAAAAGTCATATTTCCAGTTGGAGGCTTCTACAATTTAATAGTAAGTATCTACATCACAAAATAATTTTAAATGGTGCTATACCTCATTTTAAGTGGTACTGTAAAATCAAAGAACAAAATGACACTCAATGAAATTTCAGGTCATGGATCATATAAATGGGTTATCAACTTCATCTCCTGACTTTGAAGAAAACACATTAACTGTCCAGCTTTCATCCTATTTTCTTTCCTGTACTGAAATTCCCAGGTTGGGTGTATTCAATATGTTTTTTCTCAGTAAAGAAAAAACAAAGCATGCATAGAAGACAGTTCATTACATTGAAGGCTTAACTTGCACCCTCTTCTCTTTCACACAGAGAGCCTCAGGTGACTATATTGCTGAGGTCAATGCCTTTGGCAAATGTGTGTGTGTGTGCAATGCTGGCACAGTGTGGGGGAATGAATCCAGGCCTCTGAATCTCAGACTTTTCAACAAGATTAATGTGAAGTCTCTCCAAAGGTGCTGCAGGACTTTGCCTGGCAAGCCCTGTGGAGGGCTCCAAAGCTAGAAGCTAGACTTTCCAAAAGATGAAGAGTTTGTGAGAGCTGCTGTCAAAGATTACACAAGGATCTTCACCCAAGGGTCTTCAAAGCAGTAATGTTGGGTATTGGTGTGTCAGTGTGGCAGCAGTAAAAGAGCACAGGACAGCTAGAAAGTGTTTGTACAGCCTAGGCTAGGCTGTGCTGCTGTGCCTGTTCTGGCAGTATCAGTTCAGATTTACCCATGGGCTGCAGCAACCAACATTGGCAGCCTACTGCTGTGCAAACACAAGTAGCTTCTCTTAGTCTGAAATACACATCCTGTCATTTTGCTGGGTTTGTATGTATATTACTGTGTGAAATTCGGTGGGCTGTGGCATGAGGCAGGTTATGCAAGTTGATAGGAAGGGTTGTTTGTCTATTGAAACTCAGTGATTCACAGGGGGATCGGGTTGAGTGTAGTATCTGGAGAGACCCTGACAGGTCCCAGGGGCCCGTTCACATTTTCTGCTTTTATGGTGGCAGTTCTAGCCACTGCCAGCTTTTGATTTTAATGACACTGCATTGAATGTTTTTGTGACCTGCAACCTTGTCACTTTATTTTGCCCTGTCTGCTCACAGACAGGATTATTGTAAATCAGGATTTGTGTGATGCTGGTATGTAACTGTTGAGTCAGAAAGCTGAGCTGGTCCTGAACTCACCCTCCAACCACATTATTGCAATACCCACTGCTAGCAAATTAATGTAATTTTTCTTTCTTTCTATTTTTGACTCAAAACTTTGTATACTATTTAGTATCTTCAGCTTATTTACAGCTGACTTGATTACTAGTTGTTTGATAAAAGAATTACCCATATCTCTCTCTGTAGATATTGCTTCTCTAATATCCTTCCCATTTATGCTAATCAGGTAAAAATAACATGACTTCTTATCCAGGCAGGAGGTGTATGATGAAATATGTTGTTTAGCAAATCCAGGAGTAAGTACTGCTTATCACTGCTGGTACCATTTGTTCTCCAAACTGGATCCATTTATTCCTGCTGAAGAGACACAGTTCCTGTTGATACATGTATCTCAAATAATATCACAGATATTTGTACATGGTATTTGTCACTGTCTTCTTTAATTGGTTTAATAATATTTGTCCTTATGCATGACCTTCTTCCACATCTTTTAAGTAAGTTCTGTGGTCAAAATATGTATTTCCTGCCAGTAGTGAGATATTTTCATCAGTAGAAATCTCAAATGAGCCACAGCAGACCTCCAGTGACAAGGGTTTCATACAGCCCACACAGAATTTAAATATTTAACACTTAATAGACCATTCCAAAAATGGAAAACAGCACAAAGGCAACTGGGTTTGTTTTGTTGGCTGCTCATTTGAAAGGGGAAAGTTGCACTATGTCTGAGCAATAGGCTTTTTTTTTTTCTTTTTCTTTTTCTGGTCTTGTAATAATTGTTTAAGTTAGAAACCCTTTGTAAAGTCCCTTAGATCTGCAGTTCATCTGAATTTCATCAAAATTATCAATCCTTATCATTCATGAATGTCAAAAAAGTAACACTGAGAGCAGTAAAAAAAATTAAATCCTGCAGTACTAGTTTGCCTCACTCTTATAGCATCTGAATAGTTTGGAAACATTGGCCACTCTTGATACTTTACAATAGATTTTGTTAATATTTTGCTTTTGATGAAGTTTTTTTCTGTGTTTTTTGTTGTTATTGTTGGTGGTGGTAATGTTTTTTTTTTTTGTTTGGGTGGGAGTTTTTTGCTTGATTTGTTGGTTGGTTGGTTAATTAATATTTTTTTTTTTCCAACATATTGGCAGGAAGATTTTGGGCATCTAGGTGAGAAAGGAATATTCTCAGTGCAGGATAATTCTTGCTAACTCAAGTATATCTCTCCTGAGTATATGTAAACAGATTTTCAGATTTTCCAAAGCCTCAAAATTTGGCAAATTTAACTTCCAGAAGTAAAAAAAAACCAAAAAAACAAAAAACAAAAAAAAAAAAACAAAACTTGCTTTAAAGTATTAATACAACCCAAATAATATATTTTTCACTAGCTGCATTCTAAGAGGAGACTTTTTTCAGTCCAGATTGAAATAATTATAGTAATAATAATAATTAAAAAATCAACTGTTACTCAGCATGTGCTATAGCATGTAAACTACATGTATTCTACCAACAATGTGTTCACTCAAAAAATAAATAAGTGTTTGCAGCTGAATAAAAAGCTGTGAAATAACTGGTAATCAAATTCTTGTGGATTTTTGATTGCCATGAAAAAGCTTCTAAATTGCAGACCACACACTGCATCTGATTGTGATGAAATGCATAAGAAGGTAGAGAGTTACAGTTATAACTATAACTATATATATATATATATATATATATATGTATAACAAGTTATAGTAAAAAAACACACAGCATAAATGGAATTTTTCAAAAGATTTAAATACCAGTTTTATAATAAAAAAATAAAGATGGGTAATAATGCAGAGTATGTGAAGACACACATAAAGTTTTTCATACTAACCCTCTTTGTACCATACAAAAATAATAATCTGTAATAGGCCCATACTTTCCTGTAAAACACTGAGTCAATTTTTTGTGAGTTGGTTTCATGTTATCTTGCCTCAGTACAGTTCAAATCCAAATGTTACCATTTCAAAATACTTCCTGTTTCCATTTGTACAATTGCACTGAGAATCAACATTCTTTATAGATTAAGCTATTAAAAAAACCAAGAGGAGAAAAAAAAAGAAAAAGACTAGGTAGTTCTTATACCTAACAGACTTTTCCCAGTTTGTCCTAAATGACAACTCCAGGTTTGAATCCTGGTGTAGGGCTTCAGACCAGCATCAAATGGAGTTCTCTCCAGTAAATAAATTACCCCATTCAGCTGTAGCACATGACATACAGCACAAGCCAAGCTTCTCCTGGTTACATGGACTGGGTGGTAAAGCCCAGGCTGAACAGTTTAGAAGTTCTTCATTTTGTGATGCTTCCATGTTTTGTTGTCAATGACCACAGGAATGCTCATTTGCTCCTGTTTGCTAAAATCTTAATTGGAATAGTCTACTCAAGCCTGGGGAAAGAAGGTTTCTGTGTTCAGGATTCTGGAGACACCCTTGCCCTAGTTAACAATATCAGGGCTGATGTAGAACAGGAGAAATATGGAGCAATATTAATTTATTGCTAGTAATATCTCCATCATTTAGAAAAAAAATAAGATTCTTTGGTGTATTTCCCCTTTCTCAACATGTCCACTAACAGCTTTTAGTATTGACTCTTGGAAAAAAAAAAAAGGAGGGATAACAAGGTGGCTCTGTGTGACTTTTTGCTATATTTCTGCTTAATCTTCTGACACTGAAATACATAATCTGAGTTTTCCACTTCAAGAGAAACGCTTTTTCTAACAGGGCTTTTTACTCCTCCATAGCAAAGCTGATCAGAGCCCTGGCAGGGATGTGGTCTGTCCAGGTGGAGAGGCTCCAGCCTGATAGCAGACTCAAGGCTTCTGGTCTGATGGATGGTGGTGGTGCCAGCACGTGTGTCTTCTCAGAGATAGGAATGTGGATCTCACACCTCAGCAGGATTTGTTCCCTTTGCAGCAGGCAGCAGTTGCTGCCAGCAGCAGCAGTGGTGGCATTGATTCCAGCTGCTGCTGCCCAGCTGAGTGCCAAGACACATAAACTGTGGGGTGTTCTTAGCAACTCCTCCATGTGGTAGTAAGATAACATGAGAAGCATAAGGAGATATTAAAGAGCAGATGATAAACCATTCTCAGGAAACAGCATTTCTCCAGAAAAAGAGGCTGAACTTTATCAAAGGGAAAATGTCTCCTGGAGGACTTGCCAAAGTAAATCTCTTTGATGCAAATGGTTGAAGCAAAGACTTTCACCTTAATCTACTGTGTGGTGACCTGGTCTTCTGATACAGAGAATAATTATGGGTGTTTTCAGAATTCCTGTGGTATGCAAGCCCTCCAAACCTAAAATGAGTACTTAGAGTATTCCCACTTCACCACTCTCAGCTTAATCACCTACATTTCTCTAAATTTAATAATACCTAATGCCTTTAAACTTTTCTGCTTAAAAGGGCTTCAGTGAGTTGTGAAAGACAAATTTAAAAAATGCAATTCCTCATTAACAAGTTTAATTCAGTTTCACAGTTCTATTATTTTGCCTGTGTTAAAAGGGACAACATCTAGTATAATGACCCACAAAGAACTTGCCCAAAGGGTAATACAAAATGGAGAGGAAAAGATGAGTGTGTAGCTGTTGAAATTAGTATTTTCTTGCAGATTGATCTCTCTGCCAGTTTGTCACCCTGGACATTTTCAGTTTAGTTTATTTGTGTTACAGTAGAAGTGACAATGTAGTTAAATACAGCCTCTGAAAACAAGATCTATGCCTGTTTCATTTGAATTCTACTGTTCTTTCATTAAACATTTCTTCATCTTTGCAGAGCCAAATTCTTACAATAATAAATCAGAGACACCTAAAGTTCTTGCCAAGTCAAATATCTACAGTTTCTGGCAATTATGTAATTTCCAGATTTGCTACAATGGCTCTTGCTGATAAGTCAATTGTCATAAAAAGAAATGTTCCAGACCAATCTTTATTAGAGTGTCCTTCACTGATCTGTGTAAAATAATCCCCCTCCTGCCCCACTCTCTTTTAGAAAAGAGAAACATAATTGCAGCTTTTTCCCTTGCTTTGAATGACTCTTCATCATAACAATTTATATCTGGAAAATGTCACAAGAAAATGTGAAAAAGGTAAGTTTAAACCAAAGAAATCAGGCACTGCTGTTATTAATACAGCAGCTCAAGAATGTTTCCCATGATGTGTTATAAGGGCTCTGTCTTATAATAAAATTTAACAGTGATGTATTTCCCTTGTTCTCAAGTTGATTTTGTATTAGAAGTCCAGACAAAAGTAATTTGTAGCAAAGGTCCCTGATCCAATGTCTGTATATGGAAAAGACTCAAAGGACTTCCATGCCCATTTAAAAGCCCTTTAAAATGATTAATGGCTAAATGCATTACAAATTATCAAATATTTCACACTGACAAAACAGAGGACTTTTCATGAGTTTTGGACAGATTTTTCTCTCTTGCTATTTAGAGTAAAATATTTCATAAATAGTAATATCGAGCCCCTCTTCAGAATGGTGATAAAGTAATGGAAGATGAAAAAAAGCCTTGCACCTTTTGCCCTTAGTTTTTGCCTTTTTAAATGTAGTTGTTTGCCACAGTTGTTTTTTATTTAAGTGGATGTTTGAGATCCTCATTGCCACCTCCCATACAAAGCATTCCCTGAGTCCTTCATAATTTTGATGGCAAATAAGGAAGAACAAAATTAAATCCCAGAACTTAGATGTAAGTTCCTGATTTCTTGTCATACCTGGAAGTGATTCTGGCACCAACTCTGAAAAAGAAGTCTGTTCCTTTCTGCACATAAAATCTAATGATTTATTTTCCAACTCTCAATGATTTTTCTCCTCAAGTGAAAAGGCAAAACCAGGAGATACAGAAATGGGACCTATCCTAACTAAAGAAGTTAGTTAAGATAGTTAGATCAGTCTCATTCCCCATGCTGTATTTCAAATAAAGTCCTAAAATACTATTGTTGGTTTTGCACAAGCAGAATTGTGGAGTATTAACACAAAACCAGACAAAGACAAACACAAACCCCATGTCTTTCAGTGGCAGTCAAAAAAGAAAACTCTCTTACTTTGCTGGTAAGTGCCATGTTTGGCTCTGGTTGTTTTGGACTGCTCAGTCCACAGGAAAGCAGAGATCTCCTCACATGCAGTTTGTTTGTTCCTGTGGCTGTGCTGGCATCCCCCAGGGGCGCTCCCAGGGCTCTGCTCCCTTCATCCCTGCAAAGCTCCCTGCTCTGCAGCAGCCAGCACTCCCAGAGCTGGCAGCACACCTTCCAGGGATCTGCTGCTGCCACCCCTGCCTGAATTGCCACGCAGGAGCACCCAGAGCCAGCACAAAACCTGCTGACAGCAAGGGATGTATCAAATATAATGGCTATTGCACATATTTAATGACAGTGTATTTACACAGCTTTATTAGGTCATATGCTTACTTTATGCTGGGAGCTGCTCCCTGTTAACAAAAGTGCTAAAACTGCTGATCTTTTGTTTGAGATCACTGGTATGTATATATATATATATTTGCAGTTGCAAGAGCTTTGAAGCACACATAGGGAGAGTAAGAGCAGAATTAACTACCATCTCAGAAGCATTGTGGGAATCCCAACATGGAGGAGACTAATTAATCAAACATGAGACCTGATTAGCCTGTGTAATATCACAGAACAAAAATGTGGACCCCTGTATGTCTGTTTATCCATTATCATATTATTTTCTAGTTTCTGTTTCTTTCTGCAAAATACTGATTTTTCATCCATGCATGTCGTGCCTCGATACTGTGTATATAATTCAATAACTCTTCTGAAGTTTGGCAGGTGTCCAACTGCCCTTTTGTCATCTTATGAAATTTGAAAACATTAGGGTTGTACATATTATCTTTTGAAGTGATGATGTGATTCATTATCCTGCAGCTCTCATTACCCACAAGGGGCTAAGAAATTTATATCATATGCAAACTCAACTGTTTAGTGGTTTGTCCAGGGGCAATGTTAGGGTCAAAATTAAAAATGTTGAACCTCTCTCTTCCATCTTTTGTGCTCCCTGCCCTCTCCGTATTAGCGGGATCTCTGTAAGATATAAACAAAAAAAAAACACCAAAAAATTGCTTTTAGGTATTTAAAAGCTTAAAGAAATGTTTCCCTAGGAAAAAATAGAAAAAACAGTCAATAGAAAAAAACAAATGGTCAGTATTCATTCAAAGCTGAAATTCATCACAATGCTATTTTAGGAGTTGTATGAAATAATTCTTTTCAAGCTTTCCACAATACCAATGCCAACAAAATATCACTTCATCACCAATATCACTCCACCCTTTGCTATGTGTTGTAGATGAGGGCTCAGGGAGCTTTCAGGGTGAAGTTCTCTGACTGACCCCCTATCCTCTGGATAGTCAGAGATTTCTCTGAGGTTTAACCTCCAGGTGGCACTTGCTATATTCATGTCAGTAATTCTTTGTCTGCAAGCTGAGGGTCCTGGAAACCTTTTTCCAAAAATTTTGCTTTCTTTCCAATCTTGTTGGGATGCTGGGCTGGTCCATGCCAGTCAATAAAACCAGGCAGGGGGAGGACTCAGGGCAGAGTCAATGATTGCCTGGAGTGCTCTGCTGTCAGTGAGCTGCTGGGCACGATGGAGCTGTGCCACACAGGGTATTCCCAACCATGCCCACACCTGCTACAGGGATTTAATGGGACAGGTATTGCTTCCAGCAAACTATTCTCCATATAGGCACTCTGCTTTTGGAGACAAGAAATCCTACCCTTGTGAACATGAGTGGTGCCCTGCCAGCAGAATACAGGAATAGCCCCCAGACTGGTTTTTATTGTAGATATGCCATAAAATTCCACGGAAGGCTACACCCCTTTGCTGTAGCACTGTGATTAGAAAACAGAGAAGCAGATCCAGCTGAGGAAAAGGAACTCAGTCCATGGTTCCTCTTTATCTCTTCTCACATCCAAGTGCTAGAGCATGGAAGGAATTCAAACAGTCTTACCTGAGCTCGCAGCAGCAAGTAGAGCAGCAAGAAAGAGGTAAAAAAGAGACTAGGAACAGGACATAAAATTAGCAGAGTGAATACAGCAAGCCTAATTAACCTATTAATTCTGGCTTTTTTTTTTTTTAACAAGGGATGTATATAAGACAATTTTAATGGTATTAGTGAATCTCCCATCATTATATTCTAGTATTAAAATATAGATTTCAGTTAACATTAAAATTGCTCATATGGGACCCAAGAGACCTTTTGCACTTTGTTGAATTACAGGAATGCTTTCAGTGAAGTAGATTAATTGTTGTGAATAGGGGAAAATCTACTGAAATTTATGGCTAACACAAGCTAGATCTGTGTGTGTGTGTGTGTGTGTAAGAATATATCTACTGTTATCCTAGCAAGTAAAAAATTGGGTTTGCAGCACAGTTATCTTTTGGGTCTGTGGAACTGATATAAAATATCTCAGCAAATGCAGCAGAGGCAATATCTTACAGCTGTGACTGTGCTAGGAGAACTGCCATCAGTGTGGTAGTAAAAAAGAAACAGGCAGGAAATAGGTTTCACATTCTAGCCAAATGTAACAGTATGGAAAAATGTTTATATCCTGAATCAGGACAAAGCAGTCAAAAATCTAAAAACATCATGAGCTATAAATCCAGAAGATATGGTTTTGGTTCAAATCAGCTGTAATATTTTGTTTTGGCAATTTGGAAATACTTTGGTTGTTTTCAATATATACTTAGTAATTTAAGTTGCTTATATATTGCTTCATGAAATGTAATTTTGAGGAATAGAATAGTCAGTTTTAGAGACAAAGTCTTCATTACTTCAAAAAAACACATTTCAAATGCTTTTCAATTCATTTCCCAAAACAAACATTTCTCCTTGAAAAAAATATTGTATGAAGTAATCAATATGTTCTAATTTGAGAAGTAGAACAAAAATGTTCCTGTGCAATTCACTGATGTATCCATAATGACAGCAATTTTCTTTGGTAAATGAGGCTTGGAACAATTCATATAAATTAGACTCATGTCTGTGGGTGTTGCAGGACTGGCAATGATAGTTTTATATGTTTTGATAGTTTTATAAACTTCATTTGCTGCAGTTGATTGTTATTTTTTTTATTTTCTGACAGTATTGGGGATTCTTTCCCTACACTCACAGACATCAATAAGCAGAGCTATTCCCACCACTTAATAATTATTTTGGATTGGTTTTAGGTTTGAGCTGGACAATTACAGCATCCCAAATACTATGAGGAGGTAGGGCAGATTTGGAAATAAAAACTGGAGTGGGAACTGTAAACATTTTTGCAAAGTTGTATCCCATTTTTGTGGCCTGTAATATTTAAGAAAAATGCATCTGAGGTGGCATTTTGACAGAACTTTCTGATATATGTTCACTTTGCTCCAGAAGATGACATATTGTCCCATTAATGTGTGTGTAAAACACCCACAACTCTGCACACACGACATTCACCATTGTTCACAGCAGAACTGATATTAGCTGAACATGATGCCATGGATTTAACAGAGAAATGATCAACAAATGTGATATCAAGGGCTGGCTCTAGACACAGAGTTTGGTTTCCTCCATGGTCAGTGGGTTCTCCTAGGGGATGATCCAAAGCAGAAATTTCCCACTGGGGCTCTTTGGCTGAGCCACCACTGCAGGACTGACAGGTCCTTGCAGGGTTCTTGCAGGGTCCTTGCAGGCTCAGCTGATGCAGGACCATGGCCTCATTCTAACATGGTGAGGGGGGTAGGGGGGGGTTGTGTTTCTTTCACATCAGTATTTCATTCATTCAGGTCCTCAGGTACTGAGTATGTCGCATACAATTTCAGTTTATATCCTGGAAAAAGGTGTAGGGCAAACTGCAGAGCTTATCTTTCCTGCTTACAGATGCACATGCTGGGATCAGGGCTGCAAGGGGCACAGTGAAGCACCCTCATGATATTGCAGAGCCTCTTGCTCTCCAGGACCTCTAACTCCCTCAGTCAGATACAGATGGAGTATTGCATGAATTACTACTTACTTCTGAAATTATGCTATGGATTTTCTGTCCCTTCAAGCTCTGAAAACTATCAGCTGTGAATCCAGATATTGTTTCTTTATCATCTGGAATAAAATCCAAACATTATTGAGCAATGCCTTGCCTCTTAATTTTGATAATACATATCCTTTAAAACATGCTATCTCCTGAAAATAAATAATGGAATTGTTTTTTATAGAGCAGCTCTTTACTGCTGACTGTGTCAAAATAAAGCTTCTCTGGAGACTGCAGATATTTATGACCATGACCAAATCCATGCTGATCAAACTGTTTTGGTTGATACAGACATTTTAGATCTTCCCCTTTATAACTATTTGGGAAATGCTCATTTTCATACAGACATTAATAGGATTTCTAAAGTAATACTCAAATAGTGTTCTTATTCAGCTTAGTTTACCCCAACATAATTTTCTCTGTATGGTCTTTTGCTGCTGTGCTATAATAACTGGAAAAAAATGACTTTGCAAAAATGGAGAGAGAATCTTGAGGCCATTATGCTTTCTGATTCCAACTGTTATTTTATATACCTATAGAAATTATATGTTAGCTAAACCATCTGCTAAAGTCATGCACAAGCTGTTCTTAGCAAGGTCTGCAAATGATCAGATAGAGCCTCACAACCAGGTCACTCAGTCATTACAAATGCGTTTCAAATAGGATAATTTGACCAGCTGAAAGATATATAGAAGTATTTTCTGAGGAGAAAAACACTAACTCTTTGCCTGTTACTAGGTTTTAACCTTGAAAATATCTCTAGAAAGAGACTGGCGTCCAAACCACAAAATGCAGAGCTGGATTTTAAAATTCTTGATTTCGGGGGAGCTGGTATGTAGTTTTAGTTCTACTCTGTGTTGAGGGGGAACTAATTTGTGAAATTTAGAGCTGCATGTGGGTTTGAGTTGGAAATTAATCCAGAATGGGGTTATTTACTTCCAAGAATTTTGGTTCAGACCCCATTTCTAATTATTGTCACAACTGAGAAAGCGCTGATCGCTAATGCACGTCATTCAGGAACTCTGTGTGAGTACACTTGCACAAAAGTTTCACTTTACAAAGTTGGAAGCAAACGTAGTGTTTGCAGCCAGACCTGGTTTGGCCATGAGTAAAACTGCTTGCAGCTCTGCAGAATGCAAAATTGGATCTTTAAGGTTAGCAGGTTATAGTTTCCAGGAGCAGTCAAAAGGACATTGCTTACCTTGGACTCTGACTGAGAGAAGCTGAGTTCATGTGATCATGTGTTTGTATCTCTGAAATCTTTTGATATTTTTGGTTAATTTCAGGGACAACTACTAAACATACCTAGCTTCTACAGTTTTTATGTAGGGTCTGTGTGTTCTCTTTGAGGAGAAGGCAGGAATGTGACTGTCAAAGGAGTTGCCTTTATGAATAAAACTATAGTGGTATCAGTCATTGCTAACCCTTTCTGAGGAAATGGAGATTCTGTGCCTGAAATCCCAAGTTGTAGGAAAAGATTGGATTAGCTTTGATACTTTGAGGACCATTGTTTTGTTTTTATTTTGGTTTTTGGGGGAGTTTAATATTTATGTAATAATTATGCTGTGGTTTGAAGCTTATTCTTTGCACCTCTCATACCTCTCGACCACAGAAAACACTTCTAAAGCTGTACAGTGAAGTCCACTTCTTGGAACAGTTCATGACATATCAGGAAGATAAATATTTATGAACATCTTCCTAGGACTCTGAACCTGTACCTGAGTATGCTGCTGCCAGTTGAGTTATTTATAAAAATATGAATATATAAAATATCAGCATTTCCAAGAAGAGCTGCTTTAATTCATTCTGATTTTTGAGAAAGGAGAATTTACTTGTGAATGGTAAAGGGGATTCAACTGATGGAAGGAAATCTCTGAGTTTTGTGAAGCAAGTTGTTTTATCTTACCTGTTAGAAATTTCTTATGAGATAAAAATGAAGGTGGTATTTTTCAATTAATTGTGAACATAGTTTACCTCTTCTTTCTCAGAGGAAAGCTTCCTTCTCAATTTGAAAACTTAGCATACTTTGGGAAGAAGGCTTTAGGAATTGCCACTGATCAGATCCATGGTTGATATAGTCCAGTAGCCAGTACCCAACAGCAACTAGTGACCAGAAGGAGATGCCTCAAGGGAAATATGTTTTGGATTTGTGACCAGTTTAGTGAGGTTTAATAAGCAATTTTTATACCAATTCTTTATAAAGGAAGAGAGGATGTGGCATGTTTTTAAAGGGTTTAATGCTGACCTGATGATTATCCAGGCTGAGTCAATAGGGTTTATTTTACTGTTCAGCAACAGTGGAACCACAAGATTGGGATTTTTGAAGACTTAAACCCAGACAGTCCAACACTCAACATGACTACTCATTGCTCATCACTGAGATTTTAAGGTTCCAGGATTTAAAAACTGCACAACATACAAGCTCTGATTAAGCAAAAGTGTTTTTGTTTTTGTTTTTTTTAATTAAAGCTGAAAAATAAAGATGACCCAAGTAGAATTTTGAATTCTCTCTTCACTTTATTTTATACATATCTCTGTTTAGCATCCAAATAGCAGATGGATCCAATACTTGAAGGGGCCTATTCTCTGGTTCAGACATTCCCAAATTTCATAAAATCAGCCTCAGTATATTGCTGGCAATATGTCTGAGCATTACAACTCTAACCTAGCTCTGGACACTATCAGCCCATTCCGAATTAAAAAATGGCTTTCTTTATCACAATGAATAGTTTTATCAATTGTGATCCTTTGAGGTCAAATATCCTTACATAATGTTAATTCTGTAGTCTTTTATGATCTCTCTTTTGTAGTCATCTAAAAGCACTTTACAAAAATGACTTCTGACATATCAGCAAAATACATAGTTGATACTTTATTCTTTATGGATGGTTCAGTGCCCAAAGATATCTGGAACCCATAACACAAAGCTTGTCTGTTCTACCTAAGATAAAACCCTGAATTCTAACCACTTCATTTCTGTGATCAAAAAAAATGTTGTTTCACAATAGCTGAATTACTAATATATTGGGGGTTTTTTTTGGTTTTTTGGGGGGTTTTTTTATGCTTCTGTGATTTTCCTAATAACTACTTGGCAAATGTAAGGTGATGTGAATTTAAGTCAATGAGCTTCTCAATGCAGAACACACAGTGTAGGAAATAGAGCTGTGTGAGGGTAACACTAGACTAAACCATGGAACACAGAGATTCACCTCAGGTATTGAGCACAGCTTCCTGGGGTGACTGTGGAAGTCACATTAACACTTTGCACATGGAGTCTCTGATGGTTTGGAGGACTATGACACTATTTTATTTTTTCCCTGTCTGGTCTTAAAATCTTTATGGACAAAGATGCCATTCATTAGAAATCATTATATTATCACTGATCATCAGGCTTTGAGCTCAGCTTGAGCTTGTTGATATTACTAGAATGCAAATTTGAAGTAATACTGTAGGAGTATCAAATATTTATCTTGTGTAGTAAATTAACTAATAGAAAGACTTATATTAAAGTTTTGAGGTATTTCCTGTCATCTCATGGAAGCCAAAATATAGTCACTAAAATATCAAGGGAGTTTGTGTCCTGCACTCTTTCTGCCAGAGCTTTAAGGAGCTTTTCTCTCTCACAGCTTTAAGGAACAATCCCAGGAAATCCTCCTGGCTCCATGCAGCACTCTCTGAGTAGCTGAGCACTGAGTGACCACTGGATGGCTACACTTCCCTTCAGCATCTCCTCGCCCTTGCTCCATCCTGTCAGCCACTGTTATGTGCTGATTAGGATGAACAATGGGAGGATACACCCAGAAATCTGGAAGTATTCAAAACCCAGGCTTCGCTGTTCTCTTATATGTACACTGTGGTCCATCAGCCTGTACACTGAAAAGTTACAGTGCTGTTGGAAAACACCATCAAAAGGCAATAAACGTGCAGGGGAGAAAGGGAGACACAGAGATGAGTTAGCAATAAAGTGAGAGTATCCTGCACATTTATCTTCTTAGTCTCAATGTTCTGGCCACTTCCCAGTCTGAGCACTTCTGCTGGATATCCTACTAATTCACAACTAGTTTGGATTTGGTTCCCTTTCCTATGCTGGTACTCATCAAAGAGTCCCCTGCCATGGTCTTGGGTGATCTGGTTGCTGATAGGGAGCAGGGTTTCTGACCTCTACCACCTGACATCTCTTCATCTCAGCCCCATTAGGAAGATGATCTGTTCAATTAGAGAATTCACATGTGTGAAATCATCAGAGTGGCTTCACAGCATTCTTGTTTTCAGAGATGAAATGTTCCAAGCCACAGTTAAACTGAAGGTCTGTTTAGGTTCTCTCCCAAGAGCTTTTAACTCCAGGAGATTGCTGGTGCAATAGCAAGACAAATAAATAATATGAAATTATAAACAGCACCAATGTGACCAGCAGAGCAAGCAGCTCAGCTGCAGCATATCCTGGGGTCCTGAGAACTGGAAAAGCATCTATTACTTTCTTAATAATGAGTGCTGTAGACTGCCATGAACATCCCCATTGGAAATGGTAGCAGGGAAGCTTTGGGAATAGAGAAAATATTCTGATTGTTTCTGTGTTTATCCTGAGAAGTGGCAGTCATTACTCCTTCTGCTTGATGCTCACTAGTCTTTTGTATCTTGGGAGGACTTTTTTGTTTTTTTCTATTAACTGAAAAAACATAGGGTAAACACATTAATTATGCTCTGTGTGAGAAAAAATAAATGCAAGTTTAGAGCAAGGCACTCCTGTAAACAGGAGGTGTAGTAACTTGGAACTAGTTTAAAATGGAGAAAGAAAAATAAAGCCGTCAGTAAAAGTGAATGTATCAATAATTATGCAGCATAGATGGATAGATGTGTCAAGAAAATACCCACTCACCACATTCCCATTTCAACAACTGAAAAGTCTTTTACTGTGGGTCACTAAAGTCAGAACATCAGAAGGGAAGGAGAAGCAAATGGTGTTTTAGTGGAGAGAATGAAATCAAGGGGCTAATTCTGATCTTGTATGCAATGCAATTTCCAGTCTCTCAATGCAGCTGGAGTGAAAGAAAATTTCTCAGCCTAAATATAGCATTGTCTGAATGCTGTGTGCTGTGCAGTCATGCTGAAAGGTTTCTGTCCTGATGGCCATGTGAGTGGAGGCTCTTTGCAGCCAGACACCAGCACTGTGCATTGCTGTGTGAGAGGATTTCCTGCTGCACTGAACAATATTTGTCAAGAGTTTGCAATATTCAAAGGCTTTGATTCAAACTACAGTCTCTGCAGTCTTGCCATGTCTGCTTATGGACTTTAAAGGACAAAATTTAGGTGATAATTTGATTCAATGATTTAAAGCTTTTCTGTAGATTAGGTATTCAGTTCTCTATTTATTCACTATTTATTCACCCATGCCCCAGTTTGTGGGGCATTATTAGCCCACAGGGCCAGGCACAGCTGGGTGTTCATGGCATGAGGGTGTCATGGAAGGTCCCATGGCTTCTCCCTCATCACCTAACATGAAATGTGCTGCCATGGGGAAACACAATAGGATGAGTGAATGGCAGAATCAGATGCAGCTTCTTGGATTGTCATTAATCTGGTCCTGTCCCTTAGGTAAAAATAAGGGCTATATTTAGGCAGGTGAATTAACTCGGCAGATTCTTGATTCTTCTGCCTTGTAAAGTGGTGATAATGTACCTCATCCACCTCTGTAAATAAGATATCTGGATGAAAATTCTAAACACTGAATGTTATTTTTAGAGCACTCTGCTGTCTGACTATGCCAGATGCAAATGTTCACTCCTGTTACTTCAATAAAATTGAAGAAGACAGAATCAGAAACTTGGGCCTTTTCATTCTATTTTTGAGACCTTTTGCTCACAGACATGGAGTACTAGTGCAATTTCTCCTTTGGAATAGCATCTTCTGAAGCAGGAGAACTGCTATTCCTTGCTCAGTTTCTGCTTTCTCATTGACCTTCACTTCTGCAATGAAGCACTAGGGCTTGCTAAGAAGAGTCAGAGTTATTGTTTTGTTGTTTTAATTTTGAACTTCTGAGTCTCCCAGGTTTAAACTGTAAGAGCAGTGCCCATATGATACAGCTGCTTTCCATATGTGCTGGAGGGAAGAACGTGTGATTGTGAGGAATATGATGACATCCAAGCCAATAAAACATGCATCCCAAGGTGAACGGGTGTATCAGTTATATATTTAGACACTCACTTTTACTGGCAGAGCAATTTAAAAGCACAAAACCATAAGAGGAAACAAGATCATAAGGATCTGTGAGGGAGACTGACAGGGATGGAGGAGAGGGCTCATCATGAGCTACAGTGATGAAAACAGTGGGAGGTACAGATGGAGTGGAACCACTCTGAGGTTCTTCTTCTTGCACTCTTTATTCTAAGAATGGCTGGTTTCCAAAGCTTTTTTTTTTTTTTTTTTTTTTTAATCACCAGAAATATCTGCTCTGCTATTGATTGCATTTTACCCCCTTAAACCCCCTGTCTTTGTTCTCAATTTGTTTTTCTGTCTCCCATCCCGTGTCTCATTATCAGAGTCCAAAACACAGCTAAAATTGGCACCAAGTTAAAATGATACTGACATAGATCAGTCTAGTATATCCTAACAGCCCAAAGATAATCCTATGATTCTGATCTACCATAATAGACCATTCTTAGGTAAGTTTGTATCTTTGTCATATGTAAAGAAGGAACTCAGCATAAAACCAACCTATGCCTCTGGTGCTGCTTCCCTTTGGTGACAGAAAGAAACAAGTCCTGTTTGACCTTTCAAATAAAGCATCAGTGGATGTCAGCAGTGTAGAAATATCCCTCTGAGGCTCCATAGAACATGCACATCTAGGCTTTGGGGGGAAACATAAGAATTTTCCATGAGAAGTAGTACCAATCCACTTTCCAGCTTTTCTGTTAACAACATTTACTGCTGCAGTGATGCTGAGCCTCTTCTGCTCAGCCTCTGCTGTGCACATCATGCCCAGCTGAATGAGACAGGGCTTTGGCTCCTTGAATTATTAATTCTTTTGGGAATGTAATACATCTATATGTCTGAAATAGGGAGATATTTTGAGATTCCAGAAGTATTTTTTCACTTGGCACTGCTATTCCAGCATGGTTACAATCACATCGCTGTAAATGTCTTTCATTTCTTTTAGGCTAAAGAAAACATCAATTACCAAGCCAAGTAGTACATTTAGAGGATCAGGAATGAAGAATTGGTAAAAATTCCATAAAAGTAATTGATAAATAAGCAATTTAAAATATATCAAATAATAAATATTCAAAGCATAGGTTTGAGCATAAAATATGGTCCTTTAAAATCTACATATTGAACAAAGTCACTGGTATTTTTGCAAATCATTCAAAAAATAGCATATCCAATTAATTTTAAAAAGTTTTTTTTTTAAAGGGTGCCTAAATCTGTATCAATACTTGTAAGAAAACTGAAAAGTATTACATGGAGAAATTTCCAACACAATCAGACTGGGTAAAAACATATCATATAATGCTAATATGTGATGAAAGGCATGACTATGTCTCTAATCCACAGTAGTCCTAGTGACTTTTTCCTTAAGAAACCAGAATCTGCAGTTGTGTCTGTTAGTTGTAAAGGTAATTCCCAGGACTGGACAATAATGTATATTGTCTGATCAATGTCTCTCTCATCTCCCTAGGAACCATCTCAGGTAGCCTGATGGAAAGCCTGATGGAAAGCCTGATGGTGACTTACTGGTTTTACAATGAAGTGTACAAAGGTCCCAACAGGTGGGATCTGAAGGGTCACAGGCCTGGAAGACATTTATACACTGTATAATTCACATATCAAAATGGAAATACGTATTTGTATGCAATTCCTAATACAATCAGACTTTGCTGCTGGTTTTTTCTTCAAGGCAGAAGGTTTAATATCTTCTTGATGCTTGCCAGATGTGTGGTCTGATGTAGATCATCATCTGGAGTGCTTTGTGCTTACAAGGCATTGTGGAACACATATATTTACAGTGCCACATTAAAACTCAATTGGCTACTGCTTACCCTCAGAAGTCACTGTAAGCAAGATGCAAGTTTTAAAAGAGAAATCCATAAGGATGTGTTTATGCTCCAATTCTGAGCTTTAGATTGACTTCTAGTGAAAGACTAAAGGAATTTCAGAGTAATTAGTGGTTTTTCTGTGACGAGGTGATCATGCACGAGAAAAGGGGTGGATCAGTCATGCAGAAGAGGAGATCCAGCATCTAGTTAAGATATGGAAGGATTAGCAAGTAAATCTATTTGGAAGGAGGACTACTTAAGCAAAGCATGATGACTTCATGGCATAAAAGGAAGGGTGTGCTATAAAGATCATAGGTTTTATATTTTCTTTCCTGTTTTTAAATAATACTGGTTAAAACAGCAGAGTTTAATGGCATTATATTTATAATTTACAACACCAATAAATGTGAATTTATATCTATATATCTCACTACACTCAATGCTAGAGAGTATGGTTGTATCATTTGATCAAGCCTTAAACTTCATGCAGAAGACCTGGCTGGCCAAGGGAATCCTTTGTATCCTCTCAGAGTGCTCCCAGGATTTTCAATGTACAATTCTACAGAGGGAGGAGAAATGCACCAAACCAAACAATCCAGAACAACAACCCACTAGCTAAACAGAAAATGAGCAAATAAATAAAAGAATTCTTGAAGTTGTTCATCAGGATGGAAAAAATATTTTTCTGATTTCTTCATACAACAAGCTGACATTTGAGATTGAAACAGACACTCACTAAACCCAGAGCAGTTGATTCTCCTTGCCTACTGCAGCAGCCCACAGCCCCCAAATTCTGTAAGAATGGAGATTTACTGAATCTACACCCATCAGAGAACCATAAATCCTTAATTTAGTGCCTACAAGTTTAATCCTGGCAGTTGTCTGAGAACACGCTGTAAAAAGTTGCTGTACTCTTGCAATTGATGAGAATGTGATCATCTCCCCTTAGCACCTTATCCCAGGGCTGATTTGTGTAACCTGACCTTCCAGCTCATCAGCTTTTGGCAGAAGGCTGATGTCAGCAGTTCTGCTCCCATCCCTGTGCTTGCATGGTGTGACACTCACCCACCAGAAAGCAAACCCTCGCTCAAGCCTCGTTTAACAGCAAGGGGAACAGGATACAGAAAAAAAATGAAGCATTTTCTTGTAGCTGTCAGTGAGCTAAGCAAGAGAAAAGTAGAAGTGGGCTTTAATTTGGAGCTTTTTAGCCATCATAATGATGTGGTTAGGGGAGTTCCATAGACTTTTTCCTAAGTGAAATTCAGTGAGTGTGAACAGATCCTGTGAATACCTCAGTGAGTCCTGCCAGGGCTCCACCAAGAAACAGTACATCTCCCTGGAGCATGGCAGACTTTTCAAAAGCAGTAAATTGCAGATTTTGGTCGTTAAAGGACTTTGTTAATCAAAGTTTTACATCTGCAGATTTAAGCATTTATACAAGTTGAGCTTTTTAGCTAATATTATTTAAATAGGCCTTGGAATGTTGTAGGCAGCCAAAATTAGTCTTTCCTCTTAACATATGGTATGGTATAACAGAATATCTAAGCCTTTAATCTTGCTAAGTAGGAGAGAGAGAGACAAATCAAACATTTTTTAAGTCAATAAGCAGCTGATAGCAATGTTATATGCATGTGAAATACAGCAGCTAGTGTTGGAGAAGCTGGGTTTTTCAACTGCAAGGAAGAACTTTTATATTATGGATTGCTCAACAAAATCCAGGTATTTAAAAAAATCCCCTGGAATGAAAGCTAAACTTATACATATAAGACCAAGGATTCCTTTTAGCACTCTGCAAAAAAAAAAAAAAAAAGTACATCTAAGTATGCCAAGCCATAAAAAGTCACACAGATCCAGTGTGTGACAAACCATTATAGAGTAAACCCACAGACATCAAAGGTTTTGTTCATAAAGTTAAGAACAGGCATTTAGTTTGCAGAGCCAGAACCAGAATTTCATTTTCTGTAAGCTGTTTGTTCTTTGCCTTAGACAGAGATTTCATGAAGCAGATTGAAACTCCAAGGTTTTGTATTCAGCTTCAGGCCATTCTGATGTATTCATTTGAATTCAAGATGAAGAAAATCTCTACAAAGTTTTCTCTAATTTCTCTGAATTTTTATTTTGGGCACAGTCAATTGCATTCCTGATCTTGCAAACTTTATGCATGTTCTTAATTTTGTACAACCCTTTGATCTGTGAAACCATAAAAGTTTACTCTTGTGTGTTAACATTTGAAGGACCAGACACATCAGAGTAGCAATATGTGTTTACTTTGAGAAATAAAAAGAAACAACAATACCAGAAGCTGGAGTATTTCACAATCTAAAGCCAGACAAATTCTCCTTTGGGGCACATCTAGCAAATCTCAGTTCCCACGCTTTCCTCCAAAATAGCACTTGAAGTTTAACTACTGAAGTAACTAGGTAGCTGCTTTAAATGAGGACATATGCTTTGAATGGCACTGCTAAATCTCTACCTTTCTGAAGTACAGAACTCCAGGATTTTCCTTCTCCCACAGTGCAAAGGTGAAAGACACCTGGGACTGTCAGTGTACATGGCTGGGACAAACCTGCCTGTGAGTGGAAGGAAGTTGAAGGGAGAAAAAGAAGGAATAATTAAAAGGCATGAGCTCCTCAACAACGCAGCAGCTGTGATTTGTGTTGTATAAGAAGGGACAATTCTGCAGCTTTTCCTCACTGTTGGGGTCTCTCCTGCCTTGCTCTCCCAGAAGGGGGAGAGAGTGGCACTGTGTAATCAGGCTTCTGCTGGTGCCCTGCAATACCAACTCACTCCCATGTAGGAGAGAGCCAGCAACACAAAGTGAAGCTTGCATTTGTCTTGCTACATCTGTGCAAGACCTATAGATATCAGTCAAGGTGTGAATGGACTCCAAACAAACCAAATGGAAAGATATTGTTGCTCTTCCAGGGCTAAAATCCCATTTGTTTAAATATCTGCCACTTGTTACTAAAGCTGTGCCAAACAGAAGATTGCTCTTGGTAAAAGATAGAAGTAATGTTCTTAATTAAAATAGATTCTTAGAATATTTTTTTTATAAACAATTCTCAAGATAACTTTGTTCCTTAATGAGCCAGCCCTGTTGATTTTGTATTAATCCAGCAGATTTTTGTGACTTGGAAAAAACCCCAACTATAAAGTCTTTTTATCTTTATTCCATTTTCCTCTGGCTACATTTAAAAAAAAAAAAAAAATCCTTATCTGCTCTGCAGCCTCTTCTCAGTCCTGGTCAGAGATGTGTTTCTTCTTTAACACTATCAACATTAGTGCATTTGCTAAGTTAAGCTATCTCTGTTGTCTAGAAAGCAGTTTCTTTGCTGGCTCTAGACTTAAAAGAAAAACAAACAGAAAAAAAAAAAAAAAACCAGCTTGGCAAACTTCTTTTTTAAAAAAGCCTGGTATTTAATGAAGCATTCCCAGCTGTAAAGGATGTAACACCACAGGTGAATCACAAAACTGCCATTAAATGTGAGTTGCTCCCAGGAGTCTGTTTTTGCCTTGCTGACACAATGGTCCCATCCTGATTCTGCTGTCTCCTCTCTGCCAAGCAGTAGCAGGCAAGAGCCTTCTGTGCTGATTTCTCTTTGGAAGATCAATCAGTAATGGTGAAACTGGGTATGATCCAAGAGTAACTGTGCTTCATTTACTGTCTTGGGCCAGAGGCAGTCAATCAACAAGCATAATAAAAATTTTTGTGTTTTCCAGAAAAAAATTGACTGCTTTAAATAAGGGACCAAACCAGAGAGTAAAGCCTTCAGTTTTTCATATAGTACCTAAACCATATCTCTTCTTTCTATACAGAATTTGGCATAGCCTGAAAACTAACTGTCCCATGCTTCATCTTAGATCTTTTCTGGCATAAAAAGACAAGTGCAGCCCTTCCCCACACACAGAGGAATTCAGGAGCTCTATTTAATTATCCTCTTGCATAATACTGTCTCTAAAATATATTTCTTTATGAAACATGTATGCTACTTCAGCCTCAGATTTCGCAGATCCTTCTGTAAAAGATGGTTAACATCCTGAAGAGCAAAGCAAATTTTCAAATGTCAGAAGGATCTGCATGACAACATACTTGTGAGATTTGTGTGATGAGGGGGGAATTTCAACACCATAATAATTTTTAAGTACTTAAAAAACCCCTACAAAATCTTGCTTTCTCCTCAATGGAACAGTGTTTCAAACTAGGAGGTATGGGGGTGTAAAAGTTCTTCTGTCCAGGAGTATTTTCCTCTGCAGGACATACAGTGTCATTTAAGCCTCACAGGACATGGTGATGTTCATAAAGCAATTTTCCAATCCTTTCTTGTGTTGTTACCAGATATTTCTCCTCATCTCTTTTTGTGCTTGTGGAGGGATGGAATGAAAGAAGGAAGAGGACACACTTCTAGAATGAGATAATTTTTTCCCACTGATTGAGGAAAAAAAAAGGCTGAGTTGAGTTCTTTGACCTCTCCATCATATCATGGGTGTCAAAAATAAGATGAAGATGGGAAGAGTAAAAATGAGCTACCTCAGTCAGAACAGAGGAAATAAAAGCAAACCAGGTTCAGAACACCATTTGGGAGAAAGGCACAGGGGGAAATGGGTATTAATTTATTTTCGTTTTAATCTGCCAAATGAAATCAAGTTCACTCCCAGAAGGCAGCCTGAAAATAAGTCTTCTAAGACAACAACTTCCCTGGTTAGATAATAAAAAAGGATGAGAAAGATATTCAAAGAACTGAGCTTTTTATGTGTGGGTATGTCCATAAAAATGGGTGCAGACTGTATGTTGAATGGCCCAGACATGAACCATCTGTGGCTTGGAAATTACTGAGCTGTCCTAGCACCCAGTTCTAGTGTAAATAGACACTAAAACATACTAATGTGCTGTGTGCTGTCTGAAATGGAGATAGATTATGTCTGTCTTCTCAGAGAATAGACAGAAAAAGGTCATCCCTTCCATACAGTCATGTGCAGCATTATCATTAGCTCATAATGCACATTAGCCAACTAAAAGGAAACATTTCCAGGAAAGTAATGGATCTGTTAGTTCCTCTAGCTCAGTAGCCAACTTTTCCTTTTGTTCCCATGATGATTAGTTCTCATAACATATGAGAAAAGTAATTCCCTTTGTCCAGAAACATTAAATAACCATATCATTAGTAGTTCAACACTTGGCAATTTGTAAACTAGGTATTAACACTCCAAAACAAAGAATCAGTGGCTACCTAAGACATTGTAACAGAACTGCATGGCCTTTTAAATACTGAAGGGAGAAAGACAACTTTTTTTTTTCTTTTGTAATTTTTTTTTTTTTCTGGCAACAATTTTAGCTAATTCCTCTCTTTTTAATGACAACTCTGGATTTTTTATTTTTTTATTTTTTTTACCATCTTTGCATACAACTAAGATGCTTCTGCCTCCCAAACAAAAAATGAAGTTTGGAACTCCAAGCAAATCAGTGTTTGGTGACATGGTCATAACACCACCAAGGAACTTAGATTGCATCCAGCAGCTGATGTTCACAAGCCAGCTCATTATACCTTTGCTAAGGGGCCTGCACAACTTCTTGATTTCCTTTTACCAGAGCCTGGCCCCAGAAATGGTGTCAACAGCAAGGCAAGAAAAAAAGATGAGTTTAGAGCTCTCCTTCTGAAGATGGGGTTACATGAACCTGACTCCACATTAGGTAGTGGGGACAGCAAAAGTATCCAATTTTCTGAGGAAGACGGAGGAGCAGGCCAGCTGGCAGCTCCTGAGGAGCACAGAGAGCAGGAAAAGAGCCAACTGGAGCAGATAGGCTGAGGCTTGGGAGGTGCTTGGAGAGGGACCGTGGGAATGGGCAGAGGGAAGGCTGCAGAGATAGGTGGGAACTGTATTCCAGAGCTTTGGCTGATGTGAGTCAGGAGCTTGCTTCTGACTTGATAAGACATATCAGACATGCTGGTGAAGGGATTTGGGAGCAGAAAGACAGGAGGGAAAGAAGAATTTAGCTATGACTTTAATGAGTGGAAAAGATAGATTTGAGAAAATCAGAGCCAGCATAAAGAAGCAGCCAAGAACAGAACCTGAGTTGTACTGGAAAGAATTGCTAGAATTTTGAATTGCAAAAAGGAGTAATTGACTCCATTTACTGACAGGGTTCACATCAGAAGTAGCTATGTCAATTTTTATATGGAGGAATATGTTTTGCTGTCTAGCTGCACACCAACATACATAGAAGAGGTAATTTTGCAAGTTCTGTTTTTAGTCATGCTCATCCAAGTTATTGTCATGTGAGACTTGATCTGTACTATAATTAATGAAAGTTTAGAACTTAGCTTAGTTAAGGAAACATGGAGTTGAAAGTGTATAATTAGAAATTGTTTTAGAAGTTAGTATATTATCATAAAATACGTTATGAAGGCAAATGTAGGTGGTGTATTACACAATGGATCAAATGACCACAATAATCTCTTCTGGCTTTAGTATGCAGAAAATTTATAGAGGGAGATCTAAATTTGATACCCTGAAAGCTTTGTTCTGTTCAGGACTGGCTTCTTAGCTGATTTAAGGAGATGCATGGACAGAGCCACGTTCAAAAGTAGATGTGAAAGATGTGTGAAGTGGTTCTCCTTGGTGCCATAGAAAGGCCTCTCATCAAACTCAGCCAGCTTTCCTTTGGCAGTGGAAGGTGTGTCCCAACTGCCTCAGTGACCTGTGCCTCTCTGGAGGAAATCCCATTCACTGCTCTGTTGTGCCTAAATTAGGGACATTGAGTCTCTCGGTAGATGTACTAAAAGACACTACATTTTTCCCAGTTGCCTGCACAAGAATTGTAGAAACCTCCTTAAAAGTGACTTCCCTGCTAGGAATATTCCATTGCCTGGATCCTCTCCTGAAGGGTCTGCCATGATAATCTTGCTCAGCCATCCCACTAATGTCTATCCATAGAGATAAATTGAAGTAGAATTTTGTCTTAGGCCTGGCATTTGTGAAATACTTGTTAAACTACCTCAGATATCATTAGATGAGTGCCAAGGAAATTTAGGAAGAATTCCAGTTCAATGAAAGTAACTTTCCAAAAATGTGTACATTTTCGACACTCACAAGTGATCAATTAAGGAATCTCATGAGATATTTGCAGTGCCAGAAGATGTTGGGGTTTGGTGATTCAGGAGCCCAGTATGCATGAAATATTTTTTAGAAGTAAGAGCAGAATCACATATCCAAGCTGCTGAATTATTATTATTTTTTAAATGTATAACATTGTCTTATAATGAATCTGGTCGTTGTGCTCCATAATCTATATTGAAAAACTCCCCCTGCCTTATTTTTAAAGTTTTGCCCTATCTTCACAAAGTTCATTAAGAACCTGAGCACAGTTTGATGGCTGTGTTTTTCCATGAATCACAGCTAGAAGTTCTCTTCTCATGCTTTATGAAACACAAAGTCAAAAACAGAATAGTAGAGGGAGTAAAATGTAAGGTCAGACAAGCAACATGCAACAGGACTAGGAGCTGAAGCCAGACAGCCTTGTGCTTTCCTTGCAAGGTCTTTCTCCTCCTCCAGCCCTTTTAAGCAGAAATGCCTGACACCTTGGTGCTTTCAGCAGGTTTCCATGCCAGGCACATCTCTGGAGGTCAGAGCAGGGTGGGAAAATCTCTTTGTCAGTGTGTGGGAGGGTCCTGACAGCTGCTGGGACCATCTGAGCCCCCTTGGCAGCTCAGCTGAGCTCTGGCCCCTGGAGATGGTGACCTGGAATGCAATCCTGCTCCGTGTGCTCTTGTGCCTGCACACACTAGCCTTACTAGAAGAGGTGAGTTATAGAAATTCTTCAGGTATGTAGAAATCTTAATTAAAACCCATGAGCTCAGCACAATCCATAAATGTCTCAGTCTAATTTTTGGGATGAAAGTTGAAAAAGAGGAGAAGAAACTACAAAATGAAGGAAAGAACTACCTTACTACAGCCAATTACTGTGAAAAGAGTAAATATGTCTTCGTTGTAATTTTGAAAAAGGAAAGGTTTGGCCTGGTTTCTACTGTGGCATTATCTCAGACTAAGAAGGAGGGTGATGAATTTGTTGGGATACTCACTGGAGAAAATGCTTGATTGCAATCTGGCCTACAGCTTAAGGAAAATAAAATTGAGTTCTCATCAGGCAACAAGCCTATATAAGTTAATAGGCTTTAATAATAGCACCTCATTACATTTTTATAAAACTGCCTGGGAAATGACTGCTGGAAATACAAAGGAAAGCTCTAAGGGATCCCAGTTATAAAGCAAAGATAACAATATTACAGCATTTCAAAATAATGTATATGCTATACTGAATACCACACAGAATTCAGGGACTGGGATTAAGGCCAAGTAAGCTTTTTTGAATGGATGTCCAAAGCAGATGGGAGACCTGACTCATGCTTTGGAATAGAAAAATGATTTCTGGGACAAGGTGTTTGGGAAGCCTGATAGCAGTCAGAAAATTGGGGGGTACAGCCTCTGTGAATGCTGATGTATGGTAACAATATTGTGGTCACTATTACAAAAGTCACATTTGCCAGCAAATAATACTAATGATAGTCATACTTTTTGTATCCAAGGCACAGCACTTCTTTCCCATGGATTTTTATTACCTCTGTGCAGTAACTGTTGACAAACATTTACATTTTTGAAAAATGATGAGCACTGTGTTTGTGAACTTGGAGGCATTGCTATTCCCAACAACTGGTCATTAATCAAAGCTGTGGTGAGGAGACTCAGTGGAGGTAAGAGCAACAAGAGGAGAACACTTTTGAATGGATGCATGAGCAAACAGCACACACTGCAGAAAATAATGCTTTTATCAGTGAGGTCAGTCACATTGCCTGTAGTAAGGATCAAATTTAGGAATTTTGTGTGGGAGCCAGAGCTCGCAAGCCTGACTGATGGAGGAAAGCACCTCTGGAGGATGATGCAGGATATCTGAGTTGTGCTGCAATTAGGATATTAACTGAGATGCCTTCTTCTTTCTTTTTTTTTCTATACTTAGAACCTCAGTAGGTACGTAAATTAAAAGATTAAAATTAGTCAAGACACATTGCATTCCCTCTGCTCCAGTGTGTTCAGTACCATGAATTGTCTCTGGGGGTTGTGTGTGCTCTGTACTTTATAGGATTTTTTCAGTATATCAGGGGCGGATTTCCTCTGGTCCTGTGCCCTCAGGGGTAATGCTATATTTTAATTAGTGTTTCAAATTTGTCAGGTTGTCGTGGTCATGGGATGAGGCTTTCCTGTGACAGTCACTGACTCTTCTGAAATAGCAAACTCTCTTACCTTCATCTCGTTTGAGGGGTTTCTTATGGGAGTTTTTAATGACAACTCTGAACATGTGTGGCTAATTCTTGCCTGATAGAGTCAGGCTGTTTTGTCTTTGAGGAATGAAGTTGTAAGAGGTGGACTCAAACCAGAATGTGACACATTCCTTGGAGGAGAAGAGATGCTTCTTCCACCCCAGTGAGGAGACCTGAGGGCAGCACCAGAGCCTTGACACTGAGGCATTTCAGAAGGCAAGGTTCACATCTCTGACTTCAGCAAAGACTGAGTGTGAGTGCTCATTAAATATTAAATAATAGTACAGTTCAGATCTGAATCCAAACTTCTCATCTTGCACCATTCCAGCTAAGCTGGTTATGAACAGGAACATGGCTCGGAAACCCCTTTGAACTTTGGAGGAATTTTGTTTCTGGATCTAAAAGCTGAGTTCAGTAGTGTGTGGCAAGGGCTTTCAGTAAAAAGAGAAGCATGAAAGGAAATAATTCAGGATTATTTTTGTAACATATTCGAATAAACAACAGAGGAAAAAAAATCAAGTCATCTGTGACTTGGATTCTAATTGCCAAAAATTATCTAAAAATACAAATTAAAAATATGAAACAGGCTTGTATGAGTACACTTGAACCACTACTTCACAAAAGTTTTAACTGTGGAAAAAAAACTTTATAACACCACCTGCTGTTCAGCTGGTTATGACCTGACCCCTTTCTCCTTTTCTTGTTATTATAAACAGTGAGCTCTTTAAGTGAGAGCTGTTTAAAGGATAGGGGGCCGTAAGTGTTCCTTCCTAGATCCCAGATGCAGTGGGAGACTGATGGGCTTTTTGATCTTTATTTTATGAGTGTCTGATAAATTGCCTCTGGCACCTGGCAACTGAAATTTCACTATCTGAAAACTAACCCTTATGTCAAACAATGTGGCCAGTCTCATACTCCAAGTTAAAGAGCTGCATGCATTTAAGTACAGGATGTTTTCCAACATTCAGTGCAGTATGTGGTGAAGCCCTGCTTCACATATTATTATTAGACAGATCCTCAGCTGATGTAAATTGGCATAACCCCATATGATTAAAGGAGCTGAACTGTTTTACATCAGCTGGCAACCTGGTCCAAAGTGCAACACACATACTTTTGATTTAAAATAGTATTTTGTATGTGATTCTTCAAAGGTTGGTATGTTTCAACTTTTTCAATATATTGCTCTGCAGCCTCTGTTTTTTGTTTCTGAGGCAAGTTTAAAAAAAAAAAAAGTATTAAGACAAAGGATCACGGGTAATGTTCTTTGGTTTGCTTGTTTGTTGGCTGCTTTAGATGGAAACTGAGCTATCATGTATTTGAAATCAAAGTCTCAAATGGTGCTCTGGGTAATGACTACCAAATTGTGTTTCTACTTGTGCCCTGGGGGATGACTGCCTGGTCCCCACTTTGCATCTCATGGGTTCTAGCAAATGATAGGAAAACTCTTGTATTTTTTGTCAGAATTGGAACGATCAGGAACAGATCTGCCTGAAATACTGTGATTTCTGTCTAGTAGTAATCCCAGCATTTCATATTTTCCTCATCCTCTTTTGCAACAAGGATTTTTGAGGAAGAAGAACAGAAATGGAGGAGAGGACTTATCACGAGGAACAATGATGAAAACAGTGGGAGTCATACAGATGGAACCATAAGGAAATAGGTGTAGAGGCAGAAATTCACATATTTAAATAAACCAGAACGTGGTGCAGTCCTAAGTACAGAGATTATAGGACCTGTTCCATGGGCAGCCAAGGGTGGCTCAGAGATCTCTGCTGGGTTTGTGAGTGGGAAGAAGATTTTCAATGCTCCCTTAATCAGGGGAGTCTGGAAATGTCAGCTGGGAGAGACAGACCATTAAATCTCAAATAAAACAAGAAACACAAAGTAACTGAAGAGCCTGATCAGCATAGTAAACTGTATATGTCAGTAATAGTAAATGCTGGGTTTCTTTTACACATTCTTGAAAAGATTTGAAATGTGAGGGAACTAAATAGGAACATGGGTATGAAGTCAGATTAAGTTTATATTTTTTTAAGTCCATATGTGTCCTTCTGCAGGATCCATTTCCTGTGACAGGCATCCAAGTGACATCCAAGTGTGACCGAATCTACAATCCAACCCTGTGCACACTCATAATTGTTTTCTGTTGACCAAGACACATCCAAATTTAGGTTTCTCCAGAGGAGAACGTGCCCTGACCTATCACATGTACCTCTTTGTTGCTTGCTGCCATCCTCCACCCCGCTGAGACACCCTGCAGAAGGGCTGGGCACTGATTTTGGAAAGTCACACTCAGCACCCAGCTCTGGAGCACAGGTTGGATGGCTCCATGGGGGGCATCCTGTTGGAGGATGACATCCCACCCAGAGTGCTAATGGGATGGTTCCTTTGACAGGAAAGCTCACGCTGGCAAATTGTCTTTGAAAACAATGCTGTTTGCTTAGAGCAGAGCATTCTGTGATTCCTTGCAGGACAGGCAGTGTGGCTGGCAGGGTGCTGTGGGAGGGCTCCACATCCCAGCCCTGGTGCAGGCTTTGCCTCCAGGCTCATGACGGGGTATGGACAAGCACCCCTGGAATTACTCTGCATCTCTTTCCACCCCCAGCCTTGCCTATTAAAATGGGACCATGCAAAACCTAGCACAAATTAAGCCTGGAGCTTAGAAGAGGCTGTCAGTTGCTACTGAAGAGCTGTATAATAATAGTAGAATAAAATAAAAATAATCCATAATTCTTCCATAGAACATTTAAAGCAAACAGTCTGGGAAAGAACCAGCCACATTTTACTTCACTAAAAATCACATAGGACAAAAGGAAATGCAGATGTTCTGACTGAACTGTCTTATGAGTTGTTGACTAGTTAATTAATCAAAGTTGTCTAGTGATTTATTGATTAACAGAGCTTCTGCAGTCATGAACACGTCAAATTTCACAATGGAAAATTTAGCAATGGAAAAAGTCTGGTCTTTTAGTTCCTTCCTTAATCAAGACAGAGAATGGCATGAGAACTGAGGACATTTCATGTATTAAGCTTATGCCAGACAATCTAATTATGTGATAGCATTGCTTAGGAAATTTTGATTGTTTTTTCCATGCAGATTTTTTTTCAAGTGGAGAGATTTTTTTTTCATATTTTCACAGTGCTAGCAATACCCCCCATGTAAGAAGTCTCATAATGTCTTTAAGTACAGACAAAAGTATTTCCTGTAACTGTAGTCACATTCAGTAGTCTAATGAAGGATAAATCCCAAAGGAGTTACCTCTCCTGTAGTGGGGAAAGCACAGAACTAAAATATATTTAAATTTTTTTTGACGATTGAGACTTGCCTTAATTATCACTTTTGCTTTGCTCCCTATCCATCCCTATGATAAGAACGTGATAAAATTTTCTATCAGTATTTAGTCAATAAGTGCAAAAAGCTAATAAAAAATGTGCATTTGAATTATTATTCAGAAGACACTGAGGTCTGTCACTATGCTCACATGTCCTGGAAGGTTAAGTTTCTCTGTCATGAAGATGATGAGTAGAAGGCCAGTCCTGCATGATCATGAACCTCCCCTTTGTACTTGGTGAAGGTGTACTGTAAATGGGTCTGTTTCTCCAATGTGCAGGTGTATCACAGAATCATTTGGGCTTTCAAATCAGAATCACCCAGATCCAAACCCCCTGCCATGGGCAGGGACACCTTCCACTAGACCAGGCTACTCAAAGCCTCATCCAACCTGTTCTTGAACACTTCCAGGGAGGGAACATCCACAGCTTCTCTGGGCAATCTGTGCCAGGGCCTCACCACCCTCACAGTAAAGAATTTATTCCTAACATCTAATCTAAACCTGTCCTTTTACAGTTTAAAGCCAGTACCTGTTATCATATCCCAACATGCCCTTGTAAAAAAATCCCTCTCCATCTCCATTGCAGGCTCTTCTTCTTCAGGCTCAATAGCCCCAACTCTTTCAGCCTGTCTTCATAGGAGAGATTTTCCAGTCCTCTGATAATCTTTGTGGCCTCTCCTGGACTTGCTCCAACAGGTCCATGTGCTTGTGTTGAGAGCCCCACAGCTGAGCACAGTACTCCAGGTGGGGTCTCACAAGATCAGAGTAGGGAACATCCCTTTTCTTGACCTGATAGACACAGTGCTTTTGATGCCACCCAGGACAGAGAATCACAGAATCACAGGATGGACCAGGTTGGAAGGGACCACAGTCATCTGGTCCAACCTTCTTGCTCAAGCAGGGTCATCCCAGAGCTCATGGCACAGGATTGTGTCCAGAAAGTTCTTGAATATCTCCAGTAAAGGAGACTTTACAGCTTCTCTGGCCAATCTGTTCCAGTGCTTGGTCACAGAGATAATTTCCAGCAGGTTGGCCCCCAGCCTGTAATAGTGTCTGGGTTATTCTTCCCCACATGCAGCACCTTGCATTTACCTTTCCTGAATTTCAGACTGCTCTTCTCAGCCCATCTCTTCAGCTGGCCACAGTCCCTCTGAGGTGTAGCTCAGCTGTCCTGAGCTCCTCCTGGCTTTGTGTCACCAGGGAAATTGCTGAGGCAGCCTCTGCCCCTTTGTCCAAGCAACTGCTGAATGAGTAAACAATGCTGAGCCCAGTGTCAAACCTCCAGCTGGACCCTGTGCCTTCTGGAGTCTCTGTTCAGCTTGTTCTCAATCCACCTGAATCCACCTCACTCCCCTCCTCAGTTTGCCTGTAAGGATGTTGTGAGAGACTGTGTAGGAAGTGTTGCTGAAACAGAGGTAGATAATATCCATTGCTCTCTCTTCATCCATCCAGGTTGTTTCATCTTACAGGGCAATCAGATTGGTAAAGCATGATTTCACAATTAGTGAATCCATGATGATTACTCCTGATCACCTCTTATTATCCATGTGGATAGGGATGGCCTCCAGAATTAGGTTTTCCATCACCTTTCCAGGGACTGGAGTGAGGTTGGCAGGCAGGTAGCTCCCTGGATCCTCCTTCTTGCCTTTTTGAAGAGTGGGGTGGCATTTACTTTCTTTCATTCCTCAGACACCTCTCCTGATCTCCATGACCACACAGTTGGCTTTCTGGGCTGTGAGTGTGCATTGCCAAGTCATGTTGAGCTTCTTGTTCACCATCACTCTCAAATCCTTCTACCCATGGCTGCTCTCAATCCATTCTCCACCCAGGCTGTACTTGTTCTTGGGATTGCCCTGACCCAGATACAGGATTTGGCCTTGTTGAAATTCATGAGGTTCCCATGGGTTCAGCCCTCAAGCCTGTCCCTCTGAATGGTCTCTCACATATTATAAACATCTCTCAGGACAATTGTGCACCAGACTGGGTAAGACATTCTGTATCATGCAGGAATGTCCTGTAGTAAAGCATAGAGAGGTCAGAAGGTTCATTAAAAGATATGATGACCCTGTCACAAGAGGTTTTCCTAATAGTGTCCCAGTGTCAGCAGCTGGTAGAAAGTTCAGTTTCTGGTTTAGTAACTCTTCAACAATGCTAGATCTATTTATTGTATTGCACTCCATTGTTTTATATTTATAGTATAATATTTCATAACATATTTTACATCTGGTTATTTATACAATAAGTCTGATTCCAGAAGAGGAAATGTGATTTGAATTTGACTTCATTGCATCTTCCTGGCTTCTGGAGCAGCCCACTGGAACAGCCCCCAGCTTCAAAACTTAGAGTGGCCCTGATGCTACTCATTTTGACAAATACTGAACTAATCTTTGGCTCTGTAGGTGCTGAGGGAATTCCATCAGATCATTTACACACACCTGCACTTAATGAACTTAAAAAATGAGGTAATGCCATTTTAACGACAGAAATTCTCAGATTCTTGAGCTGATAACTTGGTTTGAGAAGGCAGTTACTGTTTTCCTGATGGGGAAGAAAGAAAACAATTTTTTTCTGTTACTAATAATAATAATATCTGGATATTTAATCCACATATTTTTAATATAACTTTGAATTAGTTATGATAAAAAACCCTGAAGAGCTTTTGCTAATAAAATGTAAGCCATACATAAAAAAAAGGATGAGTGTCTTAAATATAAGCATTAGAATTTTAAAAATACAAGTAATCTGAAAAGATAGGCCTATTTTTAGAAGTATAGGGAATAGTCTTGTGCATATATGTGTTCTGTATTGCAAAGATATACTTCCACATAAATAAGTAGGAAAGAATTACTGGAGTAAGCAGAGAAAATATGAAGAGTTCACTTTTCATGTTCCAACCATGACCATATTGTTATATTCTTTTAAATGCTTTGACACTAAAAATAATTTTTAAAGTGATTTTTAGGGACTTTTGCTCAGTGACTCTCTTGTTTTCTTTGAACCTGCATTGCATCTGTCTTTGCACACAAAATTTCTTCTAATATCCACAGAAGCTCTATGAGAAGTATAGGTGTAGAATGCACATTAATTATCTGAGAATTAAAAACCTACAGTGAAAAGAGAGAAATTTATTCTCTTCCAAAATCATAGGGGAGATCTAATGAAGATTGAAGTCTTGTACAACAAAATACTCCTGTATCTGTATTCTGTTATTTTTGACACCTTAAGCCCCCACAGGGTAATAGGGTCTTTCATAGGGTGACAGGCACTTTCCCCCTGGGGACCACAGAGACCACAATGCTCTCATCTATCTATGAACAACCAGCAGGGAAAGTTTATATCTGAATCATGGAACAATGCATGGTGTTCAAAATCCTCTCCTCCTTTATTCCATTTTTCCCAGGAGTGATTTTCTCCAGTGGACAGTTTGTTTCTGTGGGTGCATTTTATTGGAGTTACCAAAGCCCACGGATCACTGTGGTCACTCAGGTCACTCATCTTCCTGAGCTGCAGCCTGCCTAAAGCCAGCACTTGACACAGCCCTCAGCTAAATCTGCAAAGAGAGGTGCAGTGAATCAGGGTCTTCCAGTGCTACAAGTAATAATAGTTTGGCTCTTGTTCTGTAAAAAGCTTGACATGGTATTTATAACACCTAAGGGTTGCAACAGGTCTACACCAGCAGTAAAGATTACACCCAGAGTTCACAGGATTTGGCTCTGATGTTTCATACATTCTGTAATGCATCCTACAAAAAGGGGTGTTTTTTTGGCTTACAAATAGAATATTTATTAATAGAAATGGTAAACAAAGGCAGCAGCCTTTCTTTGACCACCAGATCCTGTCTGGGAGCACAAGGCATCAATGTTGTGCAATGTTTGGGATGTGTGAAGGGGAATGATCTTGGGTTCAGCTGAGTTTTGCAGCCTGAGCCCTGCTCCTGGTCCCAGCACACTCTGGGGAATGGAGGAGAGATCCAGCTGTAATCATCTCCAGAGACCTCTCCAAACATACCTACCTGGGCATCCAACTGCAGCTTGGAAGAGCAGCACAAAGGCCATAGATGAGCAGAAACTTCTCAGTTGCACAAACAGATTCTGGGTTTTGTTCCCCAAGGACCTTTCTACTTTTTTTTTCATGATTTTCTCACTTTCCTTTTCTTTGTTTATTTCTCCCCTCTCAGGGGGAGCTGAAGAAAATGGACTGAGGCTGTGGAGTTCCCTGAGTGCTCCCCTTCCCCTCCTTGGCTTTGTGCTGTAAGAGGACGTGTCACCCTCTGGTCCTGAGCTGACACTGTGTCAAGCAGTGGCTTTGAAAATCCAGGTCCAGCAAGAGCCCAAGGAAGTCCAACCTTTGATCAGCCACATGGCACCACAGGTGATGTGTCATCACAGAGTCAGGGACTGCACTTTTTAGTCAGGGGTTACCTTTAATCTCTAATTTGGCAAAACAAACCAAAATAAAGCAGAAATTCCCCTGAAGCATTTAATTTTTGCCTTTAATGCCAGAGAGCTTAAGTGTGGCAGTTTGGTGATGTGCTATGCAAATTAAAGCTGTGAAAAAACAAAGCTAGTTAAACACAAGTTTTTCTTTAGCAGGTAATTATTCTTAGCTGTTTCCACATGCCTCCTTACATCCACAAAACCCTGGTACATTACAATGAAAGACTTATTTCAGAACTCACACATGCACTATTTTGTTAGCAGTGGAAGAACAAGCAGAACATCTGGGTGCCAAGTTCAAGCAAAGTGCAAGATTTTTTTCTGAATTCAATGTTGGTGTGTCCCATCATGTAACTATGATATATGATAAAAGGAAAAATCACAGCCAAACTCAACCTTGTTCAAAGCAAGGTGCTAGTGAAAGGATGGGATGGAAAATAAGTACTAATGGATTAATGTTCCATGATAAATGTTTTATTATAAAAGCTAGCGAGTGATTAGATAATTCTTGCTTCCAAATGCAGGGTTTAAATATTTCTGCTTGGCTAGAAACCAAAATAAATACATCACTTAACTATCTGGTTTGTAGGAACATCTATATGAATAAAAAAAGTAATAGAAACTTGGTTCCTTTTGTACAGTAGGTGTAATAAATAGCCAGCTATAGCAATGTGCTACTTACTGTTTGGAGCTGTTATGATACATAAAAATAAATTATTACAAGTATTAAAGGTACAGCCAGAACTTTGCTCCATACAACAGAGCTATGCTGTTACTAATTAAGATAGTTTTCAAAGGGTTCAACTGTAAAAGTTCAGATAAAGAAATCTCCCTCTTTAAGAAAAATGAAGATACAACATAGAAAAAAACCCTGAATATTTAGATGTATAAAATTCATATAAACACTTGAGCCACAACAATTTTCATTTTCACCAGTACAGCAGATTTTAAACATGGGTGGACTTGTCAAAAGGATATAAAGATAGTAAGCATAATTCCTCATACAACTTTGTTTCTGTTGATATCTTTATTAACTAATGAACCTCAAAAGACTTATGGGAGAAATTAATTTTACCCCTGGTGATATCCCTGGTTTCACTGGTGGAGTAGTCAAGGTATTCAGAAATAAACCAGCTTATTCAGCACCCTCCAACAAATCAGACTGCAGATGTCTCAGGTCCAGTTTAACACTATGTTTAAAGGATCATGATGGCACTGATTGCCTTGGTTATACTTGATGTAAGTGCTTGGATAGACACTTGATTCTTTCTGCTTAAGGAAGTATCTTTGGAGGGCAGTGTTCTCAAATCATCTATGGTGCCTTCTCTGGAGTTTTCTCAGAATAACTAATATAATTTCAAATAGCATCTACAAGAATTCAATCTGGGAGGCCTGGCTGGACTCTGAGGAGAGTTGGAAGAGAAAAGGCAGACCCTGTCACATGAGGTCTCCTCCTGTGCACAATTGCTGAAACATGGATAAGAAGGTTAGAAAAAATTATGCAAACTCTAAGTCATGGACACAGTCACAGTCACAGTTCATTGACTTGACAGAGAATGAACAAACACAGGAATGTGAGAGCTACAGGCAAGAGGACATAGAAGTTATTTTACTAGAACATCAAATTAAGAGTAAAACAGAACAGTGCAGAGAAATGTGCTCATGCTCTTTCCTTCTATCAGTTTAGGATCTAAGTCTGCACTCTGCTTCTTGTTGAACACCCTTGATTTTGTTCATGTCATTCTGGCTTGCCTGGTTTATTGAGGGATGCTCCAAGTGCTAAGGGAACATAAAGCACATGAACAACAGCCAAAGCAACCATAAGTTGATCAGTAGATATTCACACTAAAGTAAACCATTTTAAAGCATGACCTTGTGCTTCTTTAACATTACAACACTCCCAAATACTAATCTTAAAAGCTCAGGCTGGTCTCAATATGAAAGGCAAACAGACCATTCTCTTAGTCCAGGCAGCCTAGGGATAAGTGAGTGTTTATGCATTTTTCTTCTGGCTGTCTAGAATTCAATATTTAACATATTTAATGTACGTGGTGTCTGCTGACAGTGGGATGCTGGACATGCTTATGGATTGTTGCTCTGTCTTTTGCAATCTCACCACCTTGTTCTGGGCACAGGATGAGAGCAGCATGAGTGAACCTACTAAGCCCAAGTTCCCTGGACTTTGGAGAGGTTGTTCTGACCAGCAGTTTTGGGCTTAGGCAGATTAGCCCTAAAACTGAGCAAAGAGGGGGGGTCCCCATTCGGTGCTGAAGTCTATGCTGCCCCAGCTGTGCTGCAAACAGTCCTCAGATACTCCTTAAAATGCTTATTCAGGAATGTCTACTCACATGCACTCACTGCAGAGTAAACACACCCTTAAAGCAGATGTAGAACATGCCCCAGAGGGAGAAAATGCAACACCCAGGATGGCTGGTGGATAAAGCAGCCCACAGGCACTCCCTCTGCCCTGAACGTTCAGACTTCAGCTTGGTGCAAAGCTAGTGGGGCATGGCAACCTCATGAAATATGATAAAATAAACATATGGGAGTGTTGTTTTCTTCTGCTGCTATCAGTCTTATGGATGTCAGTGGAATGAAGATTTGGCCTATGTTGTATTGCCCTACAGTAGTTTTACAAACAAGGTAGATTTATTTGGCTTTGGAGTTAAGCTACTGCTGCAAAAACAAGTCCTGTAGAAATGTTTGGTGTGAGTATTTATAGAGAAGCTACACAGGCTTCTATTGTATTAATGGTGAGGCTCTCTTAAAGTTATGCAGAGAATAATTATTTTCCATTTCTGCTAAGGGAGGAGTAAAAAATTCTACTTTTATGGAAAGATTCACAGTCCTAATATTCCTGGCTTAAAATAAACCCTTTTATGAAAGCACTTGAATTAAGCTATGCACTGAAAGGCAATAGAGGAAACTATATTGAATTGTCTTGCCTGCAGGCTCCTAGGAAATGCATCTGGTGAAGCTGTGCAGCACATCCATGAGTAAAGATACATGACCACCATGGCAATTCAACACACTGTTTCCTCTGAAGTTCAACAAACACCAGAATTTGAGTTTGGTGGGTGCTGAAGCCTATTTCACAAAAATTACCTGGTCACACAACTCACAGATAATTGAAATAGGAGCTGATTGCTTTGAATAGCTTTGACCAAATGGACCCAAATTTTGTATCTATTAAACTTTACTGTATTTTCAAAATATATTTCTAATATTAAAATGTCATACACTGAAGGAAGCGCTGTTACAGCAGTTAGCATTCAACAATTTACAATTAAACATTCTCATTGGAGCATGAAAAGAGTGTCCCCATGAGTAATCTGAAGAAGAAGCAGGAACATCCTTTTCCCTGTGTGGTGCAGAAGTGCCTTGAGGGCTCCCATGTATCACTGCTGCCTTTCATATTGCTGAACTTTTAAAGAAGTAAAACAGAATTATCACATGCAAATCCATGGGATGTGTATGAAGGTGGGGAAGATCCCCTCTTCCCATTGATGTATATGAACAGACTAATAACATACTTCTCTGAGTGCAAAGTTTGGGGTCAGATTGTTGGTTTTGCCAGAAGAAGGCCTGGAGCAGGTTTGCTTTTGAAAATGACCTTTCACCATAAAATGATTTTTTTTTCTAGTGCTTATAGAATTTGGAGTATCGGGGTGTATCCTGCAGTATTGTGAATCAAAACTGACACACATTGGAGTAAATGTTACTATCCCTATTTGTCTGAAAGCCTGGGATGGGGATGATGTGTCCTGTGTCCTCATACAGGGAGGTTTGGATTTTCCAGTCTTGAAGTCACACAGATGAAGAGCAGCAGATGGGTGCACTCATGCAGGCCAGCTGTGGGCTCCTATCTCAGGTAGGAGTAACATTTAGACACCACAGGCAAAAACAAACTGTCTTCAAAGCACTGATCACAGTAAGAGCCTAAATAGGGTTTTCTAAACCACTTTTTGAGGTGCCTATCTCTCCTTAATGGCTATAAAGAGAGTGTAGGGTGACTGGCCTCTGAAATTAGTTGCTTCCATTGATATTGTGAATATCTACTGAGTGCCACCTGGAAAGGATTTGCTTCCTTCTGGCCCTGTGAAGATTGACCCCGTTCACTCAGGCTATGCTCCTGGGTGAGCTTTTGCCCCTGCCTGAACTCAGATAGAGTGAAGGTTTGTTTATACCCAAACTGAATTAAAATTTCCACGTAGTACAGGGTATGTGTGAAAACTGCAGCTCTGACTCCAGGGAGTCTTGGTTTACAGTGAACTTCTTGAACAAAGAAACATGAATTTTCTGTTTTTCCCCACTCCTCTGATTCCCCCACGATGAGCCAAAGGAATTCAGCCAGTGAGGGGTTGGCTCAGGCTCTGCTCTTGGGGCTTTTCACTCAAATGAAGATGCTGACTCCTCACGAAGCTACTAGTGGGCTAAGTGTAAATCTGCTTTCCCACCCCATGGACTTGCCTCTGACTATGCACAGAAATTTATAGTTTGTTTTTTAAGAAAATATTGCTCCCCATTACCCATAAAAGAGAGAGGCTTGCTGGAGCTGTACACCTCCCAGGCACGGTGCTATTGGCTGCCCTGGCAGCCCCGTGATGTAAATTACCTTTGCACTTTGTAATAGAGTCAGCACCATGACAGGAACTCACACATCACTCAGTTGGCTAAGAGTAATAAAGAGGAAAATCAAAAGGAGCATGAGTTCATGCTGGAGGTATGTGCAATCAAGGAGAGAGATTTATGACAAAAGCTGAGTTATAATATTATAGGGTATAAACAGCTTCTTACTGTTATGTTTTCATACACCCCATGTTCCTTCAGTAAGTACAGTGTTAAGTTTGGGGGAGACTTAGCTGTGAATTTTTGCCTTCTTAAAAAGGTCTGGAAAAACAAACTTACATTTATGTGGCATAAAAATTGTTGCTGATGTTCAGACTGCTGGTGTGGATAAGTACAAGGTAGCAGCCTCTGGCTAACAGGTATCAAAAGCATGTTTCAAAAGTCTGGCATGATGATTCTGATCTTGTTGACAGAGGTTTAGCTTCAACAAATCTCACTTGGTCTGTTCACCACACTGCAGTAGCATCTGTCATCAGCAGCCACTCAGGTGTTCACCAGCATTTACCAGAAGCAGTGCCAAGTACCTGACACAGGGCTGGCCTCAATACAGACTGTCCCCAGTTCATGCTCCTCAGAATATCATGATTATAACATTATCCAAGCATCCTCTGGGACAGAGTAGGAATGGCTGTGCTGTCTGGGGCCAAAGCTTTACCAATTTCTGTTGCAGATGCTGAGGGAGTGCCACTCTCTCAGAAGATGGCACACTGATGTCCTTGTTCCATGCTGGTGACTCCCTCAGAGCTGCTCCATCACCATCAGAGCCCCTGAGCATGGTCTGCAGTCTCTGTGATGCCAGCAGCCCTGCATCCTCTTTCCCCTCCACTCTCACTATCCCCTGCCTCCTAGGTGGACAAGTGATTGGTGTGCAAAAGAATAGTAATAAAAAAAAATAAAAAATAAAAGAATAAAGAAAAGCTGAATAAACAGCAAAAAAATTCTGGTTGTAACTTGGAATTAGCTCAGAACAGAATTTTAGAAGAATTGAAATGCTGCAGAACCATATAACAAAAATGAGACTATTTCAATGTGCTTTTTTGTCCCCATTTTTGTTACCAAGAGCAGTTCTTTGCACTTGCTAGTACTATATGATCTGTTTCCCCCAAAACTGCAAAAGGAACATTTCTGGTGTCTATGTTTCTTCTATTGGTCTTTATGCTGCTTTTATTCTCATCTGGGAAACCAACAACAGGCCCAAGCACTGAGATCTCCTGCCCACTCTGCTCACATCAAGCTGTAGCTGTGACCTCAGACCAAATCCTCAGGACTGGTGTACTCTCCTGGGATATGCCAGCCCTTCCTCTGGGATGTCCATTTTTCACCCCACAGCTCCACTGGCTGTGGTGAGATAGAGGGGGAGCCAGGGGCACCCCAAAGAAATCATCTCACAGTTTCACAAAAGGATAGAATTACAGAATCATAGAATCAATTAAGTGGGAAAAGACCTCTGGATGTATTGACTGCATCCTTTGAACACACCATGCCAACTAGACCATGGCACTGATTGCTGCAGCCAGTCTTTCCTTAAACACCTCCAGAGACAGTCAATGGAAAACGTGGAAAACATAAGCCCAATTTTTATATTAAAGCAAAAAGGATGAAGCAGATGTTTTTAAGTAAACATGGACTCTTGTTATGCATTTCTGAGAAGTCAAGAGAAGCTTTTTCAGAAGCAGGAGTAGCCCATGAATTTAAAGGGGTTTTAAATACTGTACTTTCCCATAAAGCTATAAAATCCTGGCAGAAAGCTCAGCAGCCAATCAAGGAGGAATGAACCTGAGCATGTTATAACTCAGATTACCAATAAAAATGTCAGGCTGAAATCAGAAGTGGGTAGTTTTATAATCTTGAACTGAAAGTATTTTTTTAATTGCTTTCAAATGGGGAACTTAACAATATAATTAAATATATGTATAAAAAGCCCCAAAGTGCTACAATCTGCTTTACTATCTGACTTTGTCAAGCTGATTATTATTACAATAGGGGAAATGGTGGATTTGAATGTCTTTTCTCTGGCACTGCAATTTCCCAGCTGTTTTATTGGGATTGTATTAAAACTGGACAAAATGTACTCTGCTGCTTCCATAAAAACTAGTTGAGCATTAAGAGTTAATACCAGCATTTTAAAATCATTAAAACCAGCCTATAGCTGTAGATTAGTGTGGGGTGAGATGTGTTATTTGAAGCAGGTGTGATCTGTCAGGAGCAGTGTTTTGGCATTTTACAACCAGTGGGGCTACGTGCACAGCTGTAGTCTGAAGAAAAATGGACCAGTGTGGGTACAATGGGCAGCTTTGTATATATGTTGCTATTTTGCTAATGCACTTTTAGCGTATATATAGATAAACAGTTCAAATATTGATTGGTATTTTGTGGTATTAATAGGCTCACTTTAATCTGGTTTAGTCTCTAAAGTATATTACATTGATCAGCGACCACTGATATATTTTCTTAGTGAGACTAAATTATGCTCTTTCCCAAAGGATATGTCTGTAAACAAAAGCGCCTGGAGGAATAGTTTGGATAGTGAAAGAGAGCTGAGTATGTGTCAGTCAGGTGAAAACTGCTGGAAATAACCTGTTACTGTTTATGGGCCAGCTTGTACAGATTGCTTCAGAATAGAGTTGGTTGGGCGCCAGCGATCAAACACTTCTTTTGTTGGAAAATGCCAGTGTGGGGAAACAGAAGTATTTCATAGGAATGTGTCAGGTCTGATGAAGTTTTGATGAAATACAAACAGGGTCCTGTTGGAAGCCTACCACGTTCCTGCCAACTCATACAGGTTGTTGATGGACCAGAAATTGTTTATTCTTCTAAGGCTCATGATGATAGGGCTGCCCCAACCTCCACAGGCCCTGACCCTCCCTGGTGCTGGTGGGGCTGGGCAGTGTGGAAAGCCTGGCTGAGGCTTAGGGGGTGATCTTCCAAGGATTATTTGATCATACAAATTTCAAACTTCAAATTTCTATATCTTCATTATGACAAAACAAATTTCTTTACGTGGATTTTCTTTTCCATGGGGTGTTTTTATATTTCTAATTTTCCAAAAGGTGGTGAAGTTTGCAATTATTTTAACTAAAGTTATCTTCTCAACAAATGAAAATTTCAACTTAATCTCATGTAGTTGATGGCACAGAAATACTACTGAAATTATACATGTGGATTACCAAACTGTCATACAAGTTCCTCAGGTTTTGATAGCAACATGTTATTTGGGAGAGGAATATATAATGGTCTTTCACAGTTTAAAGCAGTAGAATCCTTAATGTCACAGTAGAAAACTTCCGTGTTTTTAAAAAATATTATTTATTACACTACAGAACTAGTGAAAGGTATTTTCTTAGCTATGTGGTGGAAACAAAATATAATTGAATAATGTAAACTCTAAGTTTATGGAAATGTTGAGTTAAACACCATAAAGACTGATAAGTAAATTTTAAGAACAAATAGATTTCTGTGAAGCTGACAGGTTATAGATAACATAGAGATAGTACTTTTCCTTTGCCATAAATATAAGAGTCTGTTTTCTTTCCCACCTATACTGATTTTTTTTTTCCATTGTAATTCATTTTTCTGCAGTGGAGCTACTAGTGATTTATACTAGTGCAAATAAGAATCAGAATTGGGAGCATTGCTTTCAACCCAGCAGTGTCCATTTAACTGTCACAGTGGGTAAAGACAAGAGCTCTCAGAGAAGGTTGTTTATCCTTATGGGAAGGGACAATAAAAACCACAGGGGATTTCCCTTCTGGCCTGGGTGGAATTTTAAGGGATGGAAAAGGATAATTTTTATCCTACACTTTAATTATCCAAGACCTTTGATGTTAGTGGTAGATATCAGTATAAATCTCAAGGACATGAAGTTAATGGAATTACATTAAGGGTGAATTTTCCTCAAGGAGCAATTCACACACTCTGCTTTGCAGCTAAGAGTGCTATAGGTCAACAAGGCTTTGCTAATTATTATAGATTATGTGAAACATGACTACTTAGACCACAGAAATATGTACTGTTCAATTACACTTGTATAACCAAAAAGACAATATTATTCTGAATCTTTCCTGTTGAACAAAATAATGCAATTTTTTACTACTCGACTCCAGCTAGGAGCACTAGTATGTTAGCTGGAGGACTGTGAGTATAAAACAAGGTCTTAAGCATTTAATCCTCATTTTTGTACTTAAATCTTGTACTATTTGCATTCTCTGTTACTGGGACATTCACATGATCCCTGGTGACTCCTGGGACACAAGATGTGTATCCTGTGTAGCCAAAGGAGCAAAGCCAGCACTGTCACATAATAAATAAAAGCGTGGAAGATTAAACATCCTGAAGGTTGTAGTAAGTGAAGTCAAGCTAAGGAAGGATGTATCCAGAAAGGCCTGTGAGGCAAATCCAAGTATTTTCAGCTCAAAATGTTACAATGGGAGTGCAAGAGCATTATTTCCATCATGTCTGGTGGCAAAACAGAGCTGGGGGGAACAAGAGCAGAGATCAAGGAGGAGACCAACACTTTCAATGTCTCCACTGTATTAGCATAGCCACCATTAAAAAGCCAGTAATGTTCACATGAGGTTACATGATATTATAACCTCTCTTTTGGAAAGAGAAGCTATTCTGTGGCAAGGATTGGAAAACACGTTTGCTGAAGGCTGGTCTCTATTTGGAAATTGTCCATGTCTGTGGCAGAGGCCTGTAGTTTGTTCTTATTGATGGTGAAGTTATGATAGAAATGATTTAGAGGGAAAACTGTGTTCTAAAAGGGCAGTGGCAGAAAGAAAAATGTCTCTATGTACACAGTGGCTCAGTCAGCGAAAGCATTAATTTAAAGACTTCCTATGCTTTACTATCATTAACACATTGTAAACACATGAAACTAACTATTCATAAAATAGCATCCATTTCATGGTCCAGATCATTCCCCTCTTGTGGAAACCCTGCAGGAGGATCAGGGCAAGCCCCTAGAGAATAGGAAAAATTTCAATATAATTCCTTAAGGGAAGATAATATTTCTCTGGCCTAAAAACAAATAGTTCATTTGAATGTGAAAATCAATATAGCTTCATGACTGCCACAGCATCAAAAATCCAACCCCCCTCCATGATTCTGCATCCCACAAGTACAGCAGAAGGTAACTGGGGCTGCAGCAGATCCTGTGCTTCTTAATCCTCAGCCTGATTCTTTTGCAGATCTCACTCTGGAAGAAATTCAGAAGAAATTCATACGACCTGTGGCAGATAATTTAATTGAAAGTTAGAAGGTCTCAGATAAAATAACATGACGAGGTCTGCATTTCAAGGAGGACACAGATATGCATAAGATGATGAAAGTTAAATACAGTTAAGAGAAGATTTAAAAATGGATAAAAAGATCTGTCATGAAAAGTTGAAGAACTGTTTATTTTCTCTAGCACAGGGAAAAAAAATGAAGTGTACATCTGTCACTCCAATGTGATATGGGTTACTCTTGTTTTTTTTTCCAGGCTAATGGATATATTAAGTCATAAGTGCATGGACACTGGCAGATTTTGAGTCAACAGTGATAGCAAAATTAAGCTGAGGATAGATACTCTCTAAGCATCTCTTGGTTATATTTCCAAGAGGCACTGTCATCTGCTAAGCAACAGTTCTGCCCTGTTTCCCCTTCTGCATTCCTCTGCATTTCTAGAAACCTGCTTCTAGTCACTGCTGCATCTTCTCCACATGTTTTTTGTTCCTGTAGATGTGAGCTGGGCCAAAAGTTTGCTGAAAGCATGAAAAAGGTACTTTAATTACTCTGCTGAATTCTGGGGCAGGAGAGTGGGAGGGAAGAGGGTCCCTCTCCCACCCCTGGATTCTCACACTCACACATCACAAAGGTGGAGCCGGGTTGGAAGGGGCAGAGGATGGTGTCAGTGTCAGCCTTTCATTTCCAATTAATGATGTCATATGTGTGTCTGTGCTACTGAGGACACTCTGGTCCTCTGTAATGAGGTATAAACTTACAAGGGAACTGGACTAATTGTCCCAGCAAAGTTTTGAAAAAAATCATGTGGTAGCGAGTATAAATAAAAGATCTAAAAGTCTCTTTCAATTAATATTGCTTGTATTGCACTTGAAATGTATACAGTGCTGCATGAAGAAAAGCACATACCACCAGTGAGAGCAACAACTTCCAGCTCTGTAAGAAGTGGGAAACACATTTTTTGCTCAAATGAGGTTTGACTTAAACTAGTGGCACTTTGGGCAGCTGTTAAATTGTATTTTGAACTGGCATTTGCAGACATCTTATCACATCCAGATTGAGGCAGAAATTGGACAAAGATGTGAATGGCCATTGTTCATCTGAAAGCTATTCCTGTGTTCTCAGTAGAACTGTTGATATTTGAGTTAGGGAAACACCCCTCTCTCTGTTACATATTTTCACCCTTTCACCAGCAGCAGTTTTGCTTTCTTGTAGTGAGCCCCTCTTTTGGACTGCCTGTGCTCAGGCAGCAAGGGCTGGGGTGTGGGGGGACCCACTCTTTACCTGTCATCTTCCCCAGCATAAGGCTGACAATCTCAGAAAGCCAGCATCACTTGCAGGGCAACAAAAAGATAACCTACAAAACTTGGTTAAATGGTTGCATGAGATACAGGTGTATACTTATGTATATGTATAAATTTCCCTTTACAAAGATATGGCAAAGTGTAGCTGGGCAGAACAACCATCTTAGTCTTCCTTTACATTTCTTCTTGCAGAAGTTTTATCAGCAAGAGAACCCACTGAGACTCAGTCACTGTGCCAGTAAAACAACTGGTATAAGATATCTCCCTAGAGCATAGTGAGGATGAATAGTTGAAAAGAACATTGAGGTACTCAGCTGAAACGTGCTTGATACTGTCAAGTAACTGTTATATTCTTTATTCGCTGATAAATAGCTTTTTGGACAGTCCTTGGGAAAATGTGGACACTTGAAAAGAGGCCAATAATATTCTTTACAGAAAAAGCAATGACCATAAATTTGAACATGCTTTATATAGGTTACATCTGAAGAATGAAAATATATCTGTAGATTAAATTACTACATTTGTAAAGTATAAAAATAGGATATAGTCATAATCCCCCTTTGAGTAAAGCAGGCAAAAGAAAAAAAAAAAAACAAAACAGCTGCTTTGCAAAGTTTCTAGATGCAGAGTTCAATAAAACCTTGATGTATGTACGATGTATAAGCAGAACTGAGCTTGGATATATTAATCTCCAAAACCCTTTATTTTGCAGCCAAAATATGCCTACATGGAGTAGATTAAAAATATTTATACAAGGCAAAATTCCAAGGCTAGTGAACATCCTGTTGCCAAAGACATTTTGTGGACAACAATATATCATTTTACCACATACAGTAGTTACTGCTTTCACAGTGAAAGAATATGATAACATAGATATATACACATGAAATTCAGAAATTATGTTTGTGCCCACAAGTTGACTGAAGTGTCTCATATGGCCGTGCAGGAGACCAAATCCTCCAAGTGACTGCAGATGCCCTATTTCCAGACTGTGAATAATTGCTTGAACTCCAGGAAAAAGCTGTGTAAGTTAAAAAAAAAAAAAAAAAGTTATTTAGACATGATGGATGCCTTTGGTTGCTAGCTATAGACTTGGAGTGAGTTGCCCTGCTGCACCACAGACCTAAGTGAGGCAAGGCAGTGCTTTAAGAGCTTCTCATCACCTTTAGAAACATTACTGAACATTACTGAGCCACAGTTAAACCTTCCCATTCCCTTCACCGGTGGGCCACAGAAACCTATTCAGAAAAATGAATCAAGAAAGATGAGGCCAAATATCCACTCTGTCCTATATCTGAGAGCAGCAGGCTTTGAATTATTTCTGTGCCATGAACGTGCCTGATCTTGAACCTGCTCCTGCATCACATTGCAATGAGCTCTGACATTTTATTTCTTACTGTTACATACCCCCACATATTTTTTTCAAGTTCTGCCATAGGTTTCTCTCCTTTGGTAAAATCCCCTCTTGAAAAAAATGAGGCAGGTGACCATCTCCTCCAAGTTCAACTTCCTTGAGGTATAATTGTACATATTTCTGCAAGGTCTTCTTCAGGCTGAAGACTCTCAGGTAAATTTTTGTTCCTTTGGTGGAAGTATTTTCACTTCAGTGCCCATCTTCATCTTCCTTGTCTCTCTCTTACTAGGCTGCTATAATCTCTTAAAGATGAGGGGATGAGAACACAATGATCAAACTGGACATGAACCAAAGTTTTATACGCAAAAGAATTTTTTATTTTTTTATATGTTTATTTTCCTTTTTTTAAAATTCTTTTTTCTTTTTCTATTTTTTCCCATTTTTTCCACTTTTCCTTGTTCTTTTTTTTATTTCTATATTACCTACCAGAAACACTTTTGTTTTATATGCTACTTTGGTATAGGCCTTCTATGGGCTCAATGTCCCTCTGGTGGCTTCTGTCTATCTTATTTTACTACAGACAGAACTCAGGGAAACTGTGATCCCAAAGCATACACACCATGAGTACTCCACATTATATTTCTAAAATGAAGAGGAATTAATGCAGACTTCTATTTCCCAGATTGTTTTGCTCAAAAAAACCCCAAAGAATACTGTGAAACAGCCTGAGAAACACAGAAACAGTATTACAATAGAACATGTCAAATATGATTACTTACATTAATTAGCAATACTCAGACTTGGTCAATTTAATGAAGTGTGATTGTCTTTCATTTTGGGAAAATAATCCTGTTATTCTGACAATTTTATGGAGAAAAATAAAAGCAAGGTACATGGAAAATACTAACAATAGATAGACATGTTAAACATGCTCCAAAACCAAGTATCTTAACATTCTGCTTGAGTCTGAAATAAAAATTAAACAAAGGACAATAAAAACTGTCTTTTCTTGATGATGCTGGGGAATGATAAAAAGCAACTACTTTTGTTGGGCATTAAATGAAACAGATTTTGTCCTGGTGCATTTATAGACAAAGCTATGATAAAGTTTACATCATTTTTTGTTTTCACAGCACATTTTTAAAAATAATTTATTGACCTTGGTTTGATGTTCACTTTGTGTTTTTTGAAGAGGTTAGAGGCCTATGAAAAGAATGTAAAGAAATTCCTGTTGGGTATTTTTCAATCTGAAAATGGGATATTTCTTTGATTAAAAAATTAAATTATGATCCTTTCATATTTACTTTTGAACACTTTGGTTAGATAAAATTGAATAATCATTCAGATCTTGAATTTTGGACTACTTGTAAAATGGCTCAAGTAGTCATTTCAACACAAAGAAATGCAAAATGTCAAAATTTTCAATTCAAAATGTGTACTTTCTTCATATTGCTTAGAATTTTCAACACAAAATTGCAAAAAAAATTGTTGTCTAACCACCTGCACTTTGTCAGGATTTATTTATTTAATTATTTATTTATTTTTTTGTTGCCTGTTTTAACTCTTGGGCAAAAAGCTGTAATCCACTCTAATTATAATGCCCCATTGTACAATAATTAGACCAATTTTTTCACTCTACCTACTCTGCACATGAACCTCATATTAAAGAAACCACAGCTAAAAGACTGACTTTATAAAATAAATGACTATCAGAGATTATGCTGTTTTGTCACACAGAATAATAAACTAGCTAAATAAACTGTATGGGAGTCAACATCCAAAATTTTTTAAGCTGTTCCATGGTACACATCAGTGTCAATTTTTGTAGATGATTGCACATTCCAAAACCACTTGATTTACAGTGAAGGAAGGCTGGACTCTGCTTTTTATCTTTACCAAGCTTTCAAGCAGAAACAAATACTCAGGCCTCCCAAAACCTAAAACAGAAGCAATAAAGTACCAAAGAAAAGATGAGAACTTCTTAGTTCCAAAACAAAGCTGCTGTTGGCAGCTACATTTCAGGACATCCTGCTTTGATTTTTGTATTTCATCTCTTCTTCATCCCAACTGTTTTTCAAACACTTTCAGGGGAGATCTTTAGCGAGTTGTGGAAATATTTTCACTTAGTAAAAAAAAAAAAAAAAAAGAAAAAAAGAGAGAAGAAAACAAAGGGACACTTCAGCCAAAGAAGCTATCTAGATGCCACTGAGGTATCACCTTCTCACAGGTGTACAAGGACCATGTGTTTGCAGAAGTGATGTCCTGCACTGTACTTGAGGCATCAGATATTTCTCTGCTCCCGGGCTTCAGGCATCTTCTACATAGGCAAGACCTGATCCTGCAGACTTACACATGTTAATTGGTAGGTCTGACAGACACAAAGTCGCTTGGACTCAAAGTTGTTCAAATGCAGGAAGTCAGGGACATAGAAGTGTAACAAAGAATTAAACATAACCTTGCTTTTTACTTTCCATCCAACTCTTTTTCCTGAGCTACACATTGTAGAAATACTTGCTTACTTCTGCATTTCCCAAGACTTTTTCTCCCTTACTATTGTTTGGTAATGACCTTATTCTATGGTAATGATAAAAATATTTTGAATGCAGTATATATTAAGGCTGTTGTTGATTGAAAATTACTTCAAGATATATATAAATTGCTTTTAGTTTTATCTCCTTTTGTTGCACTCTATATTCTATTAGGAAAAACATTTGGCATGCCTTTTTTTTTTCTTTTTTCTCTTTTTTTTTTCTTTTTGAATAAAACAAGCCCATTCTTTTCCAATCTGGCAAATAAAACTTAATAAAATTATATTCTTTGATCTCTACCTAACAAAGAACTGCATATTGTTAAATGAAGTGGAACTGCAGCTACACAGTTTGCTGTGGACACACACTCCTGGAATCAATTATCTATAGATTTTAGAAGAGCACAGAATTTACAGACTTTTCAAATGGGAACTGATGGTGAGCTGAAGGAAAAACACAGATGTTTCATAGTGGTGCAATGACAAGAAAGAGATCAATAAAACACTATGAAGGAAAATTTAAAAGGAAATAATATTTCCAGATATATATATAATATTTCATTGGGCACTGCTGGAGGAAATAATTTAATTATTTGCAGAGATAAATCTGTACATCTTTTAAAATGGGTTCTGAATAGCATGAAAATTTAATTGCAGTTTTAATTCTTAGGTAGTAAGTAACTTCTATGTATCACATCTTATTAATAAAGTGGTGATATGATGTCCACTCACTCACAGCAGGAAGAGTCCACTGCTGGAAAGTTTACCATAACCATCAAGGGTGATGGAAACTGCCACTATTGCAGCTAAAGCACATGTCTGTGCTTTGCTGGACATTCAAACTTCACTTTGTACCATGGTAAAGAAATGCTTATAAGTTTTCTAGCTCACCATCAGCAGATGACTGCTCTGATCAAAAGGTTCATAAATGGAGGTCCAGCTGTGTAACCATTAGATGCCAGATACATTCATATCCACATCCAGGAACTGTTATCTGAGCCTGGAAAATTTGACATAGAATTGCACAGGCTTTCTTTGCTTTCAGTTGAGAAAGGCAGGGTCTCCAAAGGGAGATTCTATCTCCCCAGTGATTCCAAATAGAGTGCAGAGGGTTGACTCAGATGCTGACACTAATGCTGTGGATACCTACAGCAGGCCAAACAAGTGCAATGGGTGCCTCTGTGGGTGATTCAAGCCAGCTAACAATTCAATTCAGCTCCAAATCAGCAACTAGTTATAACTGCACACTGAATCTGCATCTGCATCACTCAGGGTTGCTATAGGTCAGGCAGAATGAGTTTACAATTTACCTCCTAGGTGCATCCCTGGGATATATGGAGAAAGCATTGCAACAAGTCCTAGAGCTTTGATGAGCATAACATACGTGAATCATGTGCCTTAAGAAAACCAAAACCCAAACAAAGATCTATTTACCTTTCAGCTTCACCTCTAGTTTGCCACTGTAGATAAATTGTCTTTAGAATCTTGGTTTAAAGCAATGTTGCTCTTTTGTAAGGCATCCAGACTGAAAGATGGAAACAAAACAAGACATGAAATAAGCTGTGAAGGTTTGTACAACTGATATGAAGAAAGAGCACCACTGGTCATAAAGTTTAGTGTGGAGAAGAGTAAAACAAATAAAAGATTTATTAAGGAAAAGAGAACAGATATGGATTTACTACAATGAACAGGAGGATGTTTCTAGCTGTCTCACGTTGAAAGTTCTGTAAGGAAGTCAAGAAGTTTCTGTCTACTTTTCCTTTTCTTATGCTCCTTTTTCATAACTATTAATCTTTACATTTTTAGGTAGAAAAACGAAGGTGAAAACCTTTTCTATTGATGGATTTGCTGTCCACAGTGCTCTGAATTAAAAATCTGGATTCTGCCTGATGCCTGCTGTCCTACATTATTTTGAGTCTTAAATTTTCTCTTTTCATGTTAATATTTCAGATTACTCTTGGTCACACAGTTAAATTTGGTAAAACTAAAAGAATATTGTGGGGCAGGTACAAATAGAAAATACTAAGCACTTCATTCTAGGTGATTGCCTTCTTCCTTCAATGCACACGTCTTGGAACTGGGAGAGTCTAGTCCCAGCTGGTACCTTTTCCATATCACACAAGTCCAAGAACTAGGAGTCCTGCAGTCACGAATTATTTAGCTTGTTGATAATGGAACTGTAGCTCTGGCACACTCACTAGAGTGTGGGCTGCTGCAAAAATTGGGTATTACCAGGAAGAACATGAAAAGCCCAGCTCTGTCTGTGGTTGTCCACCAATGAAGCAACTTCTGAGAGTCTAATTGTTACTAAAATTAAGGATTTATAATTCTTTCAACTGATACAGATGAATTAATGAATGCAGGTGCCTACAAGGCCAGGCAGCTCTAGGAGCTAGTTTGTTCTCTGGGTTTGAATAGATTTCAGGATTCCACCTGGACACCACTCCTGAGGAAGTGGAAGCAGCAATTATTAGGAGTAGAAAAATCAGAATGATGTTAAAGCCATAGCTCCTGTTTACAGCCTAAACATGTGCCAAGCACAGCTGCACTCAACATTTATCAGTGAAAAAGAGGCCTCCAGCTGTCTTGTTGACAGGTACTAACCTTGCATTGCTCTGCCACAATAGTAGATTGTATTTATGATCAAAAATGTAGTATTCTGTTATACCCCTGTAGCCACACACTCTTTCTGCCCTGTATTCATCAGCATTTACATATATAGTCAGTAATTCAGTGCTTGTGCAACTGTGCAAACAATAACACTAGATAGCACTGCTTCTTTGAAGATCATCTTTACAGATCTCTGGTTGAAACATAATCCTGACCTAACCATGCCCTCCTCTCCTAGAAATGGGATGCTATTTGAAAATACAATGGTACTATGAAAGCCTGTGGAGCTGAGAGTGGGGACATTTAAGCTAAAGTGTTTGATCTTTGCACTCAGAGCTAAGCATCATTTAGACAGCCAAGTGGCTTAATTTTCAGAAGGGCAGACTGACTGCAAATGTGCTGGGTAATTAACATCCCGACAGTCCATTTAAGTAACTCAATAATGTTATCCCTGATTTACTGAGTAGGCCTCTGGCTTGCAAATCAATAGCACAGCCAGAAGGAGATCCCAGAGCATGTAACTCCCCCTCCAGTGCTTCTCTTCATTAAGCAGTGAGTCAAGTTTAAACCTCTACAGATATTTTGTGGATAGAATGGGTAACCTCCCGCAGCAGGTGGGGTCAAAACACAGGCATGCCCTCACCAGGGACTTCCTAAGTAATATCAGATCTGCCCACACCTTCATTCCCTGAGCAACTTCCCAGGTTTTGACTGTCTCACAGAGAGAGTAAAATCCAGCCTCAACCAAGTAGTGGCAGTAACATGAGCTCCCCACAGGGCCAAAATTTTTGATCACACACTCAGAAATATCTATGTGAACAATTCCCCTTTTAATGTTATTTCTGTATAAATTATGCGCTACTCCTTTCCAGCCAACATTTTTTTTTATCAGCAAAAGTTATTTGGTAAGGTTTTTGTTTTCATACTGAGTTTTGATTAAGGAGGAGGAAAAAAAGAGCTTCATTTCATTTTCACAGTATCTCTCGGCAGAGCAAGCACTCCTGTTTCTACTGTGGGATTTTGTTTTTCTCTACAGTATGTCTTGACAAATAGCCCTCTCTGATTACTGTGCTTGCACAAGATTTCATTATGGTTTTGATAACATGCCACAATCTTTAAGTTTCTGTTTGATATAAAGAGTCTGTCCCTGAACGGTAATCATGAGAGAGTGGGGAATATTGAGTGTTAGAGTTTCCATATTTTATGAGCTGCCAAAATAAATGATTTAGGGCAGAGAAGCCTGTATTAGTAGCAGATCTTCAGCTTCACTAAGGCAAGATACAGTGCTGACGAGTGGGCCAGTTTGTGGGAACGTATTTTTAGTTCCATTGTTATGACTTCAGTCTTGAGAGCCCAGATTCCCAGGTGGTATGAGTTGATCTGCTTGCATTGTCTTCTGTGTGACTGTGAGTTCTACACTCATTTATGATTCTCCCCATAGCCCATGTCTTTCTAAGCATCTGGTGCTGATGAGACAAGTCTCTTCCGGACATATCCAAAATTTTCATTTTACCACTGCCCAACATGAGCAGTGTTTTGATTATTTGCAGTGCTTCTTGGGGTCTTTCTCATCCCTGCTATACTAGTTCTGTATGTGACTGTAGAAGTGGTATCAGTCAAAGGGGAGTCAAGTTAGTTTTAAACTTTGGCTGGCTGCAAAAGAGGAGTAATACACAAGAGATCAAAGGGAAATATTTTCCAAGGATCTCATCCAAGGGAACTCCTCTTGGATGAAAATATTCCAAGGGCCACACAGACCGAAAAAAGACTCTCCAGAGGCCAGAACTGCCCATTTTCAAAATCACTGTGTTAACAACTTCTAATTCTCTGTTTGAGCAAACTTCTCTGGTGGTTCCTGTTTCACTGTGTTGTTTATTATCTGTCTACTTAGGAAATCATATGTAGGTAGTGTTTCCCACCATGTTAATTTTATCTTACATGTATCTTAGGAAGTAATGCTGAACTGCTCCCAAGGCTGTGGGAAATTGTGGTACTGTGAAGTTACTGATTTAGAGCAAATATTCTGGTGACATTTGTCTAGTCAGTGGAGTTTCACTGGTTGTGAGTTGAAGGGATAAGATACACCCTCAGCAGACTCTCATGTCTTTGGGTTTTTTTTTTTCCCTTAGCAGAGAATTTCAATGAATTATAATCAAAGAAAAGAACATTTTATTCTGAATAAAATGGGATTGATCCAGTATATTGGACCTAAATTCCAGACAGTGGCCAGATTTGTACTCTGCTACCTTCTCTCACAAACCAGAGTGCCTGAAGGACTTCAGTTTGCTGAAATCATTCCCAATTAGTCATGGTGATTCCCATTCTTTGCATACTGAATGGATGAGTAAAGATCTTGCCAGGAAGAAAGGAAGGGAGGAAAGGAGGAAGGGATTTAGATTGCTCATTGTCATTGCCGAATGTAGAATAAAGTATCAAGTGAAATCTATTGTCTGCAATGTATTGTCTTAAGCAATAAAAGTTTAACAAGCCATATTATCTTGGTGATCCATTTCATACACCTGTGTTCTCCTGTTATTTTCAAATTACATTTTAAAAGATTTGTGCCTATATTAAAAGAGTATACTGAGGTCATTTTTGCATGGCTTCATGTTCTTGTGATCCGAGAACCTTCATGTCCATTTGTCAGGTACTCCCTGAATGTCAAATGTCCTTTACAAAAAGGCTGCTGTTCAGACAATTTACTCACTGATTTGTCCTTACCCCAGGTATAAACCTTTGCATTCATCCTGGCTAAATTTTGTCAGTCTTCTTTTACATTAATCTTCAAGTTTCTTAGGGTCCCTTTGGCTTCAAACTCCAGTTGCAGAGTGTGTCAAACCCTGCCTTTTCTGCTTAATAAAGTATTGTCTACACATTTGACAAGGGTGGCTTCTGTCTCATTATCCAGGTCATGGCAGAAGACAACGAAGAGTACCAGTCCTACTATCAGCTCCCGGCTGCTCTGCTTGCTGCTGGCTGCCAAATTGATACTGAGACACTAATTAGAATGAGGTGCCTTGGCCACTATTCAACCCATCTTGAAGACAGTTTGTCTAGCCAGTATTTCTTCAGCCTACACATGAAAACACTGTGTGGGATGGTGTCAACAGTTTTACAGAAGTCAGAGTGTGTTACATGTTATCTGCTCAGACACTCATTTCTTCATCAAAAGCACTTGGGCTGGTGGTGTGTGATCTGCTGATGTTGACTGTTCCTGATTACCTTCCTGTCCTTCAAGCTGGTGAAGCAATAATGCTAATGTGGTGGTGTTGGAGAGGATGGAAAGCTCCTCTGATTGAACAGGTTTCAGTCAAATGATACACCAAAATATTTTACCACTCTGTACAATTGGCTGTGCATTAAACCAGTGTGGGTTTTGGTGGCACTAAAAAAAATTAGTCTCCTGAGACTCTTCTTCCCCTTAGCAGAGTTTCATTGCTGCTGGAGGCTTTGTGTTTCTTGACTTTAAAGCACATATATATGCAAAGGTATAAAGACATTTATAGCTTTATAAAAATATAGTTTTAGCAAATATAGTTTGTTCTTGGCACCAAATTAAGCTGCTTCTTACAATCCCTGGTCTTTCCATGCCCTTTTCTCTTATTCTGCTTGTCATGTTCCTTGATAAACTATTTTAAATATCATTGTTATTAAGTATCACTCCTGGACACAAGTCAGGATGAATAGTTCATTTCACATCTCCCACAGTTGTTGTTTTAGGGTTTCCATAAACTCAGCTAGACATCAATGTATCAGTTACATTTGGGCCATATGTTCAAGACTGTCTTTAAAGCATTAGGAATAGCATCTCATATTTTATGCTGCTCAGTATATTATAATGTAAAAAAATAAATACGAAAGACAAAATTAAAAGGATTTTAAGTTTGGTCAGAATGAAACCTTTCAATTGACCCCAAATTAATTTCATCTAGCCATTTCCCTTCAGAGAATTTTGAAATTTTCTAGTAAGGAAAAAAGCCAAGGTATAAAATCCTTTGTGAAAAAGATTTTCATTCCCTGCAGGGCTCTAAAACTCAAGTAACAAACATGTACATGTTTTATCCCCTCCTAAATCACATGTCAGCTTCCTGCAGGCGAATGCCAGCAGTTCCTGTCAAAGGTATAAGGTATAAAACTATTCTGGTAGGAGCTGAGCTTCAGAGACTTCCTGGCTAACATGGGGATTGTAAAAAAGTCCAAAATAGATTGGGAAAGAAGGCTGCATTCATGTGAAACATGGAAGCTCTGCTCCAAGATCAGAGGTGATTTTTAAAGGGTCAGATCATCTGGATTGTTAGAATGGCCTTAGGCTTTTCTTTGGAGAGATACAGCTTGAAGAAGAGAGTGTTAAGGTAATAAAAATTACTCCAGTTACAGGATTCTTCAGCTGGAGCTTTCTGAAAACTTTGAGAAGAAAATGTGTACTCCCTGGATCTCACACAAGAACTATGAGTGGATAATGGATAAAGTGAGAAATTACCATTTTTCAGGAAAACAATCCAAGCCATTTCAGAGAAAAAAATGAAGCCACAATGATAATAAATAGCTAAATAATATTTGGTTATCTGTGCCAAGCTGTGTGATTATGTCCCTGGTTTAGATGAGTCAGCGTGAGTCAGAAGATGTGCAGAATGAGAAAGATTTGCTTTAGAATTAGTCCTTAAAATAGAGATACTCTTAAAGTAAGTACATGAAGGTTATATTTAGTGTTTCACTCACAGTCACAGCAGATGCAAATAACAGATAAACACTATCCTATCTGGTGTATCTTCTGGCCTGTGCTGGATTTTCCTCTGCAGATTAGCCTCTTATTATTTTGATTTTTAGGAAGTTAAACGTTCCAAAAAAGTGTACACAATGATGAATATTATTTTGGAAACCATTCTATAAATAGTCTATAAAATATTTTTATCAGTGAGGCAGCTTTTCTGATCTTAATCCTAAGGACTTTTTTAACCTAAAATATAGCATCTGCAGTAAATATAAACTGATTTTGTCTAATACTTTAAAATACTCTGTAACTTTTTTTTTTTTTTTAACCTGTAGACCTGGATTTACATTCATTTCATCTGACATATACAAACATGCAGCCTTGGTACCAAAGGTCAAGTAAGTTTTGTACATTGGCTGTGGAACAAGGTCATCCATGGGCGAATGGTTGAGCTTCCAGAAATCTGCACCCTGGCTTACCTCACAGCTTCACCAGTGACTTGAGCCCATTTCTGTGAGAAATTAATGGAAGGAATTAACTTCCACTGAAATCAAAGGAAGAAATTAAATGCTTGTGTATATTCCTGCTTAACTCACAGGCTTTAAAAATTATTTAAATTAATTTAATCTAACTTGCCTTCTAGCCATATCTTATTTTTCCTTTTATGTAATAAAATACTTAACAGTTAATATTTAATAGCAATTAAATAATTGTTATTTTTAAATGTACATTTCTATACACATTTTTTCTCTCTGTGGATATTCCTTTTCTTCTCCTAGATTCTTTAAAAACCTTGCAGACTTCTTTGTGTCCTGAGCACAGAGGACTATGAGCCTGATTAAGGTTCAACCCTTGCTTGTTCGTTGTTGCTTGGCAGTGCAATTCTGATACTAACATCCATTTGCTTACAATCAGTTACATAGAGCTGAGGACACAATTACTGGTAATTCCTGGAGTTGCATTAATTAAACAGTCTTTTCCAGAACTGCTGAGGTTTTTTTTGAGCAGCAAAACTCTATAGACTCTTCAGAGTTGCAGAAGGATGGTTCTCACACTATGAAATTAGCAGCAGTGTTAATAGTTTGCTAGTACTAAGCTGGCAGATACAATTAATTGTTGATAAATGAACCATCATAAATCTACAGAAAGCAGTGTTGATAACACCTATGAGATCAAACAATGCCTACTCCTCTCAGACTTGCAATGCAAGTTTAGGTCTTTCTCTTACAGCCAGTAACTTGTTATTTGATAATTTTCAAATAAAGACAAGATTACATGGAATCTAGTTTGAATAGGAGCTATGGCCTGTAGGTGGTCATAGCAATCAAGATGATCAGGCTGTTTAGGAAAATGTTCAGCAGTCTGCAAATGTAAGGTCTGAACATGAAGATCTTTGTGGCCAATTAAAATACACACATGTCACTTTTAATTCCAACATAATCAAGGAAAAAGATTACTATCTTCCCAGCTGAGGTGTTTTTAACATGTTTTGGATACACACAGTATTTTCAATTCATTTCAGACTTATATCTAATCTACATCATCTTTCCTAGGTTTCTGTCAGAATTGTTGAATTTTTGGTTAATTATCAACGTTTGTGTGATTTTCTTCCCTCTGTTATGACTTCTTTTCTTTTTCGGTTTTCTTCTCTTTTATTCTATCTGGTCTCTGTAAACTTTCTGTCCTTAAAAAAAAAAAGTGAATCTTCCCAAATAACCCCTAGAGTGCATATCCATTTTAACAGTGTGAGAAAACTCACCGACATTTAAGTTCCTCAGCTGGACATGTGCTTAAAAATGGTGCTGAGCTGGGGTTTTAGTGCTAATCTCTAGACAAATCCCTCTTCTTGGAGCCTGCTGTGCTGGAAAAAGACATTTCAGCCACCAAGTGTGCCTCATCCCTCCTTCCTTGGCTCTGGCCAGAGGTTCTTCTCCCTGCACCCTTGCTATGAGAGCTGGTATTCCTGTCCCAACATTGTGCAGTGCCTGTAGGAACAGTTCAGCCCAACACCAAATTCTGCTGATGCTGATGGTGGCAAACACCTCCACCAGAGACACTGCCTGGACAGGGGCTGCCTGCCACATCCCAGCTCCCTTTCCTCAGGAACCAATGCAGAGGTGAAACTGGGAAAAAGCCCAAACACTTCCAGAGCTCAATATACAAGTGATTTAAGGTACAGCATGTGGTGTGCCAGGAAACACTTCATTATGATTGTAGGTGTTACCCAAAGAGCGCTAGTGTGTTTAGCATTTTGGATTTTCTGCCCTATAACACATGACACGAGGTTTATGCTGCACATGTTTAAGTCAGAAAAGGTGTTATAAGTAGGAAAATGGGGAAGGAGTTAAAGAACAAACAGATTGCTTGGTGTGTTTGAGCTCATAAATAGCTTCTCCAAAGCAATATCTTTCTAGAAGATGAATCAGAAAAACATTATTTACTTCTCTGTAAGCCAACAGAATGTAAGTGATACATTCAACATGACTGAAACATTAGACATCTTTTTAGGATGGACAGCAAACATCCTGCTCCTATATACTCAGCATCACAAGCCATTGGCAGAACCAAAATGGAAAAGTAAGGTTTGTTTAATTTGGGGACAACTCATTGTATTTTTTTCCAACAGTTCTTCCTACTGTAAGTGAACCTGCATTTATTTGGGGCCAAGTACATCACTGTAAATTATCTCCCACAATGCAGATGATGGAGCAGATTAACATGGAAAGCTTTTATTTTTAAAACAACAAGAAATGGCCACAATAAACAACAAAAAGGTCTCGTTATAAACTGGAATGATGAATAAGTTGCACACACATAGAATCCCCTTCCAAGAAAGGAAGGTCAAATAGTTAAAAGAATTTTGAAACTTTGACTGTGATCTATGTGATTACTCAATATTTCTCTCATCAGTTGTTATAAACATATATATAAGGATGAAAAGCTCATTTAAGGCAGGAAGGATAGGCTGTTGGAAATGGAACAGCCTTTGAATTTAGGAGTAGTGCTGTCTAAATAACTAATCTTTCCACTCTCTGTCTAAACTTAGGAAAAATTGTTTCAGGTCAACCTAAAATGACTTTTTTGTTAGTTTTGCCAGAACAAAAATGAAAGAAAAGGTATTTCAATTCTGATCAAATTAAATGCAGTGCTTGATTTAAAATACTTCATTTATCTTGCAGTTATTTTTTTCTTCATTTCAATTTTACATAAAATTCAAGTAGGCTTACTCTCAAAGCGTGTCAAAGTGAAGGATACAAGCTTTTTTTTTTTTTTTTTTTTTCTAAAATGGGATGAAAAAATTCTTATTTCTACCTCCAACTTTATTTTCAATTTATATAATATTTTAGCTTTACATCATAAATTCTTTTCATCAGGAAAGTCTTTTAGAACCTTTGATATCCTAGGAACACAGCAAAAATTAAATCTAATTACCAAGGTAGATAGTTCATTTTCAAAAGACAAGGAATTTGGCAGATATATGTAATAAGTCATTAACAACCAGATCCAACAATATCTTTCAATTGATAAGATTTTTTTAAGCAACATGTCAATATTGATTTGAAATGTGAATTTCTTCAAAGTCACCAGCCTTTGGATGTCTGGAGAATACTGAAGTCACAGCAAATGGAACACTTTTATAACTGTGAAGGATGAAGTATTTGGTTTTTAGAGCTACCTCTGTTAAGTGAACTCCTTGCATGTCACCTCTGCTGTTTTGCCATTTTCATGATGAAAAGAATTAGCAAAACAAGAAATGTGTCTGGGAAACAGGCAGAGCTGCCCTGCCAACATGGTACTAATTTGTTTCCAATCCAGTGGAAATTATTCTCTTCTGAAAAAAAGGAGAGGGAGAACATTTCTCTCAGAGAGAGAAAGGGGTAGAGAGAGAGAGAGAGAGAAATACTTTGTAGAAGGTGAACTTAGAGGTCCTGTCGCAAATCCTGAACAAATTACAGGGAAGCAGAACCAGCTGGTGGAGGAATAGTGCTGCAGTAAGCACAGCTCCTGGCCTGGCCAGCCAGCACTCTGCAGTCCCCAGCTTTACTGTTGCAAAATACCTTGGCAAAATAATAGGCAGAATGTGTTGCATTTATTCAACAAAAGCAGGAGATGATCCAAGTTACTTTATGAGGGAATCTGAAGGACCCTGGGGTTTCTACACCAGGTCACTCTGTGTTCTCAGAAAAGCTCAGCACAAGAGGGTTACTAAAGGGAAGCTTATGAAGGGGTGTGGAAGGAAAGTGGTCTGTTAGAAAGGGAGGCTGTGACATAAACCTCATGGATACAGGAAGAGAAGTGGTTTGGGCAGAGCTCACAGCTCTTGTCTGCTACAACACCAAAGTCCAGTGATTCCATGTGTTGTGTAGTATGAGTGATGTTATATTGTTATTTTATCTAAGTTTTGGTTTTAATTCACTATTTTAAGTTACAGAAGAAGCAGCCTGGCCACCATCTCCCTCTGAGGGAGGGAGACCTTTTCCAGAGGGCTTTCCCAAGGGATGTAACCCTGCAGATGCAGCTCTGGGGAGAAAACTCACCATAGAATGAAAGTGGCAAGGAGCTGCATGCACCCATTACTTATTCACTCTGTTCTCTGTGGCCAGCCTCTGAGCCTTTAAACTTTTTCTCTGTCCATTAGATGGTGCCTATGTAATTTTTGGAAGGATGGATTAGCATTTGCTCATAATAACATCCACATGACTGATCCCTAGATTGGATGGAGCTCAGATTCTACCAGAACCTAATTTTTAAGTAATGATTTTTACTTTATATAGAACATAGAATGTAAATGAAATGAAAGAAGGAAAGTGAGAGAGAAGGGGGAAGACTGCAGTAGTGCAAGGATCTTTGCTATAGCAGAGTATTTAATATTTGAAATCTAGAACCATATGAATAACTGCCTTTTTCAAGCTTAAATAGAAAGTGATTAAGGATTCTTTAGAACTTTAAAAAATGTTTAAAAAATATGGTTTTCTAGGAAAGATGAAGTAGCTCATTCAGAAACTGCTGTCTCACTGCAGAACTCTGGCAAGATGTTGTGACCTGTAATGTTGTGACTGTAATTCAGTCCCCCAAATGATCCCTCATGTTCCTCAAATGTATGTGTCTGCATACTACAGCTCCATTTACAAACAGTTAATAGTTAGCAATTTTTTCACAGGGTGTCAATAAAAGGCTAATCAGTCCTTGTAACAAGGGATCCTATAACAGCTTCTATTGATGGACTCTGCCATGGCTTGTAAATCCTTTGTTGAAGGAGTCGTAGTATAAAGTGTTGCAATGACAACAATAATCTAAATGTGCAACCAATTCTGCCTCCTCTGCTGCCAGCAATGCTGATAATGAGCTAACAGAAGCACTGCTATTATTGCAATGAAGCCTGCAGGGAGAAAAACCCTAAAGGCTTTTATTAGCAACACCAAGACATGCTATTGTTTCCTTCCAAACCAAAATGAATCACCTTTTCTATTTCTGTATTGGAACAGCCGTTGCCTGCATTGCAATGCATTGCACATTATGGCACAAAAGTGCTGCTCCTTCTATGACTAAACTCCAAGTATTCCTCGAGTTTTATCCAGGCATTTTGCATATTCTATTTTTTTTTTTTTTTTTTTTTTTTTACAAAATGGGATCTATAAACTTGGGGACTTCAAATAAGTCAACTTGGCATAGTCTTGCTTTTCTAAACATGTGCAATGACTTGGAAAATTTGTGTATTTACAGTACTGGAAAATAAAACCCAGTGTGCCAGCTAAAACAATGGTGCCATGACAGCACCACTGACAAACTCACCCCTACTTCCTAGTAACCATTTCTTAAGAAAACGAGATTCTTAGTCGGTGTTTGACCTATATATTGAGGAAACAAGAAAGAAATTTAAGTAGAAAGGCAAGATTGAGAAGTCTTGAATTTTCCTTTTAGAGTATATTACTGATGTCAAATATCTGATTGGATCCTTTACTCATTTCATAAATGCTGTACATGACACAGAGGTAATTCAAGACTCTGTTTGCTATAAGTTTAGATTCAGAATGAAGATATAAGTTAAAGACTGTTTAAATGGTGTCTTGTGCATGCTGTCTTCTAAAAACCAGAAGCCATATTTTGCACAGTACCTCATGGTCACAGATCCCCTTGGCTCACATGGAAGCTATTAATTGCCCAACACCTCTGAAAACCAGGTCTGAATTGTCTCCATCTGGGACCCAACAGATGAATAAATACATAGAGTACCAAATGAGAAGTGACCATGAAAACCTTGGCATCTCAAAGAGAAAATCACAGTAGTTTATCCACATACCTCAGCTGCACACCTTAAAAACAAACTATAGAAATCTTAAAAACAAGATTGAGATCGGCAGAGAAATTGCTGCTGGTTTTTTAGGTGCTGTTGAAATAGAGCCAACAGAGCAGCACAAGCAATCTTCAAGAAGCCAAAGTGCTATTAATTACAATTATATTTACTTGCTAATGCTGGTAATCTTAAGTAACTGTTTGTGAGAATGTTTCAGCCTGGCTGAATCCAGGAGTATTGTGTAGATGCAGTAACTGTCAAGAATATGAGCTGTGGAACAACAAAAGCCACCTGCATTGCTTGTGAAGGTCTGGAACCAAAGTACCGGAAAGACGGGGTTACATGCCAAGAAAAGAAAAATCCATTCTGTATGTCCTACATATGGACCAAGGCATGTGGCCCATAAAGATGAAAAGCTGCCGCTAATTTTAGTGAGATGTTTCTATGACTAATGGGCCATGTCAGTTATAAGTCCTCTGGACACACCACAGTGCCTGCTTGGAACTGAAGTAGAGTTGTTTGATTCCCAGATGGATACCCTGGAAAACTGGCATTCCCACGAACCATCATGTACCTTTGAAATGATGCTGTAGCAATGGTGATGAAAATAAAATACAGTCAGATCCTGTGCTTTCGTGGCTGGAGGCAGCAATCAGCAGATCGTCACATTGCCAGAGCTGACTTCATTTGCTCTTTGGCAAATCTGTGCAGCAAATTTGAAATCCAGGTATTATTATTTTCAGTCAAAATTCCAGCAACTGACATCTCTTGCTACTTTTCAAGTAGCCTCTAGTGACTCGCCAATGCTAAAGGACTTTGCCATACTTGCAGGAGCACAGCCACTAAAAATAGTCAAGCATGTGCCTACAAGATGGCTTAGTCTGGGCAGGGTTATAAAACACACACTGGATATGTGATTTGCTTTGCTGTCGTATTTTCTGAGTTGTGAGCAGCAGGCTGCCAAAATAGAATTCATTTAGTGATTTCTTCAGAGCTCTAAGCTTAAAACTGGTTTTTCTGTTCTTAATTTATGTCATGGAGTCTCAACAGCAATTTAATTTGAAGCCTCAGAGTAGGGTAAAGCCAGCTACTGATGTCTGCAGGCTGGTTGAATGTGTGCTGGCAGAGGGCTGGAGTCAGAAGCTGTGCTGGTAACTGCTTCAAAGAAGTGGCTGCTCAATCCTCAGACAGTCTGAGCATTTTCTTTCAGCAGGTGACATAAGAACTGAAGCAGAAGTCTAGATATGCAAATGCTGTTCCTGAGAGTTATGTGAACAACTGGGTACAAACAAACAACAAAACACTAATGCAGTGATCAAAAAAGCCACAAGAACATTTTCACTTTCAGAGAAAGAATTCATTTCTTTCCAGGGTTATACTTCAAAATGTGGAAAGAGGCTCAAACACTTTGAAAGTTTGAAAATATGCAGCAAAAGTTTAGTCTGAATAGAAGGTGACCTAAGAAATTATTTATGTCCTTCCTTCCTTCCTTCCTTCCTTCCTTCCTTCCTTCCTTCCTTCCTTCCTTCCTTCCTTCCTTCCTTCCTTCCTTCCTTCCTTCCTTCCTTCCTTCCTTCCTTCCTTCCTTCCTTCCTTCCTTCCTTCCTTCCTTCCTCCTTCCTTCCTTCCTTCCTTCCTTCCTTCCTTCCTTCCTTCCTTCCTTCCTTCCTTCCTTCCTCCTTCCTTCCTCCTTCCTCCCTTCCTCCCTTCCTCCCTTCCTCCCTTCCTCCCTTCCTCCCTTCCTCCCTTCCTCCCTTCCTCCCTTCCTCCCTTCCTCCCTTCCTCCCTTCCTCCCTTCCTCCCTTCCTCCCTTCCTCCCACCATGGTCCTTCCTTTTTTGCCTTAACTCCAAAAGAAGATCTGTCTTCAGCAAAGCCAGTCTTCTGCCTAATTTCTTTCCTTTCCAACATTTAGGAATAGCCTACTCCTGTGTCCTTAGGAGGAGGTCCTTAAAAAGCAACCAGCACTGATGGACCCCAGCCCCTTCAAATGCATTTTCCCAGGACACCTTACTCACTAATTTCTTGTCAGTCTGGAGCCTGCTCTCCTTGTGTCCAGGGTGGAAGTTTTGGTGGCACTTCTGTCAACAGATTTTAAACTCAATCACTTCATAGTTGCTGTGGCCAAAATGGCCACAAATCACCACTTCATTTATGTGTCCTTCTCTGTTAGTAAGCAACAAATCAAGGAGGGCATCTTTCCTAGTCTATTCAACACAAAACGTTCCAGGATTCCATGAGTTCATGGCCTTTAAAGAAAAACAGCCCAAGCTCACTTGCTAGTTTGAATTTCCTAGTTGGAGTAGAAGGACTCTCTTCTAATTTTCTGTTTACTGTGTAGGTACCTACATCTGAGATATTCATTCTGGGCTCTCTTTATAGCAAATGAAGATGAAATAGGTGTAGTTCTGAAGGGAACAATCTCATTTTAATATCTCCTTGTCAGCTGAGTCACCTGGTGCCCTAGAAGTATTTACTCCCACCCACTGGGCACAAAGGGAGTTCAGAGTGGCCAGCCTTGCCTTAAAACTTCAGGCCACAGGTGGCTGCCTGGAGCTTGATGGATCTGGAACCTCACCTCACACCAAATTGTGACGAGTCGGGCACAGAGAATATGGGAACCTCTGATTGCAAATCTTTGCTCTTGCTGCTGTTTCCTACTCTGTGAAATATTTTTTTTCCCCAATGTATCACGGGGATGAAGTGCAGCCAATTCTTTGCTTTGAGGACAGATACAGGGAAACCTAAGGGGCTACTGCTAAAGTCCCATGTTATTTAGTTTAATTTTCATTTGAGTCTTCACATATGCAGGTGCCTATGCAAGCAGATACAGGTGCAGGTGGTTCACACATGCCATTTTCAGCATGCTGTGAGAAGACAAGAATGATACCATGGTTATTACTTGCTTCTATTTCCTATTTATTAATGTGCCTGACCCATGGGCTCCCTTCCTCCCACCATACCCATTTGATGTGCATATAACATATTCATGGAAACCCAAAGTGTATCATTTGCTGCCAGCCAGCCTATATTGAGTAAGTACAAAAAGGAGACTACATTACAGTGTGGGAGGTGTGGTATCACAAATGTGTACAAAAGTAAGGGCTCACCTCATAATTCATGTGTGAGGGAACGAATATGACACAGCTAAGATTTTCATTGTTAATTTTTTGCAAGCACATTTTAATTGTTAACAGGCAGGAGTGGTGGCTATGTGTGGTCCCTCTCCCATCTTCCACTTTTGGCGGTTGGAGGGTGTTGGTGAGGAATTTGAGCAGATCTTGATGCTCTTGAATCAGCCCCATAAGCAGTCACAGAGATGGAGCTGCTAAACGAGCTAAACTTGCCAGCTCCCCTCCAGCTGCAACCACAGACCTGATGTCTCTCAAGACAGCATCCCTGCCTCCTCAGAGCCAACATACAATGTCTGATCATATCAGAGCCTACTTCTCTGGTGTGTTATGACAAATCTCATGGCTTATCAGCTGCAAACCTGGTCCCACGGCTGTCAGCCAGGGACTTGCCCACATTGCATTTGATGAAGAGGATTGAAATAGATGTTGCTGATTAAAAAAGCCTGCTTTGATTCTGTTTTAAGTGTCTTGTATAGTGAGTTTTCCAATTAAACATCAGAATCTTAATGTACCATAGGCATTGTAATTGTAGTTACAGATGTTTCTGACTTTCAGAAAATATTTCCTTATGTTTTGTAATATTGCATACTCAGTGTGAAAAACAAACCCTTTATTTACTGTTTTTTTCTTTGTGCATGGGGGGCAGGAAAGACCTTCAGTCTCAGCTTAAGGCTTTTTTTGTTTGTTTGTTTGTTTTGCATTGAGGTCAAAACCTTTCAAATTTGTTTTTTTTCTTTTTTTTTTTTTTTTTGGCGGGGGGGCAGGGAAGAATATAGAATTAAAAAGATATTTTCCCATTTACTTTGTCAAGGCATCATAAGCCAGTAGTGATGGCTGGGAATTTTAATGGTATTTTCTAGCCTGGAGGTAAAGCTAAAAGCTAAAATAGTAGTTTTCTCTTCCGTGGTTACCTCTGATTTCTGAAGAGCCCAATTTGCTCTAACCTGACCAGTAAGCACATGAATGGCTATGAGAAAGCTGGTGAAACTTTGGCTGCCACATTGAAATACACTTATGAACACATTCCTACTCCTTGTGGTTTTATGGTTTTCAGCAATAAGCCTGTTGAATTCTGTTATATTTTTGCAAATTATACAAAAAAAAATTAGCAAAATACTTTTATATCTTAACGTCAAAAAGATACAATAATCAGAACGTAATCTGATGTGATGTGGCAGTATGAAACCAGTCTTCCAGAAAATTGATTCCAGCAAGCAGTAGTCCTGGGAAGGACTACCCACCCCTCCATTCTCCAGCTGATGTCAAAGTCTTTTCAAGATTTAAATAGAGAAATTATCAAACACAATGGTTTTTTTCCCTTTCCACTTCTTTCACTTCTCTTTTCTTTAAGTGAAAATAAATGCATCACTGGAAAAAAAAAAAGATTAAGAAAAGATAAAGTAAATAATGTTTGGTGTCCCTGTTGTACACATCAGAGATTTTAATGGAAATTCAGAAAAACCTCTCCCTTTTCAAATTTTGGTTGTGAGAATGGTGAATACATTAAAAGTCCTGAACAGCAGCAGTCTGGCTGTAGGCCACATGCCCATAGGACTTTTCTGAATGAAAAAAAAAAAAGGACAAAAAAATAGTTAAAAGGAGAGATAAGTATTATCTGAAATGCAGACACCAATGAACAAGAAGACTTCACAACTGAATTATCCTGGCAGAAATCCTCTATCAGTGAAATCCAGAAACAGAATGCGACCAATGCTTGCCATGCATTGAAGGGGCTCAGAAACAACATTGTGGCCAGAGTTTATTTTCCTAACATGAGAGATGGGTTATAGAGGTGTCAATGTTGAGAACCAGGTATCTTCTTCCACCTTAGTGGGAAAGCCTCCATTTAAATCACATTTAGTCTACGGTCTGTGGTTTTTTAGGAACTAAAGGAAGAGCTTGACAGACAACAACTGTCTCGTGAAAGGCTGCAGATGTATAATCACCACAATATTACTGCTTTAAGTTGAGGCTCTTCCTTTACTAGAGAAAAAATAAGGGCAAAGGTGTGTGAAGAGAGAGTTTACACATTCTTCCTTGAGTTCATTGTGTTTATAAAGAAAGGCAGAGCTTTGTGAAGCAAGAGTCTTGGAGATTCTGAGAACATTTGTTTTATATGCTGATCCAAATGCTTGCAGTTATGGTATATCTATGCATTTTGACTTAATCAGCATTAATGCAGCAGCTAGATATCATCCATAGGACTGAAAAACACAGCTGAGTGGAACCAGGACTGTTTCTCGACATAGCTCAGGGATGTTTTGAAAAGGCTGGAATACTGTCATCTTCACAGCTGAAATGCACAGGTGGTTCACTATATATATATATATATATATATATGTATGTATGTATGTATATGTATATTATAGGCAGACAGCTCATGGGGAGTACATTTAGATGTGACTATTAAAACACTAATAGTTAATGAAATGTTAATGAAAGCAATTTCCATATTCACTTGAATGTAATGCCATATATGTTTGAAATTATGCGAGGAAATCTGTGTGAGCAACTTACCTCAGGTTTAAAACCATCTATGGAAGTCCTAATTGTATTTTCAATATTTACACTTCATATCATGCTTATTGGGAGTATTAGACATTTAGTTGGTAAGAAAAACATTCGACAATAAGAAGATCAGACATTTATACAGTTAAGCATGGCAGACAAGAGTCTACATGTTTAACATTTTCTGTGTTATTTAGCCTGAGTTTTAGTTGAGCCACATTGATATGTAGTAAAAAAAATGAAGCTAGAAAAGATGGCCAATTCCCTTACACTTATTAACAAATAACTTTTACCAGAATATATTCTAGAGAAGTCTAGGTTACTCACTATTCTCTGAAAAGCCATGTTTGAAACTAATTTAATTTTTACTGTACTGAAACTGTGTGCAACAGAATCAGAATGGCATGAAGGACACCATTGTTCGAATTTCTCTTTCTTCTCCTTCTGTAGCCACTAACTGTGGAAAACTCGGCCTTGCCCCCAGTTTGAGGACTCGTCTGTGCTCCATAGCCACCAAGTAGTGCTGAGGCTCGAAAATGACCAAGGACAGTGACCAAGGTGGCTGCTGCAACTGTGCCAGGGATTTTCTTTGGTCTGTGGGCAGGAAGAAGTTAGATGATAACCCAAGGGGAGGCAGGGCCCTTGCAGGCAGCATCTATCCTAACTGGGCTGCAAACCTGGCTCACCTGGCCTCTGCACTGAGCACGCACTGAGCTGCAGTGCCAGCGTGAGACTGCCGGGCTCTGAGCGTGTCCATCCCCATCCACGGCCTGACACAGCTCAGCTGGGTCTCTTTGGGGCAGGGCTGGAGCTCCCCGGCCGCCCCGCTGTTCCTGTCGCTGCAACCCGGCGGGGAGCTCGGGAAAGCTCTTCGGCCGAGCCGCCAGAGCCCGCTTCCTTGTGCTGGTAGGCAGGAGGCGCCATTACACAGCTCGTGAGGGGGAAGCAGCGAGCGCGGCCAGGGGCGCCCGCGGCTGCCAAGCCCCCGCCGGGACCCGCGGCCCGGCCCGGGGCAGCACGGCCGGCAGCTCACACGCTCCGGGCAGCACCTCCGGCTCCCAGGAGCAGCCGTTCCCGGCTCCCAGGAGCAGCTCCTGCCGTTCCCGGCTCCTGCCGGAGGAGCGGGCGGAGGCCGCGGCGCCGAGCGCAGCCTCTGCCGGTGCCGGCCAGGTGCGCCGGCCGCGGCTCCCTCAGCGCCGGGCCCGCCGCTCCGCGCAGGGTTCGAGCGGATCAGCAGCCTGCAGATCGTGAGAAAAGCATCTCAAAGTATCGCCTCTGCTACCTGATGTGTGCTCGTAGCGTTTATCCTTTAGCGCAGGGGATAACTCTGATTTTAGCACAGGTCTTGCCCCCGGCAAAGCGCATCCGAATGCGGCACAGCCGAGCTGGGGTGGGATTCTGCCCACTGCGCTCCAAATGCTCTTCTGCCTCCTGGAAAACTCCTCTCTCTTTCCTATTCTTTTCATTTCCCAGGTAAATGAATTAAATGGAAACTTGCCCTTTCCTTCTTGAAATAACAACAGCAGCAAAAAAAGCTCTAAAAAAATAACAGCGAAACACACCACCACCGCAACAAGAAAAACAAAACAAAAATTCAGAACCTGTGGTTTGCATTAAAACGTCAAAACCTTTTGGTTAGAAAATTTGGAAAAATATGTATGAGGACTTCTTTTTTAAAAAAATCATATAGTATGTCTCAGGGAGGGGAAAGGAAGGACAGTCAAGAGAAAAACAATTAAAAAAAGAGGAAATATGAGGGGGCAGAAAGAAGGCTGAATGGAGAGAGAAGAAAAAAGTGGAAAAAAAAAAAAAAAAAAAGAAAAAAAGGAAAAAGGAAAAAAAAAAAGAGAAAATAAAAAAGGGAAAAGAAGCTGATATTTCCTGCAAAACTTTGTTTAAAAAGAGAAATAATTTTCAGCTGAAAATACTTCAACAGCAGCAATAAAAAAGTAGCTTTAACGAGTAGTTAAACCACACAAATAAATTTACTCACCTGCATGGCATGATTTCCTTGTCTGAGCAAAGTTTATGAACTGCTCATGTGTCAGTAGGATGGATTCCTGGTAAAGAACTGATTTATTTTAGTCAGTAATCTTAACACAAATTGGGTATAAGATCAGAGTTGGTGTCTGGCTTCAGTGATTCCTGATTTACATCATTAGCAAGCGGAACTGAACTCTGACATTTCTCCTTAAATATGTTTAGTATTAAATGAAACCGGCTTGTTTGACCTAATGTTGTTCACAGTTCCACGGAGATAATATTCAACTCTGCCCTAACATGTATGTACATTAACCCTGATGATCCTAAAGGGAAGCTGAACTCGTGCATGTATCAGAGGGCAGAATTTACCCCTGTACTTAAAATAACCAGAAATTTCAATTGTATGTCTGGCACATGATGGATTTTAAATTGATTTCTGAATAAAAGCAAACACTTTACTGGCTTTAGCACTCAGCCAAGCCAATTGGAAAGAATGTGTAAACTTTACCTTTTGCCTACTCCATCTGCCTTGAGAGTTGCCTTTCCATAAACCTTACTTGGGTATTTGTTATCTACTCTACAGGCACACTGTGATCTTTATTTTCCTTCCAACTCCAGCCACCATCGAGTCTAATAAGAACTGGCATTATGTTGAGTTTTCCTAAAATAATACTGGGGTTGAGGCTTATGTTTAGGGATGACAGTAAAAACCAGCCAAAGCTATGCTCTGAAGAAGGTCAGGAAGGCACCACATGGATGAGAGGAGTTCGGGGGTGCAGGACAAGTCACCCCTTCGGCTGCCTGGTAGCAAAACTCTTTGGTGTGAAGGACTCGAGGAGTTGCAGGGGGTATGTTTTGCCCAGTGAGGTTTCTCTCTGGCTCAGAGCTCCTCCAGGGTGTCGGGAGGCTGCGGGCTCTGCGCTGGCCCCCGGAGGGAGCTGCAGGCTGCCGCAAGCTCCGCTGGCCGGGCGGGCACCGGGCTGGCGATGGGGACGGTGAGGGTAAATCACCGCTGCGACTAAACAGCCCGCCGTGGGGAAACAGCAATCCAAAAACCCACCAGGAATTCGAGGTCTTTTTTTTTTTTTTTTTTTTTTTTTTTTTTCCACCTACAGCTGAGAATGTGTTTGATAAGCAACACCTAAAACATGTTAGGAAGGAGACAGTTTGTTTGCTTGAGTGTGACTTTCTTGGCAGCAGGATTTCTCACTAATTTATAACCATTATGTAAACTTCTGACTTCCAGATTCACACTGTGAAAATATTCAAGATGAACTAATCAGAGTGGAAATCTGAAATTGTTTCTGCATGGTTTACATCCCCCATCTGGCAGCACAGAACAAACAGTACGACCCTGATGGTGTTTACATGAGTTACCTTGTTGGAGGAAATGATTGTACTTAGAAAATTGTCCTTGCTCAAGAAATGTAACAAGTTGTTGGCCTAAACAGGCTTTTATATCTTTTAAATCTCTGTCTTTTTTTTTTTCATTGTATGTTTTTGAAGAGAAGGAATTTAATAACTGCGAATTAGAGTTTTCACACCACATCTGTCTTTTAACTCTGAGACGATTTTTGGTTAAATGTTCGAAAATCAGTTGTTCCCTTTGATTACTCTCTATTCAGAGCACTACTGGGGAGCATTCTCAGAAATCCTGATTATTATTCTTCTTACCTATTAAGACATTCAGTGTAACTCTTTCTCTCCCTAAAAAACTTGTCTGTCAGCACTTTCAAGTGGCTGTGTAAATGCAGTGTGCTCGGTCAAAAAGCATAAACGTGCTCCGTGATTTTCATTTTGCTGTACCCTTAAGTGGAGTTTCACTATAGCAAAGTTTATTATGGCCAGTTTTCATGGTATTTGACTGGATTTGCAGTTCTGTCACCCACCAAGGACGAGTTACAGAATAGAATATTCTCTCCCTCTATATAGATAGAATATATAGTATAGCTTGACAAATACTAATAATGATATTAAGAAAAAATTGTCTTTGTGAGCTATGGAGTTTTCAGCAACTTTAGAAGGGAAATTTTCTTTCTTTCTTTTTTTTTTTCTTTCTTTTCTTTCTTGCAGTGCAAAATATTTTACATGTTTGTAGCAGAGTCTGAATCTGCATCCAGAAGTGTTCCAGAAAAAATATAAATGCATAGCATTATACCGTGAGAATTCATAACCCTAAAAGGTAATTGTTTTTCTTACAGAATGGGCATTTAAGTTAGAGTTGTTGCACAGAGTTATCATGGGGAAGACAACATGTCTTTTTTTAAAGCCCAAAATAAATGAGGTCTTGTGTAGTGAACCGTTTAAATTTTTTGGCTCTAGTTTGTATTATTCTGTAGTTTTCAGTTGGCCTTCTAGTGATCACTGTGAATTAATGGGATATGACTCTGTCATGTGAGCTTTCCAAAAAAATGATGGAATTACATTAAATTTATTTTACTATGAATTCCATCTATGTTCTCCCAGAAAAATTCCTGGACACAAATAATTTTAAAAACAACAAAACTGGCTTGTCTTTCAGGCTGAAAATTATTTTCCAAACACTTAAATTCATAATTAAAAAGTGGGTTTTCTTTCATCCGAATAAAAGGAGCCAAGAAAATGCATACTTTGCGTTAAAATTTTGGCAGTTTTTATACAGTTATTTCTTAGTCCAAATCAAATTTATATGCTAAATGATTTACATTGAAATTGTTTTATGTTTCCTAGCTTGAAGGTTTAAGATGATTTGAAGGAAAACAGCATATCCAATATCCCAAAGTAACTTTGCATTAAGATCTGGTTACTAAATAAAGTATATATTTAATTTGGATTTTTTTTTTTTTTTTTTTTTTTTTACTTTTTTTTTTAATGAAAAAAGTGTTCTGTGTTGGAAGGAGCTGCCACTATATAAGGCAGTAAAAGAAGTGGATCCTATAGCAAAGCAAAAGTACCATTGGCTCTTAAGGAAACAGAACTAAGGTCAAATTTTATAAAGAAAAAAAGGGAGATTTTAGGCATACGAAAGAAAAACTTATTTCCTGAATGCATTGCAGTGCTACAGAGATCGTAAGAGTGTTTGAACATGACAAACATTAGAAACTGGGAGACTTGCAGAGACGTTGTGATTTAAAAAAAACCAAACATATCCAGTTAATTTAAAAGATCGAGTTACGTATTACTCAATAGAATGCAAGGAAGTAAAAAGAAAAGATTTCTTTTTGGAAGTTCTTTTTGCCTTGTTCATAGGTCTAATGTGAATAGTGCAGATTTTTTCTCTTTTTTTTTTTTTTTTTTTAATTTTTTTTTATTTTTTAGGCAGCTGAACAGCAACTTATTTTGAAATTTCAAGGGCTATTTTGAAGTGCATAGTTGCCAAATACATTTTAGATTTGTTGACATGAATGCTCTTATCATTACTTACAGGAAATATAAATTCTAAGCGAAGAGAAAACCTGGAGAATGTTGAATAATATCTAAATTATATGGTAGAATGAGTGTTAATTTCAAATCCTTTACGTGATTAAAAAAAAAAAAAAAAAAGAGAGAAAAAAGTGAAGGTAAACTGCTGTTTAACAGCTTCCCACTGTTATATAAACTTTCAAACAACCATGAAATGTAGGTCTCTGGACATCACTTAAAAGAACCACAAATAAACAGAGGGTCGTACCACACTTCTGTTCCCTAATGTGTAACTAAAAGGTTTAGCTAAGAACAGAAAGTGTCTAAAACTCCTTTTTGTTTATCTACTGTCTTGTGTACCATAAACACAAATAAGCAAAGCAGGGCTGCAGAGGGGAGGTGGGATGCTGCCTGCCTGTGAATAAGGCACAGAGGAGGTAAAAAGCTCATTAATGTCTCTGGGGGGTCATCTTACCTTTGTGCGTGCAGCAGGCTGGGACATTTATGTAGCAAAGAATCACCTACTTAAAATATAAGGATGCTGCACTTAACACTCCCGTGCCAGAACATCTCTGGGGACTTGTATATCTTTCATGGAAATTTGCTGAAGTGTAACTGTTTAGCAATTACTTGGGACTTAAAATAATGGTGTGCTTTTAACAGAGCAAAACACAAGCAGGGCGGTTGTAGCTAATGCACCTCCAGCCTGCAAGGGCTACATCCTCTTCAGACTTGCTGTGAACAGGACCAGAAATTTGTAGTGGTCCTAAATCATACAAAATTCCTTTGAAATTGAGGGTGGCCCTGTATAAACTGGAATTTCCTCCTGCGAGGAGGTGTTGGAATCTTTGTTGTTACTGGTGCTGCATATGCCGAGCTGGGGAGAAGGCTCTGCTCCCGGGGAGAAACCCAGATCTAGGTGATGGCACAAACTCACTACCAGAAAGATAATAATTGTCTCTTAGCTGCACTGCTGTAACTAAGAGTTTTGCATGAAGTATATTCGGGTAGAAGGATTTCTTTTCTCCAACGATAATACTTGCAATTCTCTTATCCTCTGACACCAAAACAGTACAAATAAAACAATGTGAATAAAACCTAGAAAGGTAATTTTCTTTGAGTCTTGCTCCAAGACTATCCTACCTTTTCTATATCCCTCATAAAAAAAAAAAAAAAAAAAATTCTCTCCTTTGGAGATTTCATATTTTTGCTTTTATTTTAGCAAATAAAATGTTTTGGCCAGCACAGTGATGAGCAACAGCATTAATCCAATAGTCCACTGAATGTAGCATGTTTAGGAGAAAAATGGGGCCTCTGGTTCAGACAGAGTAATTAATATCTATTGGGGTATAGACTTCCTTGAAGTATTCATTATGTGAAATAAGGTACTTATATGTGCAGCAATTAAGTTGATATATATGTGTGCATTATTTATTTATTTGTGTAATGTGTGTGTGATAAATTACCAGTATGTGGACATACTTTGAAACCTGTTCCTAATCTCAGTGCTGGTCATGTAACCTAAGAAGGAATGAAGACGTAGGCTCGAGCAATGCTGGTTAGCAATGCTGCTTATACAACATCCCAAAAAAAGCAGATATAACACAAATGTCACTACAACCCAGGGCTGCATACAAAACATTCTGACCACTAGCGGGTTTCATTTGTGTGGTAAAAATTGTGTGTGTGTGTGTGTGTGTGTAGCAAGGATTAATCAAAGGATCCATATGTTCCCTTTGTTCCCATTTACAGGAACATTTCATGGCAGGAGCTCACTTGTGGCATTTCCAGAGCAATGTGGTAGGTGGGAGAATATTCAAAGGGTTACAAACTGTAGAATGAAGTCAACAGCCTGCAAGCGACCCAATAATAATGCAATTTGCAGAAGGAGTATGTACAGGAACAGAAAGGAAAAAATATATTCCCCATCTGGGCAGTTATTGAACATTTTTGACCGTGGAACACGCAAAGTGGGGTGGAGCAGAGATTTTCCTGGCTTGCCTTCCACATCAATCAGTTTGTTGGGAATTGTGCACAGCAAACACAGTTGTGCCACTCTGAAAAAGACAATGGATCAGAGAAACAGCAACAACATTTTTCCAAAATGACTGGTGGTTCTAGGGTCTCATTGGACATACTTTGAAGCTGTCACACTTTCAGGAAGCGTTGAAGCCCTATTCTCTGAAACTCAGGCCCTCTCAGTCAACTGAGGGCAAAACACATTGTGTTTAGGAAGGCTCTGAGTGAGGGACATGAAAATCTTCATCCGAGATAATTGAGTTCAGGGGATTTCTGTCACTGCAGTAAACAACTGTGAGAATTCAAATCTGCTGTTCTTATTATTGATGTAAATGATTTCCAACCAAAATGGAGAAATAGCACATCAATGCAAAATAGAAAGAAAAAAAAAAAAAGGATACTCTCTACAAATTAAAAGCATTTCAAGGAATGTACTGATCTCTCACCTTTTCTGTAAGAAGTAATAATACACACCATGGAAAGAATTTTCAAATAGCATATACAAGTTATACATTATTGGAGACAATGAAATGAATTTGTGTTGACTGTTGAATGGTATGTGTAAGGCTTAGGGTCCAAAATGGTACTTTTCACTACTCAAATGCTCTGCAAAGGTATTTGTGGGTTCTCAAGACTGTGATGGAGTTTCACTTTCTTGAAATTCAAGCTATTTTTCCTGATCAAAAGCTAAAAAAAAAAGAAAACCAAACCTAACCAAATTAAAAAAAAAAAAAAAAAAAAAAAAGAGAAAAGTTCATGTCTAATTTAGAAGACCATATCTGCCCAGGCCTAGCACTGGAGGTTGTTGAATTTTCAGTTGAAGTTTTTTTCCAAGGAAAAGTCAAATTTTTCACCATTTTTTAATTGTTAAAAAAGAAGCCAGGAAAAAAAGAAATTATTTTAAGTATCAAAGTTTCTTTTCAGAAAAGCCCAAGTTGTCTGCTTTTGTTTTTTCTTCCTTTCCTTTTTTTAAAAGTTTTTTTTTTAGAAACTGAAAGCAGTCAAACCCCAGTTTTATTATCAACAAAAAAACTGAGAAAGGGAGAAATAGTTTATCTTTCAAAAATGTCATCAATACATTTAATTATTACTGGAAGCTAAAGTCTCTGAGTGCTTGAATATTTTTCTTTTCCTTTCTTTTCTTTTACATACTTGTGTGTGTGTGTGTGTGTGTGTGTGTGTGTGTGTGTGTATCTGCCTTCACAAGACTGTAAATTGTGATTAATCTCCCAATCTATCACCAGGATTGAATTACACTTTGTACTGTGCTGCAAGACTAATTAATTTAATAGTCTTATGTAAGTGCAGTCTAGATGTGGTGGTTTTGAGCCTCCTCACACATTTTGAGACTCTAAACTGAATCTGAAACTTTTTAGGTTCATGTTCTGGACAAGCCTGAGAATGTGCCAGCTCTGGCTGCTGTGGGCTGTGCACGCTCAGCTCTGCCAGACATTATTTGGGTTACTTGAGCAGGAGGACAAGCACACATGTTCCTTCCTTACCCACCCTCTCAATCCCATGCAAATGCCCCATTCCTAAGAAATCCTTTCTTGACTATATTGCTGTAACTAACCTAAATAGACTTTCCAGCTTGCTGCCTTCTTCTCACAGTTCAGACACCTTGGGTTCTTTGAGCTTTGAGAATGGTTGGGCTCCTGAGGTCTATTATATTGCTGTAGTTGCTTTATGTGCCAAAATTTAAAGGAGCTTAAAATAGCACAGTGACTTGTGAAAGGTTCTTCCTCATCATCTCAGACAAGTCACCAGAGAGGCAGAGGTAGGAATGAATTGAGCCCAGAGTACATTTTGCCATACTATTCCTATGCTAGCAATGAAAAAGTCATAATATTGCAAGAGTAAAGTTCTTTACTCAGGGAAGAAATTAAATTCCTCTTTCCACACAAAAATGTGCACATGCACATCTGACCTTATTATTTGTAACACAGATGTATATTTTCTCCATGTTCTGATATGCATTTCCGAAATGACAGATCTGGTTTTGTACGTACTCTGTTCTGTATTTTCTAACATTGCTGTTGGCTTCCTGCCCATGGTAGATGTCTATTTGCACTTCTGTTTGTGACTGTGTAAATTTTTTTTTTTTTTTCATCTTCTAATTTACATAACATGAGCTTTTACTCAGCTAGAAATTCTGGCCTGGGTTTTTCCACAGCCCTGAAACTCATGAAGCAAAGCGGAAGTTCATGAAGTGAAGACAAAAGCAGAGCTTCCAGACCAGACCAGTGGATTTCTTCACCCACTGTACATAGCTGGAAACTCAGGACAATGAGTTGGATTCTGAAGGTATGCTAAGGCAGCTTGGAAGGATTCCTAATTTCCCTGGAAGCTAAATTAGCTCCCTCACACTGTCTTGGTGAGACCAGTGTCACCTAAAGCACTGGGATACCACTGCCTGGGTTATCTCAGCTGCATCACTCAACAGCTTTACAATTTTGACATTTGGGAGAAACAGTTGTAAGATTTTAATGAGAGCAGACACTTACCGCCCCCAAGTAGCCAAATGGGCTAAAAATATCCCTTGTTTTGGTACTCCTAGGTTCCCTGAGGTTAGTGATATGTTTGATTTGCTGTCCATTTGAATACAGGAAGTCCCTTGACAGATTCTTGACAGTGGAGAGTTTTGTTAACGGTAAGGTTTGAATCAAGTAACATTCCCACTTTTGCTGTCCTCAACAGCATATTACTCACATTTTGTTCATAAAATGAGGGGCAACAAAGGTTTCAAGATCTGTCAGGTTCTCTATTGTTCTTTATTGTTCTGAACTATTCTCCAATAACTTTTCCTGTTAATTTATTCTGCTTAAGGCAAAAAGCCCCCAAACAAACAACACCCCTCAAAAAAAAAAATTGCAAAAAAACCTCACAACAAAACCCTACGAATTGAAGAATATTTTATAGCACTCATGAAGTTTTTTTTTTAAGGTTGTATTTCTCATACTGATTAGTGTTCTTTGCTTAGTAAAATATTCAGAAGCCCATGAAGAATGACAAGGGGCTGACTGTGGGAATTACAGGAGAATATGGACCTTCACTGCTTGTTCCATGTTAGGAGCTGGACTGGCAGCAGCCACGCTGCTTCAGATGTAATTGGTTCTGAGACCAGCAGCTTCTGGGAGGTGAATGTAGGTCATTTGCACATCCACTTTGTTCTAGTAGATCACATATTGAACATCTAGAGGAAGGGTTACATGGGAAAGAAAAGGTGCTATTTTAATTTATATTAAACTTGCTTCCTTTGCATGAGATGCATCTTATCTTTTAAATGGAAAGTGTATACCCCAAACATTCTTCTTTTCATTCCTACTCTGGAATACTCCAGAACCACATTTTCTACTAAAGGTGCAGCTGATTAACCTTGTGAGTTAGTTAAAACATCTCTGTTTACTTTAACAAAATGAAAACTTGCTTTGTCAGTGGACTAAAGATGCAGGAAAGTGTCCTTAATATTGGTCTATTGGTATAATTTCTTTTGGGGAAGTTGAACAGCAGAGAATCTGGGTGGAGACTAGCCCTCCCCAGGCTTACCTGAGGGGAAATGTGGACAACAGAGCCCGGTCTTTTCCAGCTAAACAGTTCTGTGATTCCATGTGACAGAGAAGAATTAGCACAGAGCAGCAAAGCAACAAAAAATGCGCAACAAAGGCCTGAATAGTGCCTGACCTGAAAGCAAGATTCAGCCCTCTGGCAAATACCATCTTGTCTTTACCAGGTGCTTTGCAAGCCCTGCTCTATGCAGCATGCATGCACCTCATCCATGCTCAGCCAGTGTGAACCCTAGAGAGAGAGTCTGCACATGGTTTGGGAATTCCTGGAGGTTCCTCAAACAATTGTGAAGGATGTTTGTGTAGAAGTAATGTGATGTCTACAGGTCAGCTACTATTTGCAGTCAGGAATTTACTCACAAAGTTTTGGTATTCCTACTGTTATTCTCATCCCCCAGTCAGCTACAAAACATTTTGGAGTTTTAAGTGCTTTAAAAAACCCATGTCTTTCTATGTTTTTTAAGTGGAGCTTTATGTGGGGGGAAAACCCCTTCTGGATATTTCTGCTACTCTTTTCTTTCATGGATTCCCTTTCACTTGGTAGGGTTTCTGGGAAGAGACATCCAGAAATACAGCGTTCCAATGTGAGGTGTCTTAGTCACACAGATTAAATTTATACTACAGAGCAAGCAGTGCAAGTACCTGTTCTCTGACCACAGGGCCAGCTGGCATTGTCATGACATTTATATATTTTATTAAGTTTTCTTTATTTCCAAAATGTAGACTATTTTAATCTGTCTGTTCTAAGTGGTCATTCTCCCATATTAAATTCTACACTGTTCCAGGAAATTATTTGGGAAATGCTAGGGAAACCATGTCAGGGACCATTTTTACAGTTTAATCATGCAAGTGGCAGAATATTCCCTGGCATAGTCATAAAAAGGACTATCGTGTCCACAACTGACAGTATGATGCCTTCTTGCTTGCAAGCCAGAACTTAATTTTTGCACTTCAGTTCCTATGTATTAGAATTACATTTGAGATAAAAACTAAAACAAGAAGGCAAATTAGCAGACTGTTTATTCATCTTCAGTACTCACATATTCTGGGTAAGAAATTAGAGGCTGCCCTTTCCATTATTTGAGGTTTGATTTATGTTCTGAAGTTATTTGATCTGCACTATTTCATTTTTCATTTTAAAATAGACCCAAAGACCCTGACCCTCTTAAAAAGAAAGAACATTAGCTTGTGGTATTGCTGTGCAAAAAGTAAACAGCCAGTTTTATGAGGAAAATGTCTTTGGGATGCATAACTATCGCATTCCAAAGACTGAATGTGGGATGCAGTGTGTGACAAAGATGCAAAATGAGGGACACACATAAACTATTCATCCAGTAAATTTAAAATGTGATGGGATACAGTCCTGTAGTATAAATAAGTCTTGTTCTAACCTCAAAATAATGATTCTTTATTTCTGATATAAGTGGTTGTCAACAAAAAAATTGTGGTATAACCACATTTGTGTGGAAAGCGGGAATCTGTGTCTAAAACTACATGCTGGAATGTCTAAATATATGAGCTGTATATGTATACACACATATATATATCTCATACCTATTTAGTTCTTGTTGTTGTTCATGAAAGCCTTAGTTTAACAGTGGCGGCTGATTATTTTTCTCATTATATCACATATTTTCATCGTTCTTCACTAATATAAACTGGTTGTCAATCTGAAATCAATCTGCCAAAGAGAAAATGAGGGACACGTGGGGCTATACTGATTCCACCAGTTGAGAGCTTGGACTTTCCTAATATTTTTTATTTTTTATTTTTTTTCCTTTTCTCTTTTTTTTCTATCTTAATTTTTTTATCTCCTTCTCCTTTTTGTACAAGATAGCACTTTAAATTCCCAGCAGCAAAGCACAGCTAAAAACTGGTAAACATTATTTTATATGATATTTGTTTAACAGTGTTATTCAACTTTATGAATGCTACTGTACCTAGTTGCTTGGCTAAAGGAAGTCAATCAACTGGAAGACTTATTTATGTGCCTGAAACCTTGCTGTAAATTGGAACTTGTAAGGAAGTGCTAATGCAGCCTCTGTTGTGAGATAAGAGTGAAAGTGTGGTTAGTCATGTAGCTAACAAGGAATTTCTTTTGCTGTTTTTGCTAAGTTTATGGATTAAAATCCATTAGATGTGAAAGTAATGACCTGCTTCTAATCCAGACAGATTTTATAGTTGTTAGCACCTCTGATTTTAGTGAAACAATTCAAGGATCAATCTGATGCAAATGAGAAGAAAATCAGACTGCAAATGCTGCAATTGTAATGAAACCCTTTTCCCTGATCCTGTCTCTGACCTCCCATACTTTATCTTCCAAAGATCAACTTTGTGGTGTTAATTATGGGGTAAGTAAGCAGTTACTTCCTAGAGCAAATCAGCAAAAGTCCAGGTTTGCTCTACAGGTCCCAAAGATCAGAGCTCTGTGTTTCTTCAGGTTTCAATTTACCAGGCTCAAAACACTTAAAAGCACAAGGAGGAGAGGCTGGGGAGTGATCAGTTTACAAGTGACCTGGGAGTTCACAGTCTCCATCCCGTGAAATTACAGCCCATATAATAGGTCTTGTGCAGACAAAACCGCAACAAATTAACTCTAGCATCTTTGTTGGGAGGAGAAAAACACCTCTGCTTTATCAGCAATTCCCAGGTTGTCCTTCACTGCAACCCCAAACTCTTTCCAGGAGAAATGTTTTGGACGTGACACACACTTTGCTATTCTGCCAAGAAGTTGAACAGCATTTACCAGCGCACCATGGTTTGAGTCAAAACTCAAACCCCAGCCCTTCTAGAAGTGACAGGCACCAAGGACGTTTCTTATATGTGTAGTTACACAGAACATCATCACCCTCCATCTGTTACCACTCACCTGAGTTCCCACCAAGTTTTCATGGTCAGAAAATTATTGTGTGACCAATGAATTTAATGTCATGTGCTTGAAAGGCTTAGCGTAGAGTGAGCAGTGTGTTTTGTCATCACACATCATTCAGTGTGCTTGATGCCATCTTATAGGTTGGTCTGGGAATGTATACGTGTCTACATTCTGTTGACCTACACCTAAACCATGAGTGTAATAACTGGACATATCTAGAGGAAATTGACAGAGGCAGGTCAGAAACATTGGCCTGTAACAAAAAGAATGTGCTTAAAAATGAGAGTGTTATCTAGAAAAGTAGCAACACTTTCATTAAGACTTTCTGAAAATATTTTCTCAAGTCAAGTTCATTTTTTTCTACCCCACATTTATTTTTGCAGATGTCAAAACTGAAAAATTATTTATGATTTTACTGTGGAATCTACCAACTTTGCAAACCAGGCAGTTTTGATTCTGGGGTTACAAATTAGTTCCAGCTAATTCAGTTCCACTGAATCCCATTACTTGTTTTCAATAAACTTGTATTTGTAGCTAGGGTGCGCTGCACCAATCCTGAATTTAGGCTGCAAGCCAAGATTCAAGGTGGTTAAATTCATGTCTCCAAGAAAAGTACATTAAGAGGTGTATGTAATCTGTAACAAGGAATTTAAACAAAGACCCTGGAGATGAAAGCATGTTGCCATCTCTGAGATTTGCAGTTGTTTCTAGGCCCTCACCTACTTGTGCAATAACCTTGGAAGGGTTCCAGAGGGTAACTTCTCTCCATATAAAAATATAATATAAATAAATTAGGAATATATTTCAGTGGGGCTCTATGCTGAAGATGAAATGTTTTCTAGTGCTTCTGTGTGTTTGGGGAGCGAAAATGAAGCTAATTCTATTTAGAAAATCATTAAGCCCCAAAAGGACTCAGAAGAGCCTAATTATTGCTGCATTATGTGGAGGTACACCAGTCTGCAGAAACAGCAAGGTGAACAGAAGACAGAGATGCATAAAGGAGAAATAAATTGCCCTTTTGTGCAGACGTTGAGAACCAAAAATATCTTGGAAATATTGACCACGACTGTATAGATGCAGTGAATGTGCTTATCTCAAATCAATCAATTATTACAACTAGATGTTATTTTGCACTCCTGACATTTGAGCAGAGTGGTTTTATGCAGGTTTTGTGGCTTCTTAATATCTATGCATGTAGAATATGCATACTCTGAACAGTCCCAAAGCCACTGGGGTAGAGGTGAAGGTGTATTTTGCCTTGTAAAATAGCCATCTGCTTCTGTAGAGGCAGCCTTTGTCTGCCTGATGGAGAAATTCAGAGATGGGGAAGGGGAGGGAAACTTTGCTAATGAAACTAGAACAGGATATCTCTAATATGTTAGTCACGCTGTGCCTGAGGTAATTAGGGATAGGGTATGGATGGCAAAGTTGTCTTTTGGACAGGGAGGAAGATCAAGGTTGCTTGGGAATTAAATCCAGTGGATGAAACACCTGATATGTTGCAAATAAATTGAACAATCAGAAAACTTTGCAGAGGATTATATTTTCACTCTGCAATACTCGCAATTCAATCTTAAATCTATGTCCTAGTGGATACAGTGTGAGACCTGGTTAGCAGACAATGGTGAACAGTCCTCCTGCCAGCTGAGGAACAGCCCTGCTGGACCCCCTCATGCTCCCTGAGAGGACATTTCTACAAACTTTTGCTTGTGCCCAGATGTAGGGAAATAGCTAGAGACACTTCCTCACACTGCCCTTGATCATTTCAGCCTGCAAAATAGACCTGAACATCATATATAAGCTCACCTTGGACCTTAGGAGCCCAAGGGACTTAAACCCCTGCCATCGAGGGAATTGCAACCTTGTTTTAGGGCTGTAAATTTTTGCAGTGTCTGTAAGTTAGAGTTCAGATCCAGAATGCTGACCTGAGCTTGACATGCAATATAAATGTATCCTATGATGGGTTTATAACATCCTGAAGTCTGTTGTGATTGTGGATCCAGACTGCAGACTTTTTAGCTGTATCCTAAGGTTTCATTTTTACCAGCAAATTAAACAGGGCACAGGCACAGACACTAAAACTCCATTATCTGTAATGTTAAATGGTGCCTTGCCTGATTTTGACTCAAGATAACTAGCACTCTCCCTGATGATTCCCAGGTGTGGTTTGAGGATAATGTATGAGATAAAGCTATTCCTCATGTTGAGTCTGAGTGTGGCCACCTTATTGTGGAGGTAAAGACAGATAACCGTATCATGCTAAGTTAGCTTTGGGGTCACAATATCATTTATTTTACTAGTATGGATTCTCTGCAGAGGCTCTGAGAGGAACCCATTTTTACATGGCTTGGATCCCAAGCTGATGGAGAGGCTGTTGTGTTGCTTGGGAGAAGATAGGAACCCTCTCTATGGGAAGGGTGCAAAGAGTGTTTCCATACATACCTGCTCTAAGGCAAACTTTATGCTGGAAATACAGAACAGTGATATGAGGAGGATGTTTGCATGGAAAAGTCTAGATTGAGCTGCTGCCCACTAGCTTCTTAAGGTAAATCTGAAGCATCCCAAGAAGCTGATTGCAAGGGTAGGTGTGTATGAAACTATTTTCTAATCAGTTGAAGAGCACATGCTCTTGATGGTACACTTTTCTTTGTAAAATCTTGAAAAGACTGAGCTATGGTCTGTGCTTTAGTAAGAAAATACACCAAGGGACACGAAGAGAAAAGAGCTGAATGAAAGGAAATCAGTACCTCATAATCCATTATGAAATACCATACTTCTGCTTAATGTAGCCAGCAGTTATTATCACAGTCTTGGTTCCCCTGGTTGTCACTACTAGAAACTCATCTCTCTCAAACCATTAAAATAGAAAAGAACTAAAGTAATCTCCTTCAGAGAAATTATGATGATCAAAAAACCAGAGAGAGAATAAAATCTTCTGCAACTGGTGCTGTTCCTCCTAGCACCTCTATTTCTGTGCAAGGGCTTGACTCTAAACCAGGACAAAAAAATCTACCAAAATCTGAATATATGCTTAAGATGAGAGAAAGAATTTGAATGTACTGACACTTCAAGAACAAGCCAACTTTTTTCAAAATACTTCTATTGCTTCAATTTTCATAATTTTTAACAGAACAAGGCTATAATTATTTACACAATAGGTTTGACATTTTTTTATCTGATTTATCAAGCTTCTCTTGACTTGTCCTTGTTTACAGTGTAATCACAACAATTCTTTGTCCTAAACATGCAGAAAAAAAACTTAAAGGATCTTCTGTAAAATATCCTTTCTTCGGTTTAGCAATATTACTTTTTCTTTATATTGTATGAACATTCTCTTTTGGCCGTGGAAAAAAGTCTTCTATATCTGTATTTTGACATGCAAATATTTAAAATAAAAATGTCTCAAGGCAGCTGTCAGATACTTAACAAAAATATTAGTTCAGGTTACACATATTTAGAGCACTAAAAACATGGGATATGAGAACTGAATTGAAAAAGAACATTTTAATTGTAAACTAGTGGTATAGAAAATTTAAACAATAGTAATGAGACCCGGGATATAGACATCTTGAATTCTGCAACCCCTATTAAGCAAAGTACAGCCAGACGCAACAGTTAAAAATATGTAACCACACAAGTTCCCCATTTGCCCTCTTTTATTTGCTCTGTGTTTTCAATTTGTAATGACAATTTTGTATCAGAACAATAAACCAAGAGGATCATCTTTCTTTTGCCAGCTGTGACCCAAATGACTAGATTTGACTGTCCCACGAATGGAAACTGACAAATGAGACTTCAAAAGACTTCCCATTGCCAAGTTTAACAAAATTCTGCTATCTTTTAACCAAATATTTATGTATTACATGACTGTGCTTTATTATATTTATGTATTACATGGCTGTGTCGTATTAAATTTAGCTTTCCTCTGATCAGTGATACTCTCTTTCAGTGTCATTTGTAATATTTGGTTTCAATTAATATACATGGGACTGAAAGAAATGCACAAAACCTTGTTTATTTTCCAGCAGTTGATGGTAACTGATTAAATCATTGCACATGGCATGGTCTCCATCCCCTGTTTGCTGTACGAGGCAGCTGGCGAGCCGCACCTGTCAGCCTAGGAGAGAATCTCATAAAGCTGCCAGTAAAACAGTGTAGCTGAATACACATCTGCTAATAAATTCTTTTCATCATATCCTAATCAAACAGCATATGTAGTTTATGGCCTTGATAATAAAGGGTTTGAAATATCTGCTTGTGAACTTGATTTTATCAATGTCAGCCAGCGTGACCGGTTTTTATTTACTTCGCTGCTCAGTGGAAAGGTGTGTGGTGAAACAGCTGATGCACAGGAAAAGGGGAATGAGCACAGGTTATTATCATAAACAATAAGTAAATCCAGCCTTTTATTAATCCTTCTTGTCCATTAATGGGACCCCTTCACTGCCCGCTTCGCCAGTCTTTCTGTTCCTGACTCCAGCTGCCACGTGCAGATACTTCCCCAGTGGTTCACATGGGCAATATTCTAATAGTGTCTATTGTAACACAAGAAGTGTGAGTGACAGCTTGAATTTAAGGGTGGCCATGTTCAGCTGTCTGGTTAGGAGATTGCAATTTAAAATATCAGACAAATAGTGATTGATGTTTTTTTGGTAGTGTGTAAGAACCAGGATGTTAACATGGTGTATTGGCTTATAGCACAGGTTTGAAGATATTTAATGACATAATGTCTGTTCACAGGACTATCCATTGATAGTAATCAAGAGTTTCTATAACTAAAATAATTCTATTTAAAGTTAAAATGAGCATTTGTGAGACAGATTTTGCCATTCAAATTGGAACATTCCTTATCCAGTGTGGCTCTTCTGACTTATTTCCCCACTGGAACAGTTCTTTTTCCTCTACATAAGCCATTGCTGCTTTAATGTGTCAGCTCAGTTTGTCACCTTACATATTCTTCCTCCTTGGTGTTTCAGGGAAGTATACAGCAAAAGTTTATTTCATAGGCAAAACATCTTCCTGTAGAATTGCTAACCCCACTGCACTAACTTCTGGAGTTTCCTCAGAAGCTGTACAAAAACTAGATGTTTCTTTTCCTTACTGGTCCAAATGATCTGCAAGTGTCCAGCACAGTTTGTTCTTTGCTCTGGTTATTTTTGCTATCCTTCATCTCAGCCAAATGTTTCACCACCAGATTTTATCTTCCATACTGATCTGGCAAAGTGACTCCCTTACCACAGCTTCATGCATTTTAGGATTTCTGAAGAAGTATAGAATGTTGTGCAGCCAGCTATTGCATTTATCTGTTGTTAACTGCAGACATGCACTACTTGTAGATTTTATCTCGTGTTACTGTTCCATTGCTTTGTCTAAGAGCAATGCTTCTTTTATGTGTTCAAATTGATACTTCTCTTCAGTGTCTTCCTAATCCTTCTGAAAGTCTTCCTAAAATGTGTGGTGGGTTTTGAAGGCAGAAGTTGGATGTAAGTGCACTAATGTTGTTTCAGGAGCCCCACTGCTCCTTTGCACTCTAGCCAGACACACCTGATATTTTCTTTGTTACTTTTTCTTTGACACCACTGAGTTGTGCAACATGATGATATCCACTCTTGTTTATTTTCTTTTCCTGGATGTCCAACACTGTCCTTCTGGCCTGCACATCTTGCTTCTCTTGTGTGGATCTGTTGTCCATGTGAACTACAATAAGTGGAAATTCCTCGGTATTCTTCAGGATATCCTTTGCTTTTTTAGCCACACAAATCTTTAAAAACTTTTTAAATATGAAAGGCAATCACATAGATGATTCAAATGTGACTGTAATTTTTTTTTTGTGTCACCTTCCCTTCTTTTTTTGTTACTTTCTCTTTATGGTACATTGTCATCAGCAGGAAGTTTCACTCACTTTGCCTCATTGTTTTTGAGTCTCTGGACTATAGATAAACCATAGGCTTGTTATCTTCTGTGTATCTAGCTCTAAAGAACCTAAAGAGGAAGGAAAAAAAAATCAAGACATTGGCAGTGTCACAACACATCCTCTCTGAACTAGTAAACACCTCTTTCCTGCTTTTGGAAAAAAAAATTGTGTGGAGAAAAAAATTGGGAAATACAAAATGCATAAATATTATTGCTGCTTCAAAAGAAAAGACACTCCCACTTTCCCTACTACCATAGTATTATATCATGAGTCTACATATTTTTAGTGCAATTTCTACATGTAATATTTTTAGAAATAAATATATTTATCAGAGTATCAATATGTAGTTATTAAAAAAACCAAACAACTGGAGTGCTTTACATATCTGAGCTTTAACAGCCCCTTTGCCATTGCATTAAGACTGACAGAGGATGTCAGTGGAGAGTTGCTCAGTGTTTTCTGTAGTCTCAGCAAATTTCCCTAGAAAATCAGCCTTTGTCAACAAGAATAATTCAGTCTCTCATAATAGTATTTCACAGATCCTAAAAAATGTTTTTGCTTATTCAAGATGTTTAGAACACTGACAGTTTTTATTTTCACATTTCTTTGAGCGAGGAAAGCACTGTTTCCTGAAGTGATTTGCAGCACTCCAGAAGGACACATGCCTGAAGCACCTGATGCAAGAGAGCTTCCATTAATAGAAAGAGGATTGATTTTTGGTGATAAGCAGTTGACTTAGGCAGAGAAACATAGAAATAACCTTTTAAAGATATAACTGTCCCATAGCAATCTCTCTACCCCATCAACTTTCTCCTGATCCTATTTTTTAGCTCAGACAGATGTTTAACATATGATTTCCCTGCAGAAAAAGCACCCAGATGACAGTTTAGAATTAAAGATTAAATCTGCACATCCTGGGTCCAAGAAGGACAAATTTATCATGCTGTCTCAGATGAGCATCATGTTCAGGCAGGTGGATATCTCATAATCACATCTCAGGTTCAAAACAAGTTTCCCTTCACAGTTTGGTAGTTTAAATTAGAGATGCTTTGAACAGGCCTAGAAGAATACACTTAACTAGTGAGATAGAGTTTGCTAGAAAAGCTTGATTTTATTTTCCATACTAATCTGGCAAAGTGTCTCCCCTACCACAGCTCCATGCATTTTTAGGGTTTCTGAAGATGTATAGAATGTTGTGTAGCCAGCTATTGCATTTATCTGTTCTTAACTGCAGACATGCACTACTTGTAAATTTTATCTCTTGTGCTACTGTTCCATTGCTTTGTCTAAGAGCAATGCTACTTTTAACTTTTTAAATCGATGCTACTCTTCGTGTATTCCTAATCCTTCTGAAAGTCTTCCTAAAATGTGTGGTGGGTTTTTGAAGGCAGAAGTTGGATGTAAGTGCACTTGGTTGTTTCAGGAGCCCCACTGCTCCTTTGCACTCTAGCCAGACACACCTGATGTCTTCTGTGTTACTTTTTCTTTGGCACCACTGAGTTGTGCAACATGGTGATACCCACTCTTGTTTATTTTCTTTTCCTGTGAAAGGGAAAAACTATGAAGTCTTTGACTGTAGTCTGAGCACAATCTCTAAGCAGTTTGTGGCATGTAGAGCATGCTCATGGCTTAAACTTATTGACTGCAAAGACCTGGGTATTTATGGAGAAGGTGACATTGAAGAAGCAATTCTGGGATGACTACTTGCACCCTAGTAGGTGTCTATGGAGATGGGGAGATGCTTAACCAATCTTGCACACCAGGCTTCTCTTAAAGCCAGAAATGAAGCCTGTGAATTCAGGCAATGTAATGCTGGTGATTTCCAAGCAGCAATCTAGAGATTTTCACATAGGTTATAAACAATCATCAAAGAACAGAGGAAAATATTGAGCATGGATTGTTTGGAGAGAAGCCGAAGGAATATGTTTCAGCAATAATCTCTGAATGGGGAAACGTTCTACTGCACAGCTATAGATTATTTCTTTTATACATCCTTGTAGAATCATAAAACAGATTGCAGATTCCTTGCTGATACAGGATAAATTCTCATTTTAGTGCTGCATTTTAGTGCAGACGCCATTTCTAGGCAGCAAAACATTACAAAAATGTACTCAATGGGTATGGGGCTGAAACAGACCTTTTTAATTATTTAGGCTGTCACATAAAACGGCCAGTGGCCACTATTTAGAATGCTTTTAAATTTCATGACCAGGGGCTGTACAATACATTAATCTCAAAACTGGGAATATAATCCCTCCTGGGCCAGTATTTGGCTGTAATACTTTAAGCAGATATCTCTAGTTTTGTAATCAAAGCCAAACAAATATGAACTCTGACCAGAGGTATTCTGAAGTGGTTTCTATTTGCAACTTCTGAAAAGAGATTTCTTCCATAACACTCTTTTTACTTTTCAACTTGTGAAATAATCAGCAGATAAAAGGCAAAGACTTCCAAAGAAGGGGGTAAATATATTTAATGAGTAAATATTGTATTATTAAAGAAATGTGTCATACTTAGTTTCTGCACACAAAGCAAAACTGGCAGAACTGGACAGAGATCCTTTATTTAATCGTGAGGTTTCTGACTTTTGTAAGCAAAGAATGTGGTTTTGTGTCTGTCAGAATTTTTAGACATATACAACAAGATTCTCTTTGCAGTAGTGAAAAACATGGAAAAAGAATCCATATTTACCTTTAGAAATCTGGGATGAAAAATGATAAATTTTGTAGCAGGTGAGTCCAGGAAGAACAGAAGTGATCTTATCTCTCCATTTGACCCAAGAAAAGATCAAGTAGACCTAAACCATTCCTGGCATGTTTGTCTAACCTGTTCTTACAACCTGTCAACAAGAAAAACAGCACCAGTTGCCAGGCGAGCTATTCCAGGGCTTAACTCTTCTCACCGTCAGAAAGTTCTTTCCACTGTCTAACCTAATTGTCCCTTCCTGCAATTTAAACATACTGTTTTTCTTCCTCTTGTCAGGGCATCTGGAGAACAGGCTATTCTGTTCCTCTTTGCAGCAACCTTTTAATTGCTTCACCCCTCAGCCCTCTTCCCCAGGCTGTCCATGCCATATGTTGGGTCACCTCCAGGATCCATTCTGGAGCAGAGAAATTAGGTGTCTTCTTGAACAACCTGTGGTTCATTTTTAGGTATTCTGAGAACTGATCCAGTGAATCAGTCGAGCATCCAACATCTATCCTCAAAACCTGTTTTTTCCACTTTTACTCACCTCATGGATGTTGCACACTTTTTTTCTCACACTGCATCCTTCTGCCCACAATCTACACCCATGTTGTCACTGTGAAGAAAATAATAAATATGAAAAATGGCAAAGCATGCATTCTTCACATGTAAGACAAACAGAAAAGGTATGCCCTCTTAAATAATGCCAAAATTTCAGTCCTAAATTTAGGCCACTTGGGGGCAGGAGGAAATCTAGCCCTTGTGGCAGGGTTACTTAGGCTACCCTGGGCTGAGGTGAGAAAGGACGTGAGAGGAAAGAGCAGGACTGTGAGAATATCCCGAGCTGCTGACAGGGATGTGGCAGGGCAGCCACAGCTGTGAGCATCCAGTGGGAAGAGTGCAATAGACAAACTTTGTGCAGATCATGTGAGGTCAGTGCATCGGCTTGTGCCAAATCCATGGGGCAAGTACTAAGCCAGGCTTTGCTCCAAGGTCTTCAGTGTGTGGAACGTGAACAATCAGTTCACGTTACCAGGAGTGCACAAAAACACAAGCTGTATGTCAGAAATTAGAAATGGAATAGGGGATTTTAAAATGAGAGCTTGATGTGCTACTCTATAAATTCACAAAAACTGGAATAGTTGTGCACAATGCTGCAATCAAATATAACAGCAGCACTGAAAAAAGTTTAGGCAAAGGCAAGAGTATGGATAAATGTCTTTCTGAAGGCTGAAGAAATGGAGGCTCCAAGGTCTGGTAAAGCCATGACAGGGGGGCAATCATGGAAAAATGGATCCTGCCTAGAGTGATGCTGAGGAGCCCATAAGGCTTCATTGTTTAGCAGGAGCTAGAAAGAAGGCATAACACCAGGCAGGAAGCTCATTCACTTGGGGTGCAGATAAATGGTGGAGTTCCTTGGCAAAAGATGCTGTATATAGCAAAATTTAAGAGGAGAAACAGACAAATTAAAGCAAGATAAACCTGCTGAGCACAGAAAGTCCCTAAATGAGCAGTTGATGGTAATGCAGTTTTACTGGCCACTTACCTTGTTGTTAAGCTCTTGTCTTGGCACTTGCTTTTTTGTATTTGTCTTTGAGTCTAGGTGGGCTTTTGTTTAGATGCAGTACAACCACTTCAGGCAGGAACACTGTGGATGTGAGTCATTCTGGGCCAGTGGCCTTTCCAACAAGGAGATCAGAAAGCAATCAGAAAGGCTGTAGAGACACTGACACAAAGTTGTTGCTCCAACATTGTCTCTTCCTACCACCCATTCAACCCTTCCATCCTGCTGTCCTCTCTGCTGCCACCTGTGTCCCCAGCAGCACACTCTGCTAACAGCTCTTTGTCCTTGCTCAGCAACAGCAAAAGAATGAGATACCCTCATTTTATTGACTGGCAAGTTTTTGTGGTCCCTCATCTTTTAGAGATATTCTTTGAATTTCCCACATCCTCCTAAGGGCACAGTTCATGATTTTGATATTACTATATTATTTCTTTTACACAAAGACTAAGCCTGTGCTGTCAGGAAAATATTTCAGAACCTGATTTCTGGACCTGAGGGCAGATGGCACAGCATGGATCATATCCATACATCTCACTCCTTTCTCCAAGAAAGAACCAAAGATATTTTGACAGTATAAGCATATTGACAGTCACAATGAAGAGCTTGGGTTTTCTCTGGGGCACTCTCATGCCAGCATTTTAAAGTTGGAACTGGATTTCAGAAAATCATGCTTAAGTCTGATCATGATTCAGAAGGGAGTGCCAAATACTTATGAGAAACGTCCAGAGATGTCCCATTGTAGACAATTTGGTAGAAGCAGTTGTTCCAGATGAAAATTTTCTCCTTGGCCATGGGTAGTCTACATTTCACACCTGTTCTAGATAGGATCTTAGGTCATGTTTCATCTTGGACTGTGAAGCCATCCTCTAGCAATACACTGATTTAGGTAATGCTCCATCCATTCTCTGCTTCATGTCTCTTTCAAGGAGTAGAAAATATATGTGAAAAAATTGTGTCTGCTCAGTAAGACTGCAATGCTGGTTTTAGAATTTGGCACAATATTTTTTATACCTTTTTTTATCTATATAAACAAAAACAAGTTACAGAATATAGAAATGTATTTTGAACTTTGAGAACTTTGTTAGCTCATTAATTGAATAAAAATCTCCAAATTTTTTATCATTTTACAATTTTACTCTGAGAAATCTTAAAAATATGATCCAAAAAAAACCATGCTGGAATTTTTTTCCCAAATGCCTCATAGCAAGAAAGTTGAAAAATGAAGTGATTTTTAAGGAGAAAAGTTTATTTTGTTTTCAGTACATTAATATTTTCATTATTTTCAGTAAAGCTAAATAGATTCTCCAAGTTAGATGCATATATATAACATTAATTATTTCACATACTTAAGGTATAATGTCCAAGTCGAATCTTATTCTTTTCAGATGTTCCACAAGTGCCTCTTCTGAGTGTTTTATAATTTTCATTGCTTGTCTAATGTTCTAGAAGAAGTGTTACACACTTTAAAATGTATGTAAGTTAAATGTGCTTTGGTATAAAAAGTTTTCTTAACAAAAATAAAAACTTCAGTAATAGCTATTTAATGAGAAAGTCTGGTCCAAGCATTGTACATGTTAGCTGTTCTTAAATCACTACTGAAATGGGTTTGGACTGCAGCTTTTTGTTTCAATATAAGTTGGTGAGCAACCAAATTATAATCAACATCAATAAAGTGTACAGACTAGAACAGTAAAAAAATGTTGAAACAAAATGGTTCATGTCAGTTGAAACAGGGAGATAGATTCCCATGTGGCTCATAAAGAAAAGGAAAATAGCCCTAATGAACAGTACATTGAATCCAACCCTCTAGTCCTTCCTGAGGCAAATCTTCCCTTGACTTCAAGCCATGTTGTTTGTGTAAAAAGTCAACCAGGACTGGTGTGGGAGATTTTGCTCATTCCCAAACACAAACTCCTTCAATCTTCACGAGCCCTTTAACTCTGTGTGTGTTCGTGTGCCTGCTCCCAGTGACTAAGGCTTGTTGTCCAAGAAGAGTTATATTTCATTCTCAAGTTTTCTTCTGTTGTTGGAAATATTTATTCTACCTTGTTTTAATGTGGAGTTCAAAGCAAACAGGAAAACATCCCCAAATTCAGAATCACAGCAAGTTCTTATTTCACACTGGAGATCATTTTGTTCTGTGTCCTCCTGCTGGTTCTGGATTCCTGGGTGGCAATGAGATGTTGGACCCTTAGCAAACACAGATATTCAACTCCTTGTCTTTAATTCCCTTTTGAAAATCTATATGTGAAATGTAGGGAAAGGATAGTTTTTTATTGTTTGGCTTTAAATAACATCTCTGGCTGACAAAAAATGGAAGACAAAATCTAAATAAATGTGTGTGAAAAGCTCCACATTAGTCACAGAAGAAATATTGTAAACCTCTACCTCACCTAATCCAAGCAGGAATCCAGGCACTGCCTTTCATGTTCAAGAGATGCATTGCTCAGCAATAGTCAGAATGCCTTCTTGACCCTCAGACACAAAACTTAGGATTCACCTGACTAAATGCATTCTTTTTCACTGGAAATCTCTAATCAGAACTAGTTATTCGAGCTCCCTTTATAGTTTCTTTTTGATCCCTTTATAACATCTCTTTTGTAGCAGAGAGAAAGAGTAACCCTTCAGGATTAATCACATACTAGTGCAGGTTTCTAAAATGAATGAGAGAAATCCAGCCCCCTAAGAGTCTTTTGACTCTAAAGCAATCCTGCACAGGCTACCTGAGGTCCAGATATCTGCACTGTAGAAAACTAAAGTTCAATGACTCGTATCCTACATAAAGCTCTTAAGTGCAGAAGAAATAATTGGACAATTTAATGTGTTAAGTTGAGGAAGAATCTCTGACTAAAGAAAAGCATTTGTTTGGCTGAAGCACATCTTTCTGAATCGCAGCCAATATTACTATGAAGAGAAGGAGAATTCACTACTTTCCCTTGCAGATTCTTTTTCTGACTAATCTCCCTCACTGCTGAAAAATGTGCCTTATTTCCAAACTAAACTTGTCTGGTTTTAGCCTGTATCTACTGATTTTCTTTAGGCCTTTTTGCTTTGGTTTAAAAGTCCTTTGAGTGTTCAGAGTTTCTTCTAATGAATGTATGTGCATACATATTCAAGCCACCCTTAAATCTGCTATAATCTAAATAGATTGAGGATTTCCAGTGCCCCATTTTAAGGAATTTTCTCCATCCTGAAATGATTTTTAAGGTTCTTTGTGCATCCTTTTAAATTTTTCGGCTTTTTTCCTCCAAAAAATATGGATACCAGATGTGTATGCAATATTCTAGTATCAATCTCATCAATATTGCACACAGAGGCAAAATCAGCACCCTGCTTGTATTTGCTACTCAGTTTGCACAACAAAAGATTTATATATTTTCAGAATTAAATTAGGATTTTTTTCTCTTGCTTATCTCGAAAGATTCCTTTTAGAGTTGCTGCAGAAGCTTGGCCATAGTACTGTGTTAGTTGAAATTGTCTCACCTGGCTATATAACTAGCCTCAGATAATTTTGTGTATCATTATAAGTTATTCAACTGTTTTGGACATCTGTCATTCACAACTGTCTTCTGCCACTATTTTAGGAATATTTTACATTGCATGTGGTCAAGATCCAGCCAATCCTTGAGACCTGAGGAGTAGAAATGTACCCCATGACTGGTTACTTTAGGGATCTCTCAGCCCAACTGCCCAACTTAGCCAAATAAATTTATTGCTTTGTCAGCTTTTTTTTTTTTTTTTTTTTTTTTTTGACTGGGATTGATGTCCTAACCTGCCTAATTCAAACTTTTTGTATATTGGCTCAGGATTTGTACTTTTTTTAGTCTTCTGGAATTTCACCAGTATTTCAACATTTTATTCAAGAGCAACATGAGTGATTCAGCTGACTCCTCAGGAAAATAAAGGCTCTTGGATTCAAGCTACCCAACTTACTGATTTAAAAATATTTAACAGACTTTGTCTAAATTCCTCCTTGCTACTTGAAGGACTGGAAAAATCTTGATCATCTTCATGTGAAGTGATTAAATGAACCTGTTTTTCTACAAGGAAATATTTATTGAAACCTTACCCTTCTCTGTGATTACTAACAGATTTAATATCCTTATCTAATGTCAGAATTATATCACTTCTAGCACTTTTTTATCTTTAATAAAACTTTTAAAATTATTGCACTTTTTCATAGAGACAGAAATTATTTTCCCATGCTTTTAATTTCTCATTTCATTTTGTTGATAATTTCTCATTTTTACTGCTAACTAAATCTGCCTTTTTTTGTTTTCACATTATATATTGCTTTTATATTCACAGTTTTCACGGAATGATGTTGGGCATATAGCCAAAGTTTGTTCTTTCTTGATTGTGAAATTGTAGGGGTTTAGCCATTTAATAAACTCTTCTAAAAGAACATCCAAGTTTCATTCAAAGTTCTCTGCTTACATTTCAGTTTCCAGGAACTTTGCTCATAACATTCCTCACCTTTTAGAAATTATGCCTTTGTAAAGCAGAAAGCATGCCATTAATTGGGAATTGTCTTTGTTTACATTCTTAGAAGGGTGTAGATCATGATTGCTTGTCTCTAGGCTGTCACCATCTTTCAGTCTAGAGACCATTTTTTGTCTAGAAGAGTAATTCACCTGTATAGAACACCAAAAGGTTGTATTTGAGACAACAAGGAACAAAATTGTCATAGGTAATCTTTAAATTAATAATCATATATTAATTTTTTAAGAATCTTATGGTTTTCAGCTGTTTGAACTGAACTTCCAATATTCTTTTTCCCAGCTGGAGCTTACAGATAGCAAGATGAATTATTTTATTGGGTTGTGTACCATACTTTGAAAATAATTAAAATTATTGAGAGTTTTGTCACCTGTATCTTAATAAACCCCATTCTAAATAGATATTGCACAAACCAAACTGTTTTCTTCATTTAACTGTTTAGATTTAGGCATACAGAATAACAAAATCCTTTATGCCTGATAAAGTGATAAGCTCTCTTAAAAGCAACTAGAGCTGCAGTGAACTTTGAAAAACAAGCCCCCTAAAGCTTGTAAGTTTTATTACCATTTTCCAGGTGGGCTCATAAGGAAAAGGGAGGCCTTAAAATAATGGAAATAGCCAAAACACACTCAAGGGTAATTCAGAAATTTGAAAGCACAGCAGCCAATACAAATGTCATGCTATGGTGAAGATGCAAGGCAGAGTAACAGTCCTTCAATTCACTGAGAAACAAAATTTTAACTTTCACTGAGCACGTTTTGGAGGAGACACTACAAGCAGGGCAAGTGCAGAGACCAAGGTAGCAAGAATGCTAAAGAGAGAGGAAAGTATATGATTATTTAAAAAATCAGGCCAAATTGTGCATTTGCTATCAGTTATAGAAGCAAACAAATGTGTTAATAAGAAGACACTTGGTTTATATAATGAAGATGTGACTTTTCCTTCCACTCCCCCATTTGAGAGGGAAGATAGTGGCTATGAGAAATTGCAAAGTGTTTTTTACAGCAGGGTATTCAGTCATCCTTCTGCAGCTGAGAGATGACTTGTTGGGCCTGAGTCATGCTTCCACCTCTTCCCGAGTATGAATTCCTGTGTATAACCAGAATCCATCCATAATTAAATCTCAGCCTCCAAGAGAAGGTGTTCCACAGAGGAACTGAAGTGCATGTGTGGCCCACTGTTCTGTGTGTGATATCCACCAATAGTCCAGAAAACAAAATGAAGAGTGTGCAATCTTCTTTCACTTGAACTGCTTGTGCAATCCTCATTATCATAATATCTGGCTGCTACCCTGTCCTGACTGTTAGGTACTTATTCACCACTGAAGATCCCAAAGTTATGGGGAAAGACCTGAGGTTTGGAGGGACAAGTCAATTATTTCTGGTCTATATATGATATCTTTTTTTGAACAGAGTTTGACTCTCTTGAGTCCTGATTTCTTATGTACAGGTGATAGCACACAGGTCCAGTTTTAGAAAATTTGCTCTGCTCCAATTTTGTGACTAAACATGAAGAATTAAACCAAATGCTTTCTGGATATGGCAGGTCTCATATGCAGATCATCCTAGGAGGTTTCTGAAGGACCACACATGCTGTAGGGTCTTGGTAGTTCTGCAAAGAGCCTTGCTCCCTACTCAGGAGAGGAGCAAAATGCAAAGATGGTGGTTTAGATTATCTTAGATTGCATACCTCAAAATATGAGGCACACAAAGCACAGGGTCTGACTTCATCCCAATGTTCATATGTGTATAGATCTCCTATGGGAGATCCTTTCAGAACAAGAAGAAAGAAGAATGAAATGTTCTAAAAAAATGCAAAAATCCAGTGGAGGAGAATCAGTTCCTAAAAGAAAATATTTCAGAAAATTTTCTCCCTGAAAAGTTTCAGTTCTCATGTATTCTGTTTCATAATGAGATCTAAGAAACTGAGCAGGAAGAGAAGATAAACTGCAAAATGTGTTGTAGAGCTTGGGAAAGAGGGCCACAAAAAGTCACTGTACTTTGATGTGTTTTTTTATGGTTCCCTCTAAGAGATTTTGTGTGTAAATAATGTAGCTGAGATCACCCAGAGTAAAGTAAACCTTTTCCATCAGATGCTCTGATTTCCTTCAAGAGCTATTTGTGTATGCATGTGTGTGTGTTCCCATATAGTGGAAAATAGTCAGTGATTTCAAACACATTGAAAAACTACTTGAGAATTATTTCTGAGCCCCCCAGAGTGTTTGGAGCTTTGTAAAACAGAGGAAATCCTAACTGCTATTTTTAAAGAATTTTGTTGTATTTTCTAAATTATTGAAATGGAGAAACCCAGCTGCTTTAGGGATTGGAGTAGAGAGGTACAACTTTGTTATCATCACGGAGTTATTCCCTATCTAATTCAGATGGGAATCAGATACAAAGATGTCATGTTTAAAAGTGATGGGTTTTACATTTGCTTCAGCATCTTACCCTGACTCGGTCAACTGTAATGAAAGAGGAAAACCACGAATATGATATCCAGAAGAGATGCTAGTGCTGTTCCACCGATCGGATTGGGCAGGGCTCACAGCCTCGGTTACATCAGTTACCGCAAAACTCTGAAGGTATTTGGCATCCCTCAATGAGTGGCAAAGAAACATTGTTTCTGTGTGACCACTTCAGGCCACAAGCTGCACTCTAATGATCCGGCACAGACTTTTAGCAGCACTGGCAGTTCTACATAGCTCCTTCCTGACCTCTGTGGAATATTTGATACCACAAAGGGTTTGGCAATAAGTTATCAAATGGTAATTCTTAGGGAATTATTATGTTCCCCCAGCACAACATATCTTTATTCTGGGAGTAAACTGCCATTTCCATTAATGTCAGTCAGAAATGTTGAGAGCTACATTTTATATTTCATAGCTGACTTTCCTGAGCTTCCAAAGTAATGTTGTCTGTGCTTGTTTGCAACAGGGCTAAGTGCTTGCTTGGATTAGTGTTGATTAGGTCTGTTGATCTGAGGTTAGACCACAATTCTTTCACAAATGGAAATATTTTTGGTCATCTTTCCCCACCCTCAAAGGGCACTCTTTGAAGAAGGATTTTCTGGGTGGATAGAGAACCTGTCATTAACAACTCTCCAACAGAAATATCCCTTTTTGTCATCACCCCTTCTTCATTTAAGACACTGCTGTCAGTTACATTAGTTGTTTCCTGAGCACTACTTTTACCCAATAAAGGAAAACAAATAAACAAATTGGAAGCATGTTAAGCAATCTGTCTCTTTCCCCTTCAGTAAAGCATAATGGAACAATTGTGTAAATAAAACTGTCATTTTTATAGACCTCAAGCCAACATAGCTCTCAAGCACATCAGATCCTGTGGGAGGTGGTTCCACATCCTCATGGCTGCAGCCTGTCCAACACAGTGTTCAGTTCCTTGACCAGAGCAGGTGACAGTGCCCAAAAGCATCAGCACCTGCTCTGGGAACCAGACACCATGAATTTCAACCCTGTGTCAGCTGTGCTGGCTGCTGCTTGTATTTCTGTGACTTTAAAGCCCTATTTTTGGGCAAAGTGTTATTCCATAGAGTGGGACAGCATTTTTTTTCACTTTCTGATAGATTATAGGGTTCACATACCTGTTTGGAGTGGGAGAGGAACCTCCTCATGGAGCAATAAGTGAAATGGTAACCACTGACTATTAATTTATCATGATTTTTGCCTCTGCTCAGAGTTGTTCCAAAGTGGTTGTTACAGGGCAGTTTCCATGGCGAATCACACAAAGGACTGAAATGTTTGAACTTGGTGCACCAGCAGCATCAGCAGACATTCATATGGATCAAGGATGGATACATTTTCATCTCCTCTAATGACTGATCAGTCTAGCACCAGTGTCCTTGAAATACAGTGAAAGATACATTTATGGACTATTTTTGGTTGCACATGGCAGACCCTTTTGAAAATATTTTTTCTCTCAGACTCAAACAGCATCCTTTGAATAAGTTTTAAAACACCAGCAATACTGACTTCATTATGGAAACACTTATAGTCTGCAGCTGGATGTTTGTGGTGAGAAAATACTAACTGCTTTGGCACGTGCTAGGTGGATTGGGAGCTGTGAGACACATTATCCAATCAAACTTTTGCATCTGGTCAACTGACATCCCACAGTGCTATAGATGAGCAATAAATAAGGTGTTATCTTTATACTTGACATTCACTACTATTAATAATTATGAATGAATGAATTGACCTGATCAGCCAATTTGTGATCAGCAATGCAGGTAAAAATCAGAACATGAGCATAAATGGTTATCGTGTCATTTCGTGCTTAGCTTTGTATTATCATTTGGCAGACTGCTATGTACCAATTTAAAACAGCTGGTCCAAGTGAGCTAAACTAGTTTAATATCCGGGATATATCACCAAGGGGATTACTTATTAAATTATAGGAAGTAATATTAGATTTCAATAGTGGTTTATTATTCAAAATTGTTTTGCCTTACAACAAATTGTAGTTTTTGACCTCAGAGTTTGTATCTTTCATTTTAATATTGTGGTAGTTTATTAGAATCATAAATATTAAGATATAAAAGTTTATTATCCCAAAATTTCAACAGAGACTCGTTGGGAACTATTATTCCCAAATGCTTTTTTGATGACAGTAAAATGTACTGTAAGCTAAGTGAAAACTTTTATTTAACAGTTCAGCTACAATTCTGCTTCTTGGTTACATAAAAATGACCATACCATTTCATTAGAAGCAACTGCATCATTCCATCTTCATGTAAGGTAAGATTTGCTGCCATTTTTAAAATAGTAGGTCCAGATTCTCACTTCCTACTAGGTTAACGTCATAATTTTGATGTAATTGCTCCTGATTTGCACTTGTTTGAATGAGATCAATAACAAATTCCAATCTTGTTGAGTAACAAGGACAAAATATGGTTTCTGGTTTCCTCACAAAATTTGCAAATTTTTTTTGCTGAATATGTCTTCTGAAAGATAGAAAGGTAAGGAAAAATGCAGATCTAAATGGGTAGACTGACAAAGTAAAAGGAATGGTTTTGTCTAAAGTTGAGTAATCTCTTGTGGGCCTCATCATTCCTGCAGCATCATTCCAGCAGTCTGCACTCTTGGAGAGCAGCTGTACTCTACTCATTTACTTTGTGCTGAGTAGGTTGCAGAACAATTTTTCAGTGAATCAGAGTGAAAAATATTCAATACATTTGTCTTAAATCTTGTCTGCTCTGTGACTTGTTAGTCTCCTTGCACAGGATTCATCTGACTGGCTGGAGATGTCTATAACATAAGGAGTATTTTTCTTTCTCAAGAATTCACCCTAAACTCCCCTTCTATAAATGAGACAAACAGGCATTTCTGGGATATGAGTCAGATCACAATCATTAATATAGGCCAGAGGAATTGTGTTCCAAAACTGCTGACTTGTTTTCATGGGCAATGCATGAATCTACGGTGACTTGCTCACATACAATTATCTAAAACGTTGACATTAAAACTGTGCAAGCTGTATTTCACTGCAAGACCATAATCTATCCATTGGGTGAAAAAAATTCAAACTACCTCCTTTCTCAGCTCTCAGGATACGATCTCAAGAGTGAAAGTGATTTTGTAGTTTAGTGGAGAATCTAATCAAAATATGATAGGCTTGGCTAAGTTGATTTCTTTCCAAAAGGTAGGACAGCTTCCCTGTATGATGCTGCTCCACACTATGCAGAGGAATGGACTGTTCAGCAATAACAAATGACTTGTGACACTGTGGGACACTGCTCAATTGCTCCCATTTACTATTTACTCATCAGCAGTCCTGCAAAATTCATTTGGTGGTTGCAGATGCCATATTCCAGAGAGGAAACGACATGACTACCCTATAGACAGTAATGTTGGATTTTGATCTCCTCTGCACTGAATTTATGGGCAATATTAAGATGCCCAGTTTTGGAGACAGCTCTAGTACATAATGGTACTGGATAAAAGAATTCTAATGTGTGTTTTGTCACGCAGTGTGATGAGTGATGCAGTTGGACTGTTAATTGAAATTATACTTTCTTCCCCACCTTCCTTTAACCTCCTTGGTTAAGGAGAAGATTCTAAGAAACAGATATCTCTCCATACTTAGTCTTTTGCAAGTGAAATTTCTTTTGAGTAGGCATAGCAAAACTATCTTGTCTTTCCTACTTTGCTTTGAGAACAAAACATTTCCATTGAGCACTGGTTTATGTATGCTTAAACTATGATTTTGATGTCTTTCTGGTAAGGGCAGACTGAAGGTTTGAATTGTCTTTTTAGCCAAGTTCCACAGCAATAACTGATATTAATAAAGACAAGAAGTTGGGAGTGATCATGCTTTTTATCTGTGAAGCTTCACAGAACAGGGCAAGTGGAACAACTCCTTTGCTTATATTTTTAAAAGGTCAGATTCCAGTCCTGTTATTCATGGTTTATACTACTGAATAGAATCTTCTTCTGTATGAAATTTGAGCAATATTCACATATAACATTGCATGCTAGCTGGGGCCCAAACCCCCTTCTGTTCACAGCCTCTTGTACTTGAAATGGTTTGTGCTTTGTATTTGGGCTCTCTGGAACTATCCAAATAATATTGGGATTTTGTTTCCATGTAAAAAAATACCTAACAATGCAAGAATTTAAAGGCTGGGAATCTTCTAGTACCCATCTTTAAGTTCCCAGACTGGTTTGGAACAGGCAAATTCTGTACTTGTTCTCCAGAAAATCATCAGTGAGAAATGCACTGCAGAAAGGAGAAGCATGGAAAGTATTACCTTAGGTGTTTGCAATAACAATAAAGAGGAAATAGTGTTTTATGGCTAGAGAGGGGCAATCTAATTCACCATTTCTGTTGTCAGTCTTCTATAGGTGTGTCATGAAAACATATCCTCTGTGTGAATTTAGCTAAGAATCAGTGGGGTTTTAACAAGTAAGAAACTTCTGACTTTTCTTAATTGCTTTGGTAATATGTTTTAAGCATGATTTCTTATCTTTCATCCTCAGAGTAACCCTCATAAAATATTCCTTTTTCTCCCTGTCCCTATCTTCTGATTCCTCAACCTGTGATTCATTGTCTGGGAGATCTGCTGGGAGTATTGGGTCAGGTTTTCTTCTTCTTAAAGCCAGGATGACTTGCAGTGCTACTGGATGTACTACTAGCACATATGGCAAAAACACCTGCTCCGAATTCTGAAGTTGCCTGAAACATCTCTGGCTTACACTTTGAACTATTTTTCAACTAATCCCTTCCTTTAAAGAGGTAGGGAAGAAGACGACAGTGGTTCTTTGATGTTTTTAAACAGTACCATTGCTGTTTTATTTTTTTCTGGCAATTACAGAAGCAGGTTTTTTTGTAGTGGATCCATAGCTTTGAAATACTTTGATTGTGGCTTTGTAGTAAATTTGAGCTCTGAATGTGCATTTCCATCACAAAACTATTAAATGTAATTGATCTTTTTTTACATTTTTCTTTTTTTCTTGATTTTCAAAATGTTTTAATTATAAGCCTCATGTATATTGTTACTACAATATGAGTAAAGATGAAGATATTAGAAGAAACAGCAGAACAGAACATACAATAAATGTGAGGCAATGTGGAAAATTATCAGGATACGTTTTTCATTAGATATATGGCAATTATACTTTTATGCATGAACATATATAAATGGCATTAAGGACTTCAAAAGACGATATTTCTGACAACCAGTGCTACAAACTCAAGCTGAAACATGGGAGACAAGGTTTGTTTTACTTCTAACTCTTTCATCATAAGAACTAATAAAAATATTCCATAATCAGAACATAACTGGCATTTTCAATGACAGTTGAAGCAGAGGGGAATCCATCTTGCTCCCACATAGGTTCATTGTCTTTCTGCTGCTGACAACAGATATGATCTGGAGATGGAGCTGGGGCTTGATATGTCACATATCAGACTTGCATTGCTATTTTTCAGCCAATCTTTGAAAAAGGGGTGTTTCCAACTCAACCCAGTAAAATAATTCACCCAGATTTTGGTCTAGCTGTTTGTTTCAGAGTAGTCCAAGTGTTCAGATCTGTATGTAAAGGAAGGCAAAGATTTGATTATGGTTTTTGAATCTTCTCTCATTTTGAAGAGTCATTAAAATTCAGAAAAATATTCCATTTTTCTTATGCATTTCAGTTGGAATTTTACATGGAGTCTGAAACCATAGATATTGTAAATTATTGAAAAAAGCCCTAATGCTGCACAATCTAATAAGTACAAGAAAATAATCCATCCAAGTATTCTCAGAATGCTGGGGTGTACATGACTTACACAGGGAAGTATACCTCAGAAACATCACAAAAAAGAGATGGATATGGAATCTGACAGTTTTCCTCAAGTTAGGAATTATCAAAATATTGGGCAGAGGGTTTGACAGAGAATGTATAACATCTTCATATAAAAAGTGAGAATTACACCTGCTTTTCCTCTATGTACCTTCTGCAGACAGGAATCCAGGGCACAATAGCAGGAGTCTGTGGGGAAAATGTCATTTTGACCACGGTGAGATTGTGAAGCAGGGCAAAAATCAGGAGCTCTTGCTGTATAAATAATCAGCTGAGATCTGAAACAGCCATCGAACAGCAGCCACAGATGGAATCACATCTCACATGCTTACCAGTGTAAGGAAGTGGAGCCTGGTAATTTTATGCAGGCTTTCCCATCCTCCCCGCTGCTTGGCTCACAAGTTGTAATGAACTCTTTTTTCCTGTCAAGTATGCAATTGCCTCCTTTGCAAAGGACATGAAATAAAGCATTGCTATGTTGTTTGAACTTAAAGCAGTAAAAAGATAGCAAACTCCACAATAGCTAAGGTTGGTCATTCTGGCCTTGATTCAACAGTGCACTTAAATATGTGCTCAAGATCATCCCCATTAAGCAGAGCACTTAAGCACATTCTTAATTTTTAACATATGCATAAGTGCTTTCTGAGTAACGATAGATTTAAGCACATGCTTGTGTGTCATACTGGATTGGGGCTAAAATCAGCACATATTACTTTTTTCCAACAAATCAAAGCATCTGTTTCAAAAATAACAATGGGTACTTCATAGCAAACAGCTGTCTTCATCTACAAAGTGTTTCAACCCAAGGCATGACTTAATGTGCATAATAAGAGAAATACTTTTTAAGATGGACTCCAGTTTTCAGAAAGGTATTGGTCCTTTCTAAAGATGAAAGACAAAAATAAGGGGTTGTTACATCTTTGTGTCTGTAAACTTTTTTTTTTTTTTTTTGTAATAAGAATGTATGAATATAAATGCAGGCTTAAGGAAAAAAAAAATCACGGTTTGGATTTAATGTCACTTCAGTGCTGTATTTAGAACAGCTAGAATTTCAGTTTGCTAAAACTTTTCCAAAGCTATGGCTATTTTCATTTTTCCATGGGCAAAGGTTTACATATTTTTAGTGTCAATTCACTTTAATAAATAGGCATCCTTTAAAAAGCTGTACAATAGAGACAATAATAGTTGTAATGCAAATCATCTAGGGATTAAGGACTAATAATATAACACCACTCATCCCAAAGTATTCCTAAACACTGGAATGACTTTATAAAAAGATATCAGTCCTGAATCACTCACTCTTTCTCTTTTGGGGTAAACCACAGTAATGATTTATCAAGGCATAGCATTACATTTAAGAACAGAAGGAGAAGGATAATATCATTGACTACAAAAAAAGAGAGAATTTTACGTACTGTAGACAGAATAATTACCCAAATTGGAATCGGCCAGGGCAGAAGAAAAAAAATGGAGGGGGTGAACAGAAGGTCAAAATGAAGAAATGGGTGACTTCTAGAGAGCCATTTGTCACCTAAAGGGGAGAGGAGGAGGGGAGAAAGGAGCAGAGAAGAATTATGATTCTCTGTGGAAATCAAAGCAAAAGTATGCATTCCTGCCTTCAACATTGTTGTTTGCTAATACAAGGTTGTGGGGAGCTTGACAGAGAGCCAGAAATAAGTTTCTTTTACCCAGAGAGACAAGACAGATATATCTGGGAAAGAGGCTTGGGAGCCCTGTAACATGCTGAACTTGAGCCAAATATTATTGGAAAGGACCTGGGAGAAAAGAGAAACTCCAGGCACGGCACTGGCTTTCTTTGTTGGAAGGATCAGATCTTTTTCTGTGTGATTTGAGATGTTATTATACATATGAGCATGCATGTGTGTGTGTTTGGAGGCAGGGGGAGGTATTTTGATTTTACAGGAGCAGCACTTTACCAGCAGTGAACTCATCTGAGCCTTTGGCCATCTCCAGTCTTTGGGGTCAGTATAAATTTCTCTGTAAGGAGTTCAGAACATTTATTTATTTGGCTTCAAAGCCAACAATGGCATCATGACGTTGGTTGAGGACTACTGCTGCTACTGAGCTATCCACATTCATGTGTGTTTTGAAATCTCTTGCATCCACCTCACAGGGCATTGCAGAGCAAAGACCATTAGATATAAAAGTCCAACTATACTGTTAGAAGATTAAACAGAAGTTTTTCTTCTGGTAGAAAGGCCTGAGTCTCTGTCTACTAAGGTAGATTCAGAAATTAAAAAGGGCTATAACAATTATTCTGTGGGTGCATTGTTATTGTACAAAGCAAAAAGGTAGAGATGGAAGATCTAAACATTATGCACACTTCAGGTCTTGCAATCATGGCTGTGTAGATCATATTTGAGCCCCTATTTACTGAAGATGAATAATTTATCATTCTAAGTAGAATAGGAATTTGGAAATCTAATTTTGCAAATTCTTCCATTCCAAAATATGCTTTCATTTTTATCCATTTGAAAGCAGCCATAACAAAAATGGTTTGAGCCAGTGAAATGTTGTGTTTTGATAACAGAGAGATATTTTGCTTCAATCTTTTTTATTACATCAGATAACATTCATTTAAAAATGAAAAATCATTTAAAATGAAACATTCCTTTCTGCTTGTTATCCAAATTCTTCTTAGCCTTTTTTCCCTCTAAATATAAATGAACCAGCTCGATATGGCTAAATATGAATTAAGAGTTTAATGAAACTTCACATACTGACACGAAAATGGGACTTTGGTAAGGGAATAAAAGAACACCTCTTTTACTTAGCACGAGGAAACCTCTACAGAGGGAAAGTAAAGCCTCCTAGGACTATGAGATAGCTGTAGAAACCTGTGGGCAGGAGTACTGAAAAAGTGAAATTCTCTACCATTATGATTATCTTGCTTCCTTACCTGGGAAGGGCATTTAAAAGAAAAAAAATTCAAAGGTGTTTCTTGGCAATTTTGGTCTGAAGCATATGTAATATGCAAACATAAAACAGATACTCTGGCTATTGTAACCTAGTTCTAATTTTCATCACAGGACAATGCAACTCTGGTTTTTGTGGCTTCTTTACCACTTTACTTCTAATCTCTGTCATTTTGCATGCTACTAATCCCATGTGAACCCTTTGACTTCTAGTATGGCATTGTGTGCACTTATGACTTGATTATTCTCTCAGCTGTTTGACTCTGTTGATATATTTCTGAATAAAGGGCAGCTCTTACACCTACCAGCTTTGATGAGCTTTCTCCTAACATCCAGCATAGCTTCCTAAATGACTATCCCTATCTCAAGCTTAAAATGCAGAAAGAGTATCTTGCACTAAAGAAACAAAAAGGCCACTGGGTTGGATAGGCAGGTTATAAAAATGTTTTATATTATTTCAGTGAAGATATCTCCTTAATCCTATTATCTTCAAACTAAAGACATATTTTTAAAGTTACAGCAGCTCTGACTAAAGAATTCTGCAAGTGCCCTATAGACACGTGTACTAAGAAGCTTGATGGGCTTAGTCTGCTTAATTGTTCATGATGGAATGATGTATCCCAGGAATTTATGTGAATTTCATTCCCTACCTGTCTCTAGAATTCTTTTCTCCCTGAAAAAATGAATGTATATAAGTCAGCCTCTGTGGAATATATTTTTTCAGAGACTGAAAGGTATTTTTCTTGCCAACTGGTTTTCCTGCCACCCTTGTTATTTGTAGGAGATTCTATAAAATATAACACTTTGCTCAAGGTGTGCAGTGCCAATCAGAATGACAGCTAAGAGCATACATCCTATACAGTCATTCATACTTAGTTACTATCTTGACTTTTGACAGGTTTATTCACTACATATTTGTTTTGAAAAATACATCTGCTAGAACTTAATTTTTGTTGTGCTAACATTAACCTGCAGGTTTAGAATCCTGCCTGCATTGCACATACAGCAATGATGTGGTGACAGGGAGAAAGCCAGACCCCTTGAATTTGTACCAAGACCTGTACAGCCAAGCTTTGCTGTTCCCTGAAGCTGCATTAACTCTAACACAAATTCACTGGATTGTACTTACATCTTTTTTATTTATGCCAGTACTGGTAACTTAATAGTGCTAGGATTTGGTCTCTGGGTTTGAAGCCAACTTGCACAGCCTTGCTAATCCATGCTGTAAAAATATCTTATCATTGAAAACTGTGTGGTTATGCTGAAACTCTCTGGTGTGAACAGACAGAATCCCAAAATGTGCTGGGCACTTTTTTTTTTTTTCCTAAGTGTGGTGTATAGACTCACAAAATATCTGTTGAAATTTGCAGTAGCAACCAAAAAAAATCTAATTCTTGCACCTTGGTCTGGTTCCTACCAGCCTTTGATTAGTTACTAGAGTCATAATCTCAGAGTCCACCTGAGTTCTTTTTCTTCAGTCTGTAGTGACCCATGAGAACAATTGCAGCCTGACAATTAGCATTTCCAGGTCATCCAGGCATCTTTCTGCATCATGAATTTGGTGATATAGTAGAGAAACTGCTACTATTTCAGCACAGTTCTGCTTGTAATGTGTTATTTCCTGTATATTCGTGAAAATTAATAGTCTCTGTATTGACATGAAATTGACATGGAAATAAAAAATGTAAGGAAAGGGATATAGGCCTCATAAGAGAAGAGAGAGAAACAGTACTGTAAGAAATACAGCATGTTTTAGGTAGAAATTTTGGAACAATTTTCAGGCAATAAATATTCACAAAATGGGGTTTGTTTAATGCTGTTTCATGGCAATGTTAATAATCAAAACAATAAACAAAACAATAAATGTCGTCTTCAGTGGGTTGTTTGTTCAACAGAAATCTTCTCATGAATGACACACATAAATTGGGTTTGTACAAAAATATAAGTGCTGGAGGGAGCAGTTGTTGACAGAAAAAAGCAGAAATTCATCTCTTTTCAAGCCAGTGGTGGAGAGGTGGCAGAAGTTAACAGCAAGAAAGATTTCAACATAGTCCTGAAAGAATATTAAGGGGGGAAAAAACCAAATATCCTGCCTTAATTACACCTACTGATGTCTTTGAAGAGATCTTTTTGCATAATGAGGGTTTCTTCACCAATCATCAAAGACTGTATGCACAACTTGTAAGCTGGTGTTCCATTGAAATGAAGGAAAGAATTTCTGGGAAGCTGGTGCACAGTTACTTTAGCTGGACTTCTGATATCCCTTAAAACCTTGTCAAGCTCATCAAAGGCACAGAACAGGAGTAGATCTTACATGTGCCCCTGTCATGCTTTAGCCCATGGATTCTTCAGCTTAGCTTCTGAAAGTAAAATCCCACATACAAGGTCTCCCAGCTTCTATATGGGCAAAATTAGAGTTTACAAGTTTCTTTCGTCTTTCTCAAGAGCAATGAGCTCCATCATTCAACAAGTTCCTAGTGAACATTTTTCAGTGATGTGGCCTTACTTTTTCAGGTTTCTTTGTGTCTCTGGATCCTGCCTGTTTTGCTCCATATGAGAGGTCAAACTTCATAGATTAACCCATAAACTTCCAGTCAGTCCTAGCCAAGACACCAGGCTTGTAGGAAAATACATTTTAAGTGAGAACTATATCACCTGTAAAAAGTGTGAGAAACTAGTGAAACCCTGCTTTGGGATCCAAACAATCAACAGGAAGATTCACTGGTATTTTCCTGAAGTGCACAACAGATTTTCAGAAGAGGCTGAAAACTCCTGGCTTATTAAGACAAACCCTGAATGAGGCCAGGAAGTGGAATGTCCAGATATTTCCCCAGTGAATTCTTCAGCAGATGTACAGATGGTATTTTGACACAATCTGAACCACAAGACTTGGAAGCAAACTTGGCACTACTGCGTAAAAAATGAAATCTTCCCTTTTATGTTTGCCTAACATTTCACTGTGATGTATGGATAATGAGTGTTATGAGTAAAAAATATTTTTACAAATTATTACTACAACTCTGGATAAGATTTTTGTGCCTACACATCTTAGGCATTGACATTGACATCAAAGAAGAGGGAAGAAAAGTAATTAAATATTATATTAATTATATGAGATAAAGATATATATAAAGACATTTTTGAAAAGATCTGAAAGGTCTGATTCTGGTCTGAAAGCTTGGGGTTTAATCACTCAGTTAATAATCCAGGTAGCAGTTTTGGTTATTTACCCCATAAATTGTCATTCATTGCTGGCAGGACTTATTCTTAAGATATTTAAAATGAGTCATCTATGCCTAAATCAGACATACAATTCACCTGGCAAGTCTTGCATACTTTTCTTACTTCTTAGTATTATATTATTTTGCTATTAATATAATTAAAACTGTAAACACAGATAAAATTCTTAAAGTTTCAGGATTTTTGCACTTTCATTAGCTGAAACTTCTCAAAGTGTTCACAAACATAAGATCAAGAAACTTTAGAGCATTAGTCCTATATTAACAAGTAAATTAGTACTTGCAAGTGAGAAGGGGCAAGTGAATTCTTTACCTCTGTTCCTATATTGTGAAATCTATATTGTTATAATTTATTTAAAGTTTCATTACTTTAGAAAATCCAAATAGTTTTTTAAAAGGAAAAAGAGTGCATAAGAAAGCTAAAGAAAGTAGAAAAGTCTTCCCACTTTGAAAAAATCACGTCTTATAATGAAATTTTAGAAATAACTTTGCATTTTCCCTGATGGGTAATAGCAACATGTTGTAACAGTCAGTATGTCAAGGTTCTATGCATTTGTTCCAATGAATGCAGGCTTGGAGATTTCTGAGATAGCTAAGTAAATAGCTGAGGGAGAATAAAAGGGAAAACAAAAGCATACAAATCTGTTTGTTTCAGAAGGATTTTTTTTTTTCCTTGATGGTTCATTCCAGAAGTGGAAATTTTTGAACCAAGTCATGCTAGCAATGATCATAGCTCTAGTCTTTTCTGCAATTTATTATAAATTCTTTTTGGGAAAGGAAAAGTTTTGTGTATTTTTAAAAGTCAAAACATGGCTTTAAATATTCATATTTTCTGAAAGAAAGCATATTGCTTTTCTATTGAGTCATGATATGGGAATAGAACCCAGACCATGCTGCTGGGATTCCTACAAGAACTTTCAGTTGCTTGTGCATATTGTATAATCTGAGAATCAAGGGACTCAGCTGCAGTTAATTTTCATTTGCTGTTTGTATATAAATGCTTTTAGTACTTAAACTAAATTCAGATCAATTAAACTAATGTTGTTTGACATAATATTCCTTGTTCCAAAGTCAATATCCCTTCATTTGACAGACTTATTCTTGAATTCAGGATGTTTATTATTCTTAAAGCTTACCTATAGACCTGGTTTTTGTCTTTGATGATGTAAACCAGTTCTTCCTTATGTACCATGAGCCAGAGTATAATGGGGTTCAAATTTCTCTGGTAAATATCTTTAATTGTAAGATCATGTCTGTTAACCTCTTGCTGTAGTGGTAACTTCCTATTCTTTCTTTTGTCTTTGCCTTTTTTGAGACCATATTCTCCCAAGGAAGATACATTTTTTATAGTACTTTGCTACTGAAGACATCTTTTGTCTGAGATTGTGGTATTTGGTGCTGAATGGCCCTCCACCTGGTTTCAGAGGATGAAGTCTTCCAATTTAATTTTAATCAACAGATTCCATAAAAGTCCAGGGTCAGAAGTCTTTCCCCAGGCTGAGTTTGATATCATTTGTCTCACATCCTAGAAATGAAGGAGGAAGGAGGAGGAACTTCAGGGTAGCACAAACTCTGTCAGTGTTCATGGTCTAGCACTGAGGAAGGTTCCCTGGGTTTCACAGTGATCCAGAGCTGAACTGAGTCATGGAGTCAAGGCAGCACTTGCTCTCCACTGCTTGTTTCACAAACCCATTCAATGATAGGAAAGCTCTTGTAGGGAAAATCTGCCACCAGGACTGGCACTCCCACTAATAAAGCACTCATCACAATTAGTCAGTTGTGTATTTTTGCAGATATATCCATATTAATGTATGCAAGATCTTGCCTGTATGATGTTTGGTAAGGATTGAATGTCCTTACAATTTGGTCTACCAGGAGTATTTTTCTTAAGCCTTAGTTCTGAGAAGACAGAGCAGGGCTCATGCCCTTCAGATCCTCTTTACCCTCCCACTGCAGTACTTATAAATCTTGTGATTTTGTTTTGTCTGGCCCTTGTCCAAAAACAGACCTGTCGAATGAAAGGCAGCTTTGGGATAATTTATCAATGTAACAGTGGGAATAGTGGGCTGAACAGTAGTTTTGTGCTGTTACCAAGTGAAACCACCATGGGCAGTTACCTAATTGGAATAATATGGCACATGTTCTCTTAATTGCTCTCCTTTGATAACTTTACTTAGGTCATGTTTTCTTAGTTAATTATCATTAGAAAAATATCTAATGAAGGCAACAAGGACTAAAGGGTTGCAAAAAAAAAATGTGTATGGGCTGCAGTGTAACATTTTCAGACACAAATATTTTCTTTACATTAATGGTAATAGAAATGATATAACTTGGCATCAACTGCAAATGTAATCAACAGCTATGGTTCCCAGGTATTTATTATGACTGAAGGTCAGAGTGGAAGAGGGGTTATTAATGAGACTTAAGGCAAACTGTCTCTGTTATGCTGCTGGAGGGCAGAGTCCTGACCTCGTCCTCTTCTGCAGCTCCCCAGACCTCCAGACACAGATGAGAAATGAAATCCTACTGCTTCAGGTAGATCCTCTCAGACAGTCAGTCCCTGACAAAAAAATGAATGAAATGGGTATTGTTCCATGTTTAGAACAGGAATGAAGACAGCATGACTGCTGACAAATCATGCCATACTTCTGGGAGGTGTGTGAGAGAACACCACTGCTTTGGACAACACATTCAGAAAAAACCCCATATTTTTCACCCTTCCACACTCTGTTCTGTGGAGAACAGGTTTTCTGACAGGACATTTTATCTAGGAGTTTTTCTTGAGTAAAAATCTATAATTTAACTTACAAGGTTTTTAGAAGTGTATTTAAACCTGAAAGATTCACTGATGAGCTATTAGTATGTATTAGGCTGGTATCTCTCACCTTATCTCAGGTGCCTGAGATAGCTAAAGGTCTAAGTCTGGCCTGAAGACCTCAGACTCACTTTATAGTCAGAAGAAAAAAATGGGCATTCCCAGATTACAATCCATCTTATTTGAGCTAAGTACACAAGACAGGTCAGATGAATTGTGGCCTGGATTTGCTTCCACTGAGTACAACAGGAAGCCAGGGTAACTAGCAGAGGTTTAATGTTGAACTTTCAGATGTCTACATTAAGGTAGATGAATTGCACCCTGAAGTTGCACACACTAATAAATTAAACAGCAGAAAGGAGCACGCCCTGCCAATTGCTGCCACACAAACAAGTTTGGCTGGTACCTGGCTGTCTTTGACCAGGAGTGCTGCTGCTGCTCAAAGCAGCCCTGCAGGGAGCTGGGGCCAGAGGCTGCTGTGAGCAGTTTGGTGTCTGGGGCACGAGGATTCCCTGCCATGGGTGCAGGCTTGTCCATGCTGGTTATCTGCAGTGCCAGAACACAGCTGTGACCACATTTTATATTATATATACATATGTATATATAGGTACCTACATTAATCAACTCCTAGCAAACCTCTTTTAGCTTTCACACTTTTTAGGTTTCACACTTCAGACTTCAGAGGAGCCAATCTCTAGAGAGATACACAGATAGAAATCCCTTCCTCCAGTTTCCAAGGACTTCAGAAGCTGTAGAAACCTCTTTACATAAAGTAGGCAAAGCAAATTTTACTGATAGAAAATAACAAAATTGTGAGCAACTGTGTGACAACATCTAACTGAAACATTATGTTTTAAGGCCATGATTCTGTTCCCACTGACTTCAAAGCTACAGGATTGGGCCTGAAACATTTCTGAGGTTTTTTTTCAGAGATGATAATGACCAGAAGTGGAGTTATTTTTATTCTTTATGAGAAACAATAAATAAGAGACTATACTTACTTTTCACTGGAAATTTTGAAACAACCAGCTCACATCAGTGGGGGAAAAAAAAAAAAAAAAAAATAAAGCCCTCTGCACTGAATTATTTTTTTTTCCGCTATAGCCATGAACACTTTCAAAGAAGCCTGACTCAGGACAGCTGATGCAGGATAAAGCCAAGCTACTAAAACATCTTTCCTCTCCTTACACATTTAGGGCCTGTGCTTTCTTTGTATATTTTATCACTGGGAAAGAAAACATCTGTGTTCTTGAAATCTCTGTTTCTCTTTCTTGGTAGGTCAATTCTCTTTAATTCATTGTGTTTGGCCCTGCTAGTATCCATGAGGGAACCTTTTTCTTTGATTAATAACATTTTTCTTTTTTTCCCCTCTAAATTTGCTTATTGGCAGGGTGGTTTTCATTACCCAAGCTGGTAACTAGAATCAATTACACTAACTAAACAAAGCAGAGCGTAAAACTGTGGAAAGATGGAGATAATAAGAACTAAAGACCACCACACACAAAAATTCTTCAGCAGAAATAACTAAAAAAACTTATGCCACCATCATTTTTGCTTTATAAATTATATGAAGAAACAATGTACAATTCTGTGCTGCTTCTCTACTGGTAGATTTTTAGAACAATTTAGATTATCTCTAGAGGCTTCTAGTACAACCTAATAATAAAGGCAGAGACAGTGATCAGACAATATTTTATCCAGTCAGATCTTGACATCTTCCAAGGACAGAGGCTCCATTACCTCTCTTGAGTCTGGTCCATTGCTTCACTGTGTCTGTGAGGACTGAGCTTGTCTTGTTTCAGTTTGTCTTTGCTCTTCCTCTCCTCACCCTGTGCTACTTTGAAAGGCTTGGCTCTGTCATCTCTCCAAACCCCTGCTCAGGGTCAGCATGTTCCCTTAGTTTCCCTTAATGAGATTGTTCTCCATCATCTCCACCAGGTCACCAGGGAAAACATTTAAACAGGTCAGGCCCTGTGACAAACCCCTGCCATACTCCACTAGTTACCAGCCTACAGGCAGAGTATGACCCTTTAAACCACTATCCTCCAGGCCCAGGCATTATATCAGATTTTAACCCCCTAGTTATTCATCTGTACAGAACATTGCATCCTAGCTGGAATGCTAAAAACCCAAATAAAATCCAGAGACATTAGAACTCTTCCCCCATCTACTTACTCTTCACAGAAGATAACCATGTTGTTGGGCATGAGTTTTTTCTAGGAGACCTGTGCTAATTTTTCAAGTTACATCTTGTCCTTCACATGCACACAGATTGCAAGAACACTTGATGATTTTCCTAGGGACCAAAATCTGTAATTGCTGACTCAGCAGTCTGTAGTCCTTAGATAACCCTTTTGCACTTCTCTTTAAAAATATGCACAGTATTTACTTTCCTACAATCTTTGGGATCCTCTCATTTCACGTTTCAGAGTGATCTTGCTCTGATATTGGCTCACTCTCAGACACAGCCCATATGGTCCCAAGGACCATTGGGATTGAGCTCTCTTACCAGAGTCCCTGACTTAATCCTCATTCACTGCTTTACCTCTTGTGCCTTCCTGTAACCAGCAAACCCAGCAAAATTCTCCTGGTGAAGAGACAAAGATGGATAAGGCTGATTGATCCATCTCAGCTCTATCCATGGCTGCTGTTCTGAGCCACCTGCCCCCTTTAGCAACAGTGCCATATTTGGTTCCTATTCAGCCTTTCACTGTTAAAGGTTCAACTCCAACTGAGCTTTGACACTATTGCTGCATTCCTGGACAGCTTTGGAAATTTTTCTTTGTGGCACACCCATCCCTGTTTCCATGTTGCCCATCCAGATATCAGGCAGATTAATGCTTCCCATTAGAACTGGGTTTGTGATCTAAAGTCTTGTTTTCCTTAGAAATTATGCAAGTTCATGAAACAGGTTCTGATGCAAAGGTTTTGCCAAGATATTTCATTACTGAAATGAAATGCTAACGTGGGTATTTAGTTATGGTGCTAATAGCTGTGAAAATTATTTATTTGTCCTAACATTTTTGATGGATCTAAAACCACATCAGGTACAGGAATTTTTAAAGATAATTATGAGTAATTTTTACTAGAAAGAACTCAGGAATGCATAATATTTTTTGATGGCTCATTATTAAATATCAACAGTTTTGGCTGGAACAAATTATAGGATTTTGTTTAAGTTCATTGTTAAAGACCAGACTGATGAATTCACTGTCACAGTGACTAGCTTAACTGAAAAGGTCTTGTTTCACTTAGGTCAACATGATTCTTCAAAAAGTAGCAGAAACTCAGTATTGGTAAATTCTTAATGCAGTTAAGAGCTCAATTACTATTTGCTTTCCTTCTTTCACTAGAAGGAGAAAAAATATAAAAGACATATAAGTAGGATGTGTTTCATAGAGCAATCTGGCTCAGCAGCATGATGGTCCTTTTCTCCAGAAACCAATAGAAATGCTCAGAATTTAATTGATATTTGAGTCCTGCCGTGCTTTTCAAGAACTTTTCAAGAATGTGAAAAGACTTCATCCCATCTTAGCCCAAACTTGGGTTATTGAAGGTCTATATATACAATTGAAAGTTATTTAGAACAAACTGTTCAGAGTTCTAAACCCATGACATTTCCCTGATTACCAGAAACAGAAAATAAAATGACTTTTTGAGCTTCATGAAATATGATACCTTTTTTTTTTTTTCTTTTGCAAATGTAAGAGAAACTCTCACTACAGAAATATAGTTAAAATCTTTCTGCAATTTCAGGGTAGAATCATTGTATTCATTATAACTGGGATATGTTAAATGCTTTTACTATAATTAAAGTAGGAAAAAAATATGACAAACTTCATGAAAGCTCTAAAGTGCTATTTAAATGTTGCCTGCCTCCCAACATTTTCCATGTTCCAAGCTTGCAGCATTACATTGATTAGTTATCTTCTTACTTAGACAAATACTTGTAGGCATGCCTAAGTGGGTTTAGACCCTAAAACCCACTTAATTGATGTTTATCCTGTTTGGAGTTTATAGTTCAAGTATTGTCTGGATTCACTGACACAAAAGAAGATGTTTTCCCTTTTTGTTTTTTTTACCAGTTTGTCTTATCTTTCACTTCAGGATTCAACCTGGCTCTGGTCTGGGTGCTTTCTAGCACTTTCTTTATGGTGCCAAAGCCCTGTACAGTGGGCAGTATGGATCCAACCATTATGCTCCTGAGGTAAAGAAATGAGATGTGTAAACACAAACTATGTTGTGCCATGCCTCAAGGCCAAACCTGGTTTGGGTTCCTAGCAGGACTTCCTCACTAGGATGGGCATCCTTTCTTCCCTTGTCCAAACAAATTCTTACTTATTCTTTAACAGATGGAAGCACCAACTCTCATAGTAATTTATAGCTAAGAATAGGGAAATATTTTGGGAGGCAAGAGAGCTGAATCCAGAGAAGGTATCAAAACAAGAAAAGAAAAATTCTCTCCCTGCATAGCATCTAACCCAGGTGGTTCAATACTGGAGGAAGGTAAATATACATTCAGTCTGCCCAAGGAAAAATAAGTATGGGCAACATTATTTGACCAGCAGGAGAAACATAGGCCCCAATAGTCCTAGAGGTGTTCTGTGAGACAGAGTTTGTTAAATTATCAGAGCTCAAGACACATTTCCATCTGTCCCTTCCATGGGACAGTCCAATGGGACTTTCTCCCATTTCCTGGCCTAGGTGACCTCCTACCCTGCAAACTGAGTTTTGGCTGCTGTTCTTGTCTACCACTCCCATTTTGTCATTTGGAGAAGTCTTTGTACCCAGGTTCTGCTCTCTGAAAAGGGCTGTGAATAGTAGCAGTGAAGTATTCCTAATGAATTATTTTAGCACCAAGAAGAATGGTAAATTAAGATGAATCATCAGAACAGTAAAGTTAGCAAGTGCTCTAGTAAACCAACTAAGCCTTTCTGTTTAACTCAATCTTTGTCAACCCGTCCTTTATATTTTGTAAATCTAGTCATTCAAATTGGAAAAACTAAGCTTGGAACAAACTCATCTAAATTTCTAGACATGAAGAGATCTACCTGTCTCTTATCTTACATAATGTTTCCTTTCACAATTCTTTGGCCAATCTAGCTTTGGCCACGCATTGGAAAACTCCTTCTCTGGTCCATTTCTTCTGTCCCTAAAGGGACAGCTCATGAAAATAACATTTTCTGGCTCATCCACTCTAATACTGATACTCTGGATCAAGCTAAATTTCTGTTCTTAAGGGAGACAAAATATTCCAGCATAGTTATTCATGACCAATGCATCAACAAAAACCACTCTGGGTTATGATATATAGAAAAATCACTTTAGCACACTATGGCAGCCCACCTGTGTTCAGGAAAATAGTTAACAACATGCTTAAATGATGTATTTTCTTGAGGTTCTTTTCTAAAAGAGACTCTTAAGTATTTTGATTTTGTTTTAGGTGAGTTTTTTAAAAATAACTTCAAAATATTATGCTAAACCACAGCTGTCATGTCAATAAAACACTTTCTCTATAAGGAATTGCATCCAAAGTCCAAAGTCAACCCAACTATATCTATTTAGAGAATATATATATATATATATTAAAAAAAAAATATATATATACACATTTCTGAAGTTGGTTATATATATATACACATACATTTTCAAAGTTGATAAGGGCCTTTCTTATTCTCATGCTTTCTAAATTTGCTTGTAAGTATATTACCATTGCACTCCTCATGTGTACTAGAAAAATATCTGCTTCGTTTGCAGTGTTTAGTGTTAACACCAAGGTGAAGGACATACAAAAGAGTGACACCACAGTTTTAAATATTATGTCAAAATTGGTAATTGCATGAAATTTCTATGCACTAAAGGGACTGTCAGGTCAAATTAGGTCCCAGATTTTGTTTTGATAAAGAAAAGCCTGTAAAAGTCTTAAAAATGAAACATTATCATGATTATTTTTTCAACATTCCAATGGGATATTTTTCCTTTTTTTCCCTCACTATTTTTTTTAAACAAGCATTGACCTACAGTATTCCTAGTGCAAACATCACACTGTTGTGCTGATCACTGTTGGCTCATGAGAACCTACATATCTGAAATTAATTTAAAGTCATAAAGCTTAACACAACAAAACTGGTTTTGCTCTCAGAGTTAAGAAAAAGGGGTAAATAAACAATATAAAAGATAAGGCAAGAATATTCTCACATATAAAAGAAAAATGGAAATAGATTTATGAAAGCCTGTTTGGAGAAAGATGGGTTTCTTCCTTTGCTTTTTAATGGCAAGGGATCTGTATTGAAGAACATTCAATCCAATAAAAAAATTCAAACACTGTTTTTTAGCAATTTTGTAATTATCAAAAATAGGCCTTTCATATTTTCTCAACAGTTTTCATAGAACAATTTAAAAGTAATACTTTGGTAATGTCAATAATAATAAATATAGTAGTTCTTTAGAGGTGTGAATAGAATATGTATGGATATCCTTGAGACAGCAATATATAGGGCATTTCAAATGGTGGCAAGTATCCTTGGTAATTAGATAGTTCATATCTCTTTTCTTGAACTGAGTGCCATGATTTGGTTTTGGTCTCATCTGGGCTTGGTCTTCTGAACTGCCTTAGATTTTATCATCTCTGTATTGCTAATCATTATTGTGAAATGGATAGGATATTAAATTTTAACATTAAATTCCTTGTTTGCAGGTAGAAATAAGTAGATTTTAATACATAACTCTAATTAGCATTAGTATTTTACATGGGCCCAAGACTTGGAAATCCTAGAATCATTTACTAAAGGCAGCAAATTATTTCCTTTGTGACTGGAAAGCTTTTTGTTTTATCCAAGATATTGAGACAATATTCCCTTACTCTCTTCTTCATATTGATGAAAAATGTAAGCTCTTTTATGAAAATATTTTTTCCTCACTGCATATTTATACACAGCTTAAAAGTCACTCTAAATACAAACATAGAGAAATGCTTCATGTGAGCTATATGAGGTCAGATTCATAAAGATTCTCTTGAAAGAGTTTCTAATGGTCTCTCTCCAGCTTCCCTGTAGACATCCTTCCATACTGGGAAGCTGCTACCAGGTGAATGTAGAAGCACACTTAATGATGCTTCAAAAATCAAGGGACAATAGTTATCATCCTTTGTCCTGCTTTAGTAAACTAGAGTAACCAAAAAGCAAATTTTTAATAAAACCAGACATATTTTCATTTAAAAAAAATAGAGTCATCTGCAAGTTTGTATTACACTGGTAGCAAAACAACTATGGTTACTCTGGTAGTAAACCAGAATGAAAAATGGCATCTATACCTCAGAAATCTGAAGAAAAATGCAATTATATATTTTTTGCTTTTAATGAGAGGCAAGGAAGACAAAAATCCCTTTTATTAACCTTTTAACAACGATGTCTTTGAATTCTCAGAGTAGTAGTTTGCCTATGTGATCTTGCATCAGCTTAATACTAAATTTCCAGTTTAAAAATGATTAAAAAAAATTCTAAAATAGACTTGGAACATATCCAGGGATTCAGAAGCTGTTTATTTCTTTTGAATGACATTAAAAAATGTTTTTATTTATAGCCTACCTACTGGTTCTGATTGGTTAAAAATGCTGGAGAAAAAAAAAAAATAGGAGGAAATGATTGCCAAGAAGACATTTGCACTGAATTCCCCAAATTATTCAGTGAAAGGATTATTTATATCTTTGTCCCTACTCCCACATGCAGGACAGAGCTTCTCTCTTTCAGGCACAAACTAGAAGAGAGCCACTCTTTGCCTTTGGGTTTCCCCAGCAGTGATTTACCCCATGCTAATCTCAGTTCTCTCATGTGTCTCTAATGGGTTACTCCCTGGCAGTCTGTCCTATGGCTTTGATACACATATTTTTCCGGTTGTACGACCAAGGCAAGCAAATTTGAGTGTCTAAATTAAACTTAGCAGCTTCAAACTTTTTTTCCAAAACAAATCATTTTATGATACAATGACTACAGGAGTTCTTCCTGATCTAATGTCTATTCTTAATCACCTGTGATATGTAAAAAGGGAATTTGAGTAGATTATTACAATGTGCTGAGACTTTCAGTGTCATGTACAGAGGATGAACCTGACACATTACCAGCATAAATCTAATTTATGAGATGTTCAGCAGCTGTGATGTACAAAATCTCAGCTTGTTTGAGTCCTGTTCCTAAGCAGCTTCATTAAAATGAAATTCCTCTTTGCCATTCCTGTTCATGGTAACTGTAGGCAATGTGAAGCAATGCAAATATACTCTAACCCTCCCACCTTCCCTCTGTGTATGTACAGGTCAGACTAAGATCTGGGTTTGATTAAGTTAAATACAATCTAAGTCTTGAGCAGAAAGGAAAGAAACACCTTGACCTTTTTCTTTTGGTACAAAGCAGACACCGATATAGCTTTAAAACCAATGAGGAAGCAGGATTTTTATTAAACAATAATATTTACATGTGATTGTCCTGACCATGTTAGAGCCATTGAGTTCCCATGGTTATACTATGTATTTTTCCTCACTGTAAAACTGCAAGGGATTTCTCACACATGCTATGTTACTTAACAGTTCAGACTTAATCCAGCCTTATTTGCTATCTTTAACTCATTAAATACTCACTCTCTTTATTCCTCTTCTTCCTAGTTGTCTAGTTATACAGTGTGAATCTCTAGAAGAGCTCAATGGTTTTCTAGAAGAACAGGAGTTCTGAGCTTTTTGGTGGGACTGGTTTTGCCATTTCAGCCTCTCAAAATAAAAAAATGCTAATAAAGGCTGAATCTGAAGTATGACAGGTGCATATTTAAAGCCTTGTGAAATCTCTTAAACACAACAGAAACATTTTAACCACAGTAGTGTATTTAAAGCAAGTTTTATACATAGGGGTAAAACTTTTAAAACTTGCTGGTCAATAAATTCATTACTTCTAACAGAAACCTTTATGTTTGATAGACATTTTTTACTTTCAGGAGTGACATGACCTCTCTCCAGGCAGTAAGTTCCTACTGCAGCTTTGCTGACTCAATTTTAGTGAGTCCTTCCGTGTGTAGCACAATCAGATCTTTTAAAAGAAAAATCTTCTGCAAACATCTTTCCTGTATTTAATTTAGACTAATGTTTCAACATTGCAGAAATCTCTGTTTAAAGAAAGACGTAGAAAAACTTCACTTTCCCATAGATCATAACAGCTGTACTTCCGAGAAAAATAAAAAGACTGCTGACATTTGCAGTGTTTTGCTTAATATTTATTTGTTTGTTTAGGTTGGTTAGTTGGTGGGAATATGGCACGTTTGTTGCAGCTCACTGCCTTGTGGGTTTCAGTTATCTGAAGGGCTTATATTTTCACAAAGCTTTCTGCACACTGCAATTTGTCATCATTTGAGGAGGATTAAAGAGGGATCAGTTGCAAGGCAGGCTGCTGCTTATATTTACTCTCTCTACATGAAAACCTCTTCCTACCTTAGTGAAATCACAGCCTAGCACATGAGCTATTTGTGGATCTGTAACAAGTTTACCTGATATTAAGAGCAGATTGAATACAAACCACAGGTTGGAGCCTTTTTGTCTTCAATATTTGCCCTTTCCTTGTTGTCACAAATCATCCATTGATTTTGACAGCACAAACACTTCTCGATGGTGAGAGTTAACCTCTTTTTCATGCTTGTTTACACACTCTGTTCAGTCCAAAAAGCCAGTTGCACTTTTCACCTTGGTCTACAAGTAGTCATGCAAACAAATGCCTCAAACCTGAGCAACACCCTTTTGTGTTCACCCTGTTTGCTTACCTCATGCTTCTGCTCCCTGTTCCTAGCTTGGTAATAGATTAATTTTAGAGCTAAGACTCTGAGATCAAAGGGTCTGAATGTACACTAAGAAAACCCTTGTGAGGGCTGGACTGACCTTTGCACACATCCTTTCCAAACTCTTGTTTTCTGATACTTAAATATTTTCTGTGCATGTATGTGTGTGAGTGTTTACCTGTGTACACATATAGCAAATATGAGTACCACAACATCCTTCAATGCATCTAAATAGGAGACTAACTCAAGTGTTATGAACCTGTACTTCATAATAAAAGAAAGTTGGAGAGGGAAAATAAAGGTTCTGCCAGGGCTTGAATACATTATAAACCATTTTGTATATGCAATTGGAAAATAAAAAAAGATAATATTAATTATTTTCCCAGACAAAGAATGATATCCCCTATTGGCTTGACTTCTAAGTCAGCACACATTATTGTGATGACAGTTCCCTTAATTTGATTGGCATGGGGCTGAGGGCTTTAATATTTTATTTTCGTGAAGGATCTCATAAGCCAGTCTGGCATTAAGAGAGTTCACAGGCTCCAGGAGCACAGAACAAAGTATAGTTTTTATTATGATGTTAATGTTGTTAAAACACACATGAATGTTTTTATGATAGCTTTGGAAATTTTGTATAAAAAGAAAAAAAATTCCAAGAAACAAGTTGGCTAATGACATCTAGTCTGCCTACAGATTTCATCATAAGAGAGAACAAAACTATATTAATGATGTCCTACTTTTGTCTTGACTGGTATCTAAACCTTCATAGCAGCGTTCCAAGGAAGAGCACTACCAATACACAGTAATCCACCAGCTGTCCAGAAGTTAGGTGAGACAGAAGCCACATGGGCCTGTTCCTTAGAAACAGGGCATTTATCAAACAGTCAGCTTCAACTCTGAGCTTGACTCCACAAAGCCAGACATTATGAGGAGACTTGGAAGGGTCTCTTAAGCAAAGATAGCTGGTGTGAAATGGGACTCAGCAGTGACATATTATGAAGGCAGCTCAAAAGCAATTATGCTTTTTTAAAGCATAACCTACTCTGTGTGAGGTGGTTCTCCATCACTGCAAGAGATGCTCAGAAGATCACCACAAGGTGTCCACAGCTTTTCAGTCTTTCTCAAAGTTTCAAATCGAAGGATGCCAGTAAAAATGCAGACAAATCCTGATTTGCTGAATATTTGACAATGGCATGGTGCATGGTTTCCTCTTAAATCAAACCTGTTCCCATCAGTTTAATTTCTACCTCTGTGATTTCTTTCTCCTTGCATAAGAAATCCATTGTGTGTCCAGAATGGATGCCTGGTTTGGTCTTGACAGCCTGGCATGTCCAAGCTCACACCAGACAAAGATACTTACAGGAGCTGGCAAGAGAGACAGTGGCTTAGGTTACATGCACACCTTTTGTTGTATGGATGTTATCCTGAGCCCTGGCTTTGCCTGGCTAGTGAAATTACATGGAAACACAAAGAAATGAGAGAGCATCATGTGCTATCTCTGCCACTCAGGTTTTGGATAGACCTCAGACACTGGAACGTGCTCACAGCTGTGCTGCATTTCAGGTTGCTTCATATCATGAGGCAGCAGGGTGTAGGTTTTCCTGGTGGCTTCAAAGGGTGCACTGAGCTGCCTTGTGACACCTGGGGCTTGTTAGGGTTTTCCTTCAGGCATTCCAGATGGAGCACTTCAGTGGTGCTTTACTGTGGGCTCTGAGGCCAAAACTGGTGTGCCTACAACAGCAATTTACTTCAGGTCAGGAGCAGGCTTCTGAAGTTAATCATCCAGTTAACCCCTCCAACTGCTTCTTGGATTGCATCATGGAGTGGTCTTTAATCACAGGAAATCAATACTTTTTGGGTCAACATAAACCAAAAGGTGTTTTTTGGCATTGGACCTAACCTGCAGCAAGTGATTATGGGCTGAAATTTACAGTACTAAACCAGAGCTGGTTGAAAACCAAGCTCCTGAAGTGTGTATAAAGGAATTATTGCATCCTCAACTTTAACTTAAAAGATATGCTACCATCAAACCTTGCTAGCATGAATGTAGCTTGTGTAGAAAGTTGGGAATTTGTGACAGTGCTGCTGGAGGCACTTTGCAATGATCAATATTTCATAAAGCAGTGTAAGAAATCATGATTTGAGCTTTCCCATGTAAATAAAAAGGTTTCTTTACATCCTCATTAAAAATATCAAATGCTGCAACTATCCCATGTTGACTTTTGTGGTGATTGGTACTACAGGAGTATGGTACTTCAGTAGGAACTCAGTGATCCCATTTTGCAGAGCAGTGCACATGCACTGAATGACAAGATTTAATCCTTTTAGCTTCTAGTCTGAGTGTAAAGCCTTTTTTTGATCTATGTCTTGAAGTTTATTTTATTTCCATACTTTATTTCTACATTTGTGCTGTGGTGCTGCAGAGCATTGTTCATTCTTTGGGAGAATGTACTTGATGTTATGGTTCATTCATGATGCCTCTCTTCAAGGGATGACTTGCTTGAGTGCTGACATGATAAAGCATGCCCTGTCAATCTTAAGATCTTTACATCAGCTTTTGGTGGCATGTTCAATAGAACATAACAAAACAAAACAAAACAAAAAACAATGAAATTGAACTGAATGTAATGCGTGAATTGACCCCTATATTGCTGTCCCAAAAGCTACATAAAGGTGAAGAATCATGAATGCAAACAGATCTGAATGCATATAACACAATCTGTGTTTTGTGATGTCTTTTGGAGATGATAAATAGTTGTGAAATATTAGTTTGCACAAAGAAAATGTCTGTGTCACTCATAAATTCTAAACCCACTGAGTTTTGCATGATTACTATCGCAGATCTTGGAATCCAGGCTAACTTTCACAACCTTTCAATTAGGCCTAAGTGGGGAGTCTCATAAATTCTGAGCCCTTCTGAAATCCTGTTATGTTCCAACGACTGCTGTCCCAATCCCACCTACTAAGTGATGATAGAACCAGCATTCAAGTTCCTAGCAGCTACTTAGGCCTCTTGATTTCTATTACAGATCTGTGAGGCTGATTTTGCCTTTTCACTCCTTAATCTGGCTCTAGCTTGGGATATCTCTCTTCACAGTGATGTAAACATTTAGTGAAGAACATCTGATACTGAAGTCTTTTACATGTAACAATCATGCAGAAGCCAGGAGAATACTTTAAAATGTATTGAGAAACTTTGAGCAGGTCCCTTGGCTGCATGACCTCCTTTACTTTTTCTAGACTCTTTCTCTCAATCTCCCTCTCCCTTTATCCTTTCTATCCATTATCACTGTCCTTACTGTCAGCAGTGCTTAGAATTTGCTGTTGACTGATTTATAATTTCTTCACCACAGAAAGGTAATGTAGACTAATAGTGGTAGCTCTCCCCATGTTTTAACCCTCACTTTTTTTATTAATGAAAATCTCAGGTGTCTCAGGATTCAGATTTGTACCTCCCCCACAACAGAACCAAACAATTCCCTAAACATTTTTTGGGCCTGCATTATGCTTCAGTCTAATTTGGATTGATTATGAGTATTTGAGTAGGTATAGAATGTAATCCTCTTCCTACTGGAAGCTACGATCCATGGGTAATAATATAAAGTCTATGACGAATAAAATTTCATGGAGAAAATAGGATCATAACAAAGGAATCTGAATGTATATCTTATCAAGTTAGTATTACTCCACATATCAGGTTTTCGGGTACATCTGATATTCCAGTACCTCTAAAAACTTCTCAAATATAAAATAGAAATAAATGCTGGTATCTTCTATGACAGGAGTTTTTTTTTCTTGGTACTACAGTAGAAAAGGAAGACAGCTGAATACACTCATAAGGAAAATGGATACTTCCAGTTATTTTGAAGAGGAATTTTATGCAGGAATGATGGAAACTTGAAAATTACTATTCTTCTGCTCATATGATTTGTGCACAAAAGCATATCTATTTTTACTTCTTGAAATTGTGACCAGTAATTGCTGGTGTTGTAGCTTGAGTTTCTTTGAATTAGGGGATGCATGTTCCTGTAACACAGCTGAAGATCCTTCCCTTGGAGTTTGGAAAATGGGAGTATACCTAAAAGTGTTTTGGGTTTTAAAAGAAAAAAAAAAAAATTACTTGAAAGCAAAATATGGTGGCATGGTGTAAAGGGAAAGCTGCTGTTGAAAACAAGTTAATCTCAAAGAAAGCAGAATGGAACTAAATGAGTCCTTACTGTGGGTAGCATTTTAAATCATTAGAACCAAGTCCAGAAAAAGCAAGAGAAGATTTTAATACATGCTCAAAGATACTATCTGTATTATTAAAAGTGTAATGAGGAGGAAGAAGAGAGACATAATAGAAATCTCTTATTATTATGTTTTACTTACATTATTCCATGGTAAATATTTTTCAGTGACTTTGTTGCAGTTTGCTTTGAGAACTTTTAGACATGCTTGACCTATAATATGCACACTATAAAATTAATTTAATGTTTTAGTGCATTTGCCTTTGAACATGGGTCCTCTTCATTTTTTATGGTTAAGGAAAATGTGGAATGCTAAATTCCAGAGTTGGCAGCTGTATGCTCTAGTAGTTATTCATTTCTACACCACAGATTTTATTTCAAAGGAATCATTCCTGAGTTGGATTGTATCCATTTTTCTGGGTGTTGTTTTACCCCCCAGACTTTAGTAGACAATTTTGTTCTTGATGATTTTTTAAGAGTACCAGAAACTGCAAGTTTATATATGGAAAATTAGTTTTGTGAATTTTCTAAACAAAATTGTACAGATACGTATAAAATATTCCATTGCTTTCTGAATATATGGATTTTCAGTATTTCCTCTTTAAGAAACCAAAACCTTTTATTCACATTAATTCTACAAAGTTGCCCTGAAATTTTACCTTTCATTGCAGATGAAAAGAAGGTTTTATTGACACCAGAAAAAAATCTTAATTTGTTCTAGATTATAAGAACATTCAAAATCTTTTGTAACAGTAACGATTGTAGCACAGACAGAAGTTGCAGTAACCTGTGTAAAGTCTCCCCTCAAAATTTAAAATAAATATTTTTGTAAGAGAACTAGTCAATAAATATCACACTGAATCATGAATCTTTGATATTGTACAGTTAACAGGTAAAATGAAGGTTCTTGTTAAACAGTTTTCCTGTATTGGAAATCCCAGTTAACTTTAATGAGAGGAACCAAAGTAGTTAATAAAGGACATCTAAACCCATTATTATTTTATTTCTACTTTTATTATTATTTTCTGTGATACAAAGAAAATTGCATAAATTTTTGGTTACTGACTGTAAAACTTGCAGATTTCCATTCCAGTGGATCCAACCTTCTCCCAGTGATTTTACCAAGTTGTAATTAACTTATCTGTTTCACCCAGGGAAAAGAATTTGAATAGATAAATAGAAGTCTTCAACATGCTGAGTAATGGATATTGCTGTCAAGGAATACATCATGAAACATAATAATTGTAAAAATTGTCTGGAGTTATTCAGTAAGTCATAGAATGCAAGAGGCCAAACATGTTGAAAATAATTTTGAGGGAGATCATCACACAAAACTTCAGTCATTTAGGTCAGACTATGGCACAACTAAATTTCCCAAGGTGGAGAGACACATAAAGCAAGAAAGGCCCTGCCTATCAGTTCTTTCTAAAGTGGTACAGGATGGAGTACAATTTCAGTTTTTGACCTTGAAAAATTAGTCTATTTTAGAGTCCTTTTACTCCCAGTAGGTTTTAAAGGAAACCTGTTAATGCAACATTCTACAGAGGCAAGTTAGTGCCAGACTCTCACATGTTGCAATGGCAAATAACTGCTGTCCTGTGGTAAATATTTTGGTTTTTTGAGAGGTGTTTATATGTTTCTTATGTTTCTGTTGGTTTAGCTGGTAAAGACTCCAATTACTGGTTTGTTGGTTTTTTTTCTTGCTTTAATTCCTGTAGAAATGGTTCAATCTTACGTATTCTAAACCCTTCAGTCCTCACTGAAGGAATAACTTCTCTTCAGCTAGGGGCTATTTTATTACAAAATTATTTTAAAAAATAAATTTTGCAGAATACTCTCTGACAGTCTTCACAAATATTTATATTTTTAATAGATGTTCTTATTTATGCAGGACTTTGGAAAAACTGGCTCTCTTCCTGTAGAAGATAAAACTAAAGTCCTCTCTTGTTCCAACCCAGAGAAATGGCATAATCTCTATTTCCTTCTTCTGCCCATGAACTTCTATTTCAAGCAACAAATTTTTCAAAATCAAGAAAAGCTATTGCCATTTTAGAACCTGTGTTTATCCTTCTGTCTTTTCTTTGTAAAGCACCACTGTTTATCTTAGCTGTATTGTGTTTTCAGAGAACAACAGTTAGACATTTCAGAGATTGGTATCGTGCTGATAAATTGCCACTGACTGAGGAAAAGCTTCAGCAGAGCCATCATTTCTGTTTCACTCTGCAATAAGCCTGCATAGAAACCACTCTGGCACTAGGACAAAATTCATGGCTAACACTAAGAAAACATAACATTTCCACCTCATTCAAGAGTATTCTCTTGGCCTCTGCTCTGCTGTCATTTGCTCACAGCATAACACCAATTTTCATGCACTTTAAGTAAGAGCTGAGTGCAACAGCTGTCTGCTTTAAAAGTACCAGTGCTGGTATTCAGCCATCACTACCTGCATACAAGTCAGCTTATATAAAGCTGGAGTAAGAAGTTGACAGCAAATGCATGTCACTTTGACAGGTCTGTAGTAGAAACAGTTAAACTTTTGAAAGGGACAAAATGGTTTTTTTACTCCTAATTGTCTGGTCCTGCCAAATTGAATATATTTTGGCTACTTCATGCTCTTCTGTTACTGCAAACCTGAGGAAGTGTTCTCCTATGCCAGTACTGCAAATTGCATTTTTTACCATTTGCTTTACCTTGTTACATCAATGGATCATTAACTACTTAACCTTGTTTACATTATTTTTCTAGATTAAAAATGATGTCTGTTTCTTTACTAGACAGTGTGGTTTAATCAGAGATTGAAACAAAAGTGGCAAATCTCACCTGCCACCTTGATACCTCATCCATGAAAATAACTTATTGCATCTTTTGCTTTTTCAGCCTTTCACCTCTTTTGTCTGAATGGCTTGCAAATTTTTTTGAGCTGAGCTGTCTCCTAATGTATCAATGCAGAGAATTTAGCATAGAGGGATCTTAAAGCTCACTTATCATTATGTGAATTATAAGAATTAGAAAAATAAACTCCAATATGACTTTTCTACTCAAAAAATCTGATGTTTTATAAAAGTTTTACCTGCAACAAGAGGTATGTTGTATTAGCACTCATAAAGTTTCATGCATAATCCCAAAATCCTTTATAAAACTTATTTATGCAGTTATTGTGTTAATAAATCTTGCTTGTTCTCTAAGAGTTTTACACGTTCTCCTTTATAATGTGAAATGCCTTAATTTATTCACAATAATCTAAATATTCTTCACCCCTTAAGTCCCCACACTAGTCCAGGAAGAGTAACACCGATTAAAAGAAAATGAGGAAATGCTCTGGGAGAAATACCCTTTGGTGACCTTGTAGCAAGTGTGCATATGAAATTACATCAGAGTTATGTGTTTGGCATCAATTGTACAAGCTATATCTACCTTTATCCCAAAAGACATCCATAAGGCAAGGAGCCTACATGTTCCAGTGCAGTGAAAATCTGGCTTTTGCTGTAATTACACATCAATATAAACGTCACAATCTGTCTGGATGGGACTGAGGCCAGAAGGAAGGATGATGTCCATGTAGGAGGGAGTCTGGAAACACAGTCTTCATTTTCAGTATTGTTTCTACTGTGACACCTCATGCCACCTTTCTGAAGCTCTTATTTGTTCATTAACTGCTGATTGCTTTGCCCTTGTTGATGGCATATTCTGTGTGATGGCATCCTCTCATTTGTTTAAGATCACTATGGGAATCAAGGAACTAACTACAAAAAAGATGGAAAAAAAAAAAATAAAAAAGACACATAGTCACAGCAATACCTTAGGCAACAGAAACGCCTTTCCTGCACTTAGTTTGCTTCTTATATGCACCGAAGGGAGAAGCCAAAGCTTCAGGGCACAAGTGCATAAATATTGTGCAGGAAATTGTGTCATCATTCTTCCCCCACAATAACAATGTGTTAGTCTGGGGCCAGCTCTTTGCCAGCGTTTGTCTGGGGTTTTCCAGTAGCAGCAGCTAGGCCTAAGGCTTGTTCTTTGGCAGGGTGTCCTGATGCTCTTTGGCACTACCCTGTTCTGGTTTGGTTGGCTTCTGTGCAATAGAAATAAGCTTAGACTTAGCCAACTGCTGAGGATCTGGCTTGTCTTTATTTCTTTCTGACATTTCCTCTGGTTTGAATGGAAAATGCAACACTGAATTGAGGTTGGATTTGTAACACAGGCCTTGCATTGAAAGGTCCATTGCCTGTGGGAATCTGGAAGGCACTGCTTTGTTTTGAGGTGTAGGAGTTGGAATAGGAGGGATGAGGTCAATGTGACATTGTGTCAGGTCTAGAGAAAGGGATGAGTGTTATTCAGGGGGTCAAATGATCAGTTGTGAGCCCACACGAAGGCTGAGACTTTCAGTTTTGTTAAAGACACATCATTACAAGCAGTGACATTTTTCTTTACCTGTCAGGGACACTTAGTTGTTGCATCCATTAATCCTGGTTGTGGAGTCAGGTATCCTGCTGTCCTCTTTCCTCTTCCTAATCTTCTTCTATGCAATGAGGCTTTCTAAAGCAGATCCAAGGCATAGCATGGGAAATTGTGAGGTTCAAATTACTCCTGGGTGTTTACAGAGCTCCTGCTCTCACTTGATCTGGAGCTTGGAGTCCTTCAGTACAGAAAAGGAAAAGTTTCTTGTTCAGTGCCTTTGCTCAGTCCCTACCACTCTCAGTTTGCTTATGGATATGGGGTTCCACTAGTAATTCCATTTTAATCCTTCTTCATATGGAAGAAGAAATCAAGTCACAGAAGTCACAGAAGGATGTCTTTACCTATGGTAGCATGAGATGTCTATAAAACTGCTAGGAATTCCCAGCTGAATGCAGCTACATGGGAGAGAGAGGAGATTTGCTTTGGTTTGTGGGGTTTTTTTAAATTATTATTCTCCTTTTTCATATTTATTTATAATGGCAAGAAAATCTCCTTAAACATTCTTTAAAGCAGACAGACAAAACCAATATTTATTACACAACAGCAGCAACATTGAATTTGTAAAATACATCTAATAAAACTGAGATCTACTACTGTTTAAAAATGTACAGGTCAAAGAAGTTGACCTGACCTTGATGAATTCTGCTTAAAGTGTTTGTAGATCAAAAGATATCAAAGCAGACTGCTTAACTTATTTGCTTAATTGCTTATTGCTTATTGGTTTTCTGTGTGTATGGATATCTGTATTTTCCATGCAGAAACTCAAATATATGTGTCTGGCACTTAATGATAGATACACATACCCTAATTCATACATTCACAAGCATGTTAGAATTAGAAAAAATATGTGCTAGAGGCCTTTCTTTTCAGGAAAAGTCAAAGGCTTTTATAAAAATAATTTTCTATCAATGCAAGAATTTTTATTCCTTTGTATAGTGAAGAACAAATACAAATCAGTAGTTCTCTTAATTTTTTTTCTGGTTTAGTGTGGAAAAGTTACCAAAGAGGTCTCATTTAAAATCACATAATTCAATCTGCTTGTGATTGCAGGAGACTGGTGTCAGGATAATTTTCTCCTGTTGATAACCCTTTCACCTTTAAATTCTTTTTTCACTTCAGACTGTCATGTCCTCTAGAAGTGAATGCATTTAACCTACTAATGCAAGATCAGTTTTAAACCCCTTGACAGAAAAAAAAAAAAAGAAAAAAAAAAAAGAGAAAGAAAAGTAAACCTTCCACACTTTGCTGTATTCTGCATGTTAGAGAGGTACTTATAGCCACAGAACTAAAACTCAAGGCTTTTTGAGAAATTATAATAATTTATATCTATCTTGAAAAGAAGTATGCATTTCTTTTGATGCTCAAAACTGAATCCCTCTTAAGGTGCTTAGCTAACAGTTGCAAAACTTAATGGTTGTTTTAAGACCAAAGGAAAGTGAGCTCTCCTGATCAAAATCCCCACAGCACTTCAGTGTGAATTTGTCAACATCACATACCTGGTTCAGGTAAATCAGTTCTTAAACAAGCTCTTTTAGGTGTTAGTATTGGATATGAATGTTTTGGAGGTTTTGCATTTGAGGGAAATTCTTTGAAACTCAATAGCAGAAGCTGGGTTTTTCTTTACACCTAAAACTTGTTCATAGATGTAGTTCATGGAATATGACTGTTGAAACTGAACTGGTGCATAAGATTTAGGACCAGACTGATCAATATTCACTTTCTTTGTAATGCTTTCAGCTTTCAGAACTGTCTCTTCTGCTGCTTATAGCATACTGCTGTGGAATATACAAATATATATGTAGATAATGGTTGTGTTTTCTTGCCATCACTTTTGCCAAAGAAACTAGTGCACACTGCAGCCAGTGTGAATTCCTGGAGCATAGTTTTTGTATTTATGTGCCTGTAAGGTAAGCTCATCTGGTATTTAATCTGGTTTCATGTTATAAATAATAAATCAGGAAATAATATATATGGGAAAGACATAAAGACTGATTTTGTAGTTGCTGGCACCCAGCCATTCAGAATCCACCTGGATGGCAGCATCACTGCCACACAGGAGTATCACTCAGAACTCTTACTCTAGGAACAGGTATATAAATAAACTCATATCTAAACGAGTTTAATGTTTGTAGGAGATTAAAAAAACCTAAATATACACATGTGTCCAGAAACACTAGATGCATCCCTCAGTGTTTTACAGCAGAGTATCTGCACCTCAATATTTTCATTCCAGCAGCCATTTATAATATAAAAATATAGAGAATCCCAAATATTCTCCCCTTTGAAAGCAGATGCATGCCCTTATCAGAGCCAAATACAGAAATACAGTAAAGAGCATTTTCTTTCTTCCAGGTAAAAGACAAAAAAATAACCCACAAAAACCAACAAAAAAACAAATAGTCTCAATGAAAGCATTTGGTGAGAGTTGAGCTCCTGAAAACAACAGACAAGTCCTCTCTGATTTTATGTGAAGGGTCAACATCAGATGCACATCCTTCTTTTCAAGAAACTAAATTCTTTCAAACTTCATCAAGCAGTGTAAAAGAAAAATGGTCCTTGGAAAGTAATGAAATATTTTCAAAAAATCCTGAATTGTAAAAAGGAAAAAAGTCAAAGTATAGTTCCAGCAAAGGCCAATCTCATTCAACAGAACAATCAGGTTGTTGCTATTGCATTGGTTTTTAATGTAATAAGAAACTTTGGGTCAGATACCCACTCTTTTAGATGTGTGGACCTGTCATCTACAATTTGCACTGAGCATTATTTCCCCCAGGAAATTGTGGCATGAATATGTCATGGAAACAGAGAACCCTGGAGTCTAGGTTAAATTTAGACTTAAGGAACATCATCTAACAGAGACCACTGAGCAGGTTCAATAAACTTATCACCTCTTATTAAACTGAAGTAGTCATTTATAACATGCAGATACATTCAGACAAAACTAGTATTTTTTCCTCCAAGTTTTTGAAGTATGATATCTGTCCAAACTGAAACTCCCTTTTAATTCAGGACAACAGGGGTAAAATAATTTAGCTGGTGAAATCCACACTGAATTTTGTGGTTTCTTGATAATCCATTGAAAACTGCTCACAATTCACCCAGAGCTTGGTAAAGCTCACACAGCTCTTCTTCCTTGTATCCAGGTGTTTCTGCAAGGTTCAGCAGCACATTTGGGCTTTTCCTACCTCCCCCTTTTTTTTTTCTTGTAGAAGGTAGAAATAAGGCTGCTACAATGTGTGGATTTTCTTCTGGGAAGTTGTCAGAAAGAAATGGGCTGTTGAAAGGGAAGTAAATGAAGAAATGGTGTCAGATAAAGAGCCATGGTAAGGAAAAAGTCCTGATTTGAAGTGGAAGTTTGGACAAGGTTGGAATGAAAGTGGAAGCAGTGCAGACTGGTACTGTAGAGTGAGAATATAGGGAAATGAAGTGATGTGATGGTTTTGGCAGTGACAAAGTTGTGAAGGGCTGTGAAGCTGGGTTCCTAGAGCCAACATTTTCATGAATGGCTTTTAATTTCAGGTATCTGAGCTGATAGAAAGAGAACACAACCAACCAAAATCCCACTTTGTAAGAAGGCCCAGTTATGCAAAAAGCTTTAAGGATCAACCCCTCTTTAAGTTTGAAGATGGTTGTGTAATAACTGAGAAACCTCAATTTTTTTTTTTTTGTTCCCTGAGTATAACTGGATGAAATTCTTGAAACAATTTCACTCTTTATGAATTGGCATTGAAAGATCTGGAAATTTTAGGTCACTGTAAAATATTATCACCTAGGCCCTGGAATTTACTGTCTTCAAAATACACTCTTTCACCAGAGGAAAAAAAAAAGATTTTATAATGCTAAAAATATAATATTTCCTTTCTGGTGCACATTTGACAGTGAGAGTCTTATCATTAGATAAGAGTTAGAGTAGCTACCATCCCACATTCTCCAAATAAAGCCAGATGGTTTGAGGACTTAGTGAAGAAGCTCAGTCTTCAATCAAACAAAGCAGTTTGTATCTTTATTGTACCATTTGTTTAGTACGCTGACATGAGATACCTAACATCCTTAAATACCAGTATTTAGGCAGCTGCTTAATTAAATTCTCAAGGCTGCATTTTGATGGGGGTAATTCATTTTAAATGAACAACAGAACATAAGCCCTTTCTTGCCCTCCTTTTCTCTTAAGAGATAATTCTCTGTTATCAGTTGCTTCTGGCTCACCACAAATAACAGTGACAGCTTTAAATGAGTCACTGATCTCCACAACCCTCCTACCCCCTACAAATTGGCCTCAAAATCTGATGAAAAGTAGCATAGGTGTTTTATAATAGCTTCAAAAGGAAATAAGCAAAAAACATTTCTGGGTCCTTTGTACCGCACTTGAACATCAAAATCTGTTCAGGAGCAGACCCTTGTTTAGCAGTGGGAAGAGTTTTGCTGAACAGATTTTATCTGTTTGCTGGTTTTTTGGTTTTTTTTTTAGCATAATGGAACAACAGTAATACTTTACAAAAGGCTATTTCTTCTGAAAAAAAATTTGAATAATCTAAAACCAATTGTTTTTTTTTTTTAACCTTATTAAAAATCTATGTTGCTTCATTTTTATATCTAATTGGTCACTCTAGTTTGTCAAGGGTGTCACAATTAAAATTGTCAAAGAGAACAAATCCATGTGCTCTGTGCTTTGTTTGCTGGACAGGAAGTAAAGCAGCAAGGAGATGCTCTGGCTCTAACCTGAACTCTGATTCAGCTCAGAAAAGATATTCTCCTCAGACAGAGATGTTTTTGTGCTCCTTATTGAGATATCCTTTTTTTCTCTAGATGCTCCTGTTCATATGCAATCTAAAATAAGCACCAATATCTCTATTTTTGCTTCCCAGCCTGATAGTTCTGGAGATGCCATTCTATCCTATTTTCAGTGGACAAAGAAATGATAAGGGAGAGGAAACTGATGCAGCTTAACAGTAGATCTGCTATTCATTATATACATATGTACATCTGCTTAATATCCATGTTTAGCAAATGTAAGAAGCACTCTCAATTCAAATATGGCTCTAACATTATTAAAGCAGTTTAACAAACTTCAGGGGAGTTGTAAAGAATAAATATGTTCTAATTTTTTATTACTTGAACTATCTAGAGGTAGGACTACCTTTCATTTAAATTTCATACAATTTGAATCACATTTTACAAAAATTGAAATAATTAAGATTTGCTGATGAGATGGAATTTTTAATCATGATATTGACTACAAAAAAAAAAAAAAAAGGTGATTTATATTTTCTAATAGAAGGTGCTCTATCCTGTAATATATTCAGCAAAATTATTCTTCTTTTCCCATTGTGCTCCATCCTGTGGTCACATCCCAGACAAAATTAGCTCCTACTGACTGCAGTGGCTTATCCAAGCAGCAACTAATCTTATCTGAATTTCACAAATACCTCAAATGGTAGCTTGTGACTTTGATTACTAGGAGACTAGGCCTAATCAGATTCCTTTTCTTAAAACAGTGGTTCACTCAGATCCTTCACTTTGAGAGATCAAAGCTGTTTCTTTTCTCTATCTTCAGGGAAGCTCATTAGGAGGAGGTTGTCAGGGTTGTAATCATGCAACAGTTTTACTTCTGGGTTATAACACTTTTCCTTTCTTATCAGTCTGCGAGGTCCAAAGTGAGAGGAACAAAGTAGGTATCACTGACATAAGGTAGTTTTAATACTTTCAGAAATCACTAAGTTTTACTAGCATTTTTATTAATTTCTTCATTCTGAATGTATTTTGAAGATGTATCTCAACTACACAAACAGCTTAGAGGAGATTTTACTTGGTTTCTAACTTTTTAAAATCAGCAGCTATGTAAACAAGTTACTTTCAAATTAAAACTTCATCAGTTTGATTGCATTATATAGCTGCTTGCACAAATTGATCTTAAACATGATATATCGTTTACTAATGTCCTCATTGTTGTTTCCATGTATAATTTAAAATAGAAAAGCATATTAAAATGTGTTCCTTTTGTAGACTTCAGAGACAGCCTGTTACACTGTATGTTGTACAGCTAGAAGCTATTAAAATTTAACTCTGCTATTGTCACTGCAAAGTTTAGCAATTTCAAAAACTTTAGATTTGTTCTAAAATACTCAGTCCTGATTCCAGTGCCATTTTATGTCTCTCACAGCCTTAAAATCTCAAGATATTTGAGGTTTGGTCAGGGGACCATATTTTTAATACATTATATATGACCATATGATAATACATTAATGATGATAGCTAGTGCCTCCTAGGTAATTAATGACTGAACAGGACACTTTACAATAAAGCAATATGTATGACTTCAAGCCTGCAGATACATCCTTCACTCTAGTAATCAGAGCCCCAGTAATTACAGATGCCACACTTATCCAGATAGGCAAAATGTAAGAGGAAGACTTTAGTTACAGATAAACCAAACCATGGTAGCATGAAATGCAAACATACTTTTTAGATTCTTCTAGTGAGCTATTAGTGGAGAGTAACCACTTTTTTCTAACTTGGAATGACTTTTGAAATTTTCTCTGAATCCACAATATCAAAACTTAGTAATGTATCATAGCTCTAAGAAGTGCATTAAAAAAATACTACATTGAGTAATTGATTGTGAAATGGTGGGACTGGAACAATGACTGAATGAACTACTCATGAAGCTGAAAGCTGATGATCACATCTGATGTGCAAGCCAAGCAAATAGAGAGCAGTGTAATATGAAAACAGTTACAGAGCTTCCAAGAACTGATCCTGAGGCAGGGCCTCCACCTCACTGCTGTGCTCTGGCCTGCCTGTGTTTGGGTCTGATTCCAGCTCACTTAGAGCTCACCCTGCAGTGAGGAGTTTGATGTAGTGCCTTATACACCACTGTCATTACAGGTTTCTCCACATTCAGGCATTGCATATTGCACTGGGTTCCCCACCTTGCTTTGTGCAAGCTCTGCTGTTTCCTCCTTTATGAGCTGACCAGTGAAAAACACCATCTTGTCTCTCCTGCCTGCCTCTGGAATCTTCCTGACATTTCATCCTCTGATTCTGCCCCTTCAAATTCCTCCTTCCAAAGCTCTGTTCTTGCCTACCACCCTTAGCTCTTTCTCACCATCATCTCATCTGCCTGCCACAGAGCAAGTTAGTGGCTCACAGAACTCCACTGTGTGTCACACTTAGCTTTTAAGAGTGACATGTCTCACAGGCAGCATGTATTTTCATGTCATGATCTGTTTATTCCACAGTCATCTCTCTGGAATTAAGCTGCATTTTTTGAGTCCTCTGACTCCTTACACCATATTGGACAACTCAAAAGTATTTTGTATCTAATTTAAATAAAGTAAATAGGAATTAAATTTAAAATATTCTATGGATTGTGGTTTTCCTTAACAGAGTAAAGAATAGTGAAGAGGGCTCTTCTACAGCTAACTGTGTTGAAGAGGAACCAAACAAGTAGTGGTTTCTGCAAGCATTTGCTACAGGCAATTTACTTGGTCAGAATGATGGAAGAAATTTTATTGATGCTCATTCCAAATTCACATTTTTTCAGGGCATAGAAAGAGCAATGATTTTGTGCATTTGAAAATACGTTTATATACATTGAGAAGAAAATTTCCTGAAAATCATCTTGATTTAAAGGTGAATATGCTGGGATCAAGGACTATCTTGACGCACAAGGAATGAATAGTTCTGCTTTAGCAAATTCCAGATGGTGATTTGTTGTACTGGTCTGTGATATTTTCAAAGCTAAATTTCTCTGAAGTGCCCAGCACTGGAACACGTGTCCATATTCCTGTACAAAGCAATAGCAAATGTTTGGCCAACTGGACTGTGTGATTGGCAGAACATTCAGACATTTCATTTTGGAAAAGAAATGACACTTTATGGAATGAAACTTACTGCAGATTATTCCACTGCCACTGCTGAAGGGGAAAGATTCTCTAATTTTTCCTTTATATAAAAGCAGAATGCAATACTATTTAAACATGGGCATGTGCATATAGACTTCTGATTTCTGAAATATTATCCTACAAGATAATAGGAAAAAAGCCTAATTGAATACTTTCTATGGGTCTTCTCCAGCTTGTTCCAATGACATTCTGAGTGTACTTAACAAAAAATAAAATTTGCATCAACAGTTGCTGGTTTATACTCTAAAAAATATTATTGTTTTTCCATGTGTATTTGAAAAGTCCTTTTACAAAATCTAGTAGGGAAAACAGCCTTAATTTTACATGAGGCAACTCTGAAGCACTGTGTTTAATTCACTTAAGTGGCCACTGATATGAGTTTGAACAAAACCATGAGACAAAGCAAAAGTAAGCTTCTCTACTCATGCCAAGAACAGGAAGTGTAATAATCCTCCAAAACAAACTTTTTTATTAGGTCAAGATGTGAAAATGAAGCTGCAACTGATTCCTTTTCCCTCCATTTTACTGAATGTTGCAAAAAGTGATAGAACTGAGGAGAGAGCATACAGGCTTTCTTTATCAAAAGAAAGAAACCAGGAATAAGGAAGCTGTCCAGAGCTAGTGGGCTTTTATGGTCTTTTCTCATGGGTGTGAGATTGATGTCAGATTGATCAGAGCATTTGTCTCACTTGGTGAATACCCCTAACAAGCTGTTTAGCTAAAGGAACCAGATCTGTCTGGGACAGAGAGCAAAACTGATGAGGGTTTCTCCAAGAAGACCAGTAGGTCTAAATGCTTTTGTATAATCAAGAGACTAGCTCCAGTCCTAACCAGGAAATTGATAAGATCTGACATAATTTTTACTACATGACATCCTGGGACATTTTAGTTGAAATTCTATAATATTCTACAATTAAGATTATAGGAATTCAGAAAAACAACCAATAAAATTTACACCCTAAGGAAAAAAAACCAAACATGTTAGTTACCCTAGTCTTCAATCTACAGAAGAAGAGGAGAGAAATAGTGAAGGTGTGTCCATCTCATCTGGAAATACTGTGATCCAACCTGAGACTCCCACCTCAGTCATGGGAGGATGTATGAGCTGTTTTAGGGGTATCTCTTGGACAAGCTCCAGCATATCTCCTACTCGATTCATCCAGAATGGGAACACAACTGAAAATGTCTTTTGGACATGAAGCAAACAAACATATCTGTTTAGCTGATAAATAAAGAAGTTAAAAATACAGCAGTATGCTGTGTCAGAGGGGTTACTCATCACAATACTGACCATTTGAAATATAAGCTCAGGCTGATCATTTCTAGGTGCACTTTTCATTTTGCTGAAGTCTTCACAGAATGCCCTGGCAATTGCCAGGAGCTCTATTTTTTTTTCTAATGCCATGGACTTTCAGAATAATGAGATAACATGTTCCTTCTATTTCCCTGTAAAATCTATAACAATTATGTTCCTGAAATGAGCAAACACAGACCTTGAAGAGACCTGAACACAACTTCTTTGATCTATATTTTGTTCTTTACCACTGACCCATCACAACCCACTCTGGCTTTATTGGATGAATCCGTAAAACTCCTTCCAGCAACAACTTCTGAAATGGAAAAGATACTTTTATGATTCTCTGCATGTCTCCATTCCAGATGTTTTTGTCCTCAACATCACCTCAGAAGTGGTGTGGTCTCTTCTTCTTCACTGCTTCATTCTCTTCAGATCCTCCCTGGTGTGCATGTGCAGTAGTTTGTTTATGAGCCCAGTAAGGTGTTCCAGGGAAGCTTGACTTGACACATTAGCACGTCTTGCTGTGCATTTGAAGGCATCAGTGCCACTGTCAGTGGCAAAGGAGAATGGCTCATCACTCAGCATGACACACTGCTCTTCATGTATGTGAAGTGGGAAACACTTGATTCATTGCAGGTTATCTGTCCATGGAAATCTCCTTACTCACCTCCAAAATGATGAAACTTTTTGAATTGTGATGAAGATGTGGAAAGAAAGGAAAATACGACTTTTTCTTCATGCTATTTCAACTATATCTCATTTTTAATTTTTTTTTATTTCACTGAAATACTTGATTCATTTACCTCCCAATGATACAGCTGGTATGAATATTGTTTATAACTTGTTTGCAACATTAAAAGTCTGAAAATATCCATTAGAGATATCATATGACTAAAAGCTGAATTAAAGGATGACAGGAATCTGGCAGTAAAAGAATATATAATATTGGTTTAATTTTAAAGTGTATAGAATTTCCTTATTGTTCCAAATATTCACTCACTTTAACTAGCACTTATATTGTTTTAAGCAGCATAACGAATATGTAACATTCCACATACCTTCATATTAGAACCTCCTGAGAAATACATACATATCCTTAGTTTTCCTTTCCAAGTTAAAACTGATCCCTGTTCAATTAAAAAAAAAAAAAAAGGGGGGGGGCGAATAAAGCCAAAAGTTCAATATACTTGAACATTTGTTTTACAACTGAAATTTTATAAAACAGATTACTTAATGAAAGATTGTGGTATAATAATATTTAAGTTTTCTGGAGATGAGAAAGATGGGGAAGCAGGTGCAAAGAAAAGAAGTGACTTGCCAACATACCTTTGCAAACTAGAGGCAAAGCTATAAGTAGAATACAGGGGGTTTTAGTTTGCAGTCCAATATTCTCTTTATTAAACCATACTACCCATAATATAAAGAAATAATTAAATCACTGAAGATCTGTACCGTTTTTTTTTTTTTTTTTTTTTTTTTTTTTTTGGGGGTTTTTTTTTTTTTTTTGGGGTTTTTTTTTTTTTTTTTTAGTTGATTTCAATGGTCTTATACAAATCCTTTAGTGAGTGACTTCTGTCAGTGGGCAATGGTGAAACATTCAGAGATTTACCAGGATGGAATTTGGAGGGCAAAAATGTTCCATTTCTCTGGACTGGGGAGAAGACATTCTATTTCACAGCAAACAACACAGACATAGGCTGCACAGAAATAACAATATCTGCTACTTTTCTAGAAGATTACTAGATGCATTCATGTCTCTGCCAATGGTGGATTGACAAGGCACAGAAGGTGGAAGAAAAATGAGTGTCAAGATGGACAGTTGCATACTAACACTGTTTTAGACTTGAAGAAAGTTCCTTGGATGAGATAAATTTTTTAATATATTGTGTCACAATGAAAGCAACAGAAGTGGGGAAAGGGCAGAACGAATGTCCCACGAGGAGCAGAATTTGGAGAAAAGGCTTGAGGGTCAGCCCTGTTGGTGTCTGCAGCTTCCTAGGGAGGGGAAGTGGAAAGTGCTGAGCTTCTCCCTTGTGTCCAGAGATGGAACAAGGGGGAATGGTTCACAGCTGCATCTGGGAAGATTCACTCTGAACATTAAGAAGCATTTCTTTACTGAGAGTGCTCAAACTCTGGAACAGGCTTCTTAGACAGGTCATCAATGCGTCTAAACTGTTCATGTTTAAGGGGCAAGTGGATGATATTTATTATTCTATTCTATTCTATTCTATTCTATTCTATTCTATTCTATTCTATTCTATTCTATTCTATTCTATTCTATTCTATTCTATTCTATTCTATTCTATTCTATTCTATTCTATTCTATTCTATTCTATTCTATTCTATTCCATTCCATTCCATTTCATTCCATTCTATGCCGTGCTGTTCTAACTCCCCATTTCTTCTGAAAGATTCTTTTCAGTGAGCAAGTACAGGAGTGGAGGGTGTTCTTGGTAAAGAGACAGCTGATTTGCATGGCCACAGAGTGGACATGTCACACGTTCATGTCTGCAGTAGCTCACGTGTCCCTCAGGTAGGGCTTTCTGATCACAACCCCTGCTGTGTCTCTAAGAGTTCCCCTGGAAAGGAGACAAAGGCACACATGGGTCTCAGGAACCAGAAAACAGGCTTGTGATTAAGATGGGGAAAATATCAGGCTGGGAAACAAAATAACTTCTGCCTACAGATGTGTCTGCACTCTGAGCCCACTGTGGTAAAAGCTTTTAATTTGTTACACCAAAGGGAAGTGTTTTTATTGTTACTACAATGTGAGTTGATCCCACTGCTCAACCCCACTCTCACTGGTCTAATTATAATCAATTAGTTTCTATTCACTGGTGTTGGACTGATATCTTGGAATAATTCTTCTGTCATAGACATGAAGCAAGCTACAACTGAAAAAAAGAGAGACTATGTACAATCTATGCTGATTTTGCAGAAGTTTAGTATAATGTCCTCATTCAACAATCCCTCAGAGAGGCAAAGGACCTTATCAGCAATCTTCACACATCTTTCCTTAAAGACTCTTAAACTTTGAAACAATCTCAGAAAGAGAGCAGGAGTCTGTGTGCTGCCTGCATGTACAAAAGGTGAGAGAAGTATTTAAGTATTTATTGGGGCCAAGTGTCTGAACTTGTTACCTGCTTTAACCACCACAGCTGGAGAGGACAAAACCGTGTACTTTTTTCTCACTTCTTTCATGGGTCCATCATCTATTGTTGTTGAAAACACATGAAGAATTTTGTATTATGATGTAATTTATGTAACTTGTCCAAAACAATATTAGATTTATTCCACTTGCTATATGAAAGATATCATTAGAATGTAGCCCATTTGGCAAAACGTGTCTCATAGTTCCAGGCAAGGATTCAATCACCTGTTGCTAAGATACTTTAAAAATATTGTCTGTTTTTAAATGTTCCTTTTTAATTGAATAAACTGTTAGTTTGAAATATTGCTGCTGAGGTTAAAAAGGTTTAGAAAATCGTATAACTTTTTTACTGGAAAGCAAGTTTTAAAAAGACTTAAATGCAGCAGCTGCAGTTTTTATTTATTCTATTCTTTAGGTAGACATTAAAAGTTGTATTGAAATAATGACTGCTTGAAGTTTTGGGAACTGAGTTAAAACAATATTATCACAGATAAAATTAAAATTTTGATTACCAATACATTTGATCTGCACTATCCACATCAGCTCTGTAGCAATTATTTCCAGGAAATAGAACTGTTCCTAGGAGTTCTGAAAATGCAGAGGAGTGCTATACTGACACCAGTGCACCTTATCTTCATGTAACAAGACCAAAAGCATAAAGGCATATAATTCCTCTCACTGTACATTTAGAATTATATAACCTAGTAAAAAATGACCCTTTTATCTTTAATAATATATCCCACTTTTATCAGAGAGATATTGTCAGTAACTAGAATTACTCTGACTTCATATTTGATTGCTCAAGTATGTATCCATTGTGAAATTCAGACAACACAGAACAGTAGAGTCCACCTACTGATTGGATTAATTTTTATCTCATTTCAGTAAAATTTACAGGCAAAAGGAGTGTTTGGTTTGCCTAATAAAATTGCACTTAGTTTGCAACACTTCTTAGTCCTGACACTCACAGGTAAACACTGCGTAGGACTTTGGAGTCTGAAAAGAATTAAGGATTTGTCCTTTGAATTCATCTTTTATAGTCTGTAAAGCAGAGGGATTGTTTCATACCACCACTGTGACTTCTTTGCTGGAGAACTGGGTGATACCCAACAATTTAAATATGTAATTTTTATATTTCACTGAAGAATTTTGCCACAGAACACTTTTGATGGAAGCTGAAGACAATAAATCCACATTTTTTGATAGGGAGAAAGAAGGTAAATTATATTCCTTATACTTGACAGATCTGGGACAAAAGAAAAGAAAATTGGGTAAATCAAGATTAGAAGTTGCTATCAAGATTTGATTTTTCCCTCTATATGGAAAAGATCTGGGGTAAAACTTGGTTCTGAATTTATAAGCTCTGTCTCAAATCTATTGTTTTAGAAACAGTTTCAAACAAATACGATTACATTCAAAGCTTTGATTTTTTTTCTTTAATCTGGTATTTAAACTAAGTCTGGAAAATAAAAGGAAAAAGCAAAACATTTTAAGTGCTGTTTTGTTGTTTGTTTTTTTTTCCCCCAGAAGTCTTCCCCTTTGTCTTTTTATTAGCCCTATGAATAATGGGCTCATTTAGCCTGGAAGATACTGCTGGTAGGTCATGAAGTCCATTTCCCTGCATCCCAGCAGGATTGATGGCTTTACTCCTGAGCCATTCCCAAAGAGATGGGTGGCCCAGTCTTGAACACTGAAGTGATGGTGATTCCGTGACCCCTGTTGGCAGCCTGCACCACTTCCCCCAGGTTTCCTTGTTCTCCCTAACATTTAACCTAGGTTTCCTCAACTGGATTTCAAACTCATCACATTGTGTTCTCTCTTGGAGGATGAATGTGAGCAATGGGCCATCTACTTTCATCAAACATCCCTGCACACAATATTTCATTATGAACTTATAAATTCAGGTCAGGGTTGCTGAAAGTTTACCTAGGTCTATTAGACTTACAGACATTTATAATGCCAATGTGCTTACTTTTACTATGAGAATTTTCAAAGAGCTATTTCATTCCCTGAAAACTTACAGTTTAAAAATAATTGAATTAATGAAAGGATTATTTAAGAATTGTAGTTTATTAAAAGATCTAAATTCCCCAAATTTGTAAGCACACAAAAACTATGTAGTGCAGAAAATTGTATCAAAACAATAGAAAGACTTTCCTAATAAAGGGAAGATGAATATACATATTTAAAAGTCTGAGCATCCTCTTTGCAAATCTCATCTAGACAAAATGATTTACAGAGTGAGGCTGTGTATCTGAGGTGTTCAGAGAAAGAGATTATTGAGGTTAAATCTTGATGTCTTTGAGCTGCTTGCTATGCTTCCTTTACAATGAATGAGGAACATAGTCTCTTTTTCACTGTGATTCATGTAATTTTCTCATGGATTTCTAACATGGTTCACATCAATCATGCCTCAAAAGTTCTTAGTTCCCTTCATTTGCTGTTAAGCAGTCTGGAGCAATCTTCTTGCCTGGGGTAGTTGCTCTGTAGACAGCCCGGGTTGGATGAGATGCACATCTTCTTGCTGTCACTTTAACAAGTACTTACAAATGCTCTTTTATTTTAGCTTAAGGCATATCTGATACACAATGTGCTGAATTCTTTGCAATTTCTTTTGTGATTTCATTGTGCAGAAACTTTTCAGATTTCAGCTGGAAAGTTGTCATAAAACCTCATTAAGAAATTTGCTGTATCTTGAATGGAAATCTCTCTTTTTCTCTCCTTAAACAAAGACAGAACATTTGCTCTTATCAGTCAAGGAGATGAGATCTCTCAAACAGCCAGGAAGTTGTTTCAAAGCAATATCCCTAATCCATGAAGCAGTTAAGTTTCTCTTGATTATGGGGGATGCAGAGGCTTTAAACATATTAGTTTAGTTTATTCAGAGGGCCTGACTCTGACAAATTTGTGGAATGGAGGCTGCACAGGCTTTAGATGGATATAAATGTGTTCTCCACCTGCACACATGCACAGCAGCATCATCCAAATCTGAGGCATTTCAAATTGATTGAAACTATAAATAGTGCTGCTGGCAAAACTGCAAACAGTAACTTCTGGACTAAACTTCAGCCTTTGCACAGTAAATTCCGTCACATCAGTGGATAACACAGTTTGTTGGGTTTAAGGTATGTCATTGAGTCCTCTGCTTCTCATAACATTGTCAGACTCACTTCTGTTAAATCTCATGCAGTAACAAGCTAACAGTGTTTAAATAAAAAAAAATACCAGTATTAAAAACAAAAGTGATTATCTTTCAATCCCCAAAGGCCCAGCTATTGCCAACAATTAACCACTGATGTGTGAGAGTGACCTGTAGGTCAAAAAAGATGCCTTTTGTGAGCAAGCTTGGTTTGTGCATGAGACAGAACTGTGACTATAAACTTTTTACCTCTAGATGAGGGGGTGCAACACTGAGTATATGCTTTATGCAAAGCAGAAAGATTAAAATGAAGGAAAAAGGAAGGGGAAAAAATAGATTTTGCTCTGTAGTTTTGCCACATGCCTAAAATCAACTCTGTAGGACTTGCCTGCATTACTGGTTTTAAGAAAATCATAGAAACTTGTCCTTGCAAGATAGGTCTCTGAGCTTTACAGCTACAGCCTAAATTTTCATCCCAAATATGACTTTTCAATTAGAAAAACATGACTAAGGCTCAAGTTTTCCAACCAGCTGTCCCAAAATTTCTAATCTTACATCAGCTATGTGACTGCAGGCAATTTCTCAACTCATTTATTTTCATTTATGATTATTTGTATGGCTGTACATCTAGGAGCCAGAGCCCTTTGTGCCAGGTGCTATAAAAGAGAAAAGAGAACAATTCCCACTGGAAAAAGCTGAGTCTACAGCTAGAGAACTGGGATAGACAATAAGAAATGAGTGACAAGTAGTGGCCTTAACATGTCTGTATTCATCACACAAGTAAAATGTCCTAAAGAGGGGACAAAACCACCAGTAATTTGATGCCTGTAGGGATCTTCAAAAGGTGAGACATGGGACATGAAAGAACAAAGGGGCTAAGAAGACATCAGGAGGAAAACCATGAAGGATATCTGGGAACTGCCTTGCTGGTGGAGGTTCACCCGTGTCTGCTCTGTGATGTGAAGGAGGGGAGGGCTGCAGCAGGACAGCAGTGTGCACAGGAGGATGGCCCATGGAAACAAGCCCTTTGTCAGGACTGCATTTGCCAAGGCTGTGAAAGGAGGTCACAACAGTGTTCAGCAAACAATGATGCACTGAGAGCTCCCTTGAGGAGTAACCATGGGGGTTGGTGGGACAGGTCGTATTTTAGAAACGTTGTGGTGAGGGAAAATATTTCAGATAGAGCCTGGATAAGAATATCCACAGAGCAATGGCTCAGTGTTTGCACATAAATTGTGAACCAAAATGACAGGACTGATGGCACTGTGGTGACACTCTTATTCTTCAAATTGTCAGTATTTTTATATCTTTAGGGAAGGCACTGCACTTTCTGCAACGCTTTGCAGGATTTGGCCCTTCCTACAGTGTGACAAAGAGCTAATAGGAAAGAAGAGTATATAAATATGTCCCTCAGCTCTGTTTAAATTAATTTTATGGATCTAGGTGTTGAAAAGCTAAATTTGAAGACTTAATTAAGAAAATAACAAACAAGGAAAAGAACCAAATATATCTCTGACACCTGCATACGCCATGAATTAATTTTACTTGGCAAAATATAGAAATGCACATCTTCACATTTAAGCTAACACAATTGTTAAGCTGGCCACCAGACTTCATGTGATTAATATTTATCACTGCCACGTCCATAGTGCTCCAGGATTTAATTCAAAATGTGAATCTTTCCTAAATCACAGCACTTAACTTCTAATCTTGTTTGTTTGTTTTGATTAAACAAAGATGTTCTGCTTTTTTTGTAGAAGTGATGTCACCTAATTGACTACATGTTGGTTTAGCCTCTAAAGCCATAAAATGTGATTCTATTCTTCGTAGCTTTTAAGCTTGATTAAAGCAAGCTCCTCAAGTTGTTCTCTAATAGCAGGCTCCCCAGAAACGGAGAGAGATTCTCAAGTGGTTTAGTGTTTAGAAAATGAAGAAACATCTCCACCCCCTCATGTAACCACAGGAAACAAAGTATTAAAGTTGAGGAGGGGAAAGGAACAGAGAAAAAGAGAAGTCAGTTCTCTGTATTCCCCCCAAAATGTGAACCACAAAGGGTTGTTTTCCTTTCATGTGAAAAGATTTTTAGCATTTCATTTCCTTAGATTTCTATATGGTACGAGCAAAACTCTTAAATCACTAGTTAGCGGTTTCGATCTAAATCTCATCATCTAATTATTTTTACAACGCATTCTTGGAAGGGTAGGAATGGTTCTGCCAGGAGATGTTTCACAATAATTAGAAGCCCCAATGGGTCTCTTAAGAATGTTTAAAGGGTTCCATATGCAGGCTTCTATGGGGAACCATGCTGTACACAGCTCTTCGTTTGAAGCAATAAGTCTTGACAGCCCTTGTTGTATTTTATTATAGCAAACAAAATCCATGCCAACCAATCAGGTTCCTGAATGTCTTGCCATTCTTTACTAGGAAAAATAACAGTGGAGATCAGTTAGCTACAAAGACAGTGGCATGTCATTGCAAATATGGGCTGCTTGAAAGGCATTTCTCTCAAAGACTGCTCTTTGCAGCATAGAGACTGCATAAAAGGTGAATTTTGCAAAAACAATCCCCAAAACAACCAACAAACCCCCAAAACAACCTAAAAAGTGCTTCCAAGCCAGTGTTGCAGTGTTAAAAGTTGTTTGCTTTCCCTTTTATGCAATAAACATGCAGAATTGGCTTTTGAAGTTAAAACATATACACTGGAATATGCTTTACTAACACACATAAATAGCCAATTTGAGGCTCAACCCTCTTCCTATTATGTTTGTCGGCCAGTGAATAGCTGCTGTACACCTTTTAGCTGTGTATATCTTGCCTGCACAATCTTTTTGCCTACAGTAAGGGATGCCTGAAAAGAGTGGCTCACACAGAGAGAGTGACACCATATACTTTATTAATTTCTTTGTCTGTGCTAATCCATGTTTAGCAATGGTTAGTTACTTCGCTAACAAGGAAGAAAGCAAGAGCTCTTCCACAGTGAAGGGCTGATAAGACAGTATTCCTAAGGAACACAGAAACAAAAACAGGCAATGGAAGCAGAAAAGAAAATAAAAACTGACTATTTGAACAGCTTCTATTCCTACCAGGGCCTGCAAGAGAATACAACTTTCCAAGAGCATCCTCTTCCTTGTGGGTCTCACACACTGCTCTGTCCTCCCCACTAGCTCTTGGAGGAACTTTGCTGAAGCTCAGTCTTGGTCCCTGAGGGTAACAGGCAGTTTTCTGGGTAACTAGCAATGTATGTTTTCAGAAATGTGATTTGCCTGCATATGTGACATATTTGTGGCCATATTAGGCATGCTCATGTGCATGCACGCAAATGTATGTGCCTACACTCTCAAATCTAGTCCATAATGACTCTGCCTTTGGATGCAGACACGTCTCCCGTGTCAGCTGTAAAGTCATTGGCTTCATCTCCGCTTTTATTTTCAGCTTTGGCAAGGACTCTGCTTAAAACATCGTAGTATGTACAGATATCTGCACATAATTTTATACTGAGCACTTTATGTGGGATTGCCCAGCATTTAAATATCACAAGAAGTGGATTACTTCACTAACATGCTTCATTAAGGAGGCTAAATTTATATTTTTTTCCCTGAAGAAATTATAATTTTCTTTTTAGAATGTGTTTTGCAATTTCATAGCCATCATTTTACAATTAATTGAGTTGAGTTATTTTGATGATTTCAGACAAAACTTGAAATTTTCGTTTCTTTGATTCACTTTTTTCTAACACTTTTTAAAAGAGTGTCTTGGATATCTGGTCTCTCTGCAACATGGGAAGAATATCTTTACTAAACATTCAATAAAGCCCCAAAATGCTATTTCACTACTAAATATGGAATAGAAAAATATGAATATAAAGATAACTATGAAAAGGCCATGTAGTTCAGCCCTTTACAAGTGTAAAGTATCATACAGCAGTAGAGTTGTTCTAATTTCTCAATGTACAAGTTTTATAAGTGCAAACTTAAGAATTTCCTGAAAACTCTTTTTTTTTCTACCTCTGTGTCTTGTGTTTCTGTGTTTTTCATAGTTCAAGGACAGAAGTAGGCTTGCTCAGAAAAAAAATTTGTTAACTGTCATGTTTGGAATTCCCCTGCTAATGCCTGTGTCACTTCAGTGTCTGTAGGAGAAATCTAGAACAAACAGCCCTTGAAGGCTGATAGCTCATAAAGCTCATTAGGCTTGAAGAGTGTTATTCTAACTTTATTAATCAATACCATTAAAACTGCCTGTTGCAAGCAATATTCCATAGCTTGCCAAAAAACTCCAAAGTACCAGGTTCACAAACACTACCAAGCATCTCCAAGACTCGTGAAACCATTATTAAGAGCAACAGTGTGGAATTTCAGAGGTGAATATGCCCAAGCAGCCCTGAGGAATGAATTGTGTCCTGTGCCACAGCAAACTGCAGGCAATCCTTCCCCACCTTAGACAGTGGGAATTGGGAGAAGGTTCCATCACTCCTGACTCCAAGCCTGGAATCTGCAAAGCTGAGCTGCACCAGCCCAACGTGTTAGAGAGTTTGCAGATTCATTTCAGGACTGTCTCCAAAGGAAAACATTCTTTCACTTCCTAGCACAGTCAAGCTATGACACAAGTTTAAAAAGAAATATTTCTTCCTAGCCCCAGCTGGGAGCAGAAGCAATGTCACAGCACAGGTTTAACACAGAACAAATGCAGTGTGGAAACAAGTCTCAGCAAATGGTGACCAAGATGCCTTTATGTTGCTCCTTAGCAACACCTTAAAAAATTATATACATTTATAAAAATAATTCTTACTGTGTTGTTTTTATTTCTAGTTATGATGATACATTAGTCAGTCATGGAATCTTTTATTTACCCAAAGTTTCAGGGTTAATCTTGAAACAATTTAGTTTCCTCATGTCTACCTATTTTCTATAGGAGACTATCCTTAAAAATTACAATGTGGATAACTAGAAAACATCAAATTTCTTCTCAAACTCTTTTCATAAGCATTTTATGCTTATCCATCATCTTATCCTATATCAATAACATCTTTGAAATGGAATAACAATTTTTGTCTTTCATATTTATGATCCAGATGTCTTTATTGCAAAAAATGTTTTATAACTTAGGGGTTTTTATGAGACAAAAATACCCCAAGATTTTTTAAATACTGTTTTCATCAGGTAAACTCTTCATTACATTAACCAGCTGCCAAATGTTACCTAAAACTACTGCCATTTAAATTATTTTTTATATGACCTACTGGAATCATATTCTTTAAAGGTGACCTTCTCATTCTGTAGTGATATTAATTCTTCCCATTCCCTGTAACTCTTTTTATTAGTCTTTTGTCTTATTTGGAAAGAAATGTCAGATAAAGTCTTATTGCATTCAAATTCTTAATGTTTTCAGTGTAGTAACTTTTGCTGATCTTATCTCTTTGTGTCTTAAAATCCAAAACATTACTTTGATTCTGTATAGAGTTCTAAAATCAGTTAAATTAGCACATGCTCTCCACAAACAATTTCTATATTCACCTCTTCCATTAAAACTTTGTTTCTTCCTTTCTTTTAGGCTCCTTGTCCCAGGAATTTCTTGAGAGAGAAGAGGACAAGCTCAAAGTACCCCAATTGGGGGCAATGCAATCACTTCAGAAATTTTAGTGCCTGACTTTTACTATTGGTGTAATAATTTTTTTTCCTTCCCAAATGAAAATTATTTTCCTCCCTCAATCCCACATGACTATTAATAATATTAAGATAATCACTTAATTTTTTCATGCTATATTCATACTTTGTCTATTCCAGGTCCTTCAACAGTACCTGTACCTTAAGAAAGTCAAATCCATATAAGTCATCTTTAAGGCAAACATCCTAAAATTCCCTGGGGACTGACATTCTTCAGCTATTTGCAGACCATCATTATTTTGCCACTCATTCACTCTTCCTGTCTGTGGAATTTAAGGTACTTTATATTTTCACTGTTTTCCACAACCTATCATTGTAATTTTTGATCTGTGTCATCTTAAGAGTAGTCATGAGCCTTATTCCAGAATAAGAAATTAGTTCCCAGCTCCAACCAACCTTCTTGAAATCCAAAAATATTTCAAACTCTGGATGGATTTTGTATTCTCTCTTGGTTTTCACTCTAGCAAACCAGGTAATGTATCCCAGCTATGCAGAACCATTTCCTTTTATCAGTGATTCAATCTCTTGTCATGACTTTTCCATTCTCCCATGTCTTAGGAAAGACTTTATAAGATACAAACTACATTGGGACACTTTCTCATAATATCCCACAAATCCCCATGCTCAATCAGCTTCACAAAGAAATTATCAATGGTCTGTATTCAAATCATAATTTTGAAGCTGGAACATGAAGCAACCTCTCTGAAAAGTGCACCTGTCTGAGAATAGAACACATCTCTTGAACTGCAGCAATATAGAATAATTCAAGCTGGAAATAACTGGAATTCTGAATTCTGCTCAAACAGAGTTAAAGTCCAAATTAGGTCAGGTTGCTCAAAGTACAGGACTTCTCAAGTTTTGAGTCCCTCCAAGGACAGAGATTCCACAGCAACTTTATGAAATCTGTTCCTATGTTTAATTGGCTTAGTTATGATTTTTTTTTCCTTTTATATTAACACAGTGTCCAGTGTCCACAGTGGCAACCTGGTGTCCACTGCTTGCCTGCCAATGTCTGCCTGCCAAAAATGTCTAGATTGCCTCCTTTACATCTGCCTGATATTTGGAGAACAAACAGATTCCTTTTTACCCTTCCCCAGGATAAGCAAACTCATCTCCCCAGCCTTTCCTCACATGTCATGTGCTGTGGACCTTTCCACATCCTGGAGGTTCTCCTCTAAGATTTCTCCTGTATACTGATTCCTTTTTTGCTTTGGGGACCCAAACTAAGCACACAGTTCCAGCTGTAGCCTCATGAATGCTGAATTAAAACAAATAATCATTTTCTTTGATCTCCTGGTCAGGGTGGAGTATGGGGTTCGCCTTTATGGCTGGAAAGGTGCAAAGTTCAGTCCTCTGCAGCTGAGGAAGTGATTTTCCTGTGGCAGAGCAGGAGTTTTACAGCACTCTGACCTCTGCCATGATGTTTTGCACCTGGGAGGTCTCAAGCAGCTGATTTGCACAGATAACTGGGGTGTCACACACACTAAGATCCCTAGAAGCTGTCATTTATGGAGAGAATTATATTCCAAGGGCTATGGATGATATATGTTGATTTGTTTGGTGGCTATTTACTAAACAGTGCTAAAAACCAGAGACACAAGGCAGAAGTAAAATTCAGGTTCAACAGAATGTTTCAAAATCTGCAGTGTTCTTGAGAATTTTTGTTATTACTATTAATGATCCCAAGATACTTCAAAATTAATCTTGGTTCTGAATGGAAATATTAAATACTTTATTTTGGAAAGCAGTAAAATAAAAAGTCAGTTTTTATTGTGAGGTTTTTTCTTTACAGAAAGAGTTGACAAATTTGATGCTGGGATACAAAATATTCAGGTCTTCCTCGTCTGAGTGAAAAAAACTTCACAGTTGAGAACCCCCAGTCATTCCACATCTTTCTTCGAGATGTTGATTTGATCAGTAGAAAAAAAATAACACTTTTGGAAAGTCAGTTTTCCATTTAAATTCCTCAAGGAAATGGATGAGCAAATAGCAGGAAAGATTACTTTTATTTCTCCACACACAAAAAAAACAACATCTCATGTTTAATGGTGGGGTAGGATTTGAAATCTTGACGAAGCCTAGTTTGGATCAAAGAGGATAATTCTCTTATTGGTATAAAAAAAATTATAAGTGATAATTCATTTTAATCCCAGCATGTCTTCCAGCACGTGTGCAATACTGACAGGCAGTGTCAGCAGTGGATATGTTGAGATGATCTGAAGCCAAGCACAAGATATTTCTACTTACATTTGAGCAGATGTGAGTTCTGTGTGTCTGGGGTGTGGCTTGGCTGGGACTGTGCAGCTCACACCTGGGCAGGTTCAGCCCTCCAAATCATCTGCCCTGGTGTCTGACTCTACTCGGATGGGATGCAGCTTTTTGGTGGAGCTCTGTTCTGCCTTTGAGGGAAATGTCAATAAACCTATTGCCCTATTGCTTTTGAAATCAGCCCAGAAATTATAATTGCTTTTGTCTACCCTGCTTAGTTCATACTGGGCTCTCAGCGACCAGTTTAAAGGTTCTGTGATTACTTACCTGGAAAGATACATCCTCTCTATTCACTGCCTTCAAGGTTCCTGATCCTTCACAGAGTGCTTCTGCTCTGGTTGAGTGCTCACATTCCCACAAAAATGACTCTCATAAATAAAAGACCATGTGTAATAGTAATACTTAAGTTTGATTGAATTGCTAGTTTGATTGAATATGGATCACTAGAAACAAGATTTTATTTTCTTTAATTCTGTCATAAAGGATTTTGTTACTTGAGAATAAATTTCCCGCTTTTTATATAGAAATCCCTCATTGCAGTATTCAGCAGCTGTGCTCAACTCCTCCGTGGAAAAATTAATCACATTTTAAATTGCAGCAAAGAAGAATATAGTTAAAGAGAATATATGATAATAAAATAGTGAACACATGTAAAAGTAGGGATTGCAAGATCCATGTCCATGACTCTGTCTGGGAGCTAATGTAGGAAATACATGGGATATTGGTTGAATGGACCTAAACAGAGTAGTTGGGCTGCTATCTGTCACATTTTGTAGAAACACAGTAGCTTCATTGCAACAGAGAATCCTTGCTGATTTAATCATAAGTAGCTATATCCTGGGTAACTGCATAAGTATCTACAATCATTGATATAAAATGGAATCCTGTTTTCTGTGGTGTATAATCTTTCCAGTAAAGATTGTGAATTAAATAGCAGAATTTGGCTCTAGTTAATCTGGAGGTAGTCTGAGAGACCAAAAAATGCCAAAACAGTGACAGTAAGTTCTAGGTAACTATGACAACTTATGATCATCCAAAGAGGAATTTGTGGCCTGAAACTGAAACACCAGTGACTGCCATGACTGCAATGACTGTGCAGGAATATTCCTGCACATATTGGGACTGATCTTTTCAGCTCTCAGTAAAGGCAAAAGCACAGTTTGGTGAAGGCTACCTGTACTTGTTTAACACAATACAGACCCCATGATTAGTAAAATGCCACTTGAAGCAGCTTTTATAAGCAATTATTTGGCTCCTGGCCCAAAACTATTGTGTAACTATTTGCAGATTAGAAGAGGGGACTGAAGACAAATGGTGTCTTGAAAGTCAAAACGTGACCTTTCCCAAACAACACGATGCTAAAATGCTAAGCGGGAGATAACCCTGCAGTGTGACTTGAAAGAAAACCACAACTTGTGTTTGGTTTTCAGCATCCACAAGCTATTATTCTGTAATAACAGAGGGAAAAGTTTTCTCCAGGCAACCCTTCCAGTGGTTGCAATCTGAAAATAACTTCCAACCACTAAATGATGTTTAATTTTTTTCTTTCCCTTTTTTTCCTCCCTTTATATTTCATGCATATCCATGTTTGCACAGCAGAAAAAAATGCATTTCTGAGGATGTGTCACTCTGAATTCAAAGCAGGACACCTTGAAGAACAGAAATATATCATGAATTGCACTCACACTCCAAAGGAAGTGATCTCTAACATCATAGAATTATGGAATCATAAAATATGCTGAGTTGGAAGCATCAGGATCATTGCCTCAAACTCTCAGCCCTGCACTGCACACACTAAGAGTCACACCATGTGTCTCAAAGCATTGTCCAGACTCTTCATAAACTCAGACAGGTTTGGGTCTGTGACCACTTCTGTGGGGAGCCTGTTCCAGTGCCCAACCACCCTAATGAGTAAAAACTTTTACTAATATCTAATATAAGCTGAGGAGAGTGAATAGATCAATGCCTTCCCCTCCTCTTTTCCTCTTGGGGATGTTGAAGGCAGCAGTGAAGTCTCATCTCAGTCTCCTCCAGGCTGAACAGACCCAGTGCCCTCAGCCACTCCTCACACAGCTTCCCCTCAGGGCCCTGCACCATCTTTTTTGCTTCCTTTGGATTCTCTACAATAGTTTATTGTCTTCTTCATACTATGGCCCCCAAAACTGCCCCAGCACTGGAGGTGAGGCTGCCCCAGAGCAGAGCAGGACAATCCCTCCCTTGCCTGGCTGTGATGCTGTCCCTGATGTCCCCAGGACAGGGTTGTCCCTCCTGGCTCCAGGGCTCTGCTGGCTCATGTTCAGCTCTGTATCCACCAGGACCCCCAGTCCCTTTCTGCAGTGCTGCTCTCCAGCCTCTCATTCCCAGTCTGTGCACACAGCCAGGGTTGCCTCATCCCAGGTGCAGAATCCAGCACTTCCCCTTGTTAAACTCCAAAGGGTTGGTGGTTGCCCATCCCTCTGATTTACTGAGATCTCTCTGCAAGGCATCTCTGCACTCAAAGGATTCAACAGCAGCTTCTGTTAGACCAGAAATGAGCCAGAGCTTTCTCATTATTTTCTTTTGCTTTAATGTGTTAATATGAGGAATTCACTTGTAACATCTCTGTGTCTCAGTGTTTTAAAATGAGATCAAGCAAGGATGGTGAAAGATGATTAGACATCCACTGATACACTGGTTCACTGATTAGACATTGATTTAGGTTTTATTTTTCACTTTCCCAAAATCTTAAATATTATATTACTTACACTACTGGGACAACATGAAAAAAAGGTAAAATTGATACAATATAAACTATATTTGAAAAGACATTTATGCTTCAATGTTTGTATTTTTATTTTATGAACACAAGTCCATTTTTCTACATTTTATTTTCCCTTTGATACTAATGTTTAGCAAGAGTTGGCTGTTTTGTGTGTTTGTTACCTAGACTTATCTTCAGATATTTTATGGAAAAGGAGGTAACTAAACAAAAATCATCCTTGAATAAAGACAGACCAATTTTTCTTCAATTGGTAACATAGAAATCCTGCTATGAATCAAAGATAGAAAGGGTAGAAAGAATACTGTTATCTACCTTGAAATTTCGTACAATATAAGCACTTATATTTCACAAGCTATAGACTTGATTTTTAGCAGAATATTTTGTGTTTTACTTACAAACCCAGTCATGTTTTAAAGAGCTGAAGAAAACTCTGCTTTTCTTATATAGAAGTATTTGATTTTATCCATCAGCCTCCCATGCTGTCACTTTGTCTCTGTCCCCTGTCCCATCCCACTTCCCTATTTCTTTGGTTTTTAGTTTTTAAAAATTTATTTCAAGAATTCTATTAGATGAATAGACCAATGAAAATCTGTGTTAAACTGGCTGTCCACTCCAAATCCCATGCTACAGTAACAGTCCCCACCAGCCAAGAAGAACCCAGAAAAAAAACAGCTCAATAATACCTGATTAGGGTTCAGACAAACTAAATGTATTTCTGTAACAGTTGCTTCAATAACCTCTGTAGTTGGGAGATTTGGAAATAGTTCTAACAGTTCTGCCACACCTTGTCCTGGCAACACAATCCCTACAAGTGGAATTCCATCCTAGAAATTACTTGATTTTTTTTTCAGTCTTAGGAGAAGTGCATGCCTCATTCTACCTTGTGTTTCTTAGCCACTGATTTTGTTCATGTGTGTTAAAGTCTTTTGTGTTGAACCCTGCTGAAGTTGTTTCCATGGCTGTAACTTGGACTACATCTGAAGTACAACTGCAAGTACTATATGACATAGTTCATTTTATGCTGTACATTGAAGGTGTAGAACAGACTAAAATATTTAGCACTGGTGGCATTATCCCAGCTAAGATCTAAATTAACTTGCAAATAATTTAAAAAGAGAGTTACAAGTTCCTCAATATACCTCAACAGGAAGACTTCAAAGGGTTAAATTTATTCCTTTAATCTATTAATCTATTTCTTTGCAAACTTTCATAATGCACAGAAGATCTTTATAGGAACTAGAAAGAATATTACCAACACCTGCTTCAGGTGGAATGTTCCTTTTCTATGTCACCTGCCAAAAAGCCCTTCTAAAAGTGTCATTCAATTGTGTTTTAATGGAAAACACATTGCTTTGAGCAATCTGTGAATATGCTAACTCAAACGTGTGTATTCCCTCCTCTTGTCTTTGTTTTCTTTCTCATGTCTGTCTTTTGGGCCACAGCCCCATAATGAGCTGCACATGCAGGGAGCAGTGCCTATGAAGGAGCCTATGGCAGCTTCAGAGCTCCATATGGAGGTGGGGATCCATCCAGCAGAGAAACCCTCCAGTTGGAGATGTTGGACACTAAACCATTGGCAGCAGAGAGCATCTTCATTTGTGTCCTGTACAACATCGGGCATGTTATGGGATGCTTTGTCTCTCATTATACAACCAAATTATATATAGAAACCACATGGGCACAGTGGGGTTCCAAAGAAGCTTCTTTACTAAATATAGAGAGCATAGGAGAGCAAGTTACTTATACATGGTACTGTTCAGGCAGGATTCTAAAACGCTGAATGCAGCAGCGTAGAAAAGTGCTAACAGACTACTTAGAGAAAAGTAACTCTGCCCATTACTCATTCCCACAGACTATGTAATTAAAAAAAAAAAAAAAAAGAACACAGAAATTGTCAGAAAATAAAAATGGGAATTGCTCCTGACTAAATATAATCAAAAGAAATTGTCACGAAATGGGTAAGTGAAAATTGTTATAGTCTGAAATCACATAGTTTTTCAATAATGCCAAACCACCAGCTTTAAATAGAACCTGATTTTCATTAATAATTCTGCTTTCCAGTTTTTTATGATTTTTTTAGCCAACCTTATGGATCATATGAAACAATAATATGAGCCAAAAAAGGTCCATTTTTAGATGAGATTCCAGGATTTTTCTTGGTTTTATGAGCACTGGATCCATACGCCAGGGGGACCTGCCAAAATTCCAACCACTCATTAAGTCAAGCCATCAACTAATTTGAATAAAATGCAATTTGTAAAGCTATTTATATATTTTCGTACATACATGTACCCTTACACAAACACACATATCTGTATGCATATGCATACATATATGTTTCTGTGATTATGTATGTATATGTGAGTATAAGCATGCATACACATATATATATCTGAATATATGTGATTGATCATCTGGAATAAAATTACACCAAAAATATTGTAATCCTTTGACAGAGGTGAAAGTCTCTTTGAAACCCCAGGAATGAATGACAAAGTATGATGAGCATCTAACTTTCTAAAAATGTCAAGATTCCCACTACCCCAACCACAACCTCTGTTTCTAACTATATGGCAGATTTGAGACATTCAGAGACATGGTACAATTCAACTAAGACAACTCCTTTGAGCTATATTTTGGAGTCCTGATTAATTTCTTCCTAGACTTATGGCCAATTTGAGACAACTTGAAGGTTGTTGACTTTAGGAAATAATAAGCCTCCCTATCCCCTGAACAATAGATCCTCTGAATTCTAAGCCAACATCTTTGGAAAGCTGAAAGTTATGGTTAAAACCCAGGCAGTACAAGTGGGATATATTTCCTTCATGTGTCTGAATCAGTCATTCCAAAAGTGTTGAAGTCATCTAAATTTGTTCTAAATAAAGAAAACAGGTACAGGTGAAAGCATGAAGGAATTCCAAATGCCTAAATTCAGGCTAGGAACAACTCCTTTTTTACAACTACAGATATCTCCTTTCATCCATTCACTTTACAGAAAATCTAAGCACTAACTTGGGCAAAAAGCTGCAGGAGACACCTAGTATTCATTGGTTGACAAACTTGCATTGAGTTCTTCCACAAGTTTCAGAACCTGAGATCTGAATACTCCCTACATAGCACAAACAGAATTTTGCAATTCACACGCTTGAATTTTCTACATATCACAAAAAACTCACAGAAGTTGTTTATGTTGATTTTCACTTCAGTTTCTGACATGCAATACCATAGGATGATAATATGAAGCTGTTGGCAACTTAGATTTTGCCACTCTTTTGGGGTTTTTTGGTTTTGTTTTGATTGGTGGTTTTTTTGTTGTTGTTATTGGGTTTTTTTTGTTTTATTTTCATTATAGATGTATTAGGCAAATATTTAATTCAAGACTTTAATGCATGTATACATACATTCAGGCTGAACTGTCATTGCCTGAAAAAAAGTAGATTTCCCTTACTTTCTACATTTTGTATACTAGACTTCAAGCTTTACTTCATCTTCTGCCACTTTTCTTGGGTTTGATTTATTTTGCTGTATCCAGTCGAGGTCATCCCCATACAACAGAGACATGGACACACTGGACAGAGTCCAACTAATGTGATTAAGGGACTGGAGCATGTTTATATGGGGAAAGCTGAGACACTGTGACTTCTTTGCTTATAAAGGAAAAGGGTTGGGGGTGTATCTTATTAATCTATATAAATACCTGAAAAAAAGGTGCAAAGAGGAGACAGAGAAGCTCTTTTCAGTGGCACAAACTGAAACAAAGAAGGTTCTTCCTGAGCATCATAAAATACTTTTTCTCTGTGTGAGTGGCCAATCTCTGACATAGGTTGTATCTTCCTTTCTAGAGTATTCAAAAGCTGTGTGCATATGCTTGGTCAGGGGAAATGGACTAGATGGCCTCTATCACTCTTTGATTCTTTAATTCTCTGATTCAGTAATTCTGTGATGCTGTGTCAAAGGGCAGGCATAGTTTTTTGGGTTTTTTTGTTGTTGATATCAGTTTAACAGCTTAGTTGACCAAATTTCGTTGCTCACAGCCAATCCCAAAATCCACCTTAAATGCTGAAACAAACATATTCTTTATATATACACAGAATTCAAAAATCCATGACCATGGGAAGCAGACACCACATTTCCTGCAGCGCACAGGGTGCACATCACCAGATCTTCTACTGGAAATCTCAGTTAGGGAACTGAGAAAGGAGAAGATCCTGGTTCCAAGTTTTATCTAAAATCAAATTATCCATGTCACATTAAGCATTTAGAGTTTCTAATGTATTTTGGACCTTGGATTAAGGGATTGGTGCCACATGTAAATATTTCTTTGGAAGGGGAGACCTCAGACAAATGGGGTGCCAAACCATCCCAACTAGCTAGATTTAGCTCCTTGTTCTGCACTGAGCATTGTTCATCTCTCAAAAGCTACTCTTTGGAGAAAATAAATGCTTTTGTTAGGTTCTGGAGCCTTGGTAACTATTCTGGTTATTTGGATTAGGTATCAGTGATCTTGCCCTATACATCCATTCACTAATGATCCTTATTACTGAAGTTATTTACCTTCATGTTCTCCCAGTTATGTTTTATATTTCAGTGTTTTCAAAGTAGAAATTTGACTCGAAACCCTGCTTTGTATTCCATTAGTAAAAATCTGGAGCATTTCCACTGATGGATTTTATAGCTCTTTTGTGGGATGTATTCTGAACACTGTGTTCATTCCCCCAGGGCAGTGTCTTTGCAAGCATGATAGATCCTCTTTACATCCACCCTAACATCAACAGAATCAAACAGCCTCTGTAAAGCATTTGTATTTTGACAAACAGGCAAATTTCCATAAAATTTTTTTCCCTTGGAATTTTTATGACTAACTTACCATCATCTTTTTCACTCACGCATGAAAAATGTCAAAAAAGCTATATAAATATTTAGTATGATTTATGATTGTTTTCTGGGCTTGAGAAAGGCTGTGAAACAGCAAAGAAGAGCAAAAGAAATCACAGTCCAGAGAGAATGTGGCAAGGCATCAATTGCTGTTCCTTATTAATCCCCCAAGTACATCCCAGTGAAATGAAATAAATTAGTTAAGCCTGTTCACCAGGCCTTACCATTGTCCCCAAAAGGAACAGCTCCTGCTGCTTAAGAATCAAGTGAAATGCAGATCATCACATTACTGAAATTGGAAAGATATGATTAACCTCTGCAGTTTTTCCATGCTCTTTTATTTCTTTAGAGACCAATAATAATGCCATGTAAATGGTATGAAAATCTGAAAGAAAGGGGTTTCTCTTATAGAATTTCCATCTTATTTTTACAACACAAAGGATTTGGAATTCTTTGAACAAGGTTCAGAAAAGCATCCAAACTTTCTGATGTTCCTCCCTGAATTCCATGAGATGCTGGGGACACATTAAAGGATTTAAAAGGGTAGGAAATGTACTATATCACTTTTTGAGTCCATAAGTGATTTTCTATTCTTGCCAACTGTACTCATGAGACTTAAGGGCACAAGCAGACAGCCAAAGAGTATTTTAATGGGTTTTTTATGTAAAAATTTCATCAAGTTCTGCTGTCCATGCCTATGTGGTTTTTTTTTTTACATCACAAAAAAATTACGCTGTAGCCATCACTTCTTAAGAAAAGAGAGATAAAATATTTAAGCAGCAAATATGAGTTTATTTTTAATAATCCCTCATGTTCATTGTGTTACACATCCAATCTTTTAAAAGATTGGCAGACAGCCTACAAGAATAACAGTAGTACTGTGGGATTTCAGTGTTACTAGTAAAATTTATTTTCAGGAATTAAAAAAAAATAATAGTAACATAAGACATTTAAACAACAAGCATGCATGGTATAAGGTATAAGGTATAAGACAGTATGCTATAGAAAACAGTGAATTTACTGTTTATATGCCCACTGAACAGCGCATGGAGTAAATTTTTTAAATTGATATGGAGGAAAGTAGTTTTTCCTTTATTTCTATTTTTTTAAATTTAATTTCAAAGAGAAGTTTAACAGCAACTTTCAGAATAAAACTAACACTAGGGGTTTTTTTTGTTTTTTCATTTTAAAGCAATGTCTGCAGGTTTCAGAGAATCCTTCTGGATTGTATAGAGGGTTTTTTTGCAAAAATGCTTCAAATTTTGACCATTTTTAAAAATTTACAAAACAAACAAAGCTTCAAATTCAGGATATTCTCAGTAAGACTAAATGTATTTTAAATGTCTCATGTAAATGAGGACTTAACAGTGACACACTGTTTTTAGTCTGTATAGTAAAAGAAAAAATATAAATCCCATAATGTTTTGCTGTTAGAGACAAGGCAGATATCTGCTCAATTTCCCTGATTAGCCTAACTATTATGGAGTCATACTGGTTTGGTGGGAATACAATACAGGAGAGAGTGACACAGCTAAACCATTTGAGAGAATTGTGAGTCTCCCAGCTCACAGGTGTATTCTAAACAAACCAGATGTGGAAAGCACTGAGTGGTAATCTGGATACTTTGACCATCTATGGTTACTAAAATCTTTAAACCCCTCTTATGACCATTTTATATTCAAAATAAACCTCAGCCAAACTTTAACAGTAAGACCAGTTGTTGTCTACATGCCCAGCCCCTGAGCTGGGAGAGAGGATGAAGAGCAGAATGAAGCTTCCATAATCCAAGGAGGAATTGTCAGTGACCTGGCATAGAATTTGGACACACACAAGTGTATGGGGTCAGATGGAATCCAGCCAAGGGTGGTTAGAGAACTGAGAGAAGGGCTCACTGACCTGTTTTCCAACATTTACCAGCAATCCTGGCTAAACAGGAGAGCCCAGTTCATTGGAAGTTATGAAATTGAATTATTTTAAAATTGACAAGCTAAGGCATCTATATAGTTGTGGGAGTCCAGGGTTTTTCCCTGGCTCCTTTGGGGGTGCAAAAACCCCCCTGGCAAACCCCTCAGAAACCCCTGAGTGCTGCCCAGGAGCTGCAGGGGCTGGATTTGGCTCCTTGGAAGAATCTGCCCACATTGAAAGAAGAAACACAAAAAATAATGATGAGTAGAGTGTAAATTAGAATGTTAGAACGTAGATAAATAGGTTTTCTTAAATGTTTATAATAAGGGACATGTGGCCAAGATAGAGAATTTAGGGGGTGGACACCTTTTCCTCCTTCTTTTCCATGTCATCCATGTTAGGTAACACGTTGGCCTCTTAAATTGGTTGGGGTCAGGGCTAGACCATTTAATAAAATTGTATTGTATTGGTAAAATTTTGTAAACATGTAATACGTAATACTAACTATATAAGATAAGCCCTGCCTTGACCAGGCAAATTCCACCATGGATGCCAGGCTGAGCAAACCGCTGCTGGCCAAGCAAAGTGTCCCAAAGATAAAGAACAATAAACTGTCCTTGGAAAAAGAAAAAACTGTCTCTGGCAGTCTCTCTTCGGCAGCTTCAAAGAAAACCAAGTTTTGAACCACCTTCGTGTCCCTCTAGGGTAATCTCGAGGCAAAGGAGGAACCCCAGACTAGAACATATAGTCTGGTGAATTTCATGGAGCATGTTGTCCAGAGAGGAACATTCTTTTCAAAACATGCAATAAAATCTCTTTAATACAGGTGATGCTCATACTGCAATGTGCTGAAAAGAAGGATTTTACACTACAAATCAGAAGGTTGGAGAGAGCAGCAGTGTGAAATGTCTGCTGGTGGAGCTGGGCACTGACCTAAGCTTAGATCATTTTTTTTTGCCAGTTGTCTGTAGGCAGTGGAGCTCATGGGCCTATTTTAATGCTTTCTTCTACCTGTTTATCCAGGACTAGATGTAAAACTAAAACATTAATTGACAGGTGATGAAATGTGTAGTCATATTTGTAAGCAGAAACACAACATTGACACAGTTAATTGCTGTTAACTACTGGAATTAATGGGCATTGTTGCCTGGCACAGCTGTCTAGTTTCACACAAGCTACTGAATTTATAACAAATGATGGTTTCTGTCAGTGTAGCTCTTTATTTGATTTGAAATCATGGCCATGAGGTAAGAGACCTTGGTCTTAATACCTGTCCTCTAAGCTGGAATCCTGCAAAATTCCGATTCAAAGGGTTTTTTAAAGTTTATTTATTTTTAAAATCCTTTATATAATTTAAATAGCTCAAGGAATGCTGGACCTAAAGAAAAACAGATCCTGCCATTTTATGGCCTTTTTCCTCTATTTATTTATTTATTTATTTATTTTTAGAGAACCTGAGAGAAGCTGTGCATGCTCAGCATTTCAAAGGCAGCCCTGCACTGCACTGAGTAACTGCAGTGAACCTGGCCAGCAGAGCCCCATAACTAACTGCATGGGAATTCCTGCTTCATCTGTAATCTGCAGTGGGCTGTTTCTTGAATCATGATACCAAGCTTCCTCTACTTCTCATTTTACCTAAATCACATTTTTGGGAAGGTGCTTTTCCCTATTAAAGGGGAGGGCAGCTTCCTGTGGCCACGTATGTGGGACTTTTTTCAAAGAGCAGAAGGAAAAAAGTAAAGCTGTCTCATGGAGAGAAAGGCAAATTGGTAGAAGTTTTGAAATCAAAGTTTGAGTCTCACTTCACGGACTACAAGAAAATAGATTTTTTTTTTTATACCATTGAGTTACACAGTAGTTTATTGATTTTCTCTTTTATCTGAGCCCATACTATAAATGCAACAAATAGGGACTGTAAGGGATCTACAAGAAAACATATGACTTCTGAATTTTGGTTCCCTTTTAGACATGCTACCATGACTAAAATGGATGCCAAAATGCATAAATAATCTAGGGACCTCAGTTGTTGTCTTTCTGGTTCAGCAGCACAGCTTCAAATAGAGCAGTAAGCAAGTTTGTGTTCTATAACACATAATTGAGTGCTGGATGGAGACCTCTGTAGGGTAAGTACCCTTCAGACTGTGGGGATTTTGTACTCAGGTTTAATACATCACAGGTAAATCTGCTGCTAAACTGATCACTTTGCAAAAGCCAGTGAACACCTCTTTCTTCTGGAAGCTATTTCAAAAGCTAAGAGAAAAAATTAAAGCTTGTGAGAGACCTGGTCCTACTACAACATATGAGCTGGGCTTTAGTCATCTTTACAGGATTAAGGCCCTTAGGGAGATTTGGCACCATTCAGCTGAGTTCCTGGATCCCATTAAGGCCTGGGTGGATCTGGGCATGCACACAATGCAGAGCTGCAGGTGCCTAGAAACAACCAAGTCCAAATGTGGTGGGACTGATGAGTTCAGATGTTTTCAGAGTTACTCAGATGCTGGGTTGGGATTGAAATGGAAGGGGAAAAGAGAATGATCTGCAGTTTACACCTTAGACATTTCAAGAATACAAATTTCTACTTCAGATTATTGTATTTCTCCTTTTTAAATTTTTTTTCTCATCAGGCCATGAAGGCTTTTAAATACAAATGCAAGTATAGAGAAGAAAAGATGACCCAAATTCTAATTACATGGATGGAAAAAGTTTTGATTTATGGTGATGTAAATAATAGAAGTTAGTTGAATAGCAAGAACAAAAGTTATTCCACTATACACTTTCCCAACAAATAAATTCCCACACACACACCTCCCAGAAGGTTTGGAAATAAGCTAAGTAGATACCAAGCTTAGGGGCTAAAATTCTTAGTTTGAGAAAGTAAATGAATCAATGAACTTCAGGGGATAATGAGAACCATATTTTCCTAAGTTAATTTCTGGATATATCATGGTTTTGACTAAAGTCTGGTATAAAATATTCATGATGTAAAATATTCTATCACCCATGGAAAAATACATTTTGTGTAAAAAGAGAAAAGGAAAAATAATGTACTGTGCATGAGGCCAATATTTTCTACTACACAGTTGTCAATCTGGAATATTCACTTACTTTTATGTACATGCATTCATATATCTACATATATCTACACACACACAACCACACACACACACATATATATATATATATATGCACACAGTCATGAACAACTCTGTTACTACTGCAATACCCTACTGTTTTCCAGAATCCAGTAAATCAATGTGTTGCAATTATAGCAAGTATTTACTTTGCTATCTATCTGCCCAGAATCCCAAATCAAACTAAAATTTATAGGAAAATATTTTACCACTAGTGTATTAGTCCTGTTCTTGTGTAGTAAACCAGGTACAGCCTGAGAGCTGTGTAGAGACTCTGAGGGATGCTAACTAAGCATGCTCTGATTGTTCCCTTGCATTGTAATATAGACTAGACATATAACAAAAGGGAAAGAGCCTGCTGCCCATAGGTCTTGGAACTAGATATGTTGTGAAAGTAAGAAGTGCTGGTCACTTACTACAAATTCTTTTCCAGTCTTTGGAAAAATGGAAAACGAGTATGACTTTTTAGATCTTTAAATGTTAGTGGTGGAAATGTGGCTGCAGGCAGCTGAGGGTCTGCCCACATCAGTCAGGGCAGGCAGACCCAGGCTAATTGCCCTTGTGCAGAAATGGCTCCAGGCTGGATTACTCAGGTCTGCTCTGTGCCTCTGCTGCTCTGCCTGAATTATCTCCTCACCCTGCAGCACAGCCAGGGGACATGTTTGTCCCTGTGCAATTTAACAGTGCAATATGCAATTAATTTAATTATGCACCAAAGCATATGCCATGCAGTATTCTGAATGCTGACCCTCCTTTGCATTTCTTTAGTAATGTCACTATTGTCAGACCAGTCCCTTGGAATATTACTGTTGTTCTAGCTGGTACTCCTGCTGTAGATAACAACTCAAGTGTTTCCTTTGCTTGTACCAAAGGCAGATCCTACCATGACTTTCATGTTCTCTCCTACTTGGGTTCTGAGCCTGCTCTCATACACTTGAAAGCAAAACTCCTGTTGAACTTCCCATCCTCAGAGCACACAATCTCCATTAAAAAGTCATGACAAGTTACAACACAGGAAACCGAGGCATGCAGTGAGATGTGACTCATCCTGTTCCACTGCTCAGCTAAGGAGAGAAGAAATTCTTCTGGAGGCAAATGCTTTACCCTGTGGGTGCTGCTGTCTCTTCAATATTTGTATATACTCTGCGATTAATGAATCCTTCAACAACCGCAAAGGTGGGAAAAAAGATTTTACATAACTCTCCATGGAGTTCATAAGTTAAGCAGAAAAGCTTAAACTATTGCAGCATAATAATTCTCATAAATAATGACTGCCTTCCCAAAGACAATATTTTGCAATAATTTTGAGCAAGATTGTTAGATAGAGTGAGAGAAAAAATGTATTAAGTCATAGACTATCTGACCTAAAGCTATATAAAATTGGGTAACATTCAATTATGTTTAATGTCAACTTTTGTTTACTTTAGTTACATTTCCATGGGGGGAAAATGTTTTCTAATGCATTCCAAAGTCCTTGCTGTGCTAATGTTCATTTTACTGATTTTAGACTGAAACTTTCAATGTAAAACCACCTGAGTCCCCTTCTGAATCTCCTTGGAGATCTCACTGTCAGACGCCACCAAAATGAAGCATCAAATGGTCTTACAAAGTCTTGGATTAGCAGGTACATTTCCCGGATCTGTCTGTGATGCTAAACCTTATTTACCCACACATCTGCAGGCTGGGAAGTGACTTGATTAATGAATAATCAAACTGAAATGAGTGTGATTCTACGTGAGTAAGAAAAAGAGTCAAATCCTCAGAGTAATTTCCTGAACTGGAAAATGCACCTAGCACTTCAGGGAGAATTTTCTGACTTGAAAGACAAAAAGTTATGAGAACTTTGGTAATCTGTAAATATTTTCATTTTCATTACAAACATGATGAACAAAGCTGATCAGTTTGCTCTGTTGATTCTTCTTAAGAATCAGCTTCCTATACAGATGCATATTTTAAAGCCAAAGTGGCATTCTGAGGTGGAAAGTGTCCTTTATGTATAAGATATACTTATCAAACAAGCTCCAAACCACAAATGTCAGATCTTGAACCAGATATGCATCTTTAATTCCTCAAAGGATTTGTGAGTAGGGGAAGGATTGGACAGTACTGGGTCAGGAGTTCTGTCTTGGCTCAGAATGCAAATAAATTCAAGCCATAAAGTTTGGATCCAAATCTCCCCAAAGTTAATTGGGGTTTGGATCAAATGTTCCATCTCTAATTATGACTCATATTAATAACATTGGGGAGTGTGATTTTTTTTCCAAAGTGCTCAGAGTTGCTCTTAGTATGATCCCATTGAATACTAAGTTAAAATTCTTATTTTTAAAGCAGGGAAAATAATCTGCACTAAGAACTTTTGAAAATTTCTTCTTCCTGCCTTCCCTCCATGTTTCCCTGCACCACCTCTGCTCCTGCCCAAGTCAATGTGTCTAGCTCATTCTCTGCAAAAATTTCAAAGCAGTGAAAATATAATCTTTTAAAAATTCCAGTTCTGTGTTTTTGATAAAAGGGCAAGTGGACAAGTGGAAGTTTCAGTGATAGCACGGAGGGAATATTTGCATCAATACTCTTGAAATAGAAATGCACTTAATGTGGATGAGTCCTATATATATAATACTAGGTTAGAGCAGATGCCTTGAAGTATGCAAAATTTTCTCCAATAAAGCTCTTGACATTTAAAAGGGTTCAGTTAAAACATTTTCCTTCAAATTTTCTGAAGCATGAGGGGAGGAGTTACTTTTTTCTAGTTTTCAACTAGAAAGGGTTCTGGACATAAGCTGATTTTTTGTTGTTGTTGAGAAGAGAACTGGAATCATAAGCAAAGTTTTCGCCTTCTTCAACTTTTCACTAGAAAATTTGAGGCAAGGGGGTGGTGCATATGTTCTCCTCTCTGTTATGTTTTGGGAAGATTGTTTTGATTTTTCAGTGGGAAATGTCCAATATTTCAAATCAGCTCAAGTTACAAGTGCTGCTAGAAATCTTTATAGACTTCAAACCCATCAGAAATTCTTCAGTTGCTTTTTAAATCTTGTTGAGTTCATGGTGGTATCTACATGCCATTAAAAAAAAAAAAAAAAAAAATCAGGATAGTTAGTTTAACCTGATGGTTATGATTTTGAAAAGAAATGCTGCTGAAGGCCTCCTCTAAGTGCCACAGACACTTGGGCAGTGAATTCAAAGACAAGCTCCAGCTGTTCCCAGAACTCCACCGATGAGCTCAAGCTCTTGCTGGGTAGTGATGGTAGCAGGAAGGAACCAGCAGATGTCAGAAACCAGAATTTCCAGTGTCTCTGTGGTATCTCCCTGCAGTACAGCATGCATTTGTGACGATATGTTTATTTATCTCTGTGTATGTGCACATGTGCAGCAGTGCAGGGGTGGTTGATAAAAGTAAAAGTTAAAGAAGTGGTGTCTGTACTAGAGCATGGTGTCTGTACCCTCTGTCTCTACTCCTCTAAACACTTTTCTAGCAAACTCATGAGCAGGGCTATGTAGGAGGCATACATGTGTTTTAATGCAAACCACTTAGGCTCTTTATTCCCTGGCTTATCAAGGGGAAAGCTGTGCCTGAGCTGAGGTGAGCTGCTCAAGCCAAAATTTACGATGACATTTAAAATCAGCAAAGCTTGCTGTAGCCCTGAAAGTTGAAGCATACATGCACACTTCATATAACATGATCCCAAGCACCCACCAAATTGGAGGTTAAAAGTATTGTATACATTGCTACCAGTTACCACATCAACATTTCAGATATGTGCATGTGATTTAAGTGCAGATGACCTGGAGCTTGCTGATGCCATAACTTAAAAAGCAATTGGGCTCTGTGCTGGCTAGAGCAACAATGCAAGCATTATAACAATCTCACTTGAGTGGCCATTAAGACATCTCCAGCACACTGTTGTACTACTAAAACATAATTCCCAGTAGACAATAATCCTAGACCCCTTGACTGTGAATCATGAGCAGTAAATGGCTGATGGGCAGGTTAACAATGGGCTCTGTGGGCAGTCTGACATTGTACAGGTGCGCATCATCACAGTAAAGTAATTAACAGGTACTTAAAGGAATGTACATTTAAGCTCAAAAAACCTGTTAAGAGACTTCCTAAGTGGACTGCTATTTTTTTTTTTTTTTTTTTGCAAACCCCATTTATATTTTATGACCAGGTAAAAGGACTGCAGAGCACAAATCCGATCTAAAAGTAGATCTGCAATCAATAGGTCTCCTATCACTGCTAGGCTGCTCCATCAACAGTACTGTTTTATAACTTCATGACATGTTCCTGACTCAGGATTTAAAGCAATTCAACAATGCAGTCTGACCCCTATAAAGAAAGTTAGATAGAAAAAAACCAGGCAATTTAACATTTTACCTAGGAAAAGGCTGAAAAAATATTAAGAAATGCAAATTATTAGGAAAGATAATGTGGATTTACAAAGGAATAAGTGTATGGATATACACTTACACAGATACACAAACTATGAGCTCCACCCAGTATATATCTGCACACTTTTTTGGATAATATTGGACTTATTTGGGCAGGGAACAAAGGCCCAATTTGGAAGGAGAGGCAGTGAACTTGGGTTTCAGCAGGGACTGCAATTTTATGTGCTGAAATAATGAGTAGTAATGGGAGCGGCTAGAGTTTCCTCAGCATTTCCTTTTCTATTTCTTCTCTCTCTGCTCTAGTAAATCCAAGTCTGGCACATATAGCAGATAAAGAGTTTTAAACATAAAATTTTATCCAAGGCTCTTTATAGGAGTAACAAGATCATCTGGTTAATAAGTGCTTGATTCAGTCCTCTGCCTGCAAAACTCTGGCTTAACCTTCTAAGCATCACAGGATCATCTCCAGGGGTTGGTACACTGCCTGTCTGAGCTGGCCAGTCCAGGTTTACCAGCATTTTTAGTAATGGTAGATTTGGAACTGGTGAGAAAGTTTGAGGTTGAACTGATAGCAAACCAAGAAACAAATCCATTTATTGGAAACATTTCTCTACAAAACGGCATTTGCACAGCTATTGTGAAGTGCCAAGAAACAAAACCAGCCCCTGGGATGCTATCACCCTGTGTCTGGTCACAGGTCTTTCAGTTCTTGAGAGAAAAGATGGGATTGGTTTTAAGTTCAGGTCCTTGGGGTTTGGAGAGCCTGTAGTCCCTGTGACTGCACTGGTAAAGGTGATGGGGAGGTCCTGCCTTACCTCTTGAACTGAGATCAATTTCTTTCGATTTAATAGAATGAAAGTGCTGGATGTGCTTGCAATGGTGTAGGTCTGCCCACTAAAAGCATGGTCTTTTTCTCTCTTCTCACAAATTAGGTTTTCATGGTCTCTGCTGTGAAATTTCTAACTCTCTTCTGTAAAGCAAGCCTACCCTGGTTCTCTTGCCTCTTATGCCCAAGGAGGATGCTTGGCCTCTTCCCTGTCCAGGATGCAGCAATAGCTTTAGTGAGGAGATTCTGCACTGCCACAATGGCAAAACACTCCTGCTTTCATTTTGGCATGGTAAAAACACTTCCATGGGAAGTGCTTCCAACACTCTGGACTACTTCTTTTGCTGCTCTGGGAGTCAAACCCTGAGGAAATCTGGCTCATTTGTTTGGACATTTTTGCATTAATATATTTACTTCAAAACAGTATTAGCATGAGCATATGTTTGTTTTATAAAATCTTAATATCATCCAAAAGAAAATGCTTTGGAACCATTACACAGATACATGTCTCTAGTGTACTTTCCAAGCTCTCCATGCACATTGCATGCTAAGCCTATGCATTCTATACTAGATGTTATTTTTGTCATCCATCTTAGTACTATCTCATTTTTCCCTTATTGAGATTTTGATTTCATTTCATCTCCTCTAGTTCAGGAAATTTTCAACTGAAGCCAGAGTAGCTCCTTAATGTAAAGCAAATGCAGATAAAAAATTCTAAACACTAGCTCACCCTGTTAAGATCTGAAAAGCATTACTTGAAAACATTAAAAATGTATTGCTATTTTAATTCAAAGTAGATAATAATAGTAATAGTAATATATATTAAAAGTACTAATCTCCACATGGAGTGGGTTTCATTTCACCTACCTAAATCTTCCTGGAAGTTATATATGTAAAGTAAATCACCCACTGGATTTCCTTCAGAGTGAAAAAAAATATACAGGCTTTGACAGCTTTCCCTCAGACAGATGTTTGTATCATCCTCTAGATGTATCCAAATGTCCAAAATATAAGCTTAATAAAAAATTTAAATTAATTTATGTTAATCATCTGTGTTGCACATCCAAATCATCACATCTAAAATCATCCAATATGAATTTCACCTCTCATGTAAAAGTCTTCACAGAGCAGATTAATGCAAAGCTGCTGTTTATAAGAATATGACTAAAAAAAGACTATTTTTTGCTTCTTTTTGAATACATATATGCAAATAAAAAGTTTTACTGATGACTAATCCTAGCAAACACACTGAAATGTGTTATATGCTGTATGAGACTGAAAAATAGTTTTAATATCCCTTGTGTTATTTTTCCACTATAAGAAAAATAGAAGCAGAGAATAAAAATAATTCTAAATTCCGCATACTTAGCTAGTCCAAACTGAGCCTCACAATTTGAAAAGTGCAGCCCTTGGAGCCTTAATTTTTGTTAATTAAGCAATTGATATAATTTGCAATGTTCGTTGGGCATAAAAAGAAAAGAACGTCTAAGGAGGATACTAGTTCCCACTGGAATATTCAGAAGCAAAAAGGCTCAAAAAAGATGAAATCTGATCAAAATAAATAAATACTTGCAAGCTTTCAGGTTATCACTTTCAGACAAAAATGTCTCTAATGTTAATAAGGGACATGGGCCAAAGACTTTAGAAGTTGCTATTCTTAAAAAAAAACCCACAATTTATTTGATTTTTTTCCAACTTCAATGTCATGAACCAGACATACATAATTATATTATTTGTCTTATGGAAGTGAACAAGAATAAATTAAAACTGGACATGTTGCAACAGGGCTGTTGACATTATATACAAAGTCTGCTTATTGTCATAAGATACTCTTAACCTTTAAGCCAAAATCTTTCAAAACTATTAGTGTTAAATCTAGCAGCTGTTGTCAAATTTTTCCCTTTCTCTGCTTTATGCATTGTGCTTTATTTGAAATGTTTGTTATATTTGTGTATATAACTTTCTGCAAGCTGTCCCTTGAAAGCTCAAGGGATTAAATAAGTAGGTTGAGCTGGTTCAAAGGAACAAAAGTTAACAAATTAAAAGAAAACTTTCTAAAATGAATGTGTAAACCATTAAAATATTTAGCTGTATTTGCATTGGATAGTTTCCTCTATATAAAACAATATGGATTGTTTAAATAAATGGGGTTAAAGGAAACTTATTTCTACTGTAAAGTTTATTAAAGCTTTAGGAATGATGACCTCCATCCTTCAAACGCTTACGTGTTTAACTTGGGGCATGGAATAATCTCATCCTGGCAGCACCAGACGGGCCTCACTGCCTCATCTTCCAGCAAGAAAAAGGCACAGAGGGCATCCAAAGACTGGGAAAGGAGGTGCTGGGATCCCCTGTGCTAATGTCTAGCCCTTGCCTCAATGTGGAAGGAAAAGTCTAGGAGCTGTATCCTGGCAATCTGGGAACAGTCTCTGTAGATCTTATTAAAGAATAGGCTCAAATAGGAAAGACCTGAGAGTTCACATGAGAAGTAGAAGAACAAGGTGGAAGCTTTTGGACTATTTCAGTGTGTGATTTTTGGAGTTTGCAGTTAGATGAGGACATATGCCACGTGCCTGGTAGCACAGGGTGTGTGCTCTGCCATCTTACAGCGTGCTGAGAGGAGGACTTGGAAGATTCTTTATCTGACACAGACCAAAGCACAAGGACCATGAGTTTTCTACAGCTGGTGGCTGTGCCTGGAGAACCAGGACTGATTATGAGCTGAGGCACAGTGATGACCTGATGCCCCTGTGCCTTTCCCTGGACTCAGGTTCTCTCTCTGTGGTTCAGAGCTGTGGTGCATTGGCCATGCAGTGATGAATCAGAGTTTGGGTCCTTGTCTGTCTGAAGAGTGCACAGGTGGTGTGGAGAAAACTGATTTCTGACTGAACCTCACACAGACCCTCCTATGACCAGAGGGAGGAACAACTTAGGGTAAGATGAAGCTGGAAACAACGGGCTGTGAGAACTCAAGGAGATAAAAACACAAATATTCATAAGGGAACAGTAAAAATAAAGCAGTCCCTGAGAGAACAGAATTGTGTGCATGAAAGAATGATCTTTCTGTTTGGAAAGCTCTCATAAAAGATTCCCAGAAAGAAGAAGAAAAAATTACTTTAAATCAAATCCCATTATTGTATTGAATAGAATGCTACACTTTATTTGCAAATAGTCAGGGTTGCATCTATCTTAATCTGTTTTAAGAATTAAAAGATGTTCCAAGGTGCCAATCCTTGCCTTGCCAAATTCCAGTTCCAGGTTCAAAAGGGCAGAGCTTTCCAAGAACTTCACAGAGTTACTCAGTAAAGCCAGACAGAACTTGGTACCTATTGTTTTTCCATGTCACTTTAATATTTGCAGCCAAATTGAGTAACATTCTCCCTGAAATTTGTTTCTTTATAGGCAGAATTATAACTTGAAGTCCAAATGGCCTTTCAAATCTAGATTAGAGGTTGTAGTGCTTGTATCAGAACAGTTTTTATTATTGAATGTGCAGCCTTTAAAAATACATTTCCAGAGTTTAGTCAAAGACTTTTCTTCCAGGGAAAAAAAAAAAAAGATGAAAAAAAGAATGTATGAAAGGTTGTGCTTTCCTATGCAAGCCTTACAAATATTGTCACTAGATTTAATCAGCCTAACATGCTGAGTACATGACATTTAATATAGGATTGTTTTACAACTCTTTCTCTTCATTATTCTTGCACTATCTAGACTATTATTTCTCATATAACTGTTAAAGAATTAAGACCTCTTACCTGGCATCCACAGCCAAAAACAAAGAATGTTGACTTAAGTGATTAGTCAGTCAGGTTTCTCAGTTTTTCTTGCAATCTTAACCACTGACATATAATTACCAGGAAGGCCAAGCAGATTATTGTTCAGCATATACAGAAACCTGAATTCAGATAAAAAATGCCTGATTGTCTAAAAATGTTACAGTTCTGAACATTCTGCATTACCAGTAAAATGCTGAAACAAAGTTTAGCATCACTCCAGTGCTATTTATCTATAATTATTGGGAAATTATATGGAAAGAAAAATAGTAATATTAATATCTGCTCCATGTCACAGGTTGGCAGTAGGCACACAGGATGGACTCCTTTAGCTCTGAAAGCCAAGCATAAAAACCAGGCTGTTTTTTAAACTCTACTGTAATCAGAGGTGAAAGTTATACACATCTAGAAAATGTTTTACTTCAAATGTTCTCCTCGACTGTCTCTCTTTCTCTTCATCAGGACAGAGAGAGAGACAAAAAGCTTAATTTTATTTGCTTTCCATGAATTTTGCCCTAATTTTTCTTCTAATTGGACAAGCCTGTGCACCAGAGCCAGTGGAGCAGAGCTAGTGCAGCTCACCAGAGATGATACAAGTGATCTAACACAGTTTGCCACTGCTAAGTATGTTCTGCCTCCAAGTAAATTACTGCTGCATGCATTTCAGTAGTGAAGGGACACCACTGGTGACAATGTCTGGTTGTGTTTTTCTATCCATCATCACACTAGCAAAAAAACCCTTGTCACATAAACGAGGTGGAAGGACAATCTGCCCTCATCAGCAAGCAAGAGAAATAAATAATCAAAAAGGGTATTGAAAGTGATACACAGGATAGAGGAAACAAAAAATTATGAGAAACTAGACACAAGATTTTAATTTTTTTTTTCCTATGACTTGATTATATGTCAACATGAAATACACAGGAAGGATCACACAGAGAGGGCTGCAAGGGTGGGTTTTGGAAGCCAAGTGAGGTCAGAACAGAGAATCTGCCAGGGATGCTCCATCAGCACTGAGGTGAAAACAGCCACTGCACAAAATGTGCAGAGCACCCTAGAACCCTGCACAGCTCATGGTTGCTGTTCAAGCTGCCTGGACAATGTCACCTTCTGCTTCAGGCACACATTGCCTCTCCTGACTGCCCAGTGACTCAAGATTTTAAAAGCCCCCCTGGGCACAAGGGAAAAAAAAGTGTCTGCAGTTCAGAAACCATCTCTCAGTCTCTCAGAGAAAAGGAATAAAAATGTATTGGGCTCTTATGTACCAAAGATCCACACATGGAGAGGACCTTGGCCCACAGAGTCTCCCTTCTGCACCAGAGGAAACTAGTGGCTTGTATTTTATTGTAATGATTTCTGTAGCTTTTGGATGGCCTCATTTTAGAGAATGTGATATACTCAGAGCACCTTCTGCTCGATGGAAGAGGCTGGAGAAGAGGAGGTTGTGTAGCCCAACAGTAGAATTTTGTAACATTTATTTGTTCAGATAATTTACTAAGGATTTACTAGAATAATCCCATGGAAAGATTCACTGTTCTTTAACATAGACTGGAAGCTGAAATTTGTTTGTAAAGCTCTAAAGTGACCTTAGTCTGATGGAAGACATTAACAAGCTCCCTGGTTAAAATAAGAATCTGTTTAACAGCAATGAGCACTATCATTTTGTATTAACTGAAGTTCAAGCTCAGCTGTCTGGACACAGGCAAGATGCCTGCTCTCTGGTGTTCATGAGGCAAATTGGGAGGAAGAAAATGCAGATCTGAATAGGAGATATAAGGAAATTGTTTACCTGGGTCAAAAAACAAAAGAAGATATATTACAGAAAACATATGGTTGCTATTTAATTTATGCTTTATCATTTTTCATTCTGACATTAACATGGTTATGAGTGGGGTAAGAGCACTGTACATTGTACAATGTAATATAAAATGAGGGCTACCACTCCTTGCCAGAGGAAACGTGATTCAGAAACAATTTGGGGGCAATTGCAAGGTGATGTGGCACAGAGAACCAGAAGCTATTGAAATTTTAAACATCATTTCTGGACAATATAAGACTTGCTCTAAAATGACTTGTAAAAACATGAAAACGTTACTTTCCTGACCCCAGAGAATTAGAAATCTTTAAATATCAGTTCAAACAATGCCTCTTAAAGGGCACCACAGTTTTTCATTCCCAGCTACCATTATTTTTAACAGTTTGCTAAGCATACTGCAATGAAGAAAGATTAATGGCCAAGGTATAACCCAAAAATGCAAAGGACCACATTTAGATCTGTTACATGCAGGACATCAGTGGTGAGGTATAAATGGGGCATTTAAGTAGAAAATTCCGCTTCAAAATATTCAAAAACCTCAAAATATATTATTGAAATGGAAATTTAATGTTTAGGGAATACAAAATGAAAGGTGTGAATTACAAAGATAAAGCACTAAGGAGAATGAAAAAGTATTAATGATCAAATACTTGATAAAATGAAATATTTTAGGGATTGAAGAAATGGCACAATTAGACAAGTAGTAATAAGAGGATACAAAGACAACAAAATTATATTCACAAAAATATACTTACAAATATATTAGTTTTGCATTTAATCAGAAAAGGACTTAGCAACACCTCTAAGTCATGTCTTAATGATATTTTCTAGAACACATCTAATTACAAATTCAGTAAAAAACTAGTTTAAGTAACAGATTTAATATCACTCAGTTCTTGCCATCTAAAATTTCAATGCCTATTTTAAGATTTCTGAAATTCTTTCCTGAAAACGAGTGCTGATAGGGATTTCTGCAGAAAGGAAATTAATCTATTTTTGAAGGATGAAAAATATCCAAGAGGATGAATACCTGAGAAAGTCTTGCCAAAAAAACCAAAAAAAAGAACACCTCAGTAGGCATTTCAAGGTATCTTTTTTGAAGTGCATTTTCATTTCTGAGGCCTGAAAGATATTTCCATTATGAATTCTCACAAAATAAGAAGATTTGAGAAACTGGAACTTCAGGAAATAGAAGGAAAACACTGTTTGGGTGCATGCTAAGGTCTTGAAAGTATTAAAGTGCAAATAAGGGTCCTGATCATTTTCAGTAACCAAACAAAGACTATTGACAGCTTTGGTTTTCCTTAATTCATGAATACATTTTTCCTTAATGAAAAAGTATTCTTTTTTTATATATTTTTTTTTAAATTTATGATATGAAAAATATTAGAAATTACCAGAAAATATTTGAAATTAATTGAATGACAAATGATGTGTGTGCATATGTATTATAATATTATCATTTGAATGACAAATTATGTGTGTGCATATGTATACACATATATAATCTGTATAAATAGAAAGCAACCTGATACATGAAGTTACACACTAGTTCAGGGAGAAATGCCATTATATTTTCTCCTGTTTTCTGATCTCCAGAAGATCATTCTCTTTTGCTTTCAGAGTTTCTGTTCACTGTGAAAGTCCTGCAAGCAAGGCTGAAGAGAAGTGCCCCTCTCCTCTTGAAGGGACATTTAGGGGCTCTTTGCCTGATACTCACACTCATGACCAGCTAGATCTACTTTGCACATCCTGGTGTTGAAAATGCAAATTAAACTGCTTTTTTTCCCCTTGCAAACCAAACTGGCAATGTGGGGCCCTGTTTGACTCAGATTTACAGCTTAAGAGAAACAGTTCAAACTACAACAAACACAGAAATTTTGGTCTCCTTGATTTCAACGTCTTTGAATATGGATATCATTATTGTAACTATTTTTATTTTCATATGCACAGTATAACTTTATCCATGACCAAAAAAGTCTTAAAAGTTTGTACAGATGTTGATGAAATGATTTCAGTAAACCTAATGGCAGAAAAACTACAGTAATGCTTTATTAATCCTGATGTAGTCATCAGGCTTAGCATTATAGAGTATCTATAAATAATGTCTGGAGAATTGATACTTAAATAATATCCTTTTAGTAAAGGCTAGATCATTTTTTAGAAGTTATTATATACTGGCCAGATCAATAGCACCTACTAATGTGCCTGTAACCACCCATAACAAATACTAGCATATATAACACATTTCTAATATCTAGTATTCAATTACCAACCTCTGTATAAACCATTTATTTGAAACCTTAAAATAATGTTTTATTACTCTATTAGTGATTTACTTTGTCATGCTCTTGCAGTTAATTTACTGTATAAATCTTGCATCTGATCCTACTGCCTACGTTATAGAGGAATCCTCTGAGAAATCATAAAAGAAAAGTTAGAAAGAAAGGCAATTGTTGGGTTGGTCTCTTATTTTCTGACCTGAAATGTTTAATGTGTAATTTCTATTTTTTTTTTTTAGCAGGCTGACATTTTAAAGAGATTTTGTATGAAACTATTCTGAGGGTTACGAATTGCCCTTCAGAAGCAGATGACTGAAGGCAGTGTTGCCTCTCCATGGTCCCTGCACTCTGGAGTCCTGGCTTTGTGCCACTGCTAGTGCCAGCTGCCATCAAGCCACTAATTAGCAATGGGCTGGTTAGTGTTTCTGAGTAGAAAATTATCTTTTCAGATTTGAGGAGACTTGGAAGTCTGAAAACAAAATTCCAAATCAAGTAAAACTGACTTTTAAAAAGTAAGGAAAACAGTTTGTAAGTTCAAATACATTGGCATATCCTTAATGTATTTGCCAAAGATCTCAACTGGGGCTCAGGAAAGGGGCTACATAAGTCACAAATTTTGTTTGTGGCACTGAAGTCAAAATGTGCTTCTAGATGCATTTTCAGCACCCATCTTGCTTCACATCTTTGGCTCCTCCTTTTTGCTGTGGTTTCTTGGTGCAACAAATCAAATCAGTACATGATGACAAAATAATTCAAAATTGGATCACCTATTTCCTGCTTCCTTCTCTCTCCTTTCTGTAGCACAAATGAAGGTTACAAAGTTGTCTGGGATATAAAATACTCTTATTCAGCTTTCTTCTGATCTCTTTTGGAGAAAATCCATAACCTTTTGCATGAACAGAAGCAGGGGCTGTGACTTCAGCCTCTTCATGCAGCCTTGTAACCTCTGATTATTGACTGTTCTAGCCTTTTCTCTGTGACCCAGAGATTGAATAAAATCTTTGCATAGTAGTAAAATGCCACTTCAGAAGAGTCTGTAGCCCCTTGGCTGAGGTACCCTTGCAGAAGATGAAAAATGCACTTTGAGTCCTGCTAGAACTCAGGAAAACCTCTGATTTTGTCTGAAATCCAAATATTCTAAGTAATTTCCCCTATGGCTAGGGAGAAACTGGGTGGAAAATGGAATAAAAGGAAAGCTGTAATTTATAATTTTAAAATTAGGAGTCCAAAGGGGTAGCTGCAAAGAAATTTTATGATTGAAAAATCCCATTGTTTGGAACTTTGAAAAATGTTGCCACTATCTTATTTGATTTCTGAAAGTGATTAAATATCCAGAGAAGATGACAACCATAAGTACAGTAGCAAATAATACTGATATGATAAATTATACAGTTTTTAGAAGCTGAAAAAAAAAAAATGAAAGAAAACAAAACTTGTTTTCAGTGTTGTGTAACTCTGATTTACCAAATTGTCAGTTTCCACATCTTTTTCTTCCTGAGGACCAATAAAAGCCCAGCTGATTTAAACTACGTTATTAAACATTTGTATGTTTTTGGATTTGAATACATTAACATAATAGAATAATGGATTGTAAGTAGTTCATCAGTAAATAATCCACAATTATGGAGTTTGCAGACTGATTGAAAATAAATAGCAGCATATTGTATAATTAAGCCATAATCAAATGTCTTTTTATATACAAATGATAAAGTGTCCCCTTGGGCCATGGCCATGTGCTGAGGGTTTTATTTAGTTCAATAGCAAAAGCCTTTCTGTGCCAAGTTTACACAAAAGAAAAGTTAGTGAATTGCTAGGAATAAAGTTGACTGATCTCTCCATACAGTGTAATAATTAGAGCCAGCATTACTCTGTGGCTCTGTGCACATTTTGGATACAGACTTTTGCAACAGCTAGCAAGATTAACCCTCACTGCTGCTCAGCAGTAGCTTTCCATAGGCAACCATTTTTTGGTTTGTATACAAAGCCAGAAACATTTCAATTTAATTATGCTTCATATTCCATTAGTAATGCAATTGAACTTCACTTTCAAGCAAAGGAAGTTGAATTTGATACATTTTAAAGTCATCTTAAAATTGATGGGTTTGAGACTCTTAGCAGAAATCAGTGTGGGTCCTGAGTTCTCTCTGAGACTCTGAAGTGATGGGTTTGGACATGCAAGAAGATATAGAGTTCATTGTTTCTATTTACAAAGCTAGACATTTGTCAGGAATATTTTAAAGCAAGACTCAATTCTTTGTCAGTGTAGCCTTTAAAGCAAGAATCTATTCTTTTTCAGTGTAGCCTTTCACTTAAGAAATCATGTGGCAGAAGGAAAGAGTTGAATACCTTTATTCTGAAAGTTGCTTTACACTTAAGAGTGAGAATACTTAGCAGAACACTTAAGAAAGCCAGAAAATCTTGAAATAGGGGAAAAGTATATCAGCAAGAAGAATATGCAGCCAAAAATATCCTCTTTCAAAAGAAGTCTGGATGCAAGCAGATGAATGTCACTGAAAGGACTGTTATTTGCAGCCTCTCAGTCAGTGTTCCTAAATCTCTGCTATACCTATGTTTAATCTGATGGGGCATAAGCAGGGATGAATTTGTTATTTTTGCTGGTGCAAGCAGCACTACTGTCTCATATTGCATGTGTGTAACACCTTTTGCTTACCATTTTCCATGTTGTGTGCCCAGCTACCAGCAACAGCCCTCAGAAATCAATGTTGCCTTCTAATAATCTGAATTTTAAACAGTTCATAGCTCTAGAAAAATTAGTCCTGGGACTAATGCAGCTGCAGGTGGTTTTTCAGGATTTGACCCACTACATAAATTATAACCTTTGAGTAGTTCTCTGTAATTAAGAGCCCATACAGTGTTGGACAGAGTTTGATAAAGCCTTGACCAGCACTGGGAGTCACAGTCCCTGCATGGCTATCAGCTCAGTGCCAAAAGCCAGCATCCCCAGGAAAAAATATTCAAGGCAAACTCCTGCAGACTTAAGCTGTGCTCTTAGAGCAGTGTTACACAGCACTGCTTCCCAGTGCCTTCTCAGCTTTGATGCCCCTTTTAGTAACCACATCACAATTCTGGAGTCTGACTTAGTAAGGGAGAGAAGATGAACTTGTTCAGTGCAAGGGACTCTTTGAAATGACAGCACTGTTTCTTCTGTCTTTTCATCCAACACTTTGCTTTGTGCTGTGAAACTCCCATACTACAAAGCTCCCACACTGTTTAGTGCTTGATGTTGAACCCTATGTTCCATACTGACTTGTAGATGTTTATTTATTTTCTCATCTCTTAATAACTTAAAACCCATTGCTGGGATTTCAGGATGACTTCTGGACTAGAAGGAACACCTTTTACATTCTTACAGTTTTCGTGGGAAGTTTCTGCTCTGGATGAGGCAACTGATTTCACTGAAAAAGTTAATCTACCAGAGTGAACCAGGCCTGAACCCATATTTTTCTTACAAATTATTATGAAAAACTAAACACAGTGGATGCTTCTGTTGAAGGAAAAGCTTTGAAATAGGTAGCAACTCATCTAATGTGCTACCTTATTTGTTCAGCATTGTTCACAGCCACATGAATAATTTACTTGGAGGGAAGCCAGGTAAGAGTCACAAAATTAGAGTTAGGCTACTCTGAGGTAAGTGAATATGTGGATTTTTTTTTTTTTTTTCTGCAGTTAATGTGATCTCACTTGTCCCCTAATAAAAGTTCATGAGAGGCTGGAATATAAATATTACAGAGCAGCTGCTGTGAGTTTAATCCACGTTCCATTAATGAAGACATTTTGCTCCCAGTGCTGGATTGAAATCTGGCATATTGTTTTCTTGCATTCCTTGCTCTACACCTGCAAGGTTTTTGGTTAAAAATATGTGATATGCTTTAGACAAACTGTTTTCTAAAATTAATTTTGGAATAGTTATACAGTTGTGAAATAAGTATAGCTGTGGAAAAACAAACTACTGGATTGTGCTCTGACTGTAGACTGAAGGAGAAGGCTTTGCAGGCTGAGTATAAATATACTACCAGGCCTAAGAGAAACAAAGCATAACACACTGCACTATATGAGAGACAGGAAGGCACACAGCCCAAGAAGCAACAACTTAGTCAAGACCTTCTTTCACCTCCTTTAAATCTTGCAAATGCATATCATTCCAACTGAAGTATTTATTTTCCAAGGTGCTGAGCAAGACTTGGTCATATTTGAATCAGCTCTTGTACCACCTATATCTTTCTCTTAAAAGCTTAAAAGAAATCTGAGAAATAAACCCCACCTTCCCCAATCCTTTTAATACTGGGAGAGGGAATTCAGAAAGGGGGAAACAAGTTATCATGGTTTAATTTGCAGAATAAGCCAAAAAGGAAAAAAAAAAAAAAAAAGGTCCCTGATAAATGAGAAATAGCCCCATTATGTTATTATTCTGTTACCTAAGAAACTATCTTCAAAACAGAAGCCCTCATAAATACTCTGGAGATGCATCAGACACTTTTCCCTGCTGTATGACATTGTGTATATGGTTTGGCAGGAGTTCATTGTGTAGAAGATAAACTAGCACATAGTGCCAGGATTCTATTACTCTTGACCCTGACCTTTGGCTGCATGCTGTTTCCAGTTGCACTCCATCTTTAAAAAAAAAAGACAGCGACCATTTTTTTACCCTTTCTTTTTTAACTTCTGTCTTTAAACTTCTTTACCATAATCTACCCTTTGTCTGATACATATTTGAAAAACAAGTTTTCTCATCTCTTTCTTCTCTATCTTTTATTAACTTCTGTTTTTCATTCCTTAAACCAGCAGTAGTGCTTCTGCCAAAGTTGGCTTTTCCATTCAGACTTCTCTTTTTTTTCCTATCCAAACAGTAACTACCTCAATAATGTTGGAGAGTATAATTTTCTCTAGCCACAGAGAAAATACATTCTTGGAAATGGTTTGGTTTTTTTATGCTATATTTACTATTCTGTGAATCCAAGATATCAATTTATTGAGTAAATATGTTAGCAGTAAACTCTTGAAAACGGAGGTTTTATTTTCATTGATACAGAATCAACGTTCAGAGCAGTCACCTCTATAGAACAGATCATGGAACTACATAGGGCATTGAAATTTTTAATGTTCTTTTCCTACAAAATTATGATCTCTATCAAAAGTCCAGATGTACTGCATAAGGCTGTGGTAATTTGCAAAGCACTTTGATGCAGAACTACAATGTAAGTACTTGGAAAACTACAGAGAGTAGATTAGGCCACAGGAAAGTAGAGGGATATTCTTGAAAGTTTAGAAGGCTGCCTTCTGTGCTCGTAGTTCAGGCAAAACTCCCAGTGAAGTCACTGGGAATTCTGTTTGTATTAAGGACAAAATTAGGTCTCTGTTTTCCCAGTAGGGATCAGGCTAACTGCCATGGATGAAAATGTTTTCAAATAGAAAGCAAAATAAACTTTTTTTTTTTTTTAAGCTACCTCTGACTCGCTAGAGTGGACTTTTAAAAATTTAAATCCTGGTATATCCAAAGGCTTTTCATTTTGTGAATGTTGCAGTAATCAGAGTATATCCTTTGTTTATGCAACTTTTAATAACAAAACAGAAAAAGAAATTACAAAAAACTTCCCAGACATGAGGTATTTTTAGAGGATAAGTGAGGCAGGATCGATGAAATTTCATATAAATGCTATACTTGCAAGAACAGAAAAATTTAGAAACTAAATGCATTGTAACTTGATAAAAGTCTCTGGTGCATTAAAGTCAACAAATATGTGTTGCAATACAGCTTTCCTAAATGTTTAGCTTACTTTAGAAAAAGAAAATGTTAACACTGTAATTATAAACTGTTAATACTGGTTTGTATTTGGGGGCCAGGACTGAAAATGATATAAACAAACTGTTGTTACAGAAATTTCTTCTTTAGTTAACTCTTTCATTCTACCTGTTTTTATCAGAAAGTGTGGTATGATAAAAAGAAGTTCAATACCTGAAGGGAATAAAGCCCCAGATCCCTGAGATTCATCTCAAGTCTTAGTTTATATACTTGATGGTGGTTTGCATTGCAATCAAAATTAAAATTTGATTTTAATATAAATTTAAGTTTTCGTAATCTGCGTTAACAGGGAATTTCCAATGAAAACTAAGAATTGGATAAAGGATAATTGGATAAAGGTCCTGATTTCATTTAATATTGTCAAAAAATTACTTATCAGAAATACTTACATTTCAACTTCACAGTTATAAAGCATAATCCATAGGAAGATATTTAGGAATCCCAAAAATTTTAGTAGACAATGAAAAATATGAGAAACATGATTGTAGAATTACCTGCTCCCCTCAAACTTTTGCACCAAGGCTATTTGAACAGGGGATAACAAGGAAAGCAATATCTGTTGCTTTCCATTTGTTGGCCTAGAAGCCAGTTGACATGGCCTGGCCACAATCACACTAACAAATTCCTTTACATTACAGAACAGGGTGGCTGCATCCAAACTTCCCCCTGGGAATGGTCCTTTGGCATGTGCTGGTTCCCAGACAGATAGTGCAATTTGACATGAGCCAAAAGGGCACCAGGGAATAGATTCACAATTTTACCACACAGATAACAGTTCTTGGGCTGCTGCCCTGGTCCTGTCCACTTACTAATACAATTACAGTCAACGATTCTGGGTCCAAGATGTTTTACGTACCTATTTTCAAAACAGGAAATTTTAGAATCATTACATTGTGTGGGCGTATAACAGACATTAGAGGAAATAACACTCCTATATTTCAATAAACAGAGACACCCCCAAAAATTCCATTTCCAAGTAACGTAGAATTTTATGAAGAATTTTCTCTTCCAGATTATCTGCTCTCTCTTCTCCACAAAATCTTGATAAAATCTTGTCCCCAAGCCAATAAGACAAGGAATTTTAACCAAGGCTTTAAGCAGACATCCTAAAATGTATCCAGTTCACATGGAACTAAGCTGAGGGAATATCTAGCCTGAGCTCTTCAGGATTGTGGGGATTACCTAGATGACTCCATTTCCATCAGTGTTTGAAGAAACACTGTCACTGGACAGTAAAGTGCAAGGAAAAACTGTCAAGTTGGTTTTTTTTTTTTTTTAGGAAACACAGTAAGATTTCATCTGAAAGATGACACATCTACCTATTCACAATAATTTATACATTGTCATGTAGAAGGAAGTATGCAGCTTTTTTTTGTTGTTCAAGGCAACTTTTTTCTGCTGCTGCTGCTATCACTAGATTTTCTTATTTAGGTTTCAAGGGCTGGTTAAGCAAATTTTAGTCTATGTTCTTATAAAAGGCTTTACTGCTCTTTTTTACCTTTTCCCCAATTATGTGGTCATGTCCTCTTCCTTGTTCTTGGCAGTACAGAGTTGCTTGGCTTAGGGAGCTCATCCAAAAGTCTGTGTAGTCCCATGAGTAACTGCACATGCAGAAAAGCTAGAAAACATGACCATTTCTGAAAAATTGACAGCAGTGGACATGTATAACCCAAAAAAAAAAAAAAAAGGGGGGGGGGGCGGTTGAGTAGGAAACATACTAACTGTATTCAAACCTAATACAGGCTTCTGCAGAGAAGAAAGGAATCTGTTCTCTGTGCCAGAAAGGGATAGAACAAAAAATACTGGGCTTACATTGCTGCAAAGGTGATTAAAGTAAAACACTAGGAAATCATTCCAGCAGTACAGATAGTGAAGGACTGGAACACATTGCTTCAGGAGAGTGTGGAATTACCATTATTACAAGTCTTTAGAACAGCTGTTTTTCCAACAGCTGTCCACAATGTCCTCAGCAGAGCCAGTTCTGCCTTGGGGCAATGCAAATGACCTCTCAAAATCCTGTTTCAGTTCCATTTTCTGTGACTGCATGATTGGCTTCAACAAGCTGTTAATCCATGCCCTGTCACATTACATGATAAGTAGAAGTTAAGGAAAGAGTCACCATCCAAAAGAAATATTAGCTTGTTTTGTATGCAACCTAAGCCTGATTTGCCTGATTTCATCACACAGGGCCCGAGAGGGAGAAGAGACTGAGTCACAGGATGCAGGACTGAGTTGTGCCTGTGGAGGAACAGATCTCTTCCAGAGAACTTCAGATTTTTGTGCTTCATTTTCCTTCTTCCTAACCAGTATAATACTTTCATAGAACTAATGACTGTGATTCTCCAGATGGAAATCTTTCAGAAGTATTATGACATTACTGCTGTCTCTTATTTACAGACTTCTATCCCAAAGTAGTCAGCAAAGATGGTATCTAAGCCCAAATACTTCAGTTAAGCATATGGTGTCTTCCTCTAGAGACTTTCTAAAGTACTTATCAAAGAACTGTTTCTGCTGGCAAGTTCAGGAACTTGTTATTTCAGGAGCAGTTTTCCCCTAATCTTCAATAGCAGTAGTAAATTAAATATGCCAGGGGCTGCTCTCTGGCCTCCAAGGCAAAAGTCAAGGCCAGGCTTCCTCCACACTATTAAATTACTTAACCCTACAAAACACCTTTTAGAAAGAGTTCCTGCAAAATCCTGAGTTGCAACGAAAATTGTTCTGAAATGTGTCAATTGACCTTGTTAAAAAATCAAACCACAGATTGAATGATGTAGATGCTGAAATATCAGTGGCTGTGAGTATTTACTAGTTTCATTTGAGATACTAGTGTGGAGGGCACATAATGGTTAAAGCTGCATAGATAATGTTAAATTGAACTCCACCATGAAGTGTGCTGAGTATATAGAGAATCAGAGAATATTTTAATACAGACTCATATAATCACAGAATGGTTTAGGTTAGAAGAGACCTTAAAGATCATCTAGTTCCAATCTCTGTCATTGGTAGGGACACCTTTCCCCTGGATCAGGGGATCATAGCCCCATCCAGCCTGGCCTTGAGCATCTCCAGGGATGAAGAGTCCATAATCTCCCTGTGCAACCTGTTCCAGTGTCTCACCACCCTTCTAGTAAAGAGCTTCTTCCTAATATCTAATCTAAACCTGCTGTCTTTCAGCTCAAGGCCATTCTGTAGCTGCTTTAGGTACTATAGTGATAGCACCTAAAGTTACTATATACTGAAGGTGATACAAGGTCTCCTAGGTGCTTTTTCTTCTCCAGGCTGAACAGTCCCAACTCTCACAGCCTTCACAGGAGAGGTTCTTCAGCCCTGTGATCAGCTGAGTGATTCCCCTCTGGACTGATTCCAATGGATCTTTCTTGTGTTGGGGGCCCCCAGCACCAGACACAGTAATTCAGATGGAATTCAGATATGAAAAATACCTTTCCCTTCACTTCTATTCCTATGAATTCATGTGTATTCAGTGCTTTGGTAAGCTGAAGATACTCTTTATAACTTTCAAGAGCAGGCTCATGAGCCTGCTGCTAGGACATGTGCACCTCAGTGATAAGGGGCTTTGCAAGAGGCACTTGAGTACAGAGGGAGGAAAGTTCTAAGGCTGATAAATTCCTGCAGATGCAGCTGTAAAGATAATCTTTGTCCAGTCATAAAAATCCTCTTGAAATTGCACAAGCACCTGAAATTTTCCTTTTCTCAGATAGATTATCTGTGCCATGGTGAATTCTGGGGGCATAACCCCCAAGTCTTTCTGAGAGATCTACTTTCAAAATTTCTTCAGTAAATCAGCAGGGAGTGCAAATAAAAGAATTCATATAAAACCAGGCAGATCTTCAGGAGATACCTGCACCTCAGGTAAACACTGCAGAGTCTCACACTCATTAGGGGATGAGTCAAAAGAGAAGCATGTAGGAAACTGATACAGCAAGAGTAATTAAATGTAAAACTATTCCAAGAATTCAATTTAATATTTAGAGGTACTATTTAGTAAATTTAAGAAACTAGAAAAGCATTTACTTATCAAAAATTTTTTTGGCACAGAAACAAAATTAAGGATTTCAAAAGAGTTCAATTATAATGGAAAGAAAGTTAAAGGATAATAGGAAAAAAAAGCAAAGCAAATTGGACTATTTGTATTTGGATATAGAAGGAGCTAAGGCAACAAGATATAAAGACAGCAAGAGGTACCAGGTCGAGAAGTTGGTGTTATGATTTTGTAGGCAGTGTTCCCAGGAGAGTTGTGAGGGACAGAAGGCCCCAGGAGAGCAATCACAGGGAAATACCCATTTATAGAGACAGTTTTGTTTTAGGGAGTACTGTATGGTAGAAATGATTGATACACATTTTATTTATTTACAAGTGCCATGGTTACCCAGACAAGTTTTGGTCTCTGTGTTCTGGGCACTAAGGGTAAATGAGGCTGCCCACACCCCAAGAAGCAAACAGACCATTCAAATGGGGTAGGAGGATTGGATTCAGCTGGAAAAGTGATCTCAGCATGACAGGAAGCTGAGACAAAACCACAGAGGTTCATCAACCTGAGCCTGCCTTAGCTTTGGGACAGAGCAATGTCTCAAACTCAAATATACATTTTCTTAGCCATAAGAACACGAGATGGTGGAAGCATTTTGGTCTTTAAAACAAGACTATGGCCACCACACATGGCTGGAGATTAATTACTGGTGCTTTGAGCTAGGTACCACCTCTTGCAAGGCTGGGCTGTGATGATCCCAAGAAGAATCAAACAGAAACTTCCAAAGAAGGCTTGTTCTGTGTATCCACCAGTCAGCAGACCTATGAAATGTCTCCCCAAAGGATGACACAGATGCAAAACCTTACATTGGCTTAAGAGGAGCCAATTGGACAAGAACATAGGAAAGAAATACACTGAGGATTAGTTACTCAATAAATCATGTCAAAATGTGGAAATCCACTAAAAATTGTTAGAATTTCAGAGAGGGGATATTTGGGATTGCTTTTTTGCATCCCTTTAGGTGTTCCCTTGTCCAGTGTTAGAGATAGTATAGCTGTTCTTATAATGTGTGCTGCAGCAGCAGCTGAGGCACATCCTGATTCCTACATGGATTTTGTCCAAGGTGCACACGTCTTGGTCTTGTGTAACAGGGACCACATGGCTCCACATGAAGCAAGAGCATAGCATGTCAGTCTCCTTCTTTCCCATTTTTTTCACCCCTCCTCCTCAGCAATACTGTGGAAGCAGCTGTTTATGCTATTCCTCCTTGGGCCAGAGAATGAATGATGCCTGCATTAGTTTGAAGGAATCCCTCTTTGAAGGAATTTCCCTTTGAACTGCTTTTTGAGTTCCTACATAAAGGTCATTCTTCCTTACACAGAAAGCAGAAGAACCAAAGTTTATGGATGTATATCTGAATATTAACATTAAAGCAGAAGTTGATATTTACTACTTGTTTTGAGTGTCAAGAAATAGAGCTGGAGCTCTGAAAACTAGTCTCATAGGTTATGGTTAGATGGAAATATAAAGGAGCCATATTGAACTAATTCATCATTTCCACTTTATTTTACTATGATTTCCTAAAATTTTCAAGTTTATTCCTACACCTAGAAGAAAGAATTAAATAGCATACTGTCATGGAAAAAAAAACTACTGTTGCTAAAGGAACAGTGATAAGAAGATTACTTGGTAGAAGCAAACAGCAACATATAGAGCTGCCACTTTGGACAAACAGCAGCTGCTCTGCTTAGACTTCAGCCAAGCACCAAGGGGTATTCTTCCCTATTGCCCAAAAAGATTTTATGTTCAAATAATCTGAAATACAACAAATTTTGCATATTTTTCATGAGAATATATAAATTTATGTGGATGCATATACATATATTCCAGCACACACACACACAGACACAGTAACATACAAATTTTTACAACTACTTATCCAGGAATAACTACTGTGTATATTAAGCTTACTGAGGTAAGTCTTAAGTAGGTAGAAATTATTCATTTTTATAATATACTATAATCCAGGATGTGAGGAGGTTAAAATAGTTTAGAGTTAGCTGAAGTTTGGAAAAAAAAAAAATGTGTTAGACAATTTTCAGGTTTCCATCAAGCTTAGAAAAGATTCTGTATCATCAACTTTTTTATTTCTTTTGGTTGACTTTTTTGCTTTTTTTTTACAGCATGACTGGTCATTTCCAGAATATCACTAGCCTACTAGGCAGATTTGCTCTTGTGTATATGAATAAAGTTTAGGTACCTGTTATGGAGATAATTCAGAGCATTATTAAAATTTCAAACCTAGCAAGCCATGTTAAGTCTCAGGTTTGATCTTATCTTGCCTTCCTTTGGTGTGCATGTGCATTTATGTGTCCTCTTATATGTATGCATTCTATTCACATGCCTTTTTAAATTTGCTCATGCTAGATGTTTGGATAACACTGCATATCCTTGAAAGATATAATCAAACCACACATAAGTGTCTTTTTTAAAGGATTTTGCTATTAATGGAAATCCAGAAATAAATGTATATTCTTACAATCTTCCAAATGCAGTCGGCAAACAGGTTCATGTTCTGCTTCCAATTCAATTTGAATTCAGTTACAAGTAGATCACAAAGATTTTATATATGCATGTGTGTGTGGGTATGTATAAAATGCAAAAGTCAGTTTAAACACAGAACATATTTTAAAAATTAAGTCTTAATTTCCAGCTTCATATTTACTAAAATAAATAAAGTCTACAGTACGAATATATAAGTTCAGCCTGACATCATGGAAATGTTTGACTTAAATGAAAGCTCAAGTTCACATATTTTCCAGTCTATACCTGGAAAATATCACCTTTTATTGCAACTTATCTGTAAGGGCTGGTTTATAAGAATTAATGCAAATAATAAGAGGTAAAGTATGATTAGGTCACCAAGATTTCCCTCCACATTAAAATGTTCAGATTTTTCAGGCCCATGTACTATTATTGTCCACGAGCCTGGAAACAAACCCTGGTATAAACACAGAATCCAAACCACAGAACATGACTTGTTTAAAAAGTTAAATTCTGTGAAGTAAGGCAGGAAACGAGATTTATCCTTCTGGGATTTTTTTGGCATGAGCAAGGAACTAGGCATGCTCAGTGCATGTCATATCCTTCATCTATCACTGCTCTCTGAAGTAAATCAATTTTTTTTTTTTTAACTTGAACCAAGAGAAGGCAACACAGCCACCATCTGAAATGTGTAGAAATCCTTCTGTTTGACATGGCATTAAACAGAAGAAGGCAAATTACAGTGTGTTGCCTTAAGGATTATTGTTGCACATTTTGTGCCTTCTGGCTGTGGCAGTATTTGTTCCTCCAAGTGAAATTAGTTGGGCCCAAGCCATTTTGCAACACTGTAAAAATAAATTGCTGCACTTGATAAGTGAATGTTAAACTTGTCACTCTGAGCTAACTGCAAATTGTTTTTAGTGTCTTCAGGATGAATTGGCAATCTCTGATAGGAGCTATGCAGAAGGTCAGCTTTGTCCCTTTGAAGCCAAGTTTAGGTTGCAGCTCAGGAACCAGAGCAAACACTCCTGCTCACAAGAAGGAATATTTCCAACACAGTCCTAAGCTTCCAGATTAGACAACATCAAGTAAGAAAATCTGGAATCACACTAACACTTCTATTACATCATGTTACACTTGTAGGACAATACTATTTAAACATCAAGACGGCCTGAAGTGCTTGCTTAGGAGGTTGGAGAGGAGGGAAGTCCTACAATAAGGAAAAAAATGAGGAAAAGAATCTCTGATTGGCCAGGTTTCTTGTGTAGTCAGAAGTGCTTGCTCCTGCAACCATCCTTGGTGCCAACCTCTCAGGACTTCTCAACCCAAACTGAATGCTGTATCTTCCTTCAAACACCTGCAGGATCTTAGCAAGAAGGAAATGATGGTGCAAAACCATCACCTTTACCTCAGGGAAATTTTGGAATCAGGTCCTTTATATACATAGCTTGTTTGGCATGCACTACAGCTTGAATTCAGTGGCCCTTTCCTCATGCAGACTTGTAAATCTGGGAGTCTGTCAGTCACTCAGTCAGTCAACTTTTCTCTTGGAAAGTCCCACTTCATAAAGTCAGCGTGTCTCTTGGGGAACTGGCATTTTGCTAAAATAAAAATTGAACTTTTTTTTAGGGGAAAAACTGAAACAATGCATTCCTTATTACCTACCTCAGGATGCCTGCACATTGGCAATTCAGGTGAGCTGCATGCCCAGGCTGGCTGATGGAAGGAAGGTCCAGGGCTCCTGGAGTCAGCTCCAGCATTCCCTGTGTTGTGCTTCCATCTAGGTACTTCTGCAGGACCTGGCTTGGGCCAGAAATGGAGCAAATGGCTCCTCACATGCGTGTGGAAGACCCTGGTCAGATCCTCAAGTACACCTGGAAATCTTTCCCCAGGTCAGGTAAGTAGTGGGAGGGAAAGTACACTACTCCTATTTTCAAGGGAAGCATCCTGAAAACATCATGAGGAAGAGAAAAACAATTACCTGAAACACTTCTGTCTATTTATTATTAATGAATCAATAAAATAATGTCAAATGGTAGATTTGAGAATGATTCAAGAAAAGAGAGGCAAAAGAAGGTGGTGGTTGGGATATTTCTCTTCAGCTCCAGTTTTGCAGATGGGTTCCTCTGTTCTGAGTGGTTTTGTTAGCTAGCAAGAGCAGTGAGGAATTTTTACCTTCTGTAGAAAGCACAGAGGAATTGAAAGATTTCCAAGGCATGCTTAGTACAAGGCAGTGCAACCTTCCTCAGTGGCCTGAGGGGGTGAGACAGTAGTTTAGAAACAGCCTCTGTAGTCCCTGGTCCCTCTCTTCCAAGTCTTCAGCTACAGATGCTTGCACCAGCAGAGGCTTTTGTGATAATGGACACCTCCTCTGGGACCTGGATTAAGCCCAAGATTAAGTCACTATAGCAACAAGTTTTACAGAGTCGTTGCCAGTAAATATTATGGTAATTGGTTACTGAAATCTAGGGTAAGTCATTATTCATGGTTTCACTATCAAATATAATGAAGAAGCATATTTAATGGTGACTTTTTTAGACCAGTCTTTGCAAGTCTCTTCAGGTAGTTGACAGCATTTTAAAGTGCATAATTAAATAAGAACAGAGATCTGTACTACAGTGAAAATGCACAATATGATTGAAAGTTATAATGGCACTCAAAGATATTTTTGGGGGTTTAAAATGGAAACCTTTCCAAGCAAAAGGACAAGATATAACCTGGAGGTTTAAAATATTTTTTTTTTTCTAAGAAGACAGAGATAATAATAAGATAAATCAGTTATGTAAGCTTGATTAATTTGTCCACTGAAGCACTATTACATGTTACCTTACTCTCTGCCTTGCCAGTTTTATTTAGAACTCACACAGCAAAGGCTCTGAGAGAAAACCTGCAACTCTTAATAAATCAGTTTAATAAATCTTTTCACCCTTTTCACCATTCTTTATTCTTAATGTGTTCCTTCTTCCTCTTCCTCCCTTCCTCTCCTGAGACACAACATCTCTCATTTTAAAATTATTCCTATTGCAAGTACCAAGAAACTGGTGCATGATAGCTGCAGCTTCTATAGAATAGCTTTCAATTATAGGGAAATTAAGAAACTTTAAAATTTTTCTGGTATTACTAGAATTGCTATTCTCACTAAGCTTCCAATTAACTTTCAATCAAGTATGTAATTTCATTTATCGCAGAAATTATTTCTGAAATATTTTTCTGAGGTAACTTTAAGTGTTTAACAGCAAAATTTGGATTAGGAATTGTCTTTTGATTGGTATTCTTTGCAAGAGAAATAATTTATTGCACTTCATACTAATATAAGATTAATCATGGAAAGGAGCTTTTGCTTCACTGCCATGATGGTAGAGAACTGAAACTGGTATTGCCAAACAAACATATCAGGATAGCCTGAGAAAATCCCACAGAAACCATGAAATATAAAACATAAAAATACAAACAGACAAACTAATGCATCTGAGACATTACAGTGCACACAGGTTACTAAATCAAAAATATTCTTGCTATAACAATCATAAAATCATAGAGTGCTTTGAGTTGAAAGAAGCCTTAGAGATCATCTGGTTCCAGCCCCTCTCCAGAGGACACCAATGAGTCCAAGTTGCTTCAAACCCCATCCAGCCCATCCTTAAACATTTCCAAGGATGGGACACCTACTGCCATTTTGAGCAACCTGTACCAGTGTTTTATCAGCCTCATTGTAAAAAACTTTCTCTGTATATCTAATCTAAATTGCCCCATTCTTGGTTTACAAATAGTATGCCTTGTCCTGTTGCTACAGGCTATACTAAGTTTATCCCTGTCTTTTTAGGCACTGGAAGGTGATATAATTCTTCCTGGAGCATTTTCTTCTCCAATCTGAGCAGCCCCAAGTCTCTCAGCTTCCCAGGAGAGGTGTTCCATCCTCTGATTATCTTTGTGGCTTCTCTGGACTCACTCTAGCAGGTACAGAGGTTGTTATGTATCCAGAGCTGGATGCAGTGCTCCAGGTGGGGTACAAGAAGAGTGGAGTAAAGGGGAAGAATCCCCTCCCTTCACCTGCTGCTCAGGCTCCTCTTGATGCAGGTTGACTTTCTGGTCTGCAAGTGCACATTGCCAGCTCATGTTGAGCTCTCCATGTCCACCAACACTGTCAAATCCTTCTCCTCAGGGTTGCTCTCTATCCATTCTCTGCCCAGACTGTACTTATGCTTAGGATTGCCCCAACTCAGCTGCTGGATCGTGCACTTGACCTTGTTGAACTTCATGAGGTTCCCACAGACACCCTTCAATCCTGTCAAGGTTCCTCTGGATGACATTCCTTCCCTCCACCACACATCTTGGTTCGGCCAGCAAACTGGCTGAGGAGTCCACTGCTCATGTTGCTAACAAAGATGTTAAACAGATCCAATCCCAACAGAAACCCCTGAGGATCACCATTTATCTCTAGCTTTCACTTGGATATTGAGATGTTGGAAATCCAGCCAATTCCTTTTCCCCAGGTGGTCCATCTGTGAAATCCGTGTCTCCAGTTTAGAGATAAGGATGTCAGGAGAGTGTCAAATGCTTTTCATAAGTCCAGGTGGATGATAGCAGTTACTTTTCCTTTATTCACCAGCACTGTAACCCTGGCATAGAAAGCCACCAAATTTTTCAGGCACAATTTGCCCTTAGGGAACCAATATTGGCTGTCATGAGTCACCTCCTTATTTCCCATGTGTCTTGGTATAATTTCCATGAGGATCTGCCCCATGATCTTACCAGCCAGAGGTCAGACTGACAGGCCTGTAGTTTCCCAAGTCTTCCTTTTCCTTTATGAAAATGTGGGGTATGTTTTGCTTTTTCCACTCAGTGGGAACTTCATCACACTGCTGGCTTGATATTTCAGTTTCCTGTTTTCAAACAGGATGGATAGTGGCTTAATCCCTCCATTTGCCAATTCATTCAGGACTTGTGGATGCATCTGATCAGGTCCTTTGGGCTTTTGCACCTTCCTTAGATGGTCTTGAATATGGTCACCTTCTGTGGTGGGAGAATGGGAATTCTGTTCTTCATTCTCCCAGAATCAATCTTGATTGAATTCTGTAAATATTTTTTTTTTTTTTCTCTGAAAGGAAAGGTTGTGTAAAGTCCTTTAGCCCAGCTGACAAAAAAAACGCCCTTCATATCTCGTCTTGCTTACCAGCAACAACTTTTCTGTTTGGGTGGGTTTGGGAATTAAATTTCATTTTCTAATACAAAAGTTGAGGGGTAGAAATAACTTTGAGGTGTTTTCACATGGCTAACTCTTCTCACTTTATATTGAAAATTCTCCTGCAGTGCTTACAGAGATATGTCAAAGGTGGAAATGAAAAACTGGGTTCTTTTGTACCATGTGAAAGGGGCTGGTGCTGACTATGGCCTTGTGCTTCAGAGCCAAGCTGCAAAAATCCTATCAAGTGAAGAACTGATTAACCTGCCTCATGGGAAAATTTCTTCTTCTAGTAGCTGAGTTTACTTTCATCTCTGCAGTAAGAATATAGATGACAGTGGGTGTACATAGTGTGAAAAAACTTATGCCTGAACAGGAACAGAGCCACAGGTCAGAAAAAACCCCCAGAAAGCTGAAAGTCAGAAACAACCCTGTCTTTTTTTTTAATTTGATTATTCTGTGACTGAAAAAAAACCCCAAAACTTTATCCTCTTTTGCTTATGAGCTCCACTTCATAAAAAAAAGTATGTCTGTGTATGGGAAGTTTTTTTTTCCATTCTGGGTTAAAACTGTTCATCAGTGAATGAACATTGGTATATATTATTTTTAAAGAACTTTTTTGCAAACAACAGTGTCTAGTGGTGATGTGATGACAATCCAAGTCATATTTGGGGTGGATATTTTTGTAGGATTTATAATCTGGCCTTGTTTCCATCAACAGCAATTGATTTTGATTAGCATAGAATTGTTTTTTACTTCAGTGATTGTTGAATTAATGAATACCTTCAACTTAAATATCTCTTCCTTTTTTTATTTTACTTTTGATTTATTACACTGAAATTTGAAATCACATATTGACTTAGGCATAAAAATCAGGATACCTGTGGGGCACTGTGATAGCATGTTGAAGACCACTTTCTACTTCTGTGTGTCAAGTCTTGTTGAAAGACTGTCTCAGGAGAGCTTGGCCTGCAGTGATTTCTCAAACACAGCATCTCTTGCTAGGCTAACAAGCATAGGACAGAGGTGGAAAGAACAGAATTTTAGAGCATGCAGAGCTCCAAGCTGATGTATTACCAGTGCAGGATACTCCTTAATCCTTGTCTGGTTACCCAGAGAATGACCTCTAAAGACAAAAATCTTGGGCAGCACCTGCACTGCACTTTGTGGCAGCATGACACAGTATAACAAATATGTGAGCTTGACCTGCTTCTTGTCTTGGCAGAACTGCAGCAACTCCGTGGTTATTCCCAAACCAGTGCATGAGCAGGCAGCAGAGCCAGGAGAGACACAGGTGTGGAACAGGGAGCTCAGGCAGGGCTGCAGGAGCAAGAGGAAAATCCATCATCCTGCAGCCAGGATGGACCTTTCTCCTGCTGCCTGCAGCCCCACACCACGGGTGTGATGAAGGTGTGAGTTACTGGGGTGGAGCTGTGGGCACAATTTATACCACAGCTCAGTTAGTGCATGATGCTGGTTAAGTAGCAGTGACTTGGTCGTGTGTCTAGGCTGTAATTGGTGTGGCTTTGTCTACTGTGGTGCTATCTGATCTGGTAAGGGAGATGACAAATATATGGATTTATTTAATTTCTTCATTTACATTTACGATAATTTGAAAAGACGCCTTTCCAAGGCATCTAGCCTCCCCCCCAACATTGTTAATAATTCTATAAAATAAAAGCACCATTAAAGTAATCATTTCCACATGCATTGAGTCAGCCAGCTGCCTTCTGAAACTCCTTCCCACTCCTTTATCATTGTGGGAAGCCTACAATCATCCCTTTCCAAAATCTCTATCAGAAAAATGCCTGGACAGAGTGATGCTACATAGCAAGGCTGTAAAACGTCTTTATGGAAGGCACAAATCTTTTTTCAGAGCACAACCAGATAGCATGAATTTATGTCATTTTTAACCTGTAATCTAGAGCTGTCTTTGAGCTGGGTGCCAAAAAACAAGTTACCATTAGTGCTGTTGTCTCTCTTTTTCACTTAAGGGTTGTTTCTACCAGGAGTTTTACTCCAGGCAACAGTGAATCAGTTTTTCCAGGTTCCCTCCCCCCTCTTCTAGTGGCCAATTTGCATTGAGGACTGCTCATCTCACCACTGGCATGATAGAACAAAATCCTTTGCTGCAGATCTCAGAGTGAGAATGCCTTGATTCTATCAAGTTTTTGTTTCAGTGTCCTCAGTATCACAGATATTCTTGCAAAGGTCTCATATCTTGTCTTGTGCAAATTTTGCTCAAATTACACCTGATAATGTAATAAATATGATAGTTTTAAACTGGGCAATTCTCAGTTTCTGTCTCTGTGTATATTCCTGTAGAAGTCTCATCCCTGAAGTCAAACAGGTCTGGGATAACACAGGATTGGTAGGGCCCATTATAACAGAGAGTATTATATATTACTCATGAATCAAAAGCTGAAAATAGAAATTATATCTGTCTATAAACATGCATGAATGGAAAACCTAACCATAAACAATTATATTCAGATAAAATAATAGATTAAAATTGGCAAAGAACTAGGCCTGATTGTTTCTGAGCATCAGAAGAGTTAGTGGATAGTCCCTCAGGAACCATTGTGGGAGTAAAATACCCCATCAATTTTAGATGACATTTGTGCAGTAGGAGGGGCTGTGACTATGATCCCCCATACCAGAACTTACTGCAGCCTTATTACAGAGACAAAATACTAAAATATGAGGTTGGGTTAAAATATATTTATGTGTGAAATGCATTCATGTTAGCACTTAGCATTATTGCTTATAATGCAATGTGATGGTTCTAAATGCAATAACCACTTGTACCTACAATGAGATCTGCACTCCTTAAAGGGTTTCCAATTGAAGCTCCTCAGTCTGCCCTTGCCCTGGCAGATCCCCTCGAGCTCAGGAATGCTCTTCAGAAGTTCCTCCATCCAGCTGCAAGTCAGTCTCTGAATAGCAACCAAAGGTGTGCAGATTGAATGTGTTTACTGAATGAAGATGTATGACAGTAGAAATCAGTCAAAAGCTACACAAGTGGTTTAATTAATTCCCTAAGAGACTGTTAAGTGAAGTGGATCCTGCTTTGAATCAGAGGGGAAGAGAAGTTTTTTTACAGAGGTTTCTTCCCATCTCAGTTACTCTGCTCCAACTTTGTGAGCATTGAAATATTTTTCAGAAAGCCATGATCTCACTCAAGTTGCATCAGTCCTGCCATGTTTGGGGACTAGTAGAGTAGCAAGACAGAGAAATGGGCCAAAAGAAAAAAACAAATTATAATTTACTAAATAGGAAATCATCTTTCCTCCTGAAAACCACAGTGCTAAAAAAGGAAAATGTTTCTTTTCCTAATAGCTTTGTGATTATGATATATAGAGGTAATAAAATCCCAACATGCAGAGAAAAATCTTTCTTTTTCAGAAAGCAGCAATTTGTTGTAACCCAAAGTAATTCAAGAAACACAAGCATTTCCTTCAATCTTTCTCCTCAGCAGGGAACAGAGTTCCTAGGGAGGGGTAATGAAGCTCAGCTGAGCTTTGGAGAAGATCTATAGTAAACTGTCCCTACATTACACATTTCTCCAGCTCTTATACTACTGGATTGAAGAATAAATAATTCTGCCATGTAGACATCAAGCCTAAAGAGTCAAGCATGAAAAATGATCACTTTCAAGTGATTCTCTTCTCTATGTTTCTTCAAATATGTTTCTCACCTGTGCTAAGAAAGAATAAAATTTAACTTTTCTAATTTAAAGACAGATATGTGCTGAGGGACAGTAGGAAATTAGGTTTATATGCATTAGTGTTCTTCATGCAACATGTTCTTCTTGTATCATGCAACAAAAACATTTAACAATGAAAAGAAAAAAATAATTTTTCTCCCACCATCCCAGTTTTTCTTTGGTTCTAGCTACTTCCTAGCTCAGCTTGGGAAAGGCTTTCCCCCACTATCTCCTTCCTGCAAATAGGATCCTTTGCCATTGATCCCTCCATTTTTCCATGTTTTGAATTATGTTTGCTTACTATTAAATGCTAATTTATCTCAAATTGATCTACTAATGTTATTTTTTTCTCATCTCCACCAGAACTGCACCCACAGATGCATAATATGCATCATAAAGTTTTCTCACAACACCACTTATGAGACATTCACTTCCATTTTTAGCCTGGCTTTATGACTGTGTCTGAGTTACACACACAGAACTGGATGTCACTGAATCACCTATCTCCTCAATCTGCTCCTTCATTTCCCAATGAAACTTCACTTTTAAATTCCCCTGGAGATAAAAATGACATGTTTGACAGGAGGATTAACAAAAAAAAGGTTGGTTTTGTCACAGAATTATGTGAGGTTCTCTTTTTTCCTTTCTCCTTTCCCATACAGGGGGGATCCTCAGTGCCTAATCCCATACTAATGCAGCAGCTCCAAGTTTGTTGGTTTGCACACAGATGGTCACACGAGTGCCAAGAGCATTGTTGAAAGTTACATTGTGCAGTCAGTTTACTGTCAGCACTTTAGATGCTACATTTGGCACCAATAGGCTCTTAAGGGAGTCAATATGTTGTTGCTAAGCTTTTATACCCTAAATATTTTGGAGTTTATTTGAGGTACTCTGCAGTTTCCTTATTCTTCTCTATGTGTTCAAGGTAGGGGTTTCTCAGTTAAAGGGCAAGAGGCAGTCATTAGAAGAAAACTCCAGGTGATGTCAAAAAAAGGTTTATAAGAGGACTTAAGGACTGGAAGAACTTGACCAGAGAGACAATGGAATCTCCAACTCTGGAGACTTCAAAAGCCTAATAGAATAAGACTTAGAAATGTGGTCTGAGAAGTTACCATGTTTTTAGAGCATGATGTTGAATTCTTGGCCTCTAGAGCTCCCTTCCACATTAAATTTTTTTTCTATTATTCTATGGTAGAGTTTCTTTATGCTATTTAGCTGCTGCAGGCATGTTTTTTGGGAAGAGGAAAGGGTTCTTGAGGTTTTTTTTGTCATCTCAGAGTCTGAGTTTACAAATCTTCCTGGCATCTTGCAATGACCATTTCTTCTCACAGACTTTTATTGCCTCAACGATTAGACAGAGGTGCTGTGGTTTGAAGAAGGATTTAGATGAAGGTTTATGACATTCTCAGGTGCATTTCTAAGAGAGGATATTCAAAACTACTCAGTATATGCCTAAATAGTTTCACTGAAACCACTGAGCATTTAATCATTGGATGTTGTGCTTTAGAAAATCTGTATTTTGGGATAGTCTGTGGTTTGGAAACCCAATAATTAAAAACTTAATTAATCAAACTATCATAATGAACATTGTGGATTTCCTAGCTAAGTATGTTAAATGCCTCTAACTTACAACAACCACCAAACAAAAAAAAATCTAAATAATAAATAATTCTCCAAAGTTCTCTTTCCAAAAACTACATCAAAAGAAAAGGGGTACAAAAATATTAAATCAAAAGGGAAAAAAAGGACCTGCAAAAAAGAATTTTATACAATTGATTAAAATGCAGATTAATTTGAATAATTTTTCAAAATGACAGCTGTTATACTAATGAATCACTAAAATATTTTTCATTCAGTCAAACAATATTTTAGAAATTGTGGTACATAGAAAGGATATCCCTTGCTGTGCAGAGAAACATAATATGTGCTCCATGGAGTAGGAAACTTTAATGATATATGCAGTTTTGTTATTAAAAGTGAGTTATATATTTTGCTGTACAGTGGAAAATTGTGACCCAGTATAACATATCTTCACATTGTTTATAACTTGAGGAAAATCAACATTCTAGGTTCTCAGTTCGCACAGTAGGAATTGCATTTATTTTGGCCAAATGTAATTTATATAACTGCAAGGAACAATAAAACATGAACTTTATAGTGTTTTCTTACCTAAAAATAATATAGAGCTTGTAAAAGTGAAGAGATTATTATTATAAAGGAAAAGACAGTAACTTGTAAGCTGAAACTCATTTTACAGCTATGTAAAACTTACCCTAGCTCAAGTATTAAGGCACCTGTATCCTCATTTTCATTTAAGCACAGTGATCTCTGAAAGTAAACGTTGTTTTCTCAGCAGCAGCAATCACTGCTGAAGGAAAACTCTCAGTATCCCAATGTATTTTTCTTATTTATCAATAAATTATATTTGCTGGAGTCCTGAGAATGCGGAGATTTGTATCCTCCAGGCTCCATCCTATCCCATCCCATTCCATCCCATCCCATCCCATCCCATCCCATCCCATCCCATCCCATCCCATCCCATCCCATCCCATCCCATCCCATCCCATCCCATCCCATCCCATCCCATCCCATCCCATCCCATCCCATCCCATCCCATCCCATCCCATCCCATCCCATCCCATCCTTTCTCAGTGGTTTTGTCTATACTAACACATTGAATGGCCTCAAAGCTGTTCCCAGTGGAGTTGGATCTTGGCCATCTCTGCTTTTGGGTGGTTTGAACAGCACAACAAAGTGAATTCTTTCCTGAGTTACTCTTGCAGAGTTTACAGTGTAGCTTGGACCAGGGATTATTCCAGTAAATGGTAGGATGCAGATAACCTGCTGTGGAGGCAAAAATAATTTAAATCTTATGGGCAGACTTCATGAGTTGGTCCCTGGGACAAGGGCTGAGCTTTGACACTAACTATTATTTATTTAATTAGTGTTATGTAATGATTAAGCTGAAATGTATTTGGTGTATCACAATGCACTCCAGTGACATAAACAGCAAGAGAAATAAAATCTCTTGTGTGATTACTTTTTTTCTTATCCTTTCCTTGATGGGAGAATATACACAGGGAGAAGTACTAAGTCAGTTTTATAGACAGGGAAGATGAGTTCCAGAGATAAAGAAAGGAATCTTCTAAAATTTCATGAAGGATTGTGTCAGAGCTGAGAACAATTGCCTTGGTCTCTTATTTTCCAGTCCTTTGCTTTTTTCAGAGTTAATTTAAATTTTTTTCTTGCTCAAAGGGGATACTATACCATAATTAAAGAAAATGCACTATTGAAATCACAAAAAGAGAACAATAAAAAATGTAGGCAATTCCAAAAATGACAGCATAAACTGTAATCTTGTGAAAATATACCACAACCAAAGCATACATATGCTGTCAATGAATTTTCCAAATCATTGGTATGAAACTTTTTAATGCCCTTTTTAAAGCTGGAGACAGCTGATTTGCACCTCTGTGAAGAGACTCAAATGGGACATGAGTGCTCCACAGATTTGCCATTTCCTGCTGGGCCTCCCCCTCCATTCCAGCACACCCTGTGCTCATCTGATCTGCTGGTTATACACAGCTGGGTCACTTGCCTGCTCAGAGGGGATTTTTTTTGGTTTTTAAAGAGATGAAGTTAGTGGTCCAAAGATTCCAATCTTACTTGATACCCTGGAGCAAAGAATGAATTAATCATGGAAAAAAAAAAAAAAAAGCATGGAACATTCTGCTTTGGAGTAGTAACAGAATATCTAATTTAAAATAAAATTAATAAAATAAAATTTCGAAACAGCATTCCTTTTATAATAAAGACACAGATATTTTACACACTTAGCTTTTGACACTTGCAGAGGGTATTTTAAATTAGATATCAAAAGATTCAGAGATCTGCAAAGGCTAAATCAAATCACTTGAAACTGAACACTCTTCTAGATAAATCCATCTCTTACTTTGACACGCAAAGCAAGCCTTGGTTATAATTTAAATGGCACAGCTGCATACCTGAAGTGGGATGAATCTTGAATTTACACCTTAATTAAAACTACAAATGTAAATCCTCTGTTGTATTTTGGTTTTGTTTTTTTTTTTTTTTTTTTTCAAAACAGTAACACCAGGAGCAAGTGAAGAGTTTAAAAAGCCCTTGCTGATTTTCACAAAAAACAAGAGGCTTTCCCTTAAATTTTAGTCCTCCAGTCATTTTTTATTTTTCTTAATTTAGTCCTCCCTGAGAATTGCTCTTGATTACCAGTTGATAGGTAGCAACTATGAAGCAGAATAGCTGGAAAATATGTTTGAACCCTTAAAAATGGAAGCCAGTCTACACATTCTAAAATCTATATACTTTCAAATATTTTTAGTTTTTTAAAAAATTACTTTTTCAGTTGAATGCTAGCTTTTATGGGAAATGAGTATTATGAGAATATGATGGAAAATGCATCTAAGCCACTTTTTTTCCCTCACCATTTCAGATTCTTTGGACAATCTAAATTTCCCTCCAGGCAATTCTCTTCATGTTATTAGTGACAGGGTGTGTTGCTGTCTCATCTGGAAAATTTCAGACAAGTACCATTAAACAACAAGGGCAATATCAGACACCTGGCAACTCCAGTTACAAAAGACACATCTCACCTGAAACAGTACTTCAGTTTTTGAAAAAAACACTTTTTTTAAAACAGTTTTTTTCTTTAAAACAAAACAAGCACAAAACACACACACAAACCCAGAAAACCCCCACAAAAAACACCCCTCCCTCCCTGCTTTCCCCCCCAATTTTTAGGAAGCAAAAGATGCTTTAGGAAAAAGCCACTCAATTTTCCATAGAAAAAATTAGAAAATTTTTAAACAGTAAGTTTTTCTCATTGGCAAGTTGAAAAGTTGAATAACTGTGACATCTGCTTTCCTTCTTTTTTTTTTTCTGGACATAGTTGGATATGCACATTTATAACATTTAGAGGACATCATTATTCCAAAAGCATGGATTTTCAGTAACAGCCTGAATACCTTGACCAGGAACTCTGAGCATCCTTTTGAATAAAAGAGGTTTAAAATAGATTTCCCATTTTATTGCAGTTTTATCATTTTTGTGGTTCGTTTTTGTTAATTGTCACTAATGCCTGGAAAACCCATGAAAAATTACTGAACTGCAAAGTAGCAATAAAGTGGATAAATGCAATAAAAATGAGGTAATGGATCACAAAATGTACTTTGTGTATTTATTTGGACAACTGTAGTTTAGTTTAATTTTTTAATGATGCTCTAGTGTATCCAGTAAATGCTTCTAAGATCTAGTTTGTGAGCAATAATAAAACTTTGGTAGCACAAGTTCTCAAGGCATTCCTTCCCAAGGGAGGAGACAGATGGATCACATTTTTTGTCATGACTTTTCTGTTTCATTTTGTGAAAAGACACAGAACTTTTGAAGGAGAATGTAAAAACAAAGGGATGATTTTAACTTACAATGAGGTCCATTTACACTATCCCAGCACTGTAAAGGATTCTTATAAACTAAATGCAAAAACACCGGAATGTGACTGGTTATTGAACCCAGTGTAACTACTATGAGTTGCCTGTGAAGGAACCCAAAATGCTGGTAAATTGCAAGTGCAAAACACACACACACAAAAAAAAAGGAATTGCATTTGGGGTCATAAGTGGGAGAGGGATACAGCTAGTACATGGCATGTAGAATAACAGGGACTGGGGAAAGAAAATTCTCATCAGCTCTGGGCAAAAGTTCTGTTTTGAGGTCAATTCCTACTGTCTTTAATTCCTGAGACAAAGACAACTGCTGTTCAGGAGAGCAGGGCTGGCTCCCTTTTGAAGAGCACTGTGAAATCTTTAATGTTCATAAAGTGCATCACTGGCCCCAGCAGAAAAGGTCTGAAAAAGGGGCCTGAAAACTCAGCAGCTTCTCTGAGGTCATCCTGCTCAAGGTGTGGGGCTTCCTGTCAGTGCTATGGCCAGGCAATGAGCCTCCACATCCATCAGAAATCCTGAGAAGAAAGAATTTCATGGATCTGAGAATATCCATAGGGGGCTCAGACTTTTAATCAAAACTGTTTTTCTTTCAGTATTTTCCTGTTTTTTCCTGACAACTGGGGTATTATGCAAGGGCAGTAAATATATAAGAATGCAAAGTTATGTTTCCCATATGAATGTAATAAAAACATTGAAATTTCTTACTGAAATCTGGTGATATCCTTTGAATGTTGTATGGGAAATATACAGCCCTGGAAAAAAATGTGTTTAAAATGTTCTTCTTTTTGGGTTCTGATAAGATAGCACACAATTTAGTGTTCATCCCATTGTGCTGTACAGAATTTTATTACTTAGTTTGCTATGTTTTGCTATTATTTATACATAGTTGCATATAATTGTACACACACAGAGATCTAAGCACAAATATATAGAGATAGATGGATAGATGGATAGATAGATAGATAGATAGATAGATAGATAGATAGATAGATAGATAGATAGATAGATAGATAGATCAATGCATGAATTTGAAGCATGCCCTTTGGAATTATGGAGAACTCTTAGAGATCAGTCCCATGTTTCCTTCCCCCAGCCCATGTACATCCACAGAGTTTTATGAACAGAAGATATCTTCCTGACATATTCTGTGTAAAACCATGCTTAATTCAACCACAGTGAAGAACTGAAAGGAGCCTGACAGGAATGCAATGCTGTTTTATTTTAGTTTATCATATTTATGATTTTATGGGTGCGTATTTGAAAGATTTTGAGTTTTACAATCAAAACTAAGGGGTACAATAACTTCATTTTTTTTTTTTATATAAAATAGTATAATCACAATACTGGTACTTTGGAATGGGGAATGTTAACTCTTTGTCTGAGAGATGCAAATTTTGCACTAAATTGTGCCTTTTCTCTGACAACATAGAGAAAAAGAAGTTTTCTGGTTCATGATATTTGCTCTAGGCAATGACTACTTTTTTCTTTTTTCTTTTTTCTTTTTTCTTTTTTCTTTTTTTTTTTTTTTCTTTTTTTTTTTTTTCTTTTTTCTTTTTTCTTTTTTCTTTTTTCTTTTTTCTTTTTTCTTTTTTCTTTTTTCTTTTTTCTTTTTTCTTTTTAATTTATAATGGCTTTATTTGAAAAAATGAAATATATAAAAGATGTAGGAAGCAGATATCTGCAATCCTAGCACCATATTATAAAAAACCATCCATGAAACTGGAGGAAAGGAATGATTTCCAGTGATGTACCACCATAACGACTTGCAGGTTATGGCAAGCTTTCTAAATTAAGAGATTACTGAGAGACAAAATGTTTACCTCTAAATCTTACCCTCCTGGGCTGGATCTAGGAAACCACAGCTACATTCTATTATATTTTGCAGGCTGGGAACCATTTTATCACAGAAGCTCTTAAAACTTTAGTTGCAACTGGCATGGACCTACTCTGCTCAGTTTTAAACTATGTGAAATGCCTCATGTCCAGTCAGAGGGCCAGGATCATGATTGCTGTCCATGAAATCATTTCCTTTTGCTCAAATAGCCAAAACCCTGGTAGGCATCAAACAGAAAATGTGACCCTCAGAAAGTGAAGCCAAATGTAAAAGAGTGTCCTGTACTCATGAAAATTGGGAAACATGGGGAGTGGTTATCTCATGGAAACATACAGAAGCCTTAGAAATGTATTACAATACCTCTGTGTCTGTAATGGGTGAAATAGTCATTTAACTGGGTCACATGATAGTGGAAACATGCTATGGTGAAAGCTGGGCTCACAGGGGTAGCATAAAACAATTAGCCCTGCACAAGAAAAGAGCAACACTACAATTTAAAGGATTTTATATTAAAATTAACATGGTCTGTTTATTTTCTCTGAGAGTGGAATTACCCCCTGTGAGTGGGATTAGACATTTATGAGACTGAATGATGAAAGCTATTGCACCATCTCCTATTAGTCCCTTTTTTATCTTTACTGACATATTTTTGCAACATGTTTGAAGTTGTAAATTGCTCTTTTAAATGCCCCATTTGATTTCATACCGGCCCAGTAAACTCCCACACAAAGTTTTTGCATTTAAAAAAAAAAAGTAGCCATCTTCTGATTGATATCAATCTGTGATACTCTTATCTATTTCTAACATGACTTGTTGTCTAACCATGTTGCTGACACAGGGATCAAATCTGGGGGCTTACTGGCAGAAACAAGACAGAAAGGATATGTTTGTCTCACAGGCAGCTCTGTGCTTGACAAGTTTGTTCAGTAGGAAGTAGCGTTAAAAAAATGGATGCACCATGAGTCTGAAGGATTTAGCAAATATCCACTATATTTGAGCTGATTTTGAAAAGTTTGGTCTAAGTGTGGAATAATTGCTGGCAGGAAGAGTAGTGCAAAGAAAAGACAAGTATTTGAGACCACAATTGAATCCTGTGGGACTAACAGTGGAGGAAAGCTTCCACTCTCAGCAGAACAGCCCAGACACAGTCTGTGTTTTGGGACACTCTGCCCTGTGTTTCAGTGCACCAGAGGGAGAGCTGCACTCACACTCAGGTTCTGTGGGGATATCTGCAGTGCCTCTTCAGGGAGGATTTCAGCCTTTTCTCCAGACCAAACTGCCACCAAAAAGCTGTTAACCTTCAGCCTGCACCATGAACACCAAACATTCAGGACACAAACTTCAGCAAGGCTCCCAAGCATACACAGCATCTGCTGGTGGCTCCCTTGTTTAAACAGCTTGAACATTTCAGCTCAGGCTGAAGCTGAGGAAACAGCCAAAGGAGTGGAGAGATAGTGTACAGATATCTGGCTCAGACAGCTCAGACCCATTTTCAAGACTACTCCTCACCTTTCAGTGTCTCGACTTGGCTTTTATCTCTCAGGGACTAGCCTGAAAAAGTGCAAAATTACTTCTATTATCCTACAGAAGTAGGGAGGAGGATCATTAATGTGTTTAAAACTATATACAAGGACCTAATCCATTATTAAATAGTGCATTGTTACTTTTTATTCCTGTTTTCTTAAACCCACTGCTGCTTTTTTGGTTTATGAAGCAAGTAAATATCACAGACAATATAATGTTGTTAAAAGGTAATAGTTTGGGAGATATTCATTTTAGAATATCCTAAGGTAGGAAGCCAGCTCCTCCAAATTAATCATAGAGCCCAAAGGGAGCTCTGCAGGAGCCTTGCTGTCTCAGTGGTCTGTAAGAAGCTGAAATGGATGCCTGCAGTCAGGCAGTGTGAATCACCTCCTCTTCCATCTCTGCCTCCTTCCTCTCTGCCATTATTTCTCAGATGCCTCTATCTGTCCATTTAGTACTGGGATGCTTCTCAAAGTGCTTTTCTTTTCCTTTTTTCTTATTGTAGTTTAGTCCTCTGTGTATTTTGAGAAGAGCACTGTCTCCTCTCTGAGAGAAAGGGGAGGGGGTCTGGTCATAAGTGATCAGCTTGCAGTGTTCTCCTGCAAAACGTGATGTTTTGTTTAAGCATCACTGCTGGACCTAGCACAGCTTGCAAACATTTCCTGCTGTCCATGTAGCTCAGATTTCACTGTTGTCTTCAGGGCTGCTCTTTGTGCTGAACCTAATGGAAGCATTTTGACTGCAGGGGAAGGCAACCATGCACACTAAGAATCATCAGATAGCAACAATGGGACTTCTCAGGTAGGAAAAATAGGTCAAATTTCATCTGTATTCAACAAGTGAGGCATCTATCTTGAGATGTGTCTATGTGATTATCATTGTACCTTGGGATAGGTATAGTTGACTTGATTATCTTTAACTTGCTGGGGAATTTTTTCTCCAGTCTGTAGATTACTCTTGTTATGCAGGCAAAGCCTGAAACTGCAAAACTTATTGGCACCTGCAAAAATGACACTGTGTGGCCCTTGATCTTCTTATCCCACAAACAGCTTTGTTTAGGAAGCAGAATCATCAATCATTAATTTTAAAAAAAAATATATATACACACATATTTTAGCTTGTCTCCACAAAGTTTAGGAACATCTCAAGCAAAACAGGAGTTTCATTAGTATCTTTACATAGTGGTAGCAAAAATACAGGAGAAGCAAGGTTAAGAGACATCTAAGTGGCTTCGCATGAATCAAGAAAGAAGAAGCAATTGCTCACTTTTTTGACTTTCTCAGGCCTAGCTGGTCAGACTAAATGTGAAAAGTTAGGCAACATAAGATGCCCTAGTGACCTGAAAATAGTTGCTCTTAATGTATTATAATATTGGCATGGATGCCTTAGTAAAGTTGAATTTTAGATAAATGTTATTTGCATTGCAAATGAAAATGTCAACAAAAACAAGAGACAAATATGTGAATATACACAGAGACTCCCTCTAGAGAATTTATGAGAACAGATAAACGATGTAAAAAGGGGAGAAAACACAGTGTAGATTAAGTGCCTTGCCAGAAACATCAGGGGAAGCCATCTGTAGGGGGAAAAGTTCTGCAGAACTGGGAACTGACTCCACATCCCTTGAGTTTTAGCCTTGCACCTTCTCTGCAGTGTTGTGTACACAGGGGTAAAGGCCATGTACAGCTTTGGCTTTTGGCAATTAAAATATGTATAAAATCCTGGCCCAGCTATAGTCAGAAGGATTTTACCCTGCCAGCAGTGAGGTTAGAGGCCCTCTGACCCAGAGGAGTCTGAGGTGTCAAGGAGGTGTTGAAGCTTTCTGCTGGTGGCCACCACTCTCTCCTGGCAGGCAGCTCACACAACCTTAAAGGCTGCCAGTGTCCTAAGGTATCAAACTGGGTCAAAGACTCAATGGCCTTCTTCCTTCCATTGTCCCAGATTTCATCAAAGACATAAAAAAAATAAAGGTGTTTTTAGGAAGCACATTTCAATTCAGAGAAAGAATACATTAGGCTCTTCAAAGAAAATAGAAACATGCATTACTTTTGTTCTTGAGGTTCACTGCATAAAACTCTTTTCTTGGTCATGCACAGTGACCTCAGTATTCAGCTAGGCTGTTGTAGGTGCCATTCCAGCTCTTTAGTCTTTTGGACATTTGAACTCATGACTCTTGTCTCTTGTCAGAAGATTCAAAGTAAGGAGGCTGAAAAGGATGGAAATGAATCTGTGGAGGGGAAAGGGACTTCTCTCATCTTCTATTCTTTGAGCTCTTCATACAAAGGGTCATTAAAATAAAAAGACACAATAGGCTGATATACAATCACATAATTTAATGGTTTGAGGACCCACCTCATTTCCTGTGTTGATGCCAAGGATGTGTCTATGTTTTACCCACTCCTTTAAAGAACAGATTGGCTTCAAGATCTCCCTTTAACACCATGAATCACTAATCATTAAACTCAGAGTCATGCTTATGCTTTAGCATCCTCTAAACCTTGAACTATCATAGAGTACCAGAAATACTTTAAACTAAGAAAGGTGGAGAATAATGGATGAGCAACTTCTGGAATTCCCAAAAAATACCATTTCTCAAAAGACAAAGCCTGGTTAGAGGTTTATAATTTGTTTAGAGTAAAGGGCTCACGTCAACACAGAGCTCATGATTCAGTTTTTAAGTTTATTCAGAACTACTAAACTTTTATCTGATGAAGTCAATGGCTCACAGTATGTGCAAAGCATGCCAGTAGCCTTTAAAGCTGTGGTCAGTTGGCCAGCTGATCTGATCCCTGCAGGAGAGACTCATACTCACATCAAAGCAAGAATTTTATTTTATTTTATTTTATTTTATTTAGAATTTTATTTTATTTTATTTTATTTTATTTTATTTTATTTTATTTTATTTTATTTTATTTTATTTTATTTTATTTTATTTAGAATTTTCCAAAACATCTATAGGAATTTTTCTGGCCTAAACCTAGGTACTACTTGCTTCCTAAATAAATATGTGCATTAAATAGTGAATTAGGAGGCAGTTACTGATAACAGATTGATGTAGCTGACCCATATTTTCAGGCTTGCATGATCATTTGTCTGAGAAGGTCGTGTAACTATTTGACCATGACTATCCAACCAGGCAAGACTTTTATGCACACATGTCCCTTATTGGTTTCAGTCTTAGCTCACTTTCTGAGTTGGGAGATCCAAATTATCCTTTTTAATTATACCACAGGTGACTTTCAGAAGTTTGCAGTCAAACTGCTCACAATGAACTACTTTTACAATATGTAAACCATGCTAACTATTGCTGGTGACCAGACACTGCCTGACAGAACAGCTCAAATACAAATTCTATGGCAGATATTTCAGAATATTAAAAGGTCAGATTATTAGTAAATCTAACTACTTAGAGTAATTCTTCTAAATTTGGACACACACAGATAAGAGGCATTGGTGTGACATGAGGGGAAAACAATATTTTGGTTCTACTATTACTCAATAGAGACAATTGAGCTGGTCTTGAAAGAAGTGCTTCCTGTGTTAATAGAATTGTGCTATGAGTTGTTGAGACCTAGTTCTAATTTATCTGAACTCCACAGTCACTAATTTAATTTTGAAATATTTTGTTCGAAAATAGTAGTATGAAAACAGCTGCACCTACTTGCACAAAAACTCATCCTATGTTTAAAGTCTCTAATTCTTGCCATGAATTGAGATGGCATCTCTATTTAGACAACCTGCTAAATACTGACAACTGTTTCTTCCAGGGTTTTTGTGGACTGATAGAGAACAAGATATGGAAATTCTAGACAATGGTACAATAAACAAGAAACAGAATCTTCAGTGTTACAAATCTTAAAATTTGTAAATTATCAATCCTAAAGGAATCCTAAATATCAGGGAGATAGTAAAAATCAAAAGAAAATGCCAAGGCTTTAAATCTGAATAAAAAATAAAAAAGACTATCTGGTTATATAGTGGAAGGAAAAATACAGTGACTGGTAAAGAAAAGCATAGCAGCCAAGAAGCCAAATAACTTCCCTCATTTCACAAATAAAAAGGCCAAACATATATGTTAGATAGCAAAAGTAATCAGTAATCATTCTTCATTTCCTAAAATCATGTTGATGTAATGGTTTTCAATGCTTATTTGAGGATAGTAACATCACTTCTTGAATAGTTAGACCTAGTTTGGAATTGCACAAGTTTTATTATATAGATGGTATGTTCATGCCAATCTGAATCAGCTCTGTTTAACTGTGGAGCTCAAAATGGTGTTGTTCCATTAAATCAAAGTTTCCTTCTCTATCCCTAAGGAAGGCAGTTTCACTAGCAGTGAGAGACAAAAAACCCACCAAAAATTAATTCAAGGGAGGCAAAACTGAACATATATTTAATCTTAACGCTTCCTTGGAACTTACAATATTGTAAAATGGGAAAGCTTAACATTTATTGTTACAAATGCCCAAGTGGATCAAATTGGAAACAATCACTGGATATTGAACTCCAAGTAAGTACAGTTTGACTGCCAAATCTAATGACCCTACACCAACTTGCAGTTAAGATCATAAAGTTTTATTTTATCCTGTATTTTGGCCACAAACAGTCTTCATTAGCAAAGGCATGGAAATAAAATTGTGGCTGTAAAACCTTGGAATGAAACATGAAATTTAAGTATAAAAACAAAGATAAATGTAGTAAATACTGCTGTAAATGATGCCAGTTTTCCTGATTACCTAATCCTATGTAGTATATTATTAATTAATAGCCAAACAATTAGAGATGAGAGCTGTGGCAGAAGAAAAGTGCAGAGTTAGCAGAGAAATATAAATCTCCTGTTGCATATCAGGCAGAAAAGGGGTAAATATGTGCAGCTGCATGTACTTCAAAGGCATGTCAGCTGCATGCTTATTCAGGCAACAAGAGGCCCATAAAGCAACTTTTCCATAGTTTTACAGAGACCCAATCCAGCTCAACCACCTCACAGTTACTGATCTCAGTTCCAGAGAGAGCAGCTACACACAGGGGAAACCTGTGCTGGGCTCTGGGCTCAGTTTGAGCTTTCCTCTGAGGAAAGGATGGGTGGGGCCTCACCTTCCACACATTTCATCATAGATGTGCAAGGTCTGTATCTGAGTGGAAGAAATTTCCCTTTTGAAATATTACTTGTGTGCAGAGAAGTTGTGAATGTCTCATTCCTGGCAGTGTTCAAGGCTGGGTGTACAGGGCTCTGAGTGACTTGGTCTAATGGAAAGTGTCTCTGCTCATGGCAGAGGGGTTGGAACTGGGTGATTTTTGGATTTCTTCCAACCCAAACCATCCTGTGATTCTCTGATTTGATAGTTATGGAGAGAATTAGGGTTTGTTCTGTCATTTTGAACTGTGGTGCTACAAAGGAACACAGGAGGCTTGGGCTCCCTCCTGCTCCTATATCACAGGACAAATTAGCTGGACTCAGCTCACCTTTCAACACCAGTTGTTCACATCTGTACTCTGGATTTGTCACCCAGCTCCCTTCCCAGCCAGCAGAAAGCAGTGCCCACCACTGGCAGTGTGTGCTGTTCTGAATGCCAGGTTGGGATGAGGTGAACTCCTCTGTTTTTCCTTTTCCTTTCCCTCCAACCCAATCTTCATTAAACAACCAAACCTCCCTCTCCCTCCCCCCACCTCTGCCAACAGAACAAGGAATAGAACACATTACAGGAATGTTATGAATAAACTTTTATGTGAAATTTTACTTTGGTATTACCTAACTTTAAAACTCCAATATGCAGAGATGTGAGAACTGAAACAAATTGAAGCAAACCCTTTTTGTATTATGTAAGAAACATTACATAATTTTTAGAAGATGTAAAGTATTTTCAAGTAAAATATTTTAAAACATCCCATTTTTAAGAAAGCTTTTTGGTAGCAAAAAAAAAAAAACCCAAAACATTCTCACAAGTCCCTTCTAAATGCAATTTCAGTACATTGCACTTCAAAAAAGCAAAACATCAGGAAAACCCCATTCCAACATTTTTTTGTTATTTACTTCTTTGGAAAATTCTTTGAAAGAAAAACAATGAGTTGCAATATGTCTTCCAATCACTTTAACTTATGCTTATGGTTTGAGGAAATGAATTTGTGCCTAAATATTAACCATAGGTCAGATCATTCTTAGACATTATTCTCCTCTGTGTATATCACAGATCTTCTCTGCTCTTTCTGAGATCAGAAGATGTGGGAATATGATCTTACACTATCACTTTTTTTTTACTTCAGTCTTAGAAAATTTTCCAATTTTTTTCACTGTTTAATGCCTTTCAACATCTACTAAGGTAAAAGTGGGTATTGGCAGAATTAACTTCAAGATCTCTTTCTTCAAAGCAGCTTGTCTAGAGCATGATGTGCCATAAGTAAAGTTAGGGTTGTAACAATAGTTGATAATCAGTACCTGCAACATCACTATTTTAACTAATTCAGATATTTTAATCAACTCCACATTAATTTGGCTCTTTTTTCCTAAAAGAAATGTAATTATATTAAATTTTTGAGAAGTTTGTTAGTTGGTTTGGGGTTTTTTTTTTGGTTGCAAAGATGCTAAATAAAAGTTCTAATCAATATGTTAATTATTATGACAGAAAACCCTAGTTTGTCTAAGATTTGTTCCAATTTATGCTAGTATTCATCCTTATTTATTACAAAGGTAGTTTAGGAAACCTAAAATGCTGATGTAGAAGTGTTGAATAAGTGGTTATAGTTAGAATGAATGGTGCCAATGCAATATTGTACATTAATCTGAAAATCTTCATAATTAGTATTTTCATAAAGATGTTACTGTAATGGATGTTTTCCACTAAGAAAAAAATTAAAAAAAAAAAAAAAAGGAAGTTATAAACCTATTCTCTAAATTTTTTAAAAATTTTTTTATCTTCCATTCTTAAAGGAAACACAAGAACAGCAATAAACAACTAAAGAAAGTGAAAGAAAGGAAAGAAAATGCACTCTTGGTAGTTTCTTTTTTCTTTTCCTTGGAACCTGATTTTGTTTTCCTATCCCCATTTTCCCTTGTTCAATTGGCAAAACTGAAGGGTTTGACTTTTAAAGCTAAGAAATTAAAAATTTCTATATTCAATATTTCAGTGTTTTCTAAAGATATCTTTCTAATAATCTAAATTTCTAACACCTATAATGACTTTGCTTATCTTTTTTTCTGAGGGCAAACATCTGGCCTAAATTTAGCTCTTTCTCACTCTCTGTAGAAGCTTCTGAACATACATAAAGGTATGTGTGTGTATGTCTGTTCATGTAAAACCAACTGTACAGCACTAGTGGATTTACAGTACTTTTATAATTAAGTCCATGCTCCTGCATGTTAAGAAATCACCCTATTAAGTGTTGCCATACAAGCAGTAGGTGGGCTTAGAGTTTATATTTTCTTCCTTATTTAAAATGTATATATTAATGTTTGAAAATTCCCATTTGGTGAACATAGTGCATTGAGACCAAAGCCAAGAGCATTAAACCACTGCCAACAAAAACTGAATATGTAAAACAGGTTCTGTTAATTCTACATCAAAGTTTTCTATTGCTTCGTAAAAGAAATCTACAACAATAGCAGGAAATTGTAACAAATATGTGATGGGGGATGGGGTAGCCTGTAAACCTAATCTCATTCCTGTTTAAATTAATATATATTGTGGTAGTTTAGGGGCACTTGTGCATGATTAGTCATGTGTTTCAGAACAGAGCAGCCTTACTCCCAAGAGCAGAAGGGAAAAGTGAGGCCCACCTGAGGGGCAGAAGAGGAGCAGTTTGTCCCAGCTCCCTCCTTGGGCACAAGGAAGGGTCACTGGGCAGCAGGGGCATTTCCCACATGACAACACATTTTGCCATATATAGGCTAAATTCAATGAAACAAGCAAAAAAAATCATTAGGTTTGTTGTGAAAATATGCGAAGTCTCAGGCTGTTTAGACCTTGACTGTCTCATGGTTGAGTTTCATGATGCAAACATCCATATCCAAGACTTCCAGGCATGCACTGATCCCTGATATTCCTGCAATTCTGTCACCATTCATGACCCACATGTAAACCCTTGTACAGCAGTTCCAGGACATCTCATTAATAAAAGGAATGTTACACTTCTGGAAATTTTGAAAAAATCAAGTTTTGTTTTTCAAAACACACCACACCCATTATTTGTACGTTGGAGTACAAAAAGGGACACAAAATGTTCTGGGACAGGAATAGGCTAGGTCTAAGGCAGGATTAGATATTTAAAGTCAGCAAAAAGGCAGAAGTGGAACTTTGAGGATTTATTGGCCTGCCCATGGTTCATATTGTTGCTGGGTGGTGCTGCCTTTTCCATGATGCCAAAACCAAGTAAGCTATGACTATATCTCATGGTGTGAGCATTGCCCTTAAACCTTTTGGACAGTGGTGAAATACCCTTGAAATACACTTCTTTCTTGTGTTTTCATTTGTTGGACAGGAACCTCATGTTGACACTGTCTCTCTACTCAGACTTTAGAGCACAGGTTATTTGTGCACTAATAAACTAAATCTTTATGTCCCAGGCACTGTCACATAAACATCTGTACAGTTACACTGTGAGGTGCCCTTGGCATGTTTAATGCACTTGCCAGCTAGTGTTCTCTCAAACAATGTCCTAACATGGTTCAGAAGTTACCATGATCCAGGGACCATTCCCAGAAGGGAATGAGCACATGAGCACTGCTGGCTCATGCCCAACCTGCTGTCCATCAAGACCTCCAAGTCTTTTTTCTGTGAAGTTGTTTTCTCTCCAATTGGCCCTCAGCCTACACTATTGCATGGTGTGAACTCATCCCAAATGCAGGATTTTCCATTTGCCTATTTTGAAATTCTTGAGGGTCTAATCAGAGCATTCTCTGTTGAAGTCCTGATGGGCAGCTCTGCTCCTGCCAATTTAATATAGACTGGAAATTACCTAAAGATGTACCCCATCACAGTGATCAGCTCAATAATTAAAGCATTAAAAATTCCTGGGCCCAATATAAATCACTGTGGGGCACCACTAGTAACTACCACCAGCTGGACTTCATTCCACTAATCACAACCCCCTGAGCAGTAGTACAACCAATCCTTCACCTTCATGCTCTTCCATTTACACAGTCCATCTTTCACTGGTTTGGTTATTGTGATGCTCTGGAAGTCTGTGTCAAAGTCACCCCTGGATTCAATCTAAACAACATCCATTTTCCTGTCTTTGTCCACAAAGCCACTGAAGGCAGTTTGGGCAGTCAAACATAATTTCACCTTTGATAAGTTCCCACTATTGCTGTTCTTCTCTGCTGTTAGAGCATTGTCTCAGCTCTAAAGAGAGCAACACAAGTGAAGAAGGAGAGTGGTAGAGCCACATGTCCAGGAAGCAGATAGGGGAGAGGACTGGGCCAGGAAGAGCAGAGATGTAAAAATATATAACAAGAGAAGTATGAGTGATATAGCCACAAGTAGAATCATAAAGTTGTTTGGGTTGGGAAAGACCCTTAAGATCATTGAGTCCAACTGTAAAGCTGGATCTGCCATATCCACCTCCAAGCCATGTCACTAAACATCACATCTGCATGTCTTTTAAATACCTCCAGGACTGGTGAGTCCAGCATTTCCCTGGGCAGGCTGTTCTAATACTTGACAATCCTTTCAGTGAAGTATTTTTTCTTAATATCCAAGTGCAAGTTGAGTGCATTTCCTCTTGTCCTATCACTTGGGAGAAGACACTGACCCCACCCCATTACACCCTCCTTTCAGAGAGTTGTAGTGTAGAGACCAGTAAGATTTAATCTTTTATCAGACTGAACAATCCCAAATCCCTCAGCCTTTCCTCACAGGACTCGTTCTCTAGATCTAAGTAGCTGCATTTTCATTTCATGCAGTGTAAAATTAGAACCATAGCACTACAGTGGTGTGACTATGGCATCCACCATTAGCTCAGAAACACAGAACATTGTGGTATCTCTGACTTGTGTTGCAGGCTGTGCAGATGAGATAGAAATCCTGGTCATTAATTCAGACCCCAGTGATTGCAGTGCCAGGTCTTGCACAGAGAATTCTATGAATACAAAAAATTCCAGTAACTTTTGGTGGAGACAATAGACTCTATGAGTATGTTTTCATGTAGTATTAGAGCACAAGTATTCTTGAGAGAAAAGCAAAAGGAAACAATTGAGATAAGAAATCCTTTTTTCTTGAAATTTAAATGTGACAGTAAGTATAAAAGTATCACACATACAGGCATGACTTGGAAACACAAATCTGATCCATACACGTAATTTAGGCACATAAGGATCCAAGAATCCTTACTGCTTTTCACTGGGGTTGCTGGTTAACAGGGCAGCCTAAGACTGCTACATTGGTAAATCTGGGGAGATAAATCTTTGTCTAAACTGCAGAAGTTCCTCTTTCCAAACAGGTGACAAAGGGAAAAAAATACAGGGAGAAGAAAAGATTTTTAAGGAATTCAGAAAATAAACATTCATTCTGCACCTTCATGCAGTCAACTGGGAAAAGGAAAATAATCTGATGGCATACTAAAAAGGGTTCATCTTTCCAAAAAGAAGCTGCTTTTTGTAACATGACCTTTGAGTGACCCATAATATCCCAGTCTGTGGTCTCTATAATAAAATAAAAAGATAGGGAATTCTACATAAAGCTGTGACATATCCCTGCTGGCTCAGAGACACTACATTGTGCTGATTATGTTGATGCTTCCTTCATATTGCTGTACTTGGCTCAGGATCACAATGAGAGGCTGAAGCACTATTTTTTGCTGGCACAGAGCCACAGCAATAGTAAGGAATAGGACAGAGAAGTTCTCTGAGATATCTGTAGGGTTTTTTTAAGAAGGAAAGAATAGAACAATGCTTAAGAGTTGCAAATTCCCCACTTGCGGCCCAAGGGAATTAATCTTATTAAGACTGCAAGGTCAGTAGGGCAAGTATTCTGCTTTAAGCAACAAAAAGCATCAACAGTAAAAATGAACATGTGATAGGTGATTGTCTTTCCTCAGCAGTACATCCTAGTTCCTTCAAGCCTTTGCCTGGAGGGCAAGGGGTTTTTATCCCCCATCTGTGTATGCAAAGCTGTTTCAAGCACTGCTGCAAGCAAGGTTTTGGAGTCCTATTTTGTATCTGCTCCCTCCTGGGCTGGCAGCTTGTGTTATTTTCTCCTTTGCTTCATGCTGCACAGCACCATACAGCACCATGCTGCTGTGGGAGAGCAGAGCTGTTGGGGGTGAGAGATTTGGATTTATATATGCCCCATCAGAGGTTTTGCTTTATGTTGGTCTCAAGACTGCAAGGCCTGAAGTGGGGTAGCTCAAAGTGAACTTTTGCAAGTTCTCCAGAGGCTGAGAGCTGCTGCTCCACAGCCAGGATTTCCTAAGAAGTCCTTCCACCAGACTGAAACGTGGAGGTTTTTTTTGTTTGGATATTTTTAAGAAGCAGAGCTAAACTTTCTGCAAATGACATATATATTGTTGTGTTCAGTGCAACTACCAGTAGGTTATAAAGGGAAAGGATTATGTGTTCAGAGTCCTGTGACACTCAGGGTGTCACCAAGAGATGCCTTGCTGCCTGATGTCCTTATTTATTAGGCCTATATTTTATCTTTCATTTTTTGGGTTTTGGTTTTTGGCTTTTTTTTTTTTTTTTTGTTTCTTTGTTTGTTTGGGTTTTGTTGTTGTTGTTGTTGTTGTTTTTGGGGTTTTTTTTTGCAATGCATAAAAGTATTTTAAAAATATTCTAAAATTTAAAAAAAGTATATTTATATTATTATACGAACTGCTACTTTGTCCTAGCTGTAGCCCAATTAAAATTAGTTTAAAAGAACTAAGATTTTGCACTAGAACCTTGCTGAAACTTGAAGGGCACATAGTGACAGGACAAGTGGGAACGGATTTTAAATTTGAGTGTAGGTTTAGATTGGATATTAAGAAGACATTCTTTACTCTGAGGGTAGTGAAGCACTGGAATATGTTGCCCAGAAAAGCTATGGATGTCCCATCCCTGGAGGTATTCCAGACAAAGTTGGATGAGTCTTTGAGGAATGTGGTCTCGCAGAAGCTGTCTCTGCCCATGGCAGAGGGGCTGGAACTAGATGACCTTTTAGGTCTCTTCCCGCCTAAACCATTCTGTGATTTGTGAAAACTGTTAGAATATTCAGCACAAAAAATGTGGTATGTCAAAAGCATGGTAATCAGTAACTTGTTCAATCAAACCACTTTTTCCACTTTTGTTACAGTCAAACTGAGTTCACAAGGACAGGATCTCAATGTTTGCCTAGTGTGTAGAGGGGCACAGTGCAAGCCAGTCATGACCTATATCCATCATGTCTTTGAGCAGCAGCAGTGTTATAAATAAACATCAGTTATAAGGAGAAATTATAAGCAGGAATCTCCTCTCAATGTCAATAGTTACCATGTACGAAAAAAACGCTCAACGGTGAATAACAGCTAATCAGGATATGTTTTTTAGATGGTTTGAAGGTTAGAAAAGCTTTGCCACAGTATGGAGAATGAATATCTGAACAGTGTAAATGTTTGGAAAGGTTGCATTAAAGTCATTAGTTCCCTGGATGGTGCTGTTCCTATTCAGGAGAGGGGAAGCTCACACCAAACTCGACTTTCCACCTCCCTGTAGTTCTTGTATGTCTTTGAAAGAAAATTTAGCTGTACTGTAGACTGTGAACACTGTGGGAGGAAACTGGTATGTATAACTTAGAATCAGCTCCCTTTCCAAAAGTAATATAAATGGTAAATTTCTTTCTTTAAATTTCCTTTTCAAAAGAGAGTCAAAAAGGGTTAATTTGCTATTTCAAATGACATATCTGTCTATTATTGGTGATAAATGCTCAAATAAGCTATTTTGGTCCAATATTTTGTATTTTTAAGTACCTGCATTACTAATGAATGCTGACATCTTCCAGAGGTTTTTTTTATTACAATTTGCCTAATTTATTTGTACACCAAGGTTCTATCTTTGGACACATAGTTTTGTAGTTTCTGTTGAGTTTGATTAGAATTGCTCTGGGGTTGAAGAGGGGCTGGATTGGGCTGTCGCTTGCAGCTTTCAATTTAGTAAAAAATCTGGTTTATAAATTCAGGCAGAAAGGAAAGAAACTACCAACTTGACAAAAAGCTTTGTGTAGAGGATGTGTTTGTTAGCAAAATGAAAGCAAGACATCATCCCATCTCTCCGCATGGTTTGGCAGTTTATGAAACAAGCCAAAGGAAGCTGCGTGTGGCCTGAGCCATGCTAAAGACATAAGCAGGCAGTTACAGGCAGTTTCAACACAAGGATTCAAATGGCTATTCCTAGGACTAGGCCTTTTTTAATAAACAAAAACCAAATGAAAATGTCCCAGTTATTAGCATTGGAAGAGTTGGCTACTGTGCACATACAGTATATTTCCATTACATTTTCAAATCAATTCATAAAGCTGCAGGCCAACATTCCAGAGAAGTACTGCTGGCCATGAATGACGTCCTGATTGTGAAATGGGATGGAAAATGCACTCCTAAATGCACAGTGGACACATTTTGCTAAATGCTAACAACTGGGACATTTTAATTTGTTTTTGCTTATTACAAAAATAAACAAAGTAAACAAAAGGCATGAGTGCAAAGCAAGGGAGTTATTAAAAAGAGCCTTTCACTTAAGTCCTTCTGGCTTAGCCATCTTCTGTACAATTTAATTTCTAGAGGGTATTCTCTCAGCTGGTTCCATTTAGTTTTGACTACCAGATGTGAGCATGGGTCCGTTCCTTGGCTTAAAGAGACAGCAGTGTAGACAATTAGAGCACTCTCAAATCTTTAAAGCATTGTTTTTGCCGTTGTAAGGAACCATTTTTTTCTTTTCTTTTATTAAATCAGTTTTGGGAACATGCTGCCTAGTGAAGAGCTGGGTTCATGGCTGAAGTAGTCATCTCTGATAGGTGTGAGAAGGCATTTCCCTTTGTAAATACTCAGCTCAGACTGCCACCTTATAGGCAGTAACCCGCAGAGTTTAAATGTGCAAAAGCTGTTCACTCTATGAACAGGACAGACTGGGGGCTGGAGAGGAGAGGAAATCTATAAAGTATGGTCTGTCCTGTAGGGAATACCAGAGGGAAGCAGATTCTTCCCATCATTTATAATTGCACATGGAAGTCTGACCAACAGACTGAGTAGGCCTGAATGGTTCAGAGGTTTAAAATGCAAAGGTATTAATTTACAAGGAAATCCATGTCTCTTGTGCAGCTGTATGGAACACAGGAATTTAGAATTGAGAAGGATTTTCAGATTTCACAATTTGTCCTCATTCACATTTGGAAAGAAACCTAGTTATTTCAAAGGACTCCATGAAAGACAATGGCAATGGTTTGAGGTCAGTCAAAGCATTGTATTACAGTTTCGAGTTTTGTATTATATAATATACTATATATTAAAAACAAATCAAGAGGAGAGTCACTCTAAAATCAAAACAGCTTGTTCTGGAAAGCTGTAGTGGGAGGCTCTGGCTGTGTCCACATGAGCAGTCGTGCAGCCCAGGAGTGGGTCTGCAGAGAGAAGCTGTTGGTGTTGAGGACCTGACATCTGTACTAGACACGCTTTCAGGGGTTTTGATTCACACTAGCTCCAGTCTGTTCCCATGGTTTAAACATTTGAAACTGTTTGGAGTACATTAGCTGTGCTTCTGGAGCACATCTTCCAGTTGAATTTAATCTGAAAGGAATCCAGTTCACTCGCTCAGAGACCGCTCCGTGATGTGAACCGGAGTGTGGTAAGTGGGAACAAACGGGGGATTCGTTTCAAAAGTGCACTCCAGAGCTGAATGAACATGCTGAACCAGACTCTCCCTTTTTCTATCTTTTTAAGGCCAAATTTCAGAGAAGAGGACTTTTTTCCACCGGTTTTTCAACTCCAGCAGAAGTACACTTTCTGACAGAGCGCTGTTTTTTTGCCAGCTTTATTTAATGGTTCTCCTTTCAGTGGGAAATCAAACAAGAAGCAGGCACCCATTTCAGTGCCCTACCCCACCCCACCCCAACTGTATCAAGGGCAGGAAGGCTTCTTCAGGCCTTGAATTGCTCTACAGCAATGTCACCAGATCCTGCTGTATCTGGCAAATTCCCAGGACAAACATATGGGAAGCATGTGTCATGATTTGGGGAAGGGGTTATTATTTTCTTAATCACTGCCACAACTGTGCTCCATGCTTTTTCTTTTCCCTGAAATGCCACTGGATTCAGTTTGAAAACAAGTGTCACTCCTCTTTGCCCCTCTGCTTCTCTCCTTGGAAACTCATACAAAGGCTCTGCTTCACTCAAGTGACATAGAACAAAGATAAACTCACTGAGAGATTACACCATGCAGAACTAAATCATGTTGCACTATCTGTTCCGCATTTGTGTTTTTCCTTCAAAAGAAAATAACAAAACCCCCTTTCCATTCCCCAGTAGTCCTTCAGAGTTTTTATACCAGCTAGTTACCAACTCTCTCTTCTTGTTTTTCCCAATATTTTTCTTTTACAGGTACAACAAACTATCAAACATATGGCTGATATCAAAGTGGCAGGAAGGGAATTTCCCTACATTAAGAAGTTTATTTGACTGGATTTTGGTTTCAGGTCCATTCTTTTACATTTCCAACTAAAATAATTGCCTTTGGTGCAAGTGGCAGCTGGATTATGACTGATTTTTTATTATACAAATAAAGATTTTTCTGGAGTACTTCTGGGTGCAAAACATTAAAAGAACCCTAATGGAATTTTCAGAAACACATTCTTCCTTGATTTAAATTCGACTTCATGTTTAGCTAATTATCAGAACTTAGAACTAGTTATGGAAATCATCAGAATTTTGACTGATTTTAATTTTTTATGTCCATTTGAGCATTAAGACACTGTTGATTAGAATACAGAAAGGGAATTTTGATGTCAGCTCCAAGTCATGATACAGATTATGGCATAAGTACCTTGATTGTATGGAAACCTGCCTGTATACATTTATAAATGTCTTTTGCCTCCTGCTTTCCATTTCTGATGTCTTTTGTAGTGGATTCAATCTCCATTTTGCACTGCTGGAATAAGGTCTTTTCTGAGTAGTTATATTGTTGCCCTATATGCCTGAAAATATTCAAACACAGAGAAAAGGTGACAAAGTTTCAGGTAGAACCTGGGTCAAAATCTCTTGAAAACTAGAACAGCTAGGGTGCAAATTTCTGCACAAGGAATGTATCTGGAACTGGTGCACTTATCATTCTGGAAGGTTAAAGGAAAATCGTACTGGGAACAGAAGCATGGTGTTCAGCTGCAGAGCAGTTCAGCCAAGAATACAGCAATTATTATTAAATATTATTGTGTCTTTTAGTCTTTACTTTTTCCTAAATGACCTTACTGTTTAAATAAGGGAATTCACTGAGCTAAGGTTTTGACCCTAGATAATCCTTTTGGCTGTGGATATTAAGATAGAAATAACCATAGCAACCATAGAGAATTTCATAAAACATTTGTTTGCTTCTGTTTAGCTAGAAAAGTCCAAATAAAAAATGTCATATATATCTGGTGTGTGTTATACATTGTGCCATAAATGTCATTTGTTAGTTGTTTCTCTTTTTGTGGTTTGGGAGGAAATTCCAAATGTAGCTGAGGGAATCTGGCTTTAAACACACAGAGAGCCCTCATTCACTATTGAAATGCATTCTGGGAGGACTGCAAGATGCTTTGTGCAAGCAAAATTTGCCTGCACATGATAAGAGATATTTTAGGAAAGCAAAGTAGAATCAGAGTAACTGAGAAAACATAGACAAGTTTCTTAAAGGGGTGTGCTTATCATGATCCAGAAAAAGATGCTGTTTTATCAATGTATTTACAACTGGATTAATTCCTGATATCTCAGAAAGGCAGAGATAGCAAAACCTTTTTCTGTAGGATAAATTTCTATGCAAGCTTTGTCCCCAGCAAGGCTTTGTCTAAAGGAATATTCCTCAGAGGGCTTCCCAAGGGACTTATGGATGGTATCATGTTCCAAACACTATTTAAGGCTGCATTTTATCTTGTTTGATTTGTGACATGAAACATAAAATAAACATATCAGCACAGAATAATCCTAGTTTGAGACTGGTTTAATTTACCCCATACCCAAAAGGAATGTAACTGTCCAAACTGGAATTATCTTCCAGCAGTGACAAGGCTGTGTTAATGACCATAGCTGGTAAAAATCTGATTTTGTATCTCATCTGGAAAACAGCCCTCACAGTAGCATAATGTGGCATTGCAGTGCTCTGCTTGCTCGGTGGAAGAAGAGACATCCCCTCAGTGAGTAATGCTGAGGTTTTGAAAAATCCTGCTTTTGCCATCTGAATTTTACCATCTGAATTTGAGCATTTAGTGAGTCTGACAGGATTTGTCCAGATGAAAAGACATGCAAAATTGTAGTGAACTACAAGGGCATTCTTCCCTCACCTCTTCATGTATTATGTTTCAGGAAGAGTCCAGGGAGACACAAAATTCAGTTATTTTTAAAGCAGAGCTTGGTAAGCTTAATAGAGCTGTAAGCACAGTGGCTCATGACAGTCTGCTGATCCAAAAGTTACTTTTGTGTTATAATCTGTGCTTACCCTGTGAGAAAATGAAGTATTTTGGTGAATGGGTGGGATCAGGATGAAACTTCACTCTGGTGATAAGGCTTCAGGAAGAAAGAGAGAGACTGGCTTAGACAATTAGGCAGGGTGCCACAGGGAAGTTCTCTTGACAAAACAGGACATATGGACATTTTCGACTCATTTAGTGTCTGGAATTGTCTTTAAACTTCAGGCATAAGGTGAACTTTGACTTGAAGCTAAATACATGAAAATTAGATTTTTAGATAGATCGTATTGCCTACAGAATCCAGTAAAACCCAGCTGTCAGTGAAGCTGGCTTCCTGATGTTCTCAGTGCTTGCTATATTTGCAGTTTACTCTTTAAAAATAGAGACAGTGGCCCAGGTACTGGTAACTGTGCAAAATACACTCAAAAAAGAAGCAGGAGTTAATCTCATTCTGGAGATATGCCAAGCACTGCTTAAATCAGGAGCTGAGTCAAAGGAACTGAAGACATTTTGACATCTTGATCCAAGTAGGAAGAAGCCATCAAAGGCAGCTTGAGGCAAAATTCACTGGCTGCACACATTGGAGTGCTATCAAAGAAATCTTTGAGGTAACCCAGCCAGCATCGTGAAGAGAAAGCCTCAAATCTCTCTGCACTTCAAGGCTCACCATAACTCATGCTTGTTTTCAGAATGGCTGGTTCCTCACATTATGCAAGGCTCAACCATTTCTGCTGTATCTTCTATTGTTGAAGAGTTGTATGACAGCTCAGTGACCTTTCCAAAAGTGCAAATATCTGGTATTACACTGCAATGTAGCATGGGATATGATTCCAGGCTGATCACAGGAGCAGTGGAGAAAAATTGGAATTGGTCCTGAATGTGTTCTGGGCCTCAAGTTTCAACAAATACAACCCCTATGTAATAAAGATTCAATAATATGTGCTTACCAGGGAGAAAAATTACTTTTTTTTTGTTCCTTTTGTGGGGGGCATTGCCTATTCCTCAGGTGTCAACCGACTGAACAGTTATAAAACAAATCTCAGAAGTCAAAAACCCCCAAACAAACAATATCACATGAACAACAAGTAATGAGTTGGGGCCTTTATAAAATTAAAACAAAGCATTGTAAGGAGCTTTAAGAGTGTCAAAAAGGAGGAAAAATAATACACACCAATTAAGAATAAAGACACAAAATGCAATGCATTTGGACAAGAGTGAAGTATTCGTGAACAGATTCCAGAATACTTTCCAAGAGGGATGAACATATGGTGCTTCTGTAGATATTCACAGTATTTTATCTTTACCAAAAATATTTACATCACAAAGAAGAAAAGCTATCTCTCAGCTTATATTACAAAGACAAGCCCAAGGAAAAAGTTTGGGTTTTAAGCTGAAAAGAGAAGCTAAGAGATCTCAGCAACTCTGAGCCTTCCTTCAATGCTATTATATATACATATATATATATATATATATATATATATATATATATATATTTTAGTCTATGCTATTAAAATTATAAAATTGTTATAATTTTGCCAAAGAAGCATATACTGAGGACATGTATTTTAGATATTGATTAAACACCATCAATTGATAAAAAATAATTCATGTTGTTAATTGCATTATTTAAATGCTGCTAATAGAAGTTTCATTTGCTTTCAAGTAAATACTGTCTTAAAGGGTACATTCTTCTGTCCCTTTGGAAGTGAAAACCAGCAGATCAATTAACAGCTATAATCTTTAACTTCTCTGAACTGACTCTTATTGGATCCTAAACTCACATTAAAATATCCATTGATTTTGTGGCATTTTGATTTTGATTATCTCATGCCACTGATATTAAAGATATATAATTCTAATATATTCCTTGCAAGTTTGCATGCTTGAGTGATCAGAAATAACAGATGATCACTTATGAATCCCAGCATCACTGTGGCTGTTGTAAATAATCAGACCATACAGGGGTTTTTCTTAGAAAAGGAAGAACTGTGATTTCTTCTATGCCATAAAATAACCTGTCTGAAGTGTCACATCTTAAGAAATACAGTAATTGAAAAATCTATTGACGGACCCAAATAAATAAACAAGTTCTTGAATAGCTCATATTTCTATTTTACTCTTCTTTAGGAAGGATTGAATGTCTCAAATGCTCCATAAAGGACTGTGTTTTGCTTCAAGGAGTGACATTCACTCTACCTTAACTTTATCCATCTAAGTTATTGCTGTGAATTCTCCTGGGGGTATATCCTACTTTTGCTTTGTGACCAGACACTGAGTTTTTGCTCATAAATTTTGGTTACTGAGCTCAGGTTAGAGTCCTAAAGTAAACAGCACAGAATATTTTTAAGCTGTTATTTTAATCTTTGAGTTAATAACACCAAGAAAATAGCACCTCCATCAGACACTGCCTAAGACCAGATTGGCCTCAATATGTCTGTTTATCTATAAGATAAATATGAACATCCCAAAATCATGAGATTGAGACTAGTCTCAACAGAGAGCTGAAGGGCTTTTCTTGTGGAGAATAGGGACTGCTTTTCTTATCTATTTTCCACAGCTTTACTGTAGATGAATAAACATCTCAGCTGTCCCAGGACTGGATGCTCAGTTAATTTTAGTTTTAACCTGGAGATATGAGCACCTAAGACAGGTTCCTTAGACTGAAGACCTGTTCAGTGACTAACCACAGGAAGTTAGTAAAGGGTATTTAATGCCCATTTTTAATGGGTGCAGGGAGTATGGTCCCTTTTTTTGTCTAAGGGAGTGGTGTGTCACTGTTATCTTTGTACATACATTTGCCATCAAGTTGTATAAAAAAGTACTCACTCCAGTCTGAGCTCTATGAATACCACATAATGCACAAGGACAGAAGTAATCTCATTTGAGAAAATTTTCTGCTCAGATGGAAGACAAGTGGTGAATAAAACTCTGCACCTCATTGCTTTTTATGCTGATATAATTGAAAAAAATAATCTTTAAGCCATTAGTCACACACACAAAATCACACAGAGAAACCCACACAGAATTCTACACAGAGTATATTTCAGTATTATTGCTTTATGATCTTAGATTTCAACTAACTACCATTTCTATTTGAAATATCTGAAGGTATTTTCAAACAAAACATATAATTCTTCTATTTTTCTGCCTGTCATAATTGAGATGAAAGAATCACATATGAATTGGTGGAAAATATACTGTTACAGCATCTGAGTGAGGTTTTCAACTTGGTGGTCAATTTTTTTTCCAATTTCTTTCTTTGACTGAGTATTCCATTTTCATTGGAAGGAGAAAGGGATTTACAACTTAAGCTGTTCTAAACTAATAAATGTGAATATTAGTTAAAATTTCAAGATTGTCTGCTTCATCTACGTCAAGGTTAATTTGATATTTTTTGTCATCATCAAAAATGTCATGAGAAATGTTCCTTTGGGAAAGGGTCCCACCAGTAGAATGAACTCTCCTGAGTAACAAAAGAAATGTCATCAAAATCTGGAGCTATTTCATGCCAAGGAAAAGAAAACATTGGTTAGCAGAGGAAGAGGTACTCAAAAACACAGCTGCAGGAAGAAAACTTGAAAAATTGCTTTGATTTGGCAGAGGGTTTGTGTATAATTCAATCTTAGCTCTTGAGAGCAAGTTTATTCCCTTCTTATTGTTCTTCTTTAAAAAGTTACACAGGTTTTCTTCTGTATTCTTAATATGTCAAAAGAAAATTGCAAATCCTATATAACATAAAACTTGAAGCAAATTTGTTCAAACTTAAAGCTTCAGCCTTTGAGAATCTGAGTATTCTTGACCCATCCAGTCCCTTAAAAATTCAAATTATGTAATATTTTTTGTGGCACACTGAATTTGGAGAAGATTAAGGAATTAAAGTAATGGAGAAGAAACATGGAATAGAGGAAGATCCTGCACATGCACACCTGGATTCCTTTTTTCCTTAACCTCTTTACTAGACATGAGAGCTAATGGCAAACAGGATAACAGCCAGGTTTGAATGGATTGGGACAGGTTAATACTAATAAAATGTATCACAGGATATAAACAAGGTAATATTTATAAATTACCTTTTCTTAGACTAATTGTCAAAGCTATAAAACCACAAAAACTTTAGGCACATGGGTTCCATATTAGGCCTAAGATGTAAAGCCCCAGTTCAGGCATGAATGAGCCTTTCCATGTCCCTCTGACACTCTGATTGCTCTGGTTTTTCCAGAGGTTCTAATTATTATTCTTGCAATGAAATGAAAAATATCAGGTTTTCCTGAGACTAGATCAGGTTAGAAGATCCTAGGCCAGTCTGAAACCTTATACTGATTTGTGAAATTAAAAAATTAGAGTTTTTGGCTTGGAGTAGGAAAGGTTTAGGAAGTATTAGTTCGGAAAATCATGTCAATTAAAGATGGAAGAAATTATCAAGTATTATAAAGATAATGAATCCAACTGGTCAACCCTTTCACCAATATTAGCTTTTTATCATCCAAGCAAGGTCACATAATTCACACACACCTCAGTTACCCTTCTTTAATCTATGTCCAGTTCAGGGGAGGATGTGCCTCCCTTTCCCCAAAATATTGGCAGGTATATGGGGAGCAAAAATTTCTAATACAAATATTACAAAAATTCTGGATGACAGTAAGACTTTGAAAGATTTGACATCTATGGTACCTGATGGGCTTACTGCCTATTCTGTTTGTGCTGTTTCTCCTTCCTCACAAGCTTTTACAAGATAATACTGAGTCTTTAAAATTTAATTAGGACCTTATTTGATTTTCTTTCTGGATCTGGATTTGGCTCTGCTAATCATGGTCTGAATCTTTTTCTGTTCTCCATACCCAGTAAAAATATTATTAGATGGCTCTTTGTTGTGGTATTTCACAATCTCAAATGTATGCTTCTCATTTGAAAATATTACACACATCACTTCAGCACAGTATTTCAGAGATAATCATAGCTGGGCTGAAGAAATTGATAATTCTCATGTGAAGTGCATTCTTTAAATAGATATTTTAATTTTAATTAATTTATTCAGAAGTAGATGTATGGATTTCTTCTCACTATTAGCAAAATAATAGAATTTTCCTCCCTGATATATCCATTGTCTTGGGACTTCTTAATCAAGATATTACTGACTGTGAGTACATGGGAAAATCACGTCCCAATGAGTTACCTCTGTAGGGAGAAACTGTAGGGAGATGCTGGCTTGAGCATTGAGAAACCATAATGTGATTGCAGAAACAAGAGTTTAAGTATGGGGACAGAAGTTATGCAGGTCCAGCCAGTGGGCCTGACCCATACTGGTAGGTCTCTATACTATTAAATATAGTATTAAGATCTTTTTTTCAAATTTTTATATACAGATTGTCATATTCACTTTTATTGAGCTTCAGCACATTAGCCTAAGAAAACTGCATTTCCTTTGGGTTGTAGATCAGTTTTTTAATTTGAATATGGAAGATGCTGCTCCCTGATGCTTATCCTAGAAACCATAATAGTCAGATGAATCTCAGCATCTCAACAAAGACTTAGGTATAGAGTTAGTCAGGAAATGTTGTTTTCCTTAAAAACAGTTAATGAAAAGCATGCCTAGTGTATTTTGCAATTTTAAATATTTCAGTACTAAAATGTTAAATCACTGCCTTACATCCCTGTTTTCTTTCACATGTAGGTTGGGTTCCCCTCCTAGATGTCAAATACAGTTGTGTTCAATGGGATCACTCACACAACTGTGGGATTTTGCAGCACATGACAGTTCGAGGAGCCACAGAGTGTGGGAGCATGACAAAGCTCCCCAGTGCTGAAGACTCTTCAGCAAATGTTATTATTAGAAAAATGCATATTTTGCAAAATATGAATTAAAAAAAAGGCAGCAGAGAAAAATCTAGATTCTTCATTCAAATACATTTGAAAGAAAAACTGGTCCCTGATACATTTCTATTTCCAATCTATTTGCTTGATTGATTCTCATTTTGCTATGAATATTTTGATAATAAATGTAATTTGTTTATTACATGGTAACTCTCAGCTTCAGATGATAGTATTATGCCTACAAAAATGCAGAAACCACTAATACCAGTTCTGTTTGCAATTCCTTTCTTTAAAGAAATTCCATTTATCAACTAGAAGCACCAGAATCCTGAACCAAACTTTATAGATCCACAAATGTAGGGATCTTCCCTAGCTTAAACAAAAATATACATTCCAGAAGAGATGATCCATGCCCCAAAAACATAAAAAAAACCTAAAGAATTTGTGGGGTGGAAAAAGAAAACATTGTCATTACCTTTACACAAACCATATTTCTACGCCTGTGAAGAAGAGAAATTTGCATTGTTAACTCCATGTAAGTCTGTCTTGTCCTACTCTTTTGCCTGATGGGTATCAATCAGAAATAGCACTAAACTCACCTTTAGCAAAAGTCCTGTTAATATTCCACCATGGAAATCAAACATAAAGTTACAATAAATCTTCACATTTTGAAGGATCCTTAAAGGATGCATACAAAACAATAATACAGTTTTGATTTTTGTTTTTGTCATTCAGGTTTTCCCTATAACTGGAGAGCTCTGTTTGCCACTCCTGTATTAACACTAGTGAGTCATGAACTCTTTAAGAACAAGGGCATAAACCCAGGGAATTGGCTCATGTCATACCTGGGGCTCTATCTCTGATATTTGGCATCACCCCAAGCAATGCAGGACTTTAAGGCACGCTAATGTACTATTTGCATATGAGCCAAAAGACTTTTTTTTTTTTTTTGTCTCTGGCCTGTCTTTATTTACCTTACAGCTTAGGCATTCTTAAAATGCATTCGTGTTGACGAGCTAGCGCAAAGGAGATTATTAGTGCTTTCTGAGCAATGAAAACAAGCAAGCTAAGCAAAAAACACTTTTGAATTTTTCTAGGTTTACGTTGTAGGTTCACGGCTCCTTCCACATTGTGCTGTCAGCGTATTTTACTAGCCTATATCATTTTTATAGATCATGAACAGTAGAGGCCTAAATTTTGACCCCTGTCGGGCCCCAGTAAATCTAGTTTTCCACAATCTAACATAGCTTCTCTGTTTTCTGTTTTTCCATCAGCACTTTATCCACTCCCATGTACTTCCCTAGATCCTGGCAACTTTTAGCTTAAACAGAGACCAGTAGTATGGAACTTTGTCAAAATGTTCTGAAGATCCAAATAAATTATGCTGTGTTTTATCAGCTTTGTCTGCAGCCTCCTGAAGCATCAAGTTAGCCAAGACCTTTTCTTTCTAAATCATTCTTGTTATCTCTGTTAGTTTAGCACTATGTATTTACTTTTATAACGTGTCCTTTACTACAGTCTGTATTAAATACCATAGTGATGGGACTGCAGTTCCTTAAGAATGCCCTTTTCAACTTTGTGCAGAGCTGTAGTGTATTATCCATTCATTTCATTTATGGTATGCTAACTGAATAAAACAAGCTTTCCAGTACTCTACAGCAAGGCAACCCCAAGTGCTTCATGAATCCTGCTGCCTTTTTTTTTTTCCTTCAGATTTCTATTTAATGTTCCTCAGTTTCACAAAGATTTCCACTGTTGCTCCATAAAGTTTATACAGATTCGTCTTTGCAGATTTATACTGAATATCGTGAAGCCAATAAAGTTTTTACAGCAGAAATTTTCGAAATATGCTCAGCAATATATAAAACCTATGAAAGATAGTTGAATTATTGTAGACTATTGTTTTGTTGTCAGAGGACCTCTGTGCTGTGAGTCAAATGGGTTTTCATTACAACACGGATTATCAAATTTTGTAATGATTTTTGATTTGCCATCATTTATAAAGTGAGCTCTTGCTGAGATAAAAATTATTTTTATAATGTTTAAAGCTGGCTACTTTGTGAATCTCAGTGACTTCATATGAAGCCAAGTTTTGAAAAATATTGGAACAATTCCATATTCCAAATGTATATAAGTGGAAAATTTCTGTTTCTGAAAATCCCTTCACAAATCTCAATTTTAAAAATACTTATGGATTTTTCATGTTTTAACTTTGAAATGTAAGATTCTTTAGAATTTCTTTTTACTTCAAAGCTAAGGTAAAGATTAACTAATAGTTACATCTCTGGGTTTTTAACCATTAGAACTATTTTCAGATTCAGCAAATTTCCTCTTATTCTAAACCTGTACACATGATGGTCAGAATAAATTTGGGTTTGTCAAATCACTATTATCAGTGACATTAATGTGTCAAGTCAAAATGAGCTTGAAGCTACACTCCTGTTAGCTCTCAGAAGCCAGCAGAGGGTTCTTTATTAGATAAAAGACATTTGGGTTTGCTTAGAGGGCTCAAATCAGTTGCAAGATGCAGGTTTCCAGCATCATTTGAGAAGATTCAGGATATTCTCCAGAAAAATTCACCCAGAAAAGGCTATAAATTACTCATAATTTTTGGGCCATGCCTACTAGATCTTTGCAGATGTCTTAGGCAACCTGCTGTGTCAAAAATGGCATGAGATAATTGAATTTACAACAAAGTTTTAAAGACTCCTGTCTTTAGATATGAGGATGTTTTGTCTGGTCTAGTCAGCTTGGATGGTATCTATCTATCTATCTATCTATCTATCTATCTATCTATCTATCTATCATCTATCATCGATCTGTCTATTATTTATCTATCTATTGTTTATGGTCTACTGAGAAATAGGCTCTTCTAGTGCATGACCCATCTTAACTTACTGTAGGAATCATTGAGGAAAAATCAATCATATCCAGGAATCCTCTTTTCTCTCTCTCCCTTCTCTCTTGGGTTCTTTGTAGATCTGTGGTACAGGTTTTGCTGGCTTGCATGTGTAGCATGCCCCAACTCCAGTGAAATAACAAAATCCCTCATCAGTGCAGGACATGAGGCACAAACAGGACCAAAGCTCCATTGCTCCATGAGCTGCTGGGTGCCTCACTTCCATGTAAAAGAACACAACATGCTTATATCCACACATTCCTCATTCAAGGCACAAGGTAAAACTCCACTGAGGGCATCCATCCACACAGGAGTGCGTGAAAAACCCAATGAGAAATGCCATTGTACTAAACTTCTTCTGTAAAAAAATTATTTTCCATTGCAATGTTATTAGGAGGGCAAGTCTCTTAGTGATGCTTCCATTTCTAAACACAGGAGGGATTTCAGCCCAGGGTTAGACCACTCTAATTCTTGGGCTATATTTCCTTCTGGAACCAGCACTGCAATATTACAATCTTCAAAGGAAATTTTACAGAGCTGTATAAACAAAGGACCATCTAGATGTGCTGTTTACTTTAAGTGTATTCAAAGAAGCAGCAGCTGTAACACTTAAAAGCAAAATATAAATTGATCTAAATCCCCAATCAATTCACCCTCATCTTTCCTGTAGAACTGTATTTTATGGCATTGGTCAGCATGACTCAGTAATTTAAAAAATCTTGAGTTTACCAGCTGAACTATTAGCCTTCTGCTAGCTTGCTATGGCATTTAAACTGCTATTTAAATTTTAGCATGTAAGCCACCATCCAAAAGGAAAACAAAACAGAGCTAAACTAAATAAATAAACAAAAACTCAAACAAAATTTAAAAAAACCAAAACACCAATAAGAAATATCCCCCCCCCAACCAAACCAAAGAAAAAGAAAAACAAATAAACAAAACAACAACATAAATATCAGAAAAAAACAAAATTAAAAAGAAAGGAAGGAAAGAAAGGTTGGGGGAAAGGTGCTCAAGACAAGACTGGGAAAAGAGGAAAAAACTGACTCTGTTCAATAATCCCACATGGTCATTAGCTGTAACATTTTATTTTGGCTTTTCTTGTGTGAGAAAGTGTAATAAGCCTGCATTGATCTATGGACCTTATTCTTTGGGGAAATATGAGTCACAGATGCATAGTTTGGAGACACTCTTAAAAATATTATCTCTCAAGTGTTGTGTGAAGCTTTACAGACTTCTTCCTGCAAATCTTCTATGTCACTGTTAGAACCAAGTCCAAAATATTTACATCTAAACAACTGATGGCATCTGTCAATAAAAAATCGGTCTCCTCCAAAACATTTCTAAGTGCAACATTTAGAACTGCATAAACAGGAGTGAACTAGTAGCAGTCTAAAGTTGTCATCATTGACAGTTATGATTTATCTTAACTCTCCCTAGCCATTTGGCTAAAGTTTTAAGTAAACACTTTCAGTCTTCCTCATGTTCTCTTTACTGCCACCTCCCACTAATAAGAGATGTTGCCAAGAAAAGCAGCCAGACAGTTCATTTACCTCCCAAACTTGCCTGAAAGTAGCTTGCCTGGTTTAGACAAGGGTCGAAACTACTACTGCACATTTTCAACAGATGGAACAATGCTTCACAAATTATTTACATTGAAGTTATTTGCTTTCAGGATGTGTGTTTAACGAATGGTTAGTTGAATGAAATATTGCGGCTCAGACAGAGAATGCAAGCAATTCAAGCAAGCCATTTATGGTGATAGATGTAGCTGTGATCCTTAATTTTCTACAAAGCATTGCAGCATTTTGTCCTCATTCTTCAACAGCTCCTTGAATCTGACAAAAGTATGGTTTCTATTTTCACCCTCTTCCTCCTCTGCTACCCCTCCCCTGCAGGCATATTTCCATTAATCAACTGTGTTGCAATAATACCTTACACTGATAAGACATTCTCTCATTAACAGATCTTCAGAGATCTTCATAGATGTGATGAAGAACTCATAATTATCGCCACTTAAAAAATGAAGACATGAAGGCATTACAAAGTTGAATGTGTTAATTGAAGCCAGCCAACCAAATACAGACATGAAAGCTGTAAACCCAGCTCCTCCTTCTCTGTTCAGCTTCACATACTGTGCTATTTTTCTTAAGAAAGCATTTGAAGTAACGTCACTGCTGCTAGCTCCCATCACCATGGTTCTGAAAGTTTAACCAGAAAAAAGAAATGCATAGGAACTTCATTTCCAGTGGCTGCTGAAGGATAAAATCCATATGGAGTTTCTCCTGTCACATTCTGCTTGAATTGGACAGCATATCACTGCTATGTAACATCCCATTTCTTCAAAACATTTATGAAAATAACAGAACTCAGCCAACAAATGTGCTCAGGTAATTTTTAGGCAGACTGGTGTCTTGCAAGAAAATCAGAGAGCAACTTCAAAAAGAAGTAGCATTCCATCTTGAAATATTTTCTTCTCCAAAGCAAAACTTTTTTGTTTAGGTTTCATTTCATTTAGGTTTCAGATTTAAAGGTTCCTTCAATCTTCTGCTTGCCAGTAGACTAGTAAATAATTTCTCTAAAACTTCAGGCTACTAATCTGATTGGGAAAAGTTTATTTCTCAGTCTATTGAAAACTATAATAATGTTCCTGACATCAGCAGACTTCTGTTTGAACCTGAAGAGAGGGGAACACCATAGAGAATCCCAAATAAATGTTTAACATTCTGAAGAAAGAAAAAATATAAAGAAAATATTTTCCCCAAATTGTAGTTTGCCTTGTTGCTTTCTGTTATTCCAAGAGAAACAGGAGGTAACACTTACCAGGAGGATCTTCTGCCTTTTCATTAGAACATCATGGTTCTGTCACACATGTATGGAACACAAGGTGAAAGTTTAGATTTACCAGCCTTTCCTTGGACTATGTACATCAAAATGGACTTGCCTGAAACACCAGTTTTGTCTGAACTGGTGTTTTAAAGTTTAATTCTTCATGCCTTTGAAATTCTCCCGAGATAATTTTATATCTAATGCAAATTTAAAGCAGAAAAAAAAATTTAAAAAAAGAGAGATTTTAAACCAAATAAAAAGTTTAAGTTCTTTATGACACTTGTGGAAACATGTACAAAAGCATAGAAATAAAAATACTCATCCCATAATTTAAAAATAACTTTAGCTTCTTCACTATCTGAGATTCTCTTGCATCCTGTACTCTTCCTTTCCTAAGGACAGTGCCACTGCTTGCATCTTCATCTTTTCTTTCACCAGAATATTCTTTTTTGGCGTTTTATTTACTGTGAAGACATATTTACTGTTTGTGTCCTTTTCCCATTCTTTCAGCTTGGACTGGGACTCTTCCTTGGCAGTTTGTATTGTATTATCTGTAAATTTGTACTGAAATTATCTGTATTCAGAGTTATATCCTTAGCTAGCAAGTTTTTGCTTTAGTGACAAATCTGTAATGCAACAATTTACAGGTGGTTGTTAAATTTTATAAATCGTGTCTGAGAAGTTTCACAGGACACCTGTTTTATCAAGCCTATAGGACCAATTCAAATGATCTAGCTTTAGGCAAGAAGTGCTAATCCCTTTAGGCTCACCAAATAAGAAATTGGCAGAGCTAGACCCCTCTACAGTGGAATTTGGTGTATGCAGCTGGGTGGGATATAAATCCATAAAGCTTCTTAGTGGAAATCAATGCACCCCAGCAGTGGTGAAGGCTGTGCTGGGCTGTACCAACAGAAGAATAGCCAAAAGGGTGAGGGCAGCGATTATTCTCTTATTTGGCACTCATTAATAATATCATTATTATTAATAATTATTTATCAATACTGCATAAGGTTTAGAAATCCCCCGCCCCAGATTAAAAGACATCCAAAACTCTGGCTGGAGTGCATGACAGGAGAAAACTGAGGCTGCTCCTACTGGAGAAGAAGTTACTTTGATGATCTAAGAGTATCCTACCCATACCTACAAGAAGATCAGGCTGAACTGTGTGGTGGGAGAATGAATTACAATGGTCAGAAATTGAAACATGGTCAATTTTGACCAGCCACGAAAAAAAAGCATTTTCACCATGAGGATGGTCCAGCACTGGAACAATCTGTCCACAGAGGTGTGCAGTAACCACTTTTGTAGTTTTTCTAGAATACAGCAGGGAAAAGTTCTGAGAAACCTGACCTCACATCTAACCCTGTTCTGAGCAGGACATTGAAGTGGAAACTTCAGGTGGTCCTTTCCAATGTGGATAATTTTAATGTTCTACAAAACTAAAGAGGAAAGAAATCTTTAGTTTCAATCCATTAAATGGGATCAAATACAGTCTTAAAGCCCATAAGTCTTTTGTCTCCATCCATCTTGTAAGTCCTACCAGTGAGCCTTGGGTTTCACAGGAAGGCATCATGTTTTGGAGTAACAAGGCAGATAATTCAGTTATGGATCTCCTTTCCGACACCTTCAGTTTAATTAGTTAATTTTGCCTACCCTGAATGCAGACACACTGCTTGGGATCAGTATCACTGCTGGATTATGACAATGAATGACAGCTAAACTATGCAAACACCATGCAAGAGTATGTTAATAACTTTGGAAAGGCATGGAAGCCAGCTCTGCACTGAGTGCCTGCATTGAAACCCTACCAAACAGAAATAGAACCATGCATTAACTTTAAGTAAAATCAGGTGGAAGAGTGGGTTGATATGATTCAAGTTGTCATGTGAAACCGAAGTTTATCAGTAATTTATGATAAGAAATTTAAAAAAATACTGATTCTATGTTATTAAACAATTTACTGCAAATTGGTTAAACCGATGTACTTACAGATACACAATATCTAAAAATTATTCTTTTATTGCAGTTTTTTATAACTGCTATGTAATCTTGAAAACAAATTGCAAACATCTGATAGTTCTGAGGGGATGATGTCTATATCTGGCTGGCTGTGGTCATTGCTGTTGGAATGTTTGGCCACAAATCACAAATTTTGAACAGCACATGTTGATGTGCAATTGCTAGATCATGTAGACCACTTCCCCCTCTTTGTATTTTTCTTGCATTTTACAAGATGACACATGCTTGGATGAAGCAGCAAGCCAATAGTTAATCTGCCCATTTGTTTTGTGCGTGCGGACAATGAAAACCACTGAAAGAGTGGAGAACCTCAATTTGGATAAGAACACTGTAGCTCAAGCCCAGTTTTTACATTTTATCTTTGACTCACAGTATCATTATTAACAACATGTTTTGCAGTTTATTGTGTCACTGTTATTATTTATTTAGTATCATAAATGTACACCAAGGTTTAAAGCAATGATCCATAAATTGTAACTGAGTGAAAATGGGACAGAAATCAATCCTGGCACCTAAACTGCTCTGAGCTTTGGAGAAATGCTGTTGAAAATGCAGTGTTGATGGGAGAGCTTGAATTTTGGAGAGGCTGGAGCAAACCCACACACTTGAACTTTGGTAAAGTTTGGATCTAGAGCTTTTCTGGTTCTCAGTGCAGTTAACTCTGCAGTGCATGGTTACCAAAGGTGGTGTCAGGACACCTCCTCCACTTCTCAGCTGTGTGCATTATGAAGGGGTGAAGATTAATCTTCTTGTAAGTTCCATTATTATGGTCTTTTCAGGGACAAATACTGAAATCACTGCCTGATGACAAAAAACACTGAAATAAACATGTATTAAATCATTAATAATTAAACATAAATATAATCTTGGCTGTTTCTAGAGACCTCAGTGTGGTGTGGGATAAAAGTGATGTCCCTTGATTTATTTCTCTGATGACTCTAAATCTTGCCACTCTGAGGCAGCTGGGCAGATGCAACACCCACATGCAAGTTTTGGAATTAAGTTTTGTAGCACTTAGAAAATAAGCTGACACATTTATTTGGCTGACTCTAATAAAGTAATTTCTGGGTCAGGTCTAGAGCAATCTGTGGGACTGTTTCATGCCCAGTTAGATGGTCATCTTTTATTTTAACTGATCATTACATTATAACAGGATTTACCTGTTTATAAAATGTAAAAATTATGAGGAATGAAAAGGCAAAATTAATTGAATCTTCAAAATTATTTATGGTTTTGAGGGAAAAGAGGCACAGACAACTTAAATCTGTTTTCCTACAATACAATTTTAAGTGAAGACATTTATGTGAAGACTCTGTAAGATGAATAGTTTCCTAATAAAATGGTCCTGTAGATATTAAAAGCAAGTGTCTAGAAAAATAGACTAAGTTTCTGTAAAAATTGCTTGAAGTAAAAGTTTTTTTAAAATCAAGTATTTAAAATATCTCTAAATCATGTAGTGGAGGGGTTCTATGTGGTGATTGCTTTGATAAAAGCACTATTAAGGACATACTGTCTAAGACTATGTTTTCTGTTGAAGTCTATCAATGTTTCCATAAATCTAACAAGAAAGGCATTTGCCTTTTTCTTCTCACTTGGAAAACCAAACCTTCTGTTTAGTTAGAAGGAAAGGGATCCATGCCTCATAAACAAGTCAATTTCCAGATCTCATAAAGCCAGAAATGCTAAAATGGAGTAAATAGGAATAATTTTCTTTATCTCACTGGTAAAATCCTGGCTCAATTAGGATAATTATAAGAGTAGCAGTAGCAAACTCTCAAGAAGTCTGTTGCACTATGATTGGGATGTTTGTGCCATAGACTTTCTCGATCTATGATGTTTAGCAGTTTCCTTACAGAGCAGATACAAGCATCCTGCATAAATCTTTTAAAAAATTTGCTAAAGAACAAAACCATATTGAAGACATATTTTAAAACTTACTTTAAACTGACTTTAGTATTTGCATAGCCACCTATGTTTATTCTTTTATCTGACACAGAAAATCTAAATCTTAATCGTTTTCCATCACCAGAGGTCATTTGAGACATCCAGACAATAAACCTCAGCTTTTGCCAATTCTCCAGTTGCTTAGTGGTGATAAAAGAAGAGAGAGAGTAAAGAAGACTCATGAAAATCTGAGCTTTCCCTGCTGGCCTTCCTTATTAATGTTCATTTCTTCAGAGCAAAAGACATCACCTCCAAAGCAACTGGCAGCTGGAGATGCATGAGGCAGAAAATTCTGCTCTGAGGAACAGTGAGTGTGTGATGATCTTGTTAGGTGTCTTTCTTACGTGCTGAAGGGGTGACTGTATTGTTTCTAAAATACTGCCTAGATCTTGACTGGTTTTTGTTGTGCTCCTTCTCAAGTTCCAGCTCCTGGACTTGTGAAAAAGTGTTCTAATTCAAAAGGGAGAGAGAAGAAAGGACATGTCAAGTTTTAGATTATGGAGAAGGGATAATAAAATGTGACACCAGTCTGACCTAATGACTAACAAAACAGATGGCCTAATTTTATTTTTTTTTTATTAAATGAAAAAAATATCATTTTGTTTATTGCATGGCTCATGGTTTCTACACGATTGAGGAACTGTATCACGACTCTGCATTTTATTAATCCATTTGCACTGCACTTCTTTTGTCGAGACTTACAAGCACAACTTTGAACCTGCAAGAACATCCTTATTAATATCTATTAGATTTATCTGTGACAGAAATTCAAGGCTTTCTGGTCATTCTTCCACATCCTCTTCTCAGACCTCTTCAGACCATATGAAACATGCCAGGTAGTTCCAACCTTAAGAAACTGGAAAGTAAGCCTTGTAGGAAAACCTAATTTTTCAATGTTTCACTTCCATCTAAATAAGATAAACATTTAAAAATACTTTTTGCATATATTTTTGCATACAAATTTCTTTCTAAATAAAATCATAAAGGTATATCAAAGTGTTTGAAATCAGTTTGTCTTTAAACAATATTCACCTGAATCAGGGAAGTGTGTTGAAAGAGCTATAATTTTGGTTATTCATTGTCACATTCTTATGTTTTAACTTATCTGTCTAAACTGTATTTCTGACAATGCACATTGCCATTTTTGTGCCATTTCTATAAGATATTCTCATCTGTAAATAAAAATTACTGGAGAGTTTTGAGAATCTTAAATTGTTCTTTAGCAAAGCTATAATACAAAATTCTAGGAAAAAGCAGGGACTCACCTTTCTGTAAGAGAAGTTTTACCCTTCTCAATATGACATCTATTACTGCTTATTAATTCCATTAGAGTAATGTGTTGTAAATCCCAAGGAACATTAGAGTATAATCTTGGTACACACTAATATCTACCATGCTGGTATCTCACCGGAAACAGGTTTTAAGGATAGAAAAAGCAACACTAGCCTGACTGAAAATGCAGTTGAGAACTTCTTCCCAAGCACAAGGGGAAGTGGGAGAGGGTGCAGAGGCGTCTGTGATGATGATAAGAACTGGCACCATTAGTGAAGTGATGGTGAAAGTTGACTGCACAATCCGACATTAGATTTGATAGGGGCTGTACCAAGGATAAGCCAAGGCCAAGTGTTTGTGAAGAGAGTGGGAAATAGCTTAGATTGGAGCAATGCAGGATTTCTAGTTAAATTTAGATTTGTTATTAATTCACTGGAAAATGCAAATCTCATCCTATATGTGTAACACACATACATGGAAGAGTGACACTGTCAGAGGACAATAAGGTGCCACACTTTTATCCAAAATCTTACAGACAGGATATTCTGGCCTGGTCACAAAATATCTCTTCTCAGTTCCCTAAACCTGGAAAGTTTTATAGTTTTATCACACCATCTAATACATTACCAAAATGACAAATTCCTCTTGGTGATAAGACAGATCTAGCTCACCAAGGATAACAATGTGCATCCCAAAGCACAGATCAACATTTCCTGGGTACATGGATAATTACTGGACCAAAAAGCCACGTTCACTCTCCTGTACTCTGTCTTAACGATCATTTCAATGCACATAGTGATCCAACTCCACCAGGGGTGATTTCAGCCCCAGTGAGGTTGACTCAGTAGTGGAGATACCCAGGTGCTTGCTGGTGACCTTGATTTGCATCCACCCACTCTCAGCTTCAGAACACTGTGTCTTCCTCCCACCCCTGTGCCCATTTTTCTGGAAGAAGTAAGAGGTGGCTTCTGATGGCCTGAAACAAATTAGAGAATTGAGGCAGCTCCAGATTTCCTGGCTATGTTCTGCAAATCTCTGCATCTGGGTAGGAGAGAATTGGTGCTACCTCCTCCCATTGAGTTTGATCAATTTATCCCTCACTTTCTATTTTCTGTTGGAAATTAAAAGAGTTAATTGTGGCACAAAATTAATGCACTACCTAAAGAAACTTTTTTTTTTTTTTTTAATTTTCTCAATATTTTAAGATTTGTGAAACCTGTCACATTCTCTTCTCACTGTAAAGACTGATAAATTATACATTTTCACATAGTATTCCCATAACATAAAAAGGTACGTCTAATGAGGTTTAATTTTCATTTTAGCTTCCAAAAATTAAATATATATATAATTGTTCTTTTTTGTTGTTTTTGCTGAGTTTTTTTGGTTTTTTTTTAAATATAAAACTCACCAAAGTATGCACTCATTTGCAACTTTTAAAAAGACAGCTGGAAGGCTGTAGGAAAATGTCTAAGTGATATGAAGTCGTTCAAGTTTATTGTCTCTGATTTCAGCTACTATTAGGTTACGCTTTCAAAGTGTTCAGAGATGAATATGACAAAAGCAAGGAAAACCTTCTGTAAGGTTTTCTTCCTTTTATGGGATGCTATTTTGTTCTGAAAAGTTTGTGGAAGAGAAACAATTAAACCAGCTATTCTAACTTTGCTATATAACTAAATTATAACTTTAATTTTTTATGTTTAAGTAATGCACTCTTTCCAGAAAGACATGATCTGAAAATGCTATGAGTTAAAGCATCCACTAATTCTGTGGGTCTACAAAAAGTTGATTGGTGATTCTGCCTTATTTTAATTTAGACTTCTTTTCCAATTACTTTCCACAAGCAGTACAATTCCATTGTTTGGCATCTCTCTTCTATATAAAGCTTACAAATCTTGACTTCCCCATTAATTTAATGTAAGCTTATAGAGTTCATCTGTAAGTGATTCTAAAATCATATAACAGTTTTCTTTAAGCTGGTAATCAACAGAGCTCAGGATCAACTGCCCTTGAAAGAAAGTTACTACAGGTTGAAATAATGAATCTATTAGAGGATGAACTACAATGCCAGTAATGAGAATGAATGAGCTAGAATAGGATTTTAAATAACATCAAGATGAAACTGAATTTTGAGATAATAAATACCATTTGGTCTCTGTCTAATGCTCAGAATTAATTTGTGCAGTCAAGCCTGACAATGCTCTGTATCTTCCTGAGCTTGTGTGTCCAAGCTCTGCTGTTGTGTTTGGCTATGGCAACAACTGCACTCAACATTTTCATCAGGAGCACAGAGGACAGTTATTTGGTCTTTTTCTGTCCCTTTCTGCACACAACATTTTTGCTTTTGTTGTTGTTTGGGAGTTTTTTTTTAAATCCACTTCCCACTGTGCCGTTTCACAGAACATTTTCCGTGGTGACCCTCGGGACTCCTGGCCTTTCTCAGTGCCACAGCGTGGCTTCATGGTGACACAAAACAGGCTGCTCTGCTGGAACAGCCTGTGCAACCAGCTGCCACGCTTTCTTCTGATAGCCTGGGTCTCATGTCCTGATGAAGCAGTCCTGATATCATGTCCCATTCTTTGGGAACTGTGCAGACCAAAGTGCCACTCATAGAGACTGGGACAGTGGCTTGAATAACTGATAGGGAAATTCCCCTCTGGGTAAAATTCCTGTTCAACCAGCAGTTTCCTAGTTGCATCAGGATTTTTATTTAGATTTTCCATACCCTGATATTGCTGAGTTTAAGCCTTCAAGACACTTTAAGACAGATGCAGCTGAATAATATCTAATCACACAACAAGAATCAAAGAAAGTAGGTCATTAAATCAGACACGATTAAATTTTTCATTAACAGGGGAAAAAGCACTGCAAAGAATATTTGTGAGCTTGTTTGAGAACAAAATTGTTAGTCTTTCATATTTCATATTTATGAAATAACATTTAAATTCCAGGGAATCCTTAGGTAATTTCCTTTTTGAATGGCTTTAATTTAATATAGACATAATTTTTAACTAATATATTGGGAAGTCAAACATCTTACCAGCTCCTTTCTGCCAAAAAATTCAACAAAATCAAGATAAACTCATGAAAGTTTTGATTGTTGGGGACCAGTATTGCAATTAACTGTACAAAGAAAAACAAATGCTTATATCTAATAGAAAGTCTTTTTTATTTGTTTCTCTAGAGCAAACAAAACAATTAATTATGACAGATTCTGATTGTTTCTGAAAGAATTAGAAACATTCATTTTCATCAACCTTCCTAACTAACTGGGAAGCTCTGCATATGAAAGATAAAATATGCAAAGCTGTCTAGAACTTTGAAAGGGAAAATACTATGAAACTTGACAAAAGTTTGTCTTTACATGTCTGTCCAAAATTTGAATATTAGAGCAACATCTGCTAAAAAACGCATGGTATAGATAAGGACAAGTTACTTCTTGAAAATCATCTCACTGTTTAATTGCAATAACAAAATGCAGATTATCATCTGGTAAAGTTTCCATCTGGAGCATTGCTAAAATGCAGCAAGCCCAATTAGTTATTTAAAAAGCAATGCAATCAACACCAAAAACAATAGGTGGCAATATCTCCCAGCGAGCTTGGTGTGTGAAGTTCAATGCCATGTGCAATCTGCTGCCACATCCACTATCAATACTTTCCTTCTGAGTCACAGTGGGCGCTGAGAGCAGAGGGAGTGTGTCCGCAGAACTCGATGTACGTCCAGCAGGACGGACAGACGGACAGACGGACAGACGGACAGACGGACAGACGGACGTCACGGGCTCTGCTCACAGCCATGGCTGCCTCACTCAGGGCAACCTGGGAGCCTTCAGCACCCATGGCAAGCTAGAGTTTTGTGGGGGTTGTTCTAAGTAGGTTGTTGTTTGTTCTAAATATGTAGAACAGTTGTAGCTGTTCTGCTTTATGCCTCTCTGTGTATCTGCAGAACAACAACTCCATCTTTAGCTTGCTCACTTCAACTAAATGGTAGATGAAAGAGTTTTCACAATGAGTTAAATTATCCCAGAGTAGTTTCTAGGGTCATTTCTTTCTGTCCTTCATACTTTTTTCAGCTGACTGACTCATATGTGAATGGATAGACCAAAGCAATTCATTTGCTGCTAGTAGTAGCACAGAGGCTGCTGGAAGTCAACAGATCCAGATTTTATTCCTGGTTTTGTCACTGAGCTGACCTTTTCTGATTCCTCCAATGCATTTTCTGGTCTATTTAGAATGTGATTCCTCTGGATTAGGGTTTTGGGCTTTGCTCTCTTTACTACATGCCTGCACAGGGCCTCCTGCAATAGGGTCCTGGCTTTGGCAGAAGTGTTTATTAACTCCTGGAAGGCAACTTAGGGAAATTTTGCTGCCTTTGTGGTCCTGGAAGGCAGGATCCTTGTTCAAACAGCAGGGAAATAGGGGAAACCAAATACCATCCCTCATCTTCCCTTCTTGTTCACTAACCTCTACTGCATTTGAAGAAGTGACATGCAATTTACACTAGTTTAAAAAAAACAAAACACCCCTCTCTGGATTTTTCGTCCTAATTTAAAAATGGAATAATGATTCATGGGATGGAAAGCAGAACTTTTTAGCTTTTGATCTGGGGAGAGAGATGATGTGTATTGCAGTAAGGAAAGAACATAGGGACACGAAAGACCCTCTATAAAAATATCTGCAGCTTTGAAACAGACACAGAAGCCAGATTCAGATTAAATGTGATTTTTCATCAAGATCTACTCCTTTGTGTCTAATACCTGTTTGATTAAAAAAAAAAAAACTACAAAAAACAAATAAACAAAACTCCACAAAAATCAGCTCTTTAAAATGCAGCTTTTTTGCAAGCCACAGATTCTGAGCTAATTCTCCAAGAAACTTTGCAGTGTATAATGAGAGTTGAGCCACCTACCAAAGAATCACCATCCTCCTGTCTTATGCAGCTCTTTGCATAGTGATCTCTCTCATAGAATGGCCACAGATGGATAAAACCTTGTTTTCAGACCTTAAACTAACAAACCACTCTCCATTTTGAGTCTTATTTTTGAGATTTTTAGTCTTCCATTTATAGATTTTACTTTTCTCTCTCTCTTTAAAATTTAGTCTAGTTCAAGCCAGGTTGAAAGGAGTGATTTCCAGAAATATTGACCAAGCCCACTACTTCTCAGAAAACTAAATCAGATACCAGTGCTTGCAAAAATTCATTAAATTAGTAACCTGAAGTGAAATTATTTAGGCTGTCAAATGACTGCAGTAAAGGAAATAACTCCTCATAATATGTTTTATTTAATCATTTAATCAGATCATTTATTGTGACATTACAACCACTTCAATTGAGGTCTGAAAATTGCAAACTGCTTTTCATATCAGCTGTGTTGGTATTCATCTGATGCTACTACTTGAATACAAGTTTTATCCTGAAAAATATTGACAATTGGTTTGATAGAAGTGGTGCTAAACCAAGAGAAGTCTTTTGAAATTAGAATTAGGGCAAAGTGAACTTAAAATATGCAAGTACCTGTTACTTTAAAGTTTCATAGTAGGTAAGATGTCCATAAATTACACATGGAAAATTAACTCCTCTTTCATAGAGAGAAAAGGATGAGTTAAATAGTACACATTAAAAGAATTGAAAGTAGTAGATGTTTGGATTCCTATATTGCACAGAAGAGAGGATTAGAAGATGGTGATAGTGCCATGATACTTCAAGGCAGTCTAGTACTTCACAGTCCTATAGAACAACCTTGATAAATACATTAAAGGCTCATTCTCCATGTTCCTACAGCACCACCTTCTAATATTAACAGAAACTACGAGCAACATAGCAGAAGCAAGTGGAGGGCTTGTGTAGGTGGGAGCTGGCAGATCTGTGTCAGCTGTGACCCAGTTAGTATGAGCCCAGTGGAGATTCCCAAAAAGCACCTGCACTCCTAACCCTTGTCACAGCAATGGTTTCACTGCAACTGTTACCCTTGCTCCTACATTCGAGTAATCATCCCAGTGTCTCGTCTGTAATTATAACCAGATCTCCATTTGATTACCCTGGGGTATCTCAATAGTGGCTTCATTAATGAAAACAGGCTGCTCTCTGTCCCTGGGACAAGTGCAAAAGAAATACTGATTTGGTCTCCAGTTGCAGGTCTGGTCAAGCTTGGACAAAAATTGCAGTCTGTTTTGACTTTGTGACATGAAAGTGAGAGAAATATCTCCTGAAGTAAGCAGTGTGATGATTTTTTTTTTAATAGATATTATTCATATGTATTATTTATATTGTCAGCTACTTAATATCTAATCGGTGGCTGATTTAGGCAAGCCAAAATTTTTTAGATGAGTAGTTTACATCTCTTTGGAATCGACCTTCGATTGAGAGCTCAAATCTCTTAAGCTCCTTTGAAAACCCAACTCTGTAAGTTCCTTGGGAAAGTTGCTGTTCAAATTGAACAAGAAAAGGAAATGGGCCTGGGGGAGATTCATAGGGTGGGGACATAATAAAGGAAATGAAAAACTGAATTCTTTTCTTTCTGTAGCTTTGCAAACATTTGTTAGATATTTAATTAACTTCATATTTGGTTCTGCATGCTGGATCCCACATTAGTGGCTTCAGTTGCTAAATATGCAAAATCCGAACAGTTATTACTGTTTTAATTAGCAAAATTGTTAGCCATGTTCTCTTGGTGTTGGTTTAGGGAGGCCCCATGAAGTGGCACACAAACATCCACTATCCTGCCAGTTTTGTTTCCTATTTTGGCTGATTAATTCAGACACAGAAAAGAGATAACTTCCTTACTTCTAATGAATTACTATTATAATGTTGAGAACTGATACCATCCTCAGTCAAGTGCAGACTGTGAGCACTTTTGTGTGTTTGCTACCAGTTTTTTTTTTAATAAAACTTCTATTCTTTTTCCACAACACTCTTCTTATCTCAGGGGACAGAGCAGATCCCCGACCAGCAGCGTGTGCTGGCGGCCACCCAGCTGGTCCACAGGGAAAAGGGGTCACCTACTTCTGAACCTCTAAGAGATAGTTTGTGGGTTTTGTTGCCTTTTTTAGCTCGATCTCTATGATTTATGAAATAATCATGTCAACCCTCTACAATATAGGAATTTGTTACAGATTAACACTCGGCTATCAGATCCAAATGGGGGAAAGGCGAACAGCTGATGCTGCCTAACTTGGAGAAATATCTGAAGAACTGTGCCTGTAGAGAGGATTAAAAGCCTGCAATGCTTGCCAGTAAAACCATAGCCTTTGATTTAATAAAAATAAGGCCTTGCTCTTAATCACTGCATGCTACAACTTAGTCATCGGTACCTCTCCTTTACTTTGGGGTTTGTTTCTGAAGCTGAAGGAACAGGTTTCTTGTCTTCACTTCCATTTATTTATATTCATCACCAAAATGTCTTTGTCCCACAGCACTCACTGATTTGTTCACTTCAGTTTCAAGTAACGAGACTGTTTTGTCACCTTTCAGTCAAAGGTGACTCCATTCTCTTTGAAAATTGAATATAATTGCTGAATTTTCTCCAAATTCCAGTGTGTAGTTTACCTTTCAATGCAGGTACAGTCATTTGTATGCAGACTTTTTACAGTAAAGCCAGTAGTGGCTTTGGCAACTTTAAGGCTCTAGATATTACTGAAAAATTCACTTTAATATACTATTTATTGCAAAAAAAAAAATATCCTAAAGATTATCCTATTTTAACTATAGCAGTCAAATCAATAAGCAGATATTGGGCTGAAATGCATGTGTTTATATAAAATAGGTGTAATTTATGGCTTTCTAGTCTTATGCTGCAGAATCTGTTTGCCTGACAGGACTTGGGTGAACCTTAAGACTTTGTTATGAAAGATTAGGAGAGAGATGGGAAATTGTTAAACTGGCATTTGTCTACTTTGATTTCCTAAGTATCCTTATGTTGTGACTTGAATATGATTTTTATACAGTTGTTTAATTATAATTTAAAATTGTAAATATAAATTGCAAAGGATTTTTATGCAAATAAAGGTACTTCCATGTGGAATAAACTTAGATTTCTATCTTTTCTTTTTTGATTTGTGCTTTACTCAACTGCTGTTACCATAAAATAACTTAAAACATTTGGACACCCATAATGTAAAGGAATAGTTAATTTTTTGTTTAAAAAAACCCTCTGTTCTGGATTTTTATCTCCTTTTTATTTACCAGTTCCTCAATCTCCATTATATATTTGTGCATGAAATCTAAATGCAGTACATTGACAATTTCTCAGGGCTCCTTTAGGAACAAGGCCATATCTAGTGTTCCCAGTCCACCTAAAACTCTTTTGTCAGTAGAAGGACAGGGAATATAGAAATGGATCCCAGGAGGGATATATAGTAGCTATGAATAGTATGTGAGCTGACCACAAAGCTGAGCTGTTACTGGCACAAAACAGAGACAGCTCATTAGAGAAAAGAATATTGTAGTAGTGGAAGAAGTTTCGCTTCAAATTGTTTTCCAAATGTGGCAGTCAGAAATGAGGTGGACTGTAACACCTAAAAAGGATGGATGATCTCTAGGTTAAGTTATGGGATTTTAATTCCAGGAGAGATCTTTGCCAGTGAGTTTTGTGCTAATGGACACACTACAGGCTCTGCTCTGCCTTTGCTTTTTTTTCTAAATGGAAGTTATTCCACATAGGGATACAGAATTTTTCTTCACTCAAAAGCCCTTACATGGATTGTAAGATGCATCTTCATATGTTCTCCTATCTTCAAAAGAAGGAGTGACCCATGCAAAACTGGACAAAGACTTATAATTATTTACCTGATATGCGGGTTACTTGTGAAAATATTTGTGCAGTAACATTTTACGGGAGGTTTAAAAATGTGTTTGCTCTGTTGAAAAGAATAAAAAAATTTACAGCATTTTTCTGTTTTCAGAAACAACAGTTCTTTCGTATTTCCCAGGCCTTCGGCACAGAACGTAACGTGACTTATTTGGTCACACAAAATTTCACAACATAGATCCAGGAGCACAGGAGAGGTCAATGTTTCTATATAAAAAGGTCTACACAGTTCCTGGATGAAACATGAGTTTTCCTATCCTTCCTACTTCAGACAGAAAAAGGATAAATTATGTCTTCTTATGACTATGTGAGCTCTCTGTGACATTTACATGATCACTTAATGTGCCATAAACTACTTGGCATATAATATAAAATTATTCTATTTCTCATTGTTTCCTCTTCCCTTGTAGCCTTCAATATAAAAATTCAGTCACCTAAATCTTGGACTTATTCCAAGTTCAAATTAAATTTCTTAAACACTTGGTATGCGCTCTCATTAAGGAGAGCATAATCCCTTTTGCTATGGCAGGCAACTGTAGATAATAACTAGAAATACCGCATTTCTAAAACCTACTTTTTTTATGGTTCTAGTGTGCTTTCCAAACCTTTGGTCATTTATGAGCTCTTTAAACTACATTTTCCTCATACCTTTTAAACTTCATGCTTTATGTAGTACACAGTAGATCAGCTTTGTGTAACCCCCCAGAAATATTTGAACTGGGTCAGTCTAAATTGTTTAGCTTTTCCTTATCTTGTAAGCCTGTCTTTTCTCTAGCTCTAAGTCTAGAGCCCTGTCTTTTGATGGTCACTTTGTTACATTTCAGAGTTTAAGTTGTTTTTCTTTCATTTTACCTTTTATGTTTGTAATGTTGAGATTAGTACCAGAGTAACACAACATCAGACCTAGGGTCCATCTCTTCAAGCATTTGTCTCCAACACTGTCCATAAGCAGATAGACCAAAAAATAATACAAGGTTTGGCTTTATCCAATCTCACTGAAACAATGACACATGGGGTAAATAAATTTTGTACTTTCCTAACTGTAGTAGACTGAACAAATGGGATTCAATCACCTAACTATAAACATCTCCAGTCTAGACATGCACATCTGAGCTTATCACTTCAGGCCCCTTATACTCAGTGGGGAGAAATAGACCCTGCTAAAGTGCAACTCAGTTTATCCTAAAGTCAATATCTGAAATGCCTAAGATGAATTGTACTAAACCATCTATTTTGCTCCATTGAATCTGAAGTGAGCTGGGAGAAGATATAGAGAGAAAGCTTTTATACTTGGTAGGGTGACTTTCACTTGAGGTTCAAACATTATTTGGCATTATGCCATGTGAATATTTTTACTGAAATGGCATTTTTTAAGTCTTAAATTTAGGTCATTTTGTTAAGGAAATAAGACTAAACTTGGAGTTTTCAGAATTAAAATGAAACGGTTCTAGGTCAACATCCTGTTTTATTGGAACATCCTTAGACGGCAGGACTGTGGGAGTGTGCTGATCTCCTTTTTTCATTTATTTATGATACTTTTATAAGAGCTTTTGTTGTCTATGAATACCCTGAATGGACAGATTTCCTCACAACCCTGTATCCTGTTGTTCCCCCTTCTCTCCAAGTAACCTCAACCCCCAGAGTGGTCAGACTGCTTCAAGACTTGCCTTCTTTGCCTGGGTGTGAGGTTAAGACCTCTAGTGCTCTAGGCACCAACTTGGTTGGGTTATCTTATATGAGAAAAGCAGCTATTAGTTGATAAAAGGTTATTTATTGCAGAAGCACATCAGTCTCAAAGACACAGTCACATGCATCAAAGTCCATGCTAAGTTTTGGTATAAATTCCCAAACAGAAGCAGAGGCTGCCTTTGTCAAAGATCCTGGGCAGCTGATGGTGCTGCGGCAGCTCCTGTCTTCTTCTTGGGTGTTGATGATGATGGTGAGCAAAAGCAAAAAAAGCAATGTCAGGAAAAGTAGAGAAGCGCTAGCAAAAAGCACTAACTCTCCCCAGTACATACTCTTATATAGGATCTTCCCAATAAGCTGACATAGACCACCACTCCTTAACCTATTAGAATTCTAGTTTCCTAACACGCCAGGTTAGGTATAGACTATGCATTCAACCTGTCTTGTTCTATCTGAAAAATGTAATCAATATTTTTACTATAGCTCTATTATGTCTAAGCACTGTCTACAGCTATGGCCCTGGAACCTCTATTGAAAACACTAGTATGTTTTCTAACCTTCACTAGAACTTGCACTTCTACTTTGGTATCCAAATCCTTTACTTACTAAAAGCATTAGAGCTCATACTAAAACTCACTTACTGACTCACTTGCTTATCTTAAAGCTTAAACTTACAACTCTACCTTATATGTGAATGGTTTAATATACTTCAATCCATCCAAAGGCTTTAATTCAATGCCTGCACTCTGATTTCTCTCTTAAGAATTCAGAGAGACCCTGACTCACTGACTCCAACACCTGGGAAAGCATGATGGTTAAAATACAAGCTTGAATCTACATATCAGTTCTTTTTTACCCATCTCAAGCCAGTATCTGAAGATAGTCAATCACATGTGTGTGGCACTGAAAATTTCATTGCAAGTAATAGATCTCTTCCAAATAATTTACTTTGTATAAAACAGTTCAGATGACAAAAATTGATATTTGACAAACACCTCAGATGATATGTCTGCTTGACAAGCAGGTCATATGTGTAAATTGGCATAGTGACATGTATGCCATGCTACAGCAAGCAACAAAAGTTAGGTGGCTCCCAAAATGTATATCAAAACCTCTCCCCATGTATTTTTATAACAAATTAATTCTGTGCTGGTGCTGATTTTGTGCCATCACGGTCTAAAGATCCAAGTCACAGAGGGGCTGGGCATCTCATGTCCATGGGAGCTCAGAACCATGGAAAGTCTGAGCCATACAGGGTCCAAAACTGTCAGGATGACTGAAATCCTTCTAAGTGAGACAGGACAAACAGCTCTGTCCTGCTGTAGCTCCAGTGATGTCAAGGCCAGGCTAGGCTAAATCCATTCCTCTCTAGGCTGCAAACCAAACTCCAGGAAAGGAGTTTGTGATTCAGAGCCCAACAGCCAGCTAGGACCACTCTGTATTGTAGAACTTTCCAATGAAATGTGAGGAGGGAAAAGGGCTTATTGGACATGATAATCCATTTAAAAGAGAGAAGGTAACTACTTTCTCTTCCCTCTAGAATTGTGCTTAGAATGTTTTACATTGTAATTGCTGTAATATGTAGCAATTTAACATTTTTACCTTGATAGACCACATATGTATTCTCTGTGGATTAAGTGGCAAATGTAACAAGGACTGTTAAATTATGAGATGTTTTTTTCCAACCTAAAATGATTCTTTGATTCTGTGTATTCAGGCTGCTGGTGGCTGCAAGTGAGCAGTGGAAAGTCTATTCCTACTCTTTCCAGCATAATGTTTTGAATCCACAAACCTGCCGGAATATTGAAATGTGAATGCATAAAATTACATCAAAATGCATAATTTAAAATACATTTTGCTTATTGCATTTTTATTTTATAATTTGAGTCACTAAGTGGTATTAATAGAGGAAAGATTTAATTCAATTCTTCTATTATGTGAGTCAATGAAAGTAGGGTTTTAGTCATTTAAATAGAAGCTACCAATTTCTCTCATAGCTATATGCTTCCACAGACATTCATGCAGTGCAGAAAAAAACCTGTATTTTTCTTAAAATTCAATTTTTCAATCACAAATAATATTTTAATTTTGTGAGAACTTTAGAAAAATAAATGTTTTAATTTCTCTTAAACCCATCATATGTGGAAATAAAATTATTTTAGCAAAGAAGATATTGTAGTGTAGCTTATGTTCTGGTGGAAATAACTAGGTGAAACAATATATACAAGAGACAATTACAGGTGTTCATGAACCGTCTGCTAAAAAAGGTAGAAGAGTACAAATAATATTTTTGGCAATACTTTAATAAAAGATGTTGTTACAAAATTATCTGAGAAAAATTAACCCAAGGAAGCAGAGATCTGTGTGGTTCCTCTTCAGGTACACTGGTGGGATTTCCCATAAGTTGTTGTAAGGCCTCACAATAATATTTATTTTTTCCTGAATACTTTAGGAAAGTTTACATACCTTACTTTTCCTGAATACTGCCTCTTTCCTGTGCAGTACAATTGTTGATAGTGGGTTTATCCTTATTTAATAATGTCTACGTAGAGATGGAGAAGGTTCCTCACTGTGCAGGACTCATTGGTATCCCTAAAGAAAATATTATGGATGGCCTATGAGGTCAGTAGCAAGGATAATAGGAAATGCAGCAGCTATCAGATATTTCTGAAAACAGCTAAAAATAATGTTCTACACTTTGGGAAAATTAGTCAGTGAATGATAGTTTTGATGAGGTGATAAAATTCAGTTTTTTACTTCATTTTGATGATATTGTTCTTCTGGAATTTGGGCAAAACCGGATCAGTCTTACCTCAATCCATTCATTTAGCAGAAATACCTTCTTCCCTTGAGAAGAGCTGTTGCCATCAGTTTTTAACTCAGACTTACAAGTGCTGATTGTTTGGAGTTTTAACATTCAGAGTCCACATGTGAGGAAAAAACAGTTCCCTCCAAAAAAACTCATGGTTCCCTGGAGATTATTCTTTGGATCCAGATTACTAACAGTGAGAGGAAGGCCAACACAAAGGCATAAAATGTAGTGGAATGACTAAAACAATGTGGCATGGTTTTTAGGATGAATTTCCATAACCCAGTATTCATGGATGTTGACTGTTTGTTGCACAAGATGTGGTATAAGATGTTAATTATTTTATTTATAATTGTTGAAAATATTCATTTAAGTTTCAAAATAAATGTGTTTATGCCTTCTTGGTTTGTTCCTGACTTCCATTGTCAGGATTAATTTATTCATGTGCTCTCCTACTATATATTCTCTCTCCTACTTGGTCCAAGTGTAGGTTTTAAAAGTTCTGTGCCAAGAACAGGACTTTCTATGTCATGCATCAGCACAGGACTGTAGCTGAAGAAACTGTAGGTGCAGATCTGTTACAGAAAATTAAATTGCACACTGGAACAAAACATGCAAGTAATATATTTGATTTGTAAGTTTGAGCAGGTAGGAATTGTAACCCTAATTGACCTTATTAATTACTTCAGATTTCTATAGAGTGGTGTAATTTCATCAACCCAAAATTTCTCATTCAATATGTCTGTATACTCGGAGCTATTATTTGAGCACACACAGTAAAAGAATAAGCTCTTTTAAAAGTTTCACAGAATCCCTGAATATTCTGAGTTGGTGTCTTCTGATCAATATAAATACGCAAAACCAAATTATAGTTCAAAAAAATCAGTCCACTGACAGATCTCTAGTGAGGGGACAAGTGCTTTGGTGTTGTGCCAGATCAGAGAAGTCATTGTAAGTAGGAGAAAAGTCAAGAGTTTTGGTGGGCTGTTATTCATCTGGGTCAGCCCTTGGCTAGCAGGTTTGGGACATGACTTAGAATCTATAACTTCATCCAAGGAGAATTTTTTTTTTTTTTAATTCAATGATTTTTGGTGCAACAAGGCCTGGGCTTCCTAAGCCTAGCTACTTGTTCCTGGACCTGAGTTCTGAATAAAAACTTAGTTATAACAGAGAATCTGAGTTGAGCTTTGCTGCCCAAGTCAGATCTCAAACAGGAAGAATTTCTTGCGTAAACATGGAAACATCCTGGTGATGCCACAGTGGAGGGGCAGAGTGCTACAACATTATGGACTGGTCACAAGTCCACAAGAGCTCCTGTGCAAGCCCATTGGCCCACAGGCAGGTCAGGGACTGAAGGGTCAGCAGAAATTCAGGAGCCTAGCTGACCTTTGAAGCACTTTGTGAAAACTAAGCATTCAAAAATCATTCACATTGGAGTTTATTTGTTGAACAGCAGTGGGGAGATGGGTACCTGTCCACTGGGAACAACACTGGGATTGATGTCAGAGATTCCATATATGCAATTTGAGAGATTTTAGACAGCATTAATCTGAGATAAACTTCCATTTTCTCCCTAAATCCAAACTGCACCTTTGCTTAGTGAGGGACTCAGAAGTGGAGTTGAGCCTCTGCTGCTTGGCTGCAGCAGAAATGCTCCAGCAGAAATGCTTAATGGCTGTGACCAAAGCTGGACAAGAATCAGAACAAAGTAGACTGGTAAAATCAAAGGATTTCATTACCAATTCCTTGAACCATCCCACCTCTTTTGGACCAGGTTTTCTGCCAATTTTCTTCCAGGTGACATTGTTTTGCTCCAATGTCCAAGTTATTTAAGAAGCACCTCTTTAAATGCACTCAGAACTGTATAAGAAATACAAACCTTTTGAGGTAAAGCTCAAATTTTCTCTTACTTTTTTTTAAAGTTATAAGGAAAAAAAACAACTTAGACTCTTTCTATGCCAACAGAAAGAAGAATTTTCCACCTTGCTGCTTAATTGGCAATATAATAGTTTAGAATGTGCTTTTAAGAGGTCTGGAAACACTAGCTGGTCTTATCCCATCCAAATGGCATTAGTGCTTTGTTAGCACTCACTTATACTGCACTTGACATGCAAAGAAAATTCTTGCTGCTATATCATAAGACTAATTTCTAAAATATCTCCAAAATATAAAACTGTTGCTTAGATGAAGGCTTAAATGAAACTTTCGACATAATTAAATAATCTGAAATAAAATATAAATTATTTTCCTATAAAATATTACATTTTTTTTCTAGTAGAGGTTTGTTTTTTTTCTGGTCTGGCTTCATCAAGGTGTAGTTCAGCACATTCTGGCTGAAAATGATGTTCCCAAGTTCATGAGATGAATTTGCAGGCTCTAAGTATGCAGGCGTGAAATCTGGCACCTTCCAAGCTGCACATTTGTACTTACAAATTCACTCAAGATTTATAGTCATTACTTACAGATGATGTCATCAGCCATTGCACATATTCCCTACCTCATTTTCCCAAGGCAGGATTTAAAGTTTTTTGAGGAATGAGGAACTGGCAATGAATACTGATAATGAGCAACAAATATCAGGGACAGTTTCAAATTATTTTTAATACCAGAACACATATACTTTGCAGTTAATATTCTGCAAATGTTAATGTATCAGCAACTTTCTTACCACATAAATGCATTTAGCCCAAAATTAGAACTTTTTTCTCATACCTAAAATTTCAGAATTGCTAATGCAGCAAGAAGGTGACCAGGTCAGAGAAGCTACCCTCCAGAGAATGGACATAAAATCCAATCCAGCCTTAATAAGCAGAAGTACTTTTAAGATTACTAGAAAATTCTTTATGAGTTATTCAGGTAGGTCTTGGCCCATTTTCACTATAAATAATCATAATTTAGCCATTAATTTATGGTAATGGGCTAAACACTGCTCTGTAGTGTTTGGGTAAATCTGGAGTCTGTACACTATATAGTTTTTCAGTAGGCTTTTTTTTCTGGATGGTCACCAGTGCAAATAAGAGTAGAAGAATCTGGCTCTTTTTTGCATAAGGTTGCTATTTATTCAAAATATGTTCCTACAGGCTGTTCACATTCTTTCTGCAAATATTTTAGTTGTGACGCAGGGCTATGGATTCAATGTGAAGTGAATCACAAAAATATCAGACTTCTCATGAACAATACCTACAGTAAAGATGAAATCTGTACTGAACAGTGATTTTAAACAGTGCAGTGATATTTTTTGCTGCTCTTGAAGGGCAATCATGAGCCATGACCAACTCCCAAAGCCTCTTTTTTCCCAAAGGTCTGTATTTTGAATACACAGCATTTGTGTATAGTTCCTACACTGACCTTGAATTGGATTAGTTCCTTGTTGTGCAGCAATGCTGAAGCAATTCTTGATAAATTCTTTGGGGTAAATAATGCATTAAATGTATTCATTCTTTTTTTTTTTTTTTTTTTTTTTAATTACTGATGTTCCATTGAAAGACTTTCAAAAAAATATGTCTTTTTCATCTGTGAAATAACTGTCAGTTTCAAGCTTTAAATTTTGTAGTACTGAAAACGTAAATGTTGACTTGATGGGGGAAAGCTTTTTTAGAGATATTTTGATTTTGCAACTATACTGAAAGATCATGTATAGATCACTTATTGACTTATCTCATCTAATATTATGCTTCATTGGCAGCAGGATAGCACTTCAAAGTCAATATATTCCTGGGACTGACCCCTGGAGATGTTCAATATCTCCATTGACTATAGAATGGGATTAGAATTATTCCATTTGTAGCATAGTAAGCATTTAAATTTTCTGGAATGAATTGCAACTAATGTGTCTGAACCCAAATTTTATTTATATTTAAAATCTCTATGCTTACAGATACTGATATTTACAGACATATAAAGCTACCACTTCAGAAAATGTCATCATATTTTTAAATTACACCCAGGTATTTCCATAATTTACTATGTCAGCTCATCAAAATAAAGCACTGTGGTTTGTCACATGAGATGTTTTCAGTTCAGGAAACTGAGAGTCATACAACAGCATGGTTTAGGTCTCCAAAGTGTGCAGGATTTTATGAATAGAAATGCTCACTCTTTGCCCAAAGGGGTTTTTTTTTCCTTAATTTTTGCTTAATTTTGTTTTGTTTCAGTGAGGGAATTTTTTTTGTTGTTGTTGCTGTTTTATATTTGCAGTGACAGTTCAAAAGATGTTAATCAAAAATTTCTTCTGGGGATATTTTTTTCATTTATCTCTATATATTAGCACAAGATTTGGCTTTTTCCCACAATATACATTAAAACCTAGCAAACAGAATAAGCACGACATACCAACACTAACTATGAACTCTGAGGTCTGCAAAGTATGAAACCTTTTACTGTGTTTGTTTGAATCACCAGTTCTCTTTGGGTAAAACCTGGTTGCAACACAAAATACTGTTAATTAAAATATCAAAGTCATGGCCCAGATACTCAGCTGCTGTGAGCCATTTGAGACTCAGGCATTTAAACACTCTCAGGAAAGGGACCACATTTTACAACTGCTTCCACTGTGACCTCTTATAACTCTGATTGTTGAAATTCTGCAAAAATAATTACTCAGAATCTCACATTGTTCTTTCTTTTCTTTTCTTTTCTTTTCTTTTCTTTTCTTTTCTTTTCTTTTCTTTTCTTTTCTTTTCTTTTCTTTTCTTTTCTTTTCTTTTCTTTTCTTTTCTTTTCTTTTCTTTTCTTTTTTCTTTTCTTTTCTTCTCTCTTCTGTTGGACTTCTTTAATGCAGAAACCATCCATTATATTCTGTCAGCATTCAGCTAGGGCACAGCCTTGTGCAACTCTGTTTCAGTTCAGATCAGAAGCACACAACATTCAGCACAGTGTTCAGGCTTTCTATCTGGTCCTCATATTACATCTTATTTTTTTTTTCCTGTGTACATCTGGTAAAGTAGTTTTCTAAATTTGTCACTATTAGAGCAATGCAAACTATTTATGAGAAGATCTCCAAAACACATGGAACTCACCTGCTTCCATGTTTCATTATGGAAATGAAATTCAGCCCAGTTTCATTAAACATTGTACAAAGTTCACAAACCTTTCAAATACACCTGGCTAAGGTATAATTCTGTTTCAGTTGGCCAAAGCCCAGAGTGCACATGAAGTCAAAGGAACCTCTTTAGTTTTTTCTTTTAAATTCAGTTTTGTTCTCTACTGGCTCAGCTTAATCAGGATCTAAATTTGAAATAAAACTTTTCCTTCTCCTCGAACTTTCACCCAGCTCTTCTCTGTCTGCCAAAAATGTGATCAACTGGAATAGCTCTGAAGACCTCACCTCAGGCAAAACTCCCATTTCTGTATTCCTGAAGGGAAGCCTGATCTGGCTAAGATGACAGAAAATGAGCAAGAAATAGTAGGGGCAGCCTCAAGTATTTTTAACACCAGAATGCTACTCCTGTGTCATCAGTAGCCTGCTGTGAAATGCATCAGCAATTTTGAAACTGAAAAAGATGCTTCCCAACAGAAAGTCAGTATTTGTCTGCAGTTATTATTTGCTGTGTGTTTAGCATGGCCTGTTCAGAACAGTACACAGCACAAGGATGTGTAAACTCTAACCAGTAACTCAGAGCATGAACTAACATAGCTATTTTTATTGAGAGTTTAATGTGCCCAGGTTGATCTGGCTGGAAATAGGCTTAGCAAACTAAATTTTTGTGTGTCTAAAGCACCACGCTAAAAAATAGACACTTTCTACACCAATCAGTCCTAGGGAGAATCATATTCCTCTGCATATCCCAATGCCTTTCTAAAGAGCATGATGTCATGTAACTAATAGCTGTCGCATGCAGTTTATCTCTCTGCAGGGTGAGGAGATACTCCATGCATTTCATTGCATTTGGGTAACAGTTTTGGGGAGGAGGAGTGGGAGAGCTGAGTGATAAATGTGCTGTATGTATCTAGTGGAAAAGTGGGTTGGATGAACGACATGTGATAGGCAGGACAACAAGAGCTGTTGGGGGGTTTTCAACATTTCCTTTCCTGTGAGAATTAGTTCCAGAAACTTGGACAAACCTCTCGAAAGGAATGTTTTCTCCCTTGCTCAGACAAGTGTTACCTTCTGGGTAGAAAGCCTGGGGAGGGGATTTTGCATCCCAGGTTCCCACCCTGGTTCCAGAGAGATTGCTGGAAAGCCTGTCCACACTGCCAGCTGCAGACAGATTTGCTCCTCCTGTGTTAACCCCTGAACCAGAAGGGTGGTTCTGGATAAGCTGCCAAATCAGGCCTGGAAGGAGAATAGTCACGTTCACACACAAAGGGCAGGGTATATTATCTTGGGCATGGTGCCAAGAACATGCAGCTATACTGCTTCCAGATGCAAACTGGTGAGTCCACAAAGTGCTATTCTGCACTTGCATGGACACACTAATTTGGGACTGTGGTCTGTTTTGCCCTTAGCTATCCTGAGCCTGGGCCATCAATCATCTTACAGGAAAGAGGAAAGACCTTCAACTCATTTTTTCCTTCTTAGAGAAAGACAGTGGATTGAGAGCATATTCTGGGATAGTTATAAAGCTTGTATTGGTGGGTTATGCTACTGCATTTAGTTGCAGATTCCTGTGACAGATGGTTTAGGGCCCAGGTATATCACATTACTGAATTCCAGATGGAAGGTGAGAAAATCTTGTATTAACTCAGACCAAGGTCTTCATCTACTTAAAGAGATTGAATCTACTTCTCAGAAACCAGGAGCAGAGGTAAAGAGAAAATAGTGCTGCCTTGAACATTGGAAGTTTTGAGGATATTGGCTAGGAATTGAATAGACTAGACCAGACTAGAATAGACTAGAATAGAATAGAATAGAATAGAATAGAATAGAATAGAATAGAATAGAATAGAATAGAATAGAATAGAATAGAATAGAATAATTTCAGTTTGAAGGGACCTACAACCATCACCTTGTTCAACCTGCCTGGCCACAGAGAAGCATAGAATCATTTAAGTTTAAAAAAGCTCTGGAGATAATTTACTCACCTGTAAACCTCATATTACCAAGTTCCCCACTAAGATGTGCCTAAGAGACTGACCTACACATCTTTTGAATAGCTCCATGGATGATGACTCAGTCACTTCTCTGGGCAGTGCTTGACCATTGTAAACCTTCCCTGATGCAGTTTGAGGCTGTTCTCTCTCATTCATTCCTTCTGTGATGAAGTTGTTAAGGCCAGAGCAGTTGGGGTGAACACAGCCGATAACACTGGATTGTGGCACAGCTGCTTGCTGAGGAAGTAAATCTGGCAAAATACCAACAAATATCAGCCTCATTGTCTGGAAGAATAATAGAAATTTTACCAAATCTTTGCCTAAAATTATTTTCAGGCCACTGATTTCCCCATACATATAAAACAGTAAAAAAGTCTTACCCAAGAGTAAAGAATGAACAGCCAGTTCTGGGTCTCATATTGAGGAAGGCTCAGAGCAAACATCTGCCTGTCTGAGCAGAGTGGTTTCTTCACTCTGTAAAGTCCCTTCATCCTGACATTTCAAGTTAATGAAAGCCAGTGGCATTTAACTCAAAATCATGCTGTATTCTTAATATCCAGGAAGAATCCTAGATGCCAAGGAGTAACTAAAATATGATTTTATAGAAACAATTAGCTTTTTGTCCAAGAATGGGACTCTCAAAAGAAACTGGTGACAGACAAAACAACAGGCAAGAATTGTTTCCTTCTAGAAATCTTCCAAGCTAAATAACCAAAACCAAATCTGAATCTTAAAATCTAACCACCTTTTAGAAACCAGCTTGAAAAAGGATACAACTACTCAGGAAACCACATTGCCATCCTTCAGGCAAAAATAGGATATTGAAAACTTTCCTTTGGAGAATTAGGGTGAAAATGCACAACTGAAAACAATATTCAGAATGTCCCACCCAATCTGTAGAAAGATTTTATTGTTCTGATAATCTCTAAACAGTTTATTTTAATTATGAACTAATAGTAGCTGAAATTATGAAACAAAAGGCTTGTGAAACTGAAAAAGCCACTATTTTCCATTTTGAAATATTTAAATTCAATAGTTTCAAAAGTACTTTTAAAAATCTGATTGTTGTCTAAGTATTAAAAAGTTATTTCAAGTGAATTTTCTCCGTAGAAAGTTTCAAGCTGAGAGTGGTAAACACACCAGATCAAAAACACTGTGAAATCCTGCATCAGGTGCAAAGGTGGAGATGCACAGATTATGGTCATCATCACTGGCAATAGTCATCATTTTAGCAACCTCCCACTAATCTGGTTTTGTCATTACAATCCCACAATTTTCTCCTAAGGTCAATAAAATAACAGCCATAAGCCTCAGTCCCCAATGACTGGCAACTCAGAAGCTAAAGCTAAGATTTCAGGACATAAACATTTTCAGCTTTGTGATGAAAATCCTCAGCTACCCTTAAAGTGGATTGGAGATTAGAGGAAGGGGAAGCAGATGTGTAACTAAGGACTCACTCAGGAGAGGAAGGGGAAATCTCCTCTGCTCACAACATCCTCCTGCTTATTACCCACCAAGGTAAAAACTCCTCCTGCTTTAATCTGCCATAGCCATTAAACTGAAGGGGAGTTAGGAGAATTTAAGTCCACAGAGAACTGAGATGTTAAAAAGTAACATTCATTCCACTCATTTTGTCAGCACTAGACACTGAAAATTTTCCACTGTGTGTGTTTTGGTTTTTATATCTTGTTAAAGGCAACCCAGATTACCTGGTTTAGAAGAAAGAGGTTGGAAAATAATTCATTCTGGGTCAAGGTGAATGAAAGAAAGGAAATTGGAGAAAATTATTTCAAATGTAGTTTGTGTAGGTGACCAACAGACTACAATCAGAGCTGTAGCAAACAACAATTTAAAACTTGAACATAATAGTCTATTTTCTTTTGAAAAGCACTGCTACTGAAAGCTATTGATATTATGAGCTTAATATTGTTCAAAAAAGGATTTTATATAAATACTTTGATAAATATTTTTAGAAATAACTTTATTATATCTGGAAAAAGCAAAAATAGTTTTACTTGAGCTACTTGTAACATCAAAACAGGGAAAAATATGGTCTCTTGTCCTGTAATGGTCACCTATCCATGTTTCACATTCACTTTATTCAGTTTTCATTTTTTTTTTCTTTTTTTTTTAAACATATGATGCAATTCAAAAGACACAGAAATGTTTATGAGGCTTTACATCGTGTCCGACACATAATGGATTTTGGAAACAATTTTTGTAATAGGAATTAATCTCTACTAGATATTGAATAGTTGATTCACAGTGAAAAGCAAGAAAAATACTCCAAAAGCCATTAAGCTTTATTTTTTTTTTTAATATTACCCTTTTAAAGATTTTAAATAATAATGAAGCCCAGGGTAACTACTTCAATATTAACTGCATTACTGACTTTTTTATGTATTTACCATGGAGAAATAAAGATTTTGAGGATGAGAGATCTTTGGGGATTTTTTCTTTTTCTCTCCACCACTCAGGAGAAAGAGAAAGAAACCCAGGCCCAAAAAACAAACAAACAAACAAACAAACAAACAAAAAAACCCCAAAAACCCTAAACAAACAAAAAAACCCACACACCAACAAAAACAAAAAAAAAAGCCCACAAAAAACAAAACTAACAGCAACAACAGCAAAAAAACTACAACAGCAATACCTCAACTTGATAGAGATTTCCAAAACTGTCAAGGAGAAATTCTGTTAATTGCTTTGATTTGCTGAAACATACTGCCCAGTGTTATAGCTCTAATTTGGATTTTAGACTGTCAGTAATAATAAAGCAGTGCCTTAGGAGTTGTTGTGAGCACTAAATTTGTCAGTGGAGGAGATGCTTGGTAGTGAGGCATCAGCTGAAGGTCACTGTGCAGTCTGCAAGCACAACTAACAGCAAGAGGTGTCTGAGGGAGGAATTCACCCCATCCTCACATGTGCTTAGGAGAGGTGTGCTGGGTCAGCAGGGGACATCCACACCCTGAAGAGAGGTCTCAGTGTCAAACTGTTCAAGAGTGCCAAGTGTGAGGAGGTGCCAACCTTCCCAGTGACTACAGTCAGAGCAGGATATATTGTCTTCTGTTATAACTGTGTTCTCAATTGTGTTTTGAATTATAAAGGAAAAAACTTGCTGAGACTAGAGCTGCTTCTCAAGAAAGCCAAAATAAAATCTTCATTTTTATTCAGAAGTGTTCACATTTTATTCTGCATTACAAAACTTCTGTTTTCTACACATCCACTGCACATTGAGTAAGTGCATCATAAAAGTATTCTCCCTTCATGGATTTCCATTGTAAGTGAATGTCCTGGTTTGGAAGACAGGTGTATGCTAACATTGGCAGGAATCTCTGTTTGAAATTGAGAATATAAACCCCCTCCCTCCAAATTATTAAAAATCTGAATTTAAGGGGCTCTCAGTCAAAGATACGGGAAATAGGAATAGCAGTTCTTTATTAGGAAAATTAAAATAGAGATACAGTATTACAAAAAACAATCCCAAAACACTGACAGAGTCATAACACAGCCTGACACACTGTCAGTCAGTCAGGGTGTTGGCAGCAGCCCCATTCAATGGTGGCTGCATCCTCCTGCAGGGGCAGATGTGGTTCAGCTGGAGCAGTGCTCCTGGAGAAGGTGCAGTTTCCTCTGAAGGTCGAGGGATGATGTGGAAAGGTCTCATTTTACTCTGGAATACAGTGGAAAAAAGGCTACTTTGGTGTTCCAAATCTCAGTTTTTTTATCTAGATAGGAAAGGCTTGGCTGCTCCCCTGGCTGGAGCATCTTCCATGGGATGATGTAATTTTATCAGTCACACAGTGGGACTCAATGGCCCAGCAGCAGGTGCTATTTCCTGGGGGGAGTATGGGTTGTGGAAAACCCCACCTGGTTTTAAAGAGGGCCCATTAGCAGATGGTATGTGCCACGGAGATAAGGAATCACTGCCCCACCCAGTTTCAACAGATGATGATAGAATACATACTTTTGGTCACATCTTGTATTGCAACCTAAGACAGTGAACTGCACAAACACAGCATAATACCTAGGATTTGTCATATTTCTGAAAGACATAGAGGTTCCTTGGGTTGAAAGTGTGACAACACTGATATCCTGAATCTGAGTTTCTTCTCAAGAGGCAAAAGTGACATGAATTTCCAAGTATTGCTATTCAAATAGATTCTTCTTCACATAAATTTTCACCTGAAATAAAGAAAAATCCTTTGGCTGGGCCTCACTTGTGACTTGACCCAGAGCAGAATTAAAACTCTGTACATATTTATTTTTATTCATCCCTAATTGACATATTTCCCAACAGTGCACTCCTTGGACTATGCAAGAGACAGAGATTAAGCTCATCATCATGACTTCTGCTATTGCTTGTAGAGGAAGAATTGCAATAACAGCTCTGGTACCTCTTATACTCAAAAATACCAAAAATTAGAGCTGTATTTAAGTTTTGGAAAGTTGAAATTTCAAGATTTTGGATGAGATTTCAGAGAGGGAATTGTCTGGGATTTTTTAATAAAAATAATTGTGACAAATATTGCCTAATAGTGCGGTCCTCAGAGTTTTATTTCAAATAGTTCATCTCATTACTTGTTCCATTGCAGCTTCTAACGTCACACAGAAATGTAGCATGCAATAAATACTGGTTTTAGATAACACATTAATATCATTCTTTGCATATAATACATTCTGCACAGTCTGAAATAAACTTTAATTAGTACTGAGCACTCTGGAACACTGGTAAAACTAACATTCAGAACATTTTTGGTATTTTCCTCATAATATGGCAAGCTGACCACTTGAGGCAGGGAAGCTAGGCTTACCAAATTCTTTCTTATGGTACACTGAGAACTGGCACAATGAAAGAGAAAGATACTTTCAAATGTAAAACCAAATTTCAAATGGTGTAGAGAAGTGCAAAATATTAATTTACATTAAAGCTTTTGTCAGATTTTAATGTGAAATAAAAGCATAAGACATTAAAAATTAATATAACAATTCATCAAAATGATATTGTATTTCCATAGCTGGATGTCCTATACTTCACAACAATTTTCTAATGATTATGAAGCCCCAAGGGAAGAGACAGAGAAGTAACAAAAACTAATTGCTGCTAAAGAAATTCCAGGAACAACAGCAGTATGAGATAGATGGTTATGAGGATTGGTTATGGGGTGGAATGATGTGGGGTTCAACTGTAGGGTCAAAACTGAAAAATTAAAACAGAAGGAGGCATATAGTCCAAAAAAATAAATCAGGTATGGTGCCTTCCAAATATTAATTAATGATGTAATTTTCCATATGCTTTTTTTTTTTTTTTTCACAAGATGCTAGTTGCAAGGATACTGCATCACAGAAATGTCTGCTAAAGCACAGTACAAAGAAGTCTGTGTACCTTGCTTGAGGTTCCTAAGTTGTAGATGTCAGCAGCTGTTTATATTTTAAATACCCACCTTGTAGCAAACCTAGACTGTCTTCCAGCTCTGGAAAGATTAGGATAATTCGGTGACAGGTAATATTTATAAATGTTCAGTATGTTAAATCATACCTTGAAATTTGTTCTTTGGAGCTTAACTGTGTGCAGATGTTTTGACACAATCTTTCTAGTAATATCAGGTGTATGAGGGGCTGAAAGAGGTACAGTTTTGTTCCAGGAATTCAAAGGTGTCATGCAAGTTTACTACTCCTGTGGATCTGGAAAAAGATATTGTACTTTTAATATATCATTGAGTACAGGTTATGCAGTTACTCTACAGCAAGCAAGAAAAGAAGTTGGATCCAGCTTTCAGCTTCTGTAATTTTTATAGCTCCATGATTTCATTATACCTCAACCAGCTTGGCCAGTAAAGGACAACAGCTAACCTGTGCTGAAACATCGAAAGGAAAACAAATTTTTCTGAGTACTGAAGGATGCAGTTGCTTGCTTTAGTTGTTCTTTTGGACCACCACCGATTACCAGTCACTCAAAATATTGTTAGTCTTGAGCAGAGATATTACACATGTCTGAAAAAACAAGCACCATGGCAGAAGGCAGAAAACTCAGCTCAGTTCCAGTCTGCTTGTAATTGTCCAGTGTTTCTAAAGGCCAGCTGAAGAGATGCTTGGGAGTTTCTTGAGCTGTTACTAACCCATCCAAGGTGGCTAAATGGCCAGCAAATGAGTATGAGTAACTACTACCTCATTTCAGTGATTTCCACCTGCCAGTGTTGCCCTTGAATACTGATTCATTCTGCTCATAATGGCTGTATTTTAGCACACTAGGATGTTCCAAATTGTGCTGGGGCCACGCTGGAAGACAAAGGTATCAGTGAAGAACACATCCTTTGTTTTCCTCCTTCTGCTGCACAGCTCAGCCAAACCTAAAATTTGAAAGCAGCAGTGAATAAAAACTACAGAACATAGTGAGTTGCAATCAGAGAATGATTTGGCTCTCTCTTCAGGATGAAGGAACCACCCACCCTAGAACTGTGATTTACTCCCATAAAAGTCAGGTGGAAAAATTCAACTTGAGTGGAGTTGGATCAAGGCTTTCTGTCTGTTTCCAAACTTTTTTGCTAATATTTTGAGGAGATAATATTCCAGAGTTTGAAAATCTCCAAGTATATACATGTTGCAGATATATTTCTTTACATAGTAGTATTTCTATGTTTTTAACAGGCTGATAAGTGCAGAGTTCCTGTTAAAGACACATATGCCAAAGAAACATCTTGCCCAGGGTTTTTAACTTAATTCTGTCTTCAGCAACCAGGAGGTAAAACCAGCTGTCCATTCCAACATTCACAGTGTTGTGGTCTGTAATTGAAATGTCCTGAAAGCAATAAAATTATACAGGGTTCAGTGACATGTTTTAATCCACTGATCACTGCCTGGAGTGGATTTGACTGACCTTTCTGGGTTGAAGAATGTTCTTTTGCCTTATAGAATTAGCAAATTATAAATCTTTCAAGTTTGGATAAGGCTGAGATTAGGGGACAAAAGGCCACATGTTGTAATATGTCTTTTTCCTCCCTTAGTAGCTATTTTGGAGTATTCATTACAGTGTTTTATTCAGGATATTGCCTTTTAAAGTCATGTCATCACTTCCATTGAAAAAAATGTTTCCAGCAATATAATGTGGTTTGAAATTTGTGTCTACAAAATATATATTTGAAAAGAATATATTTTTTAATTGTAGCAGACAATTTTTCATTCTAAATTAAATTTACAGTGAGCAATGTCTTAATTATTTTTTCTTGGCTATATTAGTCCATATTCATAAAAATAAAAAACTGACAGTCAAGCTTGTATGAAAAGGAGAAATGAGCCTGAACCAAATCCCAAGACAAAAGTATAAGCAGGAAGTTTGCATTCTGGCCATCATCTGCTTCAGAATCTTTCAGCCAGATAGACTCCTAGTTAAACAGCATTGAGTGCTTTAGGTGATATGCAGGCATTATGTCCATATTGTGGTCACTCTTTTCCTGTGTGGGTTAGAGACCTCCATGGATGCAATCAAAATATGACCTGCACAGCACCTGGAAGGGAACCTGCAGCAAACAGGGAACAGCTCAGGTGGGGCACCTCATCCTATAGGATATGACTTTTCTGTGAAGATTACCCTTTTTCTTAGCTTCAAAGCAGCTATGGGAAGGGAATTGGAAGACTTAACAAATCTTGTCCTTTCCTTAATTATTGTTTGAGCTCTTTGCCTTTTTGCTTCATCTCCTTACACTGCTTGGAAATAAAAAAATGAGACCAACTCATCGTGTCTGCTGTTCTGCTGCAGGAATCAATAAAAATTCACTGAAATGATGCAAGGAAATTATTTCATCCTTTCTGTTTGTGATTTTTTTTCATCCCTTACACTGTTCTCTATATAATGCTGCTCTGAAACTATGAACTGTCAGGAGTTAAGATTGCTATTTAAGGTGGGGGGGATGTTTATATTTATGGGACTTTTTTACACCCTCACAAAGCTCCCAGGTTTTTTGGCTGTCCAAAATCATGTATATAAAAATGTATAAGAAAATTTATAAGGCAACTCTGGGCAGGTAATTACTACAATGGTTCCCCATAAGATCACCTTCTTAAAATACTTCAATGCACCATTGTGGAGATTGTCCAGTACAAAATTAACTTCAGGGTGTCCTTTATTGTCACAAGGCCTTCATTCTGTGGTGTGCTTTTCCAATAACACTTCTGGACCTCTCTAAGAAGAAAATATTTTTCTTTAAATAATATGAAATAAATCTTTTGCTGAACAAAGGAATAAATTTGAAATAACAGCTGACACAGGTTTGTTTTTCTGTTTTTTAATAAGAGAAGTCTCATTAAATTGCTCTTTGAAAAAAAAACATAATTCTGTTGTATTTTCATTTTGCAGGAAATCTTCATACTCCTCTACCCTTCTTACACTAACTTCCTTAAGGAAACAATGACCTGCAGAGATCCAGAGGGTAAGTTGGCCAATTCTTCAGTCACAGGTAGGTCATGTTCAGTGTATTGAATATATCTTATGATACTTCCCCATCTCTGGAGTATATAGCTGATCCTCACAAGATAAACTCTAGTGACACAATATTTTACAGATCTGATAGTAAAATGATCATCAAACACTTGAGTTTAACTCAGTCTTTGGATTCTATCTTTTTCAAAACCAACTTAATTTCAGGTCAGATTGCTCATGTCATTTCTGACCTCAACAGCACCAAATCTTTGTCCCTCCCTTCATTTTTAGAGAATATGATTTCTCAAGGGAAAAATTGCAATTGACAGGACATAAATTATTAGCAGGGCCTCAGCCAGGGTTTGTGGACAAAAGAGATTGTGCCTAAAGCACACACACCACAGAGAGTGGAGCTCTAATGCTTCCTTTTGCTGCTACATCTCCTAACACTATTTGAATATCTCAGTAACAAATGCACAAGGTCTCCAGACTTCCATCCTTAAAATCACTCAACATACTAGCCTGGGACAAACCATGACTGCTAAAGCAAGTCAGTCACAGACTTTGTAAAGGAGTTTCTTAGACTCACTTGTTAGTGAGGCTTTTCAGCACTTAAGGAGGGCTTATTAGAAATAAGGACAGTGGCATTTTGCATGTACAGACATGCATTGAACAAAGTGAATGGCATTCAATGAAAAGTGAAGATATTTGGATTAAATTTTAGGGAACAATTCCTTACTCAGAGAGTGGTGAGGCCCTGGAATAGATTGCACAGAGAGGTTGTGGATGCCCCATCCCTGGAAGTGTTCAAGGCCAGGCTGGGTGAGGCTCTGAGTACCTGCTCTAGTGGAAGGTGTCCCTCCTATGGCAGGGGGTTGGAATTAGATGATGATCTTTCCAACCCTTTCTATGATTCTTTGATAAGAAACACAAGAGAAATACAAATGTGCAGAAGAAACAGCACCACATCAACTTTCTGTCATATCTGAAACTCCCTGGCCTTCTGTCACTTTTTCATCCTTCTGTCTTTGACTGATGATCATGACTATTTTTAAATATTAGATAATAACCTTTTTTTCCTGCTATTTTATCATTCTGATAGAGTGCTACTTCATTAGAAAAAGTTCTACTATTATGGGGATCATCAAATGTTGATGTCCCTTTCACTTCAGATATGAAGCTCAGTTTTCACAGAATGTTAGTATTGCATTTGTCGTACACATCAGAGTGATGACGATATTTACATATTTGAAATCAAGACTGAAGATGCAGAATAAATTAGAGCAGTAAGTTTGCTTTTCCTGTGGTTCAGTATGTACTACAGGCAAAAGATAAAATAGCAAAGAATTTCAGCAGTGTGCTTCAGACTTCAGCTAGGTGTGTTCCTCCAGGTGAGCAAAGAGTGGATGGACATTTACAAAGGTAAAAAAAATAACAAAAATTTGCTAATGGCCTAACTCTTCCAAATGTTTAATGAAAGCCTGCATTGCTTTGGGGCATTACCACTTATTTGAATAAGAGGCCATCCCCTGAAAGTTGGATTAGGATGCTCTTGTCAAAACCACTGGAATTACTCACTTTGGAGTTGAGTAATGTTACATAGTATTCTTTTGGGGTCATCCATTAAGAAAATAGAAGGGGCAAAAAAATCTCCCTTTTTTCTGTTCCTCATTAAAATAATTGACAGAGGATTGATGGTCTTGGTCAAAAACAATCTGTGTGAGGCCAGTATTCACACCTGGAGGAAGGAAGAACCACAGATAGCAACTGTTTGTTCCATAAAAAGCATGCTACACCAATAGCCATTAACAGAAAGAGTGGGAGGGCAGACAGATATAATAAAGCATATCCTTCACTATGATACTGTCAAGGCTTCTCCTGTACTGATTTTTACTGCATTTTACCCTTTGGGATATCAATAGGGCTACATCAATAGCAAACATATGACAAAATATAGCTTGATGCTTGATTTTTGGTATCTGAGGACTTTAAGTGTGCGAATTTTCATGCACTGCCACACACAAACCAAAAAAGTACATAAATGTGTCCCATCTCTTTTCTTCTTCTGTTCATATTTTTGACTGTAGTCTATTTAAGAGTTATAGACAGATCTCTGAAATGACCATAGCAACTGCTTTAGGTATTACATTATTTTTGTGGGGAGAGAGGTAGGACCTCCTGCCTTGAACTTTCTACTTTGGTGTCTTTAGTGTGGATTGTTCACTAAACCCCCTTTGAAATCTGTGGGGAGAAACAGGAACTATGAGAATGGCTATTCAGCTGGCTATTTCTAGGTATCTAACTTACCCTGGGATAAACTGAACTCTAAAAGTGTCCTTTTTCTTTCCACTGAATCCAGTGAGAGCTTATAAGGACCAGTTTAGACGTAAACATCTATATTTGGCCAGATGGAATCTGTCTGGCTCTCATTATTTCTATGTATTGTCCAGAAGGCATCTAATTTCAGATGTTAAGCAACTAACAATAGTAACAAATTCCTTGCAGAGAATATAGCAGCAACAGGCTCTTTTGGACACAGTGATGTGTGTTGACACTGGTCACAAGTCTCTACAGACAAAAAAATATTTAAGCCTGTATGAGTTCCTGGAAAGTCAAATAAAGTCTTCCTCTTTAAATGTTCATTGATAAATGAAAACTCTGTAAGAAATCAAAATGCTTTTTTTTTTTTTTTTTTTCCCTTCACTTACATACCATCACTTATCACATTTTTAATGGTTAAAAACCAGTTACAACTGCTCTGGCAATAAACTCTTTGTCATGTGTTATTTGGAAGGAAAGAGCAGATGATCACATTGGCACACAAGTTCCAAAGCTAGTCTGTGCAAACTGAGCAAAGAGCACTCCCCTTAGGACAGGATGATTTTTTTATCGAGAGTGGGGATGCAATCCCAGCTCCAAGCTTTCACCAAGCAGCCAGCACTGCACCTGTACTCTCAAACCTCATAAACTGCTCATGTCTGTCTTGACTCACTTGCCTGATATGTGAATTCTTTTAAATCTTTCTGAGACAATTTAAATCTTTCAGCATCAAGAGAGATACTCCTTATTGGACTGAGCCACAGTGCAACTTCTCTGTCAAAATTGCTCTAACAATGAGGTTTTGTGCTGGGTGTCTTTGAGAGGTATTTATTACTTGAGGCCATACAGTCTTTTACAGGCCAACATACGCTCTCATTGTTTTATGTGAAGAAAAAAAGTTACGCAAGGCTGGGTTGGAAGCTCCTTGGAAGCAAATAGAGAACTATTGTGTAATAACAGATGTTATTGTATAGCATTTTTCAACATTTACTCTAGACCAGAAAATAAGGACCCACTTTGAATGGGGGGCATTGCATTGACATGCCTACAAGTCAAGGCTGTTCTTTCTTTAAGTGTTTTTTAATAAAAAGAAAAAATGCATCAAATAGCTAACATGGGCAACTCTGATAAAATCACTGACAGTAATCTAAAATATTGGTAGTAGCTGAATGGCAGAAATGGGAGTAATCTATAACTGCTAATAATTTCTGAAAGTTTTAGATTGAATGGAAATGGCTTCAATTCTGTTAGCTAGATTTGACACTGGAGTGCTGCACACAGATAACATTCCCAGGACACAGATAAGATGTCACTCATGTAGTGAAATGGCACATAGTCTGACAGTAGATGCAGAAGAATATTTGAAAGGAGCTAATATGTGTTTGGGGTTTTTTTAGATAAAAAGCCCTAATTTTTCTCTCCATTACTGAACATGACTCAGATTGTGTCTCAGTTAAATTGGCTTTACCACAAGCTACAAAGAAAATCATGAATGCTACTGCTCAATTTGCACTGAGGCAGAGGATTAACCTGTCTTCTGAGAACCTCACAGTGTCCTTGGAACATGGCAATGAAGAGAGGGTTGTTTAAACCGAGACACAGTTTCAGCCTTTGTGCTTTTATTAGTAACCCACACATCCTTTCCTTTCGCTGTTCCCTACTGCATGTACTCAAATCTTAGGACATCTTTCAAAGCACCCAAAAAAGTCCAGTGTGAACTTAAATTTGATATGTCTAAAGCAGAAGTCCCCACAAAACATGCCTAGTCTTATTTTTAGTTTCTACAGAAAGCAGCTTGGCACTATCTACTTACTGTGAAACAACAGTCATAGCTGAGCAGGAATTTTTTCTGGATGCAGCATTTGCCCATATTGAACACTTTAAAGCTTGTAGCTTCTGGTAGCACACCAATAACTTTAAATGTACTCATTTACCCTGCTTCTCAGTTTACAATTAATCATTTTCTGTCATGAATTCGTTTACAGATATTTCAGATAACTCTAAATTGCATTTTATTCTGTTCTGTAAGGGGGTTTTTTCCCCATAACCAATATATATCAGGCAAAATCAAAATAAATTGTGTGTCAATGCAAACTAAGACCTCTAGTTTCTGCTCCTTTCCCTTCTGTAGTTTTGATATAAATCTATCCTTTCACTTAAAAAAAATTTCAGAAGAGTGTTCCAAACATCATTTTGTTGATCATTTCAGACAAAATTTTTTGTCTTTTAGAACTTTAACTTATTTATTTCATGTCCTCCTCTTTAGTTCTTCATCTCTCTCTGACAACAGAATGTCACCTGCCAATCCATCTTCATGACACTCAGCTGAGGGGTTGAAGCCTGTGACCAATGTGGTTTCCCATCCACTGTGGTCCATGTTCCAACATCAGCTGGTGTGGCAGCAAAATTGACAACAGTGCTTTAACCCCCAAACAGCCCTTTTTATGGCACCTACACCATCAGCCAGTTCAATTTCACCAAAATCAGCTTTGGCTTTATTCTTGCTACATTTGTGTAGAAGAAGCATCCACACAATAGCAGGATACATCAGGATCCTCTTCAAACAGCTTCTCTTCCATCCCACCCTCAAACAACAGGATAATGATTAGCCTAGAAGTCAAAATTATTCTTTTCATACTGTCATTAACAAACTCATGTGTCCCTGTGCTCCAAGCTCCTCAGGTATGGGCCCATGTTCCACTATGTGGCCGTACAGCCCTTAACACAATCTTACTGACTGCCAGCTGTGGGTAGCAGCTCAAGCAGAGCTTGAAACACAGGAAGCAGAGCTTGAACAAGATGATCCAAGGAAAAAGAATATCATGTTACTTCTCCAGTTACATATGCTCTGTGGGACAGTTTCTCATTTCAGCCACCGCAGTGTAAATCTGGAATAATTCCACTGGAAAGCAGCTCTTCTGCACCAGAACATGGTGTATTGTATCTACTGTTTGCTGTTAAACACGGGGGATGACTTTTCCATTTATACATCATTTCTTTCAAGCTTTTGCATTATTTCAGGCTTTGCATGCTAGGCTAGTTATGATTCATATGGCACCAGAATAAATCTCTTCCTCCTGCCTCTGCCTTTATTTCTTATTCAACAGAGGGGAAGAAGTGCTAATTAAGTCTCTTCTTTATTGAAGACAGATGCACATTTTCAGCAGTTTACTGGAAGTGTCATTTCTAAAAAAATATGGGAAACTGCAAAAAAAATCATCTCTTCAAATATGCCTGCAGGAAGAAGGGACACTTCTTATCTGCTATTCAGAAGCACTTCTTTAGTACTAACAGGCAATTGCTGCAGGGTTTCACCTACCTCAGGCAGATCGTGTCCCTGTGGAGCCCATCTCAGTTTTACTTACAGGGACCTGGGCAGAAGGGACAAGGGAGTGGGCTGGCAGCAATGCAGAGATGTGTGATGGGGAGCCAGCAGAGCCCGTGGCAGATGTGTTGCTTTGGGCAGAAAAGGTCACTGGGGGTTTGGGATGAGAAGGAGAAAGTGGCAGAAGCTCAGGGCTGGTAAGAAGCTTTGATTTAGAGGCAGAGGCACAGAGAAACCTGCCCTCTTCTTGGCTCTCATTCTACAAGCTTTGTCTTTGCTAGTAGAAAACTGCCAATTGCATTATTAAAGTAATTTCATCAGAGAGTAACAGTGCCCAGTTCTGGCTGCAGCTGGAGCTGGGGGCATTCAGAGCAGTACACTGCATTAGAGGAAACTGCATGTGAAGTGCTTTGATTCTTCAGACTATGAGAAGTCAGGTGATGAAAGTCAGTTGATTTGAAACCATAAAGTTCCACAATATATTCTTGTTTAATAAACTAAATTAGTCAACCTTGATAAATAATTTAATAATAATCAGGAATAAGGGATAACATCACTGATTTTTTTTAAATTAACTTATTTCCAGACAGATAAAAGTCTTCAAAATTTCATTAATCAACTTAGACAACAGAGCTAGAATTCTTTTTTGCCCAAGAATTTCAAAATATCCTGCCCAGTGACCATGAAAGAAAGAGAGGAGTTTCATCTGGGAAAAAAGGCACTTCAGTAATTCTATTTATTTATTTCTGGTAACATCCATTTGGCAAGTCAATTAAAAAGAATAACAAACAACCACTGTAATTCTTCTAAAAACAGAAGAGTAAATAAAGTTTCATAGAAAACAACAAAATAATAATAGTTTCAATGTCTAATTAGAAGTTGTAACAGTTTTGATGTTATTCTCACCGGAGACATTATTTTAGAGTCAGAGAAACCACTGGAAGTGCCAGTGAAGCACCACAAAAGGATTTCTGAAAAGTTCAGGGGTGTATTGGCACAAGAACAGGTTTGTGAAAGTGTCTTGAATTTCTTGGTGCCAGTTATCTTCTCTGATCTGTGCAATTTTCAGCATACAAACCACTCTGTGTAAGCATTTCAAATGTCCTGTGTAACTATAAAAGTTAAAGTTTAAACTGAAGTTTCCCAAAAGCATGTGGAGACAACAATCAGACAAAGTATTAGCTATGGCCAAATGTTAGAAAGAAGCTCCTAAGATCTATAAATAAGCAAAACCTGACAGATTAGCTGAGAGGAGCAAATGCATGTCTCTGCTGACTCAAATATTCACTCCTGCTACTAAATAGTGCTTTTATAAAGAAGCAATAAACTATATCCACTAACTGTCAATGTCTCTATTCTCAACTCCGTGTTATGAAGATCTCTATCTAGGAATAAACTTCCTCTAAGATAAAACAAGACTGTGAGCTTTAGAGACAATAGATAGATTGTCCCTGTAGCTGAAGAGACTAATCCCTGAGCATTTTAAAGAATAAAGTGTATTCTTCAAATTGTACCTAACACAATCACACTTTGTTAAAAATTGGCTCTTGGTAATATGGGGGATGGAGGAATAGGTACATTTCTACCTTTTTTTTTTTTTCTTTTATAAGACTAAGTGGTCACATTTTGTCTCTGATTATCCTTTCTTGTCTTCCCAAAGCTGTATATATGTACATTGAGGGATATTTTTCCATATGGTTTTAGGAAGTGTAGTACACAGCTACATTTTCATTAAACTAGTGACTCTGATACAGATAGCTGGTATTAAATTATTGCAGCTAACACAAATGAATGTAGACAATATAAATCTAAGCTATACATCAAGAATATAAAAAGAAAAAAAAATTATGTTACAATAACTGCTTTTGCCAGTAATGCAGCTGGCAATACAGCTGTGACTTTGCAGAAAATAACTTTTATCTCCAGTCTTTTTATGTAGAGCAACAATTAAGTAAAATAGAACCATATGATAGCACGGATGGGAAGAGTTCTTTGAAATAGTTTTACTTTAGGAAAAAAGAGAGAAAGAATATGAAAATGTGTCTTAACATGCACTGGTTCCACTAGATCAATGTCAGAAAGTGAAGGGGACAATACAGCAGTCTGAGACTGATAAAATGCAATTGGCTCTGCTCTGCCTGTGGCACGTGTAGAACTTATGCTGTTGCATGGTTTGAGCTACTTGTATAACGTGACATTTCTGCTGCCTCCTGCTTCCAGCTCCAGCCTTGTGACACCCATGGCTCCTCCTGCCTGGGAGCTGCCCTCCATGCAGCACACAGGTCATTCCCTCTGCTCCATGCCAGCAGGTCAGGATGGCCTGCAGCTCTGATGATGCCAAGCTGCTTGTGGAAAGCAAACACTTGTCCTGGGCACTGTCCTGCAGGTTTTGGAGGGCAGGGTGCATTCAGCCTCTCTGAGATGCTCTCTGGACTCTGAAGGTACATGTGGTCTAGTAGAGGCATCAACATCATAGTGTCAGACAAGACTTTCAGCTCTTCCAGTATCTGAACACCATGGGTGGTGCCCTCTGTTGCCTAAATAGAGCTTTTCCTGCCTGGCACCTGTGTGTCAGGTGTACTAAAGATGCACAGAGCAGCAGGTGGCACAACACAAACACACCTCTGACATTCCTGGTGGGATGCAGCTTCTGTGGGGCTCTGCTGGAATTTGCTGGCGTTGAGTTAATTTTCTTCATGGCAGCTGGTATGGGGCTGTGTTTTGGAATTGTGCTGGAAGCAGTGCTGCTAACACAGAGATGTTTTTGTTCTTGCTGAGGAGGCCTCACATGGAGTTAAGGTTTTTTCTGCTCCTCACCCCTCCAGCAGCAGGTGTGCAAAGTTCTGGGGGAGGACACAGCCAGGACAGATGACCCCAGCTGAGCCATGGGATATCCCAGACCATATGGCACCAAGTTGAGCATGTAGAGCTGAGGGAAGAAGGAAGGGGGAGATGTTCCAAGTCATGGCATTTTTCTTCCCAAGTCACTGTTACTCACAGTGGAGCCCTGCTGTCCCAGGGATGGATGAACACCTGCCTGCCCAGTGTTGAATTGGTTCCTTGCTCCTCTTTGCTAGCGTGTTTTTGCTTTCCTTGTCAGACTGTCTCAACCCACAAGATTTCTCACTCTTAACCTTTAGATTCTCTCCCCTATTCCACCATCAGGGAGGAGTGAGTGGTTGCATGGGACTGTGGTTAAACCACTGCAGAGGCACATCTGAGCCATGGTTAAGTAAACACCTCCAGCATCCCCAGTAGTCAAATTCAGTGGTAAATATGAAGGCTGCCCCAATCTGGTAAACTCTTACAAAAAGTGTTTTGCCTTCAATTAGGCAGAAAGCAGCTGAAAACAATGGCTGTCATTGTGAAGAAATTTTCTGAATTTTCTTATTTCTGCACTTTCTGAGTTATAATTCACATATGAGTAAAAATCTCAAAAAAGGAGAAAAGTTTTCTTAATTTCTACTCAAGCAATGGTTGCATCTGTAATGGCAATTTGCAATACAACATATATCAATCAATTCAGCATTAGGGAACATTGATATTAGAGAATTTTGGGGGCTCATTCCTGTGTAAAAGTGAGTTTGATGTAGGCCCTGTACAGACATTAGCTTTTCAGAAACAAGTAGAGCTTTGTCACAGCAAAAGTGTTATGACGCCAAATGAGATTGAGCCATTTCTGTCCTCCAAAATGTTGTAACACAACTCAGTGTGGAGAGCAAGCAGAATAACTCTGTGTTGTGAAGCTGCTACAAAGCTGGCTGGCAGGCTACAAGTATTTGCTCACATAACAGGTCTGTCAGATTCGAGCATATCATGTGGGTCTGAGACAATCAACCAAGGGCTTTGGTTCTTGTCAACTTGTGACTTACACAACTCTGTTCCCATATGTTTTGCATTATTCGAGAGAAAGCTGGATCCATTTTACTTCAGATGAATTCTGAAAGAGATAAACATGTATAAATCTGAGAAAGAAAAATAATTTGGTATTTTGTCTTGCAAGATTGGCCTCCTGAGATGGGGAGAAAGGCATCTCCCTCAACAGGAGCAGTGGGCTAGAGACTATATCCTAAAAGTCACTGTGGGATGCAAAATTGTGGTGGTGCAAATTCACCCTCTTGGTCCAGTCTTGGGAGTAGGGTTTTGTCTCATTTTAAGTTATGAGAAAACCCCTGGAGCAGCTTTTATTTTATCTCTTTTCTGTGTCTCAGCTTTGTCAAGACTCACGTAAACTTTCAGCATATAGAAATATTCTGGTTTTCACTCCAACCAAACCTTCATGACAAATCAGGAAATGTGCAGGCCTCTCTAGGGCACAAAAAGTCAGCCTTCTGTAAAATATCCACTCTGATCTTAAACTAATGTGAAAAAATGTGTTTTCAGTGTTCTGTGAGGAAAATCTAAGCCCCGAAGTGCGTCAGAATTTAAAATTGCACTGGGATTTTTGTGGGGTTTTTTCTTTTCCAGAAGGGCTCTATAGCCAAGGAAACCAATAACATTTTGCTGGACTAAGTTTGTTTGTTTTGAACTGGGCTGACTCAAACAGTAAACTTCACAACTTTGTTTTTTCTTAATTGTGTTGCAGATTTTTTGCCAAATGTTCTTGCTGATAATCAAAGCAGCGATCTCTCCTCAGAGTCTGCCAGGGCCATTTCCCGCTGCAAATCTGTAGATGCTCAACCAAAGTACATATTTGAGCATAGGAGAGCAAATCTGAACCTGAAATTCTCATCTACCAGGAGCAGGTGCCACTTGATGTCAACATTCTGCTCGCACAGCCCAGCCCTGCACGATGACTGGGGCTCAGATGAGGGGATGATTGCAGATGAGGCCAATGGCAGCTGCCCTTACAGGGTGGAGATGCAGGGATTGACCATCTTATTTAAAAAGATTATTAAAACCTCTTAGAATGCAATTGGAGATTTTATTTTTTTTGCCTGATGGAAAGGGAAAAAGCTGGGGAGAGGTCTTGTTAGTATACTTTTAGTTTTGAATGAAAATTATTTCAGTATTCAGTACTTCAGCTTCCTTAAACTGTAAAGATGTGGTTATTAGCCGGGAACTCTTAACTGTAAAAGGAAAATTGCAACAGGACACAAAGAGAGTTTGGTTCCAAGAAAAATTCTAAGATTTCATATTGTTTCACCTTGAACTTAGTGTTAAAATTTCAAACATTGAAATTGTTCTCCAAGGGAGAGGCTCCAACCTGCTATGAGTCATTAATTGATTACTATAATGTTCTGATGTTCTGATACACTTTTTTGATAAATAAATTGATATGTCTAAAACTCATTGCTTTTGTTTGGTTTATTGAACAAAGATGTATGCCTGGTATTCCAAACCAGTTCCACATCAATTGTATCACTCCCAGAACCTACTGATCCATTCAAGCTTCTTTGCTTAAATAAAAATCTGGTTTTAACATGTGGATCAGACTTTTAGGCCACATTATGTTTCCTGCAATGTATTATCAGATTTATCAAGGCGAGACTGTAAACATTTAATTTAAATATGAATGTTTTGTGTCAAGCCAACAAACTAGTAATGCCAAGACTCAAGAAAGCCTGAGTTGGACAGACCTGAAGCAAAATTCTGAGCTTTGGCTTTCCTGATGAAAAATATTTTTTTCCCTGAAACATTGAAATTTACTTCTGGAAAAGTGAACAGTACAATGGCAATAATGGTTCTTAAGCTCTCATGTGTATGAACTACTCAGGCACTGTATTTACTGCATTAGACTAGTTATAATCCCCCGAAATTTGTGTGAATATGTTATATATATATATATATATATGTATATATCAGATATTCTTATACTTTTTCTAATTATATAATGTTAAATCACATCAGAGACAAAAAAGCCATGTATGTCCTTATAAGAATACAAGGGAAGAGAAACAAGGCTTTCTCATAATTTTGAAATGAGAAACTCCACCAAAAATTTCGTTGGATAATTTATCATGCTGACATTACCATTTCTGAAATATTTTATTTTCGTAAAAGACTTTTAAAACCAGTTTTTATCTCCCTCTTGGTAGCAAAAGACACTCTGAAACCAGTGAATGTATGTTAGAAAATGTTTACTTGAACTTTCTAAAACAAACTGTTCATCTTGGGTGTAACAGAAACGCTCTCTTTTATATCACTGTTCCCACGTCACTCTACAGCAACTGGCCAACCAAAACACCTACTTAAAAAGATGAACTATACCAATGCAAGCTCCTTGGCCACTCTACCATTGAATTTCAGTCGATAAATTTGCATTTAACTTATAATTTGTTCAATATGCCTCACTAATTTGGCAATATTTATTTTGGCACATAAAATAGAAGGCAGCTGCTTTAAATGTCCTGCTAAGTTCTTTGTTTTGTTTTGAGAGGTTTCTTTTTTCTTTTGCTTTTTTTTTCTCTCCCCTTACCCTTTTCTTTTTTTCTTTCGTAAAAGGATCTAAGATATGAAAAAGCTCCAGTGTCGAGGACAGGGCTGAGTTTCCTGTTTATGAGTCACCATAAATATGAAAGGTGCTGGTTGACATTTCTCAGCTGAGGGATTCGACACAAGTCTGTGTTGAGAGCAAATCCCCAAGCAGGGTGGTCTTGTGTTGACTTGTCGACCTTGTACGCTGTTGAACGGAATCACTTTTAAAGAACAGTAGTTAAATGAAAAGTCAGCTCCCCTAGCAGCTCTTCTTACTGTTACTCTATTTAGAAAAGTGTGTTATTGTATCTTCGCTGTGTAGAAGTGGTTATTGAATAGTGGCTTTTAAAGAGAGAGCAATTAGCAAAATATACTTGGATTTATTCTTGCAAAAACCTTAATTTCCCTCATTTTCTAATGTTTTTACATTCCTTCTCAAAACTCAAGTAGCCAAAACATTGTGTAACTGTTGCTGGTGGGCAAGCAAGGTAAACACAAGGAAAATTTGTTGTGTATTTTGTGGGCACACCTGCCTGGTGTGTCTGTCAGCCACACCAGTGCTTTCATTACAGGGATTTCTTTAGCCTGCTAATTGCAGGTGCAAAAGGGGAATGTAGATATGGTTAATGTCTGCTGAAAACACTGAGCTAGATAGAGGAGGTGTTGTAAAGAGCATACATGGAGGTTTGTGCTGGGATGTGACTGAGTCATAAATCAAGTGTAAGTAAAGGAATGTGTACTGGTAGGAGTGTCACTCAAACTGCCTGCTCTCCACACTGTGCTAGAAGCTAATTGCTGTGTCTGTGAGTGAGTTTTACATCTAAACTCCAGCACTTCTGGGTTTAGCTTTAAATAACCCCGGGGCCATTCTCTTTGTGGCACCATGATGCTGTAATATGTCAGTAATTAAATCAGCATCAGGTATAAAACAGACAAGAATATATATGTGAAAACACAATGTGAGTTACCTCCAGCAAGCTCTGAGCAGCACTTCCTTCACATCCACTTGGAAAGGAACATTTTATGTCAGTGGCCACAGCAGTAAGAAAAAGATACAGACAGGACTTTGGAACATCTTGGTTTTATTGTACAAGAAAAAAAAAAAAAAGGATGGATTTTCAGTCCATAATATTTTGAAGGTGAGCAGCTCTCCAATAAGAATGTAGATAGAGGCTAGAAAATTAAGAAGCTGGAGTAGGGAGGAAGAGACTGAATTAAGTATCTGTGTAAAAGAAGATGACACAGGAGATAAACTGACAGTAGTGTTAGCCAAGCTAGCTTGGGATAAAGACTGGCAGTGGCTAGCAGCAGTCCCAGTTAACTTTTCCAGTTTCAGAAAACAGAATTTATTGCCTTCTTTAAAATTTGATGAAATTTTAAAGATACTTTAAATAAATTATGTATTTATTAAATTTCAAATACATATTCAAAAGTAAATTTTAAATGTACACTCAATATTCAAATTAATATTTAAATTTAAAGTATTATTAATATATGTATGGTAATATATAATATTTTATTAATATAAGTGTGTTGATATTTGATATTCAGATTAACTTTTAAAAGATAAATATTACTGTTTATCTGTAAAGATGCAAGCTTTTTTCATTTAATTATCAGCAGCTTTGGAATACACCCTTTTTATTTTCCTTTTCTTGTTTTTCTTCCTAGACTTTGTCAGCAAGCATATGCAGGGGACATTTCAAAGAACCAAGGCTTTACTTCATATTTAGCCAACATATGGCTGAATAAGTCAAGCACCAACAAGCTTGCCCCTGATCTTACCTTTCTTACTTACACTTAGCCATTAGAAAAACATGGTAAATTTACATTATTGATTAAGAAATAGAAAAAAAAATCTAAAACCACTTTGAATGTTCAATTGACATGGATTAAAACCATGGAAATATCACGATACCACCTTACTGCTGTCATAATTCCATTCTAGTGGATGATACAAACTGTGATCCAAACATACTACATCTACCATCATTCACAGGATAATTTTTTTGACAGTAAAATTATCTTTCTAGAAAGATGTTCATAGGGTTGGGCCATATGATTTTAATGTTTTCTGCAGTGGGAGGGAGGAGAGAAAGTTCCTTATTTCCTTCCTTTTTCCTGGTGCTCTCTAGAAGGTAACTTCTCCTGTACACTGTAGCATTCTTTTTTTTTTGCTACCCAAAATACATTTTATTTTTAAAATTATAAGTCCAGAGTTCAACAACATCAAGGATTCTTTCCTCCTCTCATGTGATTGAAAATAAGTACTCAGTGAAAGGGTGCTGGGGTTAAATAGCTTGACTGCCAACATCTGCCCATGTCAAGACAAAACATCCCAGGATACTTTCTTATTTTGAAAGTGGTAATCTGTTTTTCTTCCCCAGCTTTGGCCCAAGTATTTCTTTGATTTATAAAGCCTGAGTGAGTGGGTAATAGTTTTACACATATTTCTGCAATATATTCACAGCACAGGAGAAAACATATTATTCAAACCAACAAAAAACTTCCAAAACAGCATAGTTGGCCTCACTCCATTTTGGGGATCTAAAAGGCTGTCCTTTCTTATTCTTCACCACGAGATGCAGTATACATAACATAATACATGAGATGGAAAAGCTAAAATGTAATTTATGTGGAAACCCCTTGGTTTATGTAGGCACACTAGGAGGAAAAAAAAATTCCTATCCTAGTTATTCTGCCTTTCATACATACTCTGATTATGTTCCTGTAGGTAAATGTATGGGAAATTTTAAAGGAAAATAATAATTAAATATTGTTCTGTCTTAACCTGAATGCAATATTCTTCAGTTTCAAATATCCATTGTCTAAAGATAACACATTTTGCTCACCAGTTATTTTAGTCCTTATAATGACACAGCATATTAATTAATTCTAGGTAAGAGATGAGTCAAATTCCAATCAAATCTAGAATATCCTGTCAATAAAACAAATTCCATATAATTTATTTTCATGCCATGCTTTATTGGTCAACTTGTCAATCCTGTGAAATAAAAACAAAACTTCCCATAACAGGACGATATTTCCTGTCTTTAAGAGATTAATTCAAGTTTTCTACAATTCTTACCAGCTGCTGAATTGAGAAGGAATACAATGCAGATCAGATCCTGCAAATATTTCGGGGAAATTATTTGAAGTAGTTTCTGATAGCACAACCCTAAAGAAACAGAAGATACATTTCTTTTGATGGTCTGACAATGACAACATGTAGCTCTGGATCTCTGCATGCTCTATTGATCTGACCTATAAAAGGCCCATGGTTCCATCTCTTGTTTGTATTCTTCATTTTATTATCATTCTCTCCCTGAGGTCAGCGGTGCTGGTCTCCCAGAGACCATTAGCATGCTTTTGCTTATTTAATTCACTAACTGCTGAAGTGCATGCTGCTTTTAGTGGCACTCATACAACTCCAAGCACTGAACAGTTTGGTTTCATGTACTTGAACTCAAGTGACACAAATATTTCAGTGGTGAATCAATACTGGGAAAGGATGGTCAGTAAGGTAGGGAGTGTTTATAGAAGATGTTTCATCACTACTAGTAAAACATGTCTTATTGTTAGTTCAGGAGGTGCTGGTATTTAGCTCTTTGAAGGAGGCTTCTGACAAGCCAAAAACTCTCAGCCTGCTAGTAAAACAAAATTTTGAAAATTGCACAAGCTTAGAAATGCAACTTTTTGCAAAATGTCTGCAGATTAACTATTTAGGAATTGTAATTTCCATAAAAAGAGACAACTTCTGCTCCCTCCCTATAAGCAGCACTAACTCTAAGTAGATGTTGAACATAAGTATATGGAAATGCTGAACATATAGTACACTTTTCAATTTCATTTGGACTGATTAATAAATGAATATTTGCTGTTTCCCTAGAAAAGCCACATTGTAACATTTTTACAAATGGTCCAGGAGCACCTGGAAGTTGCTGGTTGTCTCACAGGACAATCCTAGCTGAAACAGGAACAGCATTCCTGTTATCTGCTCCAAAACCAGGCTTCTACTGCTACATTCATAATGAAACACCAGTAGCTGTTAAGGCAGTTCTGAGTCAGAAATGGCATTTGAGGGAATTTGTTCAGCTTTACAATAGCCATTCACTGCCGTATAAAGAAATCCATATAAATTATTTCATACCAAAGACAGCTATCTGCTTTTTGCAGAACTTCAACTTAAAATGACCTTTTCTATTGATTGAGAGAGGATAGACAAAAAAGTGGGAAGCAATACTGTAAAAGAGTTTTGTACTTTAACATTATACCTGAACTGAATAAATTAGACTGAGGCAAATGCAAAGCTATTTTTGATTTCCTGTTAACACCATGAGGAACTGAAGCCCTCGAAGCACACTTGTGGCTAATCTTGGGTAATATAGCTGGCAGAGGGACCAAAAGAAGATTGCAGTTATAAAAACACAAGGAGGCCTTTGCCAAGAAATGCAAACAAAAAGGAAATATTTTAAGAAAATAAACAAAGCTACTGAGTAAAACATACACAGGGAAGAAAAAAGGAACAAAAGAACATTTGAGTCTTGATGTCTTAACATTTTGTGGCAACATATGTGATAGTCCAGCCAGAGTGTGTGAAAGAACGTTACAGCTGTGTAAGCTATGGGATATCCACACACGCCTGGAGATCAGCAAGCCATGGAAAGCCCACCTAGTTTGCCAGCTTTGCAGGTCTTCTCTGATTCTACTAAAAATAATAAGTTCCATCCAATTCCATCCATGTGATTGCAAAAGCTACACAGCAAGTCAAGGGGCTGTTTGCAAAGACAGCTTTAAATAGAAACCCCTATTCTTTTCCCAAGGTGCAATAGTTTATAGCAATTCCCCAAGGCTATAAAATATATATTTTAAGAGAAGACAATCTTCTTCTGTTCCACCTAGACTGTTATTCTACTGTTATTGTGGCTATTTGCTACAGATCAGCAAGAAGCTATTGTAGGCAGAAGGCTACCACAAATATTTGGTCAATTGTACAGCAGGCCATGGCAGGTGAATGGTCTTATATTGTGCATTAAAGGAAGAATGAAATCAGCAGAAATTATGGACTCCCCAAAAATTAAATGCAATGGAGAATCCTCACGTGCCAAATTCTCCACTCATCTCCCTGGTATTCCAGACAACATCTGTATCATCAGAAGCTGCTCTGGAGCCCAGTCTCTGGCTGAACACATTGTCTGGGCCCTGCTTTGTGCTGTGGCTTCTATTCAGTGCAAGCCTTTTGCTCCCTTCTGCCAGACTCACTCCACCTCAGGCCCTGTGGGCACAACAGTCTCCAGCTCACAGTCTCAGTCTTGGCTGGTGTAGGCTGGACCTCCTCTGCCCAAGGGACTGAGCAACAACCACACCACTGTGCTGCAACTCAGAGTTTGCACTTTCTGTCCAGAAACCTATGAAAAAAACACCTGGCTCTAAAGATAAATTAATCCAATTGAAGATCCAGGATCAGTATCTTAATCTTTCATTTCTCCAGGCTATAAAGAGCAGGACATCAAGCCAGGGTGAAAGAATGAATCAAAACAGACTGGAATTAAAGACAAAATATTTCTGCAGCTGATGTTTCTTTTAAAAATATGTATATAAGGAATAACACAGAAGCTTCATTTTCGTGTTTTACAAGAAGGTTTGGATTATTCTTTTTTTTGTATTTTGTCATTTTTGTAGAAATTTATTAAAAGATTCCATTGCATTGTACACTATTTCAGCTGGGCTTTTTTTTTTTTTTTTTTTTATAAAGTAACTCATATGTGTTTTTTGTTCTTACTTGCTTTTGACTTTAGAATTCTGAAAAACCATCTGCTCTCACTGTCCAGGACAGGATATCTTAGAGCTCTGATGCAGCAGAAGTCCTTCAGAGTTATCAAAAAACTGTGCTGAGGACGTGAGATTATTAAAATCTTTGTAGCATGGCCAAAGAAAAGGAGGCAGAGAGCAGAAAAATAACGTTTTGTATATTCATGTCCTATCCTTTATTCTCGCACTCTTTCTAAACAATAAATGAAGATTTGAGGCAGAAGAGTAAGAGAAAATTGAAGTCTGGAGAGAGTCTGCCTATATAAGAAAAGATCAGCACTAGTGTGACTTTAAGTTTTTGCAAAAATATCCTTAATATTGCTGCAATCAAACCTGGCAGATAGCTAGAAGAACTGAAAGGTATGAAAGATCCTGGACTAGAAAGACTTATTTCTCTGTCATACATTTTCCATATGACAGTCAAAGAGACTTTTAGCTATGTCAATTTAGTTGAATTTTTTTCCACAAAACCATTAATTTTAGACTAAAATTGTAATAAATTTATTATTTTGCAGTTGAAGTATGCAATATTTCTTCACTGTCAGAGAATGGAAGGCTAAGGCCAGTTTTTCTGTTTTACTAGAGACTTCCCACTGAGGAATTGTTTTGCTCATGTTTGTTTTTTTCCTGTAAACGGAGAGTAAGAATCACCCTCTGCCTCACAAGAAGGATAAAAATGACTAAAACACTAAACATAGATGACAATGAAAAGTTTAAAAATTCATATTTCAGTTTAATTACTTAACATCATCATTAATTTGAATGCATGATATTTTTATACTTGTGCAAGCGGAAAATTCAGCTGCCTAAGCCCAAACAAGTAGAATTTAAGATTTGCAGGCTTTTTTTAAGTACCCAGCATATGTGGCTTTGCCAAGGTTGGCAGATACCTCGTGGAGCTGATTGATAGAGCATTTGGGTGGCAGCCTTGGAGGTTGTCACAGGGCATTTCAAATGCAATCCCACCCTCCACAGACAATAAGAGACCCTCAAGCCCCTGACTCAGCCACAAACTCTGACACAGTGGCACCTCAGCCTCACACTGGATCTTCCCTGGGCTTTGTGAGCCCTCTGAAAACCACTCCTGTGACTGACTGACAGCAGGGTGCTTGTGCTTAAGCATATGAAGGCCTACAGATTTAAAACTTTAACCTGCAGAAAAGATGCTCAAGTCCATCCACATATGTACAAAATTTACCCAAACTGACCTTGCCTTGAAGTTGGCACTGTCATAGATAAGCTGGCAGAATCTTAGAAAAGAGGTTGAGTTAATGTGAGAGGTGTTAATTCACAAGTTCATCGATTTTACAGCAAGAGGAATGCTTATCAACATCAACGTGATTTTAGATTATTTGTTGCTGTTGATATTTGCAGCTACAGCAAATATTGTTGATATTTGCAGCTACAGCAAATATACAGAAGGCAGTAGGATTATTTCAAATTTTATTTATTTTAGCTGTGGCTCTACTTAAGACTTCCTGATACAATTTCATTTAGCATTGTGCATAACATAGACCCAAAAATTCAGTTCTTTTCCAGTTCATAATTTCTATTTTAGGCATAGTATATTTTTTGAACAGGCTATATTGAACTAATCAAATTTCTACAAGGTAAGACAATTTATCATACCTTTATTTAAATTGTACCCTCTTAATTATTTTCACTATTGAAACACCTGTTCACTTTCTGCTGTGAACTTGAGTTCAGTATAAAAATATTTGATAAATTGTTCTTTATTAAAAATCAGAGTCTTTGGAAATACTTTGCAGTCATAGCCCTCACTCATATTTAATTGTTTCAGTCTCTTCAGCATTGTTAAAAAGCATGCTTTCCAAACTTTGAATTATTTTAACCCTATTCATAGACTTTTTCCAGCTGACAAGTCTCTAAGATCCTGGCAATAGGAACTTGATTAATTTGGTTTTTGCTCCCATAAAAGTTTTACTGATCACACCTGGCCTTAAGATGCAATTCCAGAAGGAAAAAAGTCTCCTTTAGACCTGGGGCTACATCTGTTAGTCCTGCATGGGCATCTTAGATACACCAGGTATTTATGGCTTAAAATCCACTAAGTTCCTCTTTCTAGGGAATGGACCCAAGCTCAAGAAATATTGAGAGTATTGCAAGTATTGCCTGCAGAATTAGCATTGTGTGCCACACCTGTATTATATATGTGCACACACCTGTCACATGTGTGTGAACAGCCTCTGCAAGGGCTTGACTGGCTACCCGTAATGACCAAAAGGTTCTGCTCCAGTAAGTGCCTTCTGAAATAGACTCACATTTTTTACAGCTGGGGTTCTTCTTCTGTTGTCTCAATAACTCAACTTCAGTAGGAAAATGATCTCTCTGATCAAAGTCTTAGATCTGGAAGATTAAAGATCTATTACTTTGATTTTCTGCTAATCTTGGCACTCAAAGTTTTCATTGCCAACAAACACAGGGGTTTTTCTTTCATATTTCTCTCTTGGTTCATTTCAAGACCACTATTTCTCGCACTGTCCTAAATGGATAAAGAGAACAAATTATTACCCAATTCTTTAAAGCACAATTGTACATATTTGAACACTGTTATCATGTCTCTCCTTCATCTTCTCTTCTCTAGACTAAACAAACCCTCTTCTCTCAATCTCTCCTCTGAGGTCACATTTTCTAGACCTCAGATCTCTGTGCTGGACACTGTCTAATGGCTAAATGTTCTTCCTGATGTGTGGGTTCCTAAAACCCAGAAAAGCTTTAGGAAAGGATTAACAGTGTGTAGTAAAGGGATTACAAGTCTTACACTGAGCTTATCTTCTGTGTACTCTTTATATATGAATCTTGTCTTTTTTTTTTTTTTTTTTTTTTTTTTTTTTTTTTTTTTTTTTAAGGAGACTATGACATCATGTTCCCAGCATCTCCTACAGAAGATGGCCAAAACCAGACTGTAAAAGTATTTTAAGAAGGAGTAAAATGCCAGCTGAGAATTTTTATTAGTATTTGGCGCTAGTATAGAGTTGAATCACATACAAGACCATGAGCATTTCTCTTAGTATTGAGATATATTTTCATGACATTCTGGTTTTCTATCAAAATAATATAATCTTCAAGGAAAAAATAATAAATAATAATTGTAATAAAATAATTTTTCATATTAAGCATCCACAGGATTTCTGCTTTGCCATGGTACAAAAGCTTGGCAAGATAGAGAAAGAAAAGTAATGAAAGGTAGAAGGCAGAAAAAAAGTAATGTGTTACTTTTTAAAACACTTCAAGCACTTTAAAACAAAGAAAATGTATTAATTTTTAAAACACTTGACCTCTGAAGATATTTAGGAGATTGCAATAGCTTTCATCTTGAGTGATATTACGAAATAAATTTGTTTCTTAAATCTCAATCCTTTTCCTAAAAAGAAAGGAAATTAAGGAAATTTGCACGTGGAGAAAAGAAATTCTATATGGAACAAAAGATGACTCATTCACCTGCTCCATATGTGTTCATTATTTTGATCATTGTGATAAACTGAAATGCACCAAAATTTCTACTGCATGTTTGATGCAAACTTTTCTCTCTGACATATATACAGCATTATTCAGTGCTCCTATTTAACTACAGATTCCTTTAACCTTAATCTATGCACATAGAACGAGTACAAAGGAATTTGACTCAATACATCTTTCCACAACTATTTTAATGTGGAATGGCAAGCTTAGCCAGCAGCCCTCATCCTTGTCCTTCAGACACTGATACATATGGCTAACTATGTCCAGATGAGTGGTCCCACTAACTTCAGACAGGACTTTCAGATCTCTGAAGTCACTTAACTCGATCCTGCCTGTCACTGGGAGGCATCATGGATCTGACAGGGAGGAACCTGCCAAGAGCTGAGCACGTCCTGGTCAAGCAGAAGGTGGGGGAAGGTTTTGTTTCTGGAGCTGTCTCAGACTCTCAGTCAGGGTCACTGTTCTGGGTATAAGAACCCAGCACCCAACAGTCTGTGCTAAAGAACAGATAACTTTAACAAGGGTGATGTAAATCTGTGCTTTGCTTTACTTTTTAGTCACTTAATGCAAACTATACCATCAAGAAGCAAGGATTTCTTGTTTCTTAAAATCACAGGATTTATAAAGACTGTTACTTTCTCTGAATTTTTAGGAATGAAATTACAGAAATGGTGTTACAACTAGTCCTAATTCAACAGCACGTGCACCTGAGTTAAAGCCTCTCTTGACATATTTAAGAGACAATTACAAAAGCAAATAAGGTACTGCTTTTAGAACAGTAAAAAAGCTGGACTTTTGAGGTTCTATCCCCTTATAAGTAAGTATAAAGCAATTATTAATTGCAAGTATGAATGGATTACAAAACCCCATTTCTCTAAGTAAATTTAAACAGTACCCTTGATCTCTATCAGTAAGTCTTTTTTTTTCTGTTAACTAATAACACATTGAAGCCAAACGTTTCATTGCCATCTGTTCAAATGGAAACATGTGGTAGTAGAGCTCTAATACTGTGCCCTTGGTAAAGATATACCTTGGAGATTTCTTTTGGAAAACTTCATCGTTAGCAAACAATTTGTGGGCAGTTAATTTGCTCCCTTGCTGGGCTTTGCATTCCCACGTGTGAAATGTGCTATTCTGATGGTAATGTTAAATTAAACGAATGTATACAGGACTGTATTTACATAATATGGATTGTATTTACTCTGTGGGAAACTTGACTGTCCTGCAAAATATCATTATTGAACAGAACTGAGAGCATTTGAATTTATTTTTGTTGTTCTTGAGCTCTTCCTGTAGCAGAACAGATTGTAGAACGAAACGTCCTCTTCTTGCACCAGTCCAAGCCTTGTTACATTGTAGAAATGAAAAACACCTTCAATATATGCAAATACACATGGAGCCACACACACTCCTCTTGCAGTACAGATTCTCAGGGGGCTATTCAGACTGAAAAAGCATAATTTATTCACACCATAAACACATTTCCTTTGTTGTTGTGGTCTTTTTCTTTTTCCTAACAATCACAAAACAAACTATTTTGAGAACATCTTCAAAAAGTAATACCAGATTGTAACACTTATGGTAAACAGTGTGTTTCCTCAAGCAGCAAAGTTCTTCTCCTGTGAGTATGGTCATTACAATTTTACTAACTAAAAAAATTAATAGATAAACCAATAAATGTATTTTGTAATCAAAGCCTATCAACAGTAAAAGTTATTAATTTTAACATCACAGATCTTATTGACCATGTTTACTAAAAGAAAATGAAGATTTAATAAAGAACACAAGAATTCTGCAAACATTTAAAGTGTTTGTTTTAACAAAAAGAAAATAATTTCTTTTTCAAGCCCTGAGATTTATAAATTAATTCCAACAGATCACCTGGTCATTACCAAACTACTAGTTCTAGAAATTGAAAAAATATTTAAAACTGATTTAAAACTTTGGTGGGTTTAAGTCCACAAAATAAGTGCCACAACTATGGTTACAGTTCTCAAGTCATTGTCTTCCAAGACTACTTTTTATATATGGGGAAATGCAGCCCTTTCTTTTATGTCAAATATTTGGGCCCAGCCCTGCACCTGCCAAAACATCACCTTCCTGCACCCCTGGATGAAGACCATTGCTAACAAGGGAAACTGGGGAAAGGAATATAACTAGAGCAACCTGCAGGAATATTTGTTTTGTTCTATCTTAATTCCATTTTCCAACAATCAATAGCTTGAAGGCTTTCAGAGAGAACAGTCTGTAGCTGCATTTCCAAATCTAATTCTTCCATGAATTTTTAAACCTCTCTACACTTTTTATTTCTCTGTAATATTTATATGCAACAATAAGTTCCATGTTACAGGGCAAGTCTTTCTTTAGCAGCCTTTTTTACAAGTTCATTATATGAAAGCAGGACATATTCTTATTTGCCATCACTGCAGCTTTCTGATAGAAAACTCCCATACATTGTGTTTTCAGAAAAATGTTAATAAAATCTCCCTCTTTTATAATATTACAATTGCCTGAGGTAGCAGGATTTTTACCACACAGGGGCTCGTTTCTCTAACCAGTTGTCACTCCTGAATGATGTGACCTAAAGAAAATTGTCCCAGCCCTTGACAGGGGGGTTGGAACTAAAAGATCCTCCAGGTCTCTTCTAGCCACATTCATTCTGTGATTTTATGGTTACCTTGCCATTTCCTCCCAGGCTGATTTCTGGCCTTGCTGTGTTTGCCATGCAGCTGTGCTTCCTGCCTTTTGGCACATATACTCTCAGTCATCTTCATGGAAATGTTTCTTGTTTTTTTGCAAATTAGGAAGTGAAGAAGAAGTAAAGCACTATTGAGGTGCAGCCTTGCATTTTAAAGATAGTGTAGCATTCACTGAAATGAAAATGTTACTGGGAACATATTTTTCTTAATGCAAAGAGTGTGGTTTGGGGGTTTTACATGAGAATATGCAGAGAATCTTTTTATGAATTTAAGTTTTTTTTATCAAAATATTCCCATAAATATGTAAAATGCATAGTCTTACAAAAAATTTAATTGATAACTGCCTTCACTGAATACCATTTCTGCAACTTTTGCATGTAAGGTTTTTCTTGTTTTGATTTTAAGTGATATCCTTGACATTTACAAACAAAACCTTCCAGCAAAAGAAACAGTTGAAAAAGCCACATATTTCTCAAAGCCAGCTGACCTAACCCAATGTTAGAACTGAAGTTACATTTACATGACATGCTGTTTTGTTTGTTTTCAGTGGGGTTACCATCTTATAACAACATTTGGAAATGATAAAAGGATAAAGTGAGGACCCCCTGTCTGTTTATACTAACACTGTATATTCATAAACAGGAACGAATCAGTGAGTACAAATCCCCTTAATTGTTTTATGGTTTTATTTATTTTTACTGCATTTTATGTATCCCAATGAGAAGCACCAGGTTATTAATCATGTAGAAAGCCATATTATGTATTAACAGAACTGTATGTGAAATGCCTTCCAGTTTGTTTGGCTGCCAAAGAGATTACTCTAAATCATCTATAAAATAACTCCACTCCTAGTATTTATTATAAATTGGCTAATATCATCAGTGTATTAAGAATTTATGGTATTTGCTAAAGTAATTTACATACTGAATATATAACAAATAATGAAGATCTGAAATATTTCTAAGATCTCAAAATCCTGCAATTCTGGAACTATTCTTAGGGCAATTTCTTAGCTGAAACCTAAATCAGACTTTGGACCTTTCAAAAATTATATTTGTATTATAACCTTTTTCAGGAGAATGTGGAAAGGGGATCATAATGTATGTGAGACACTCTATGCTGTCTTTGCGTGCAACATTCAGTTAGGTGAAGAATCTTCATATGTTAAGAATAAAATTTTGTCTGAGAGAGAATATACTTGCCATCCTGTGTGCATGTGATGCAGATGGACTGGTGATAATTATGAATGTATTAGAAATACTGTGGATTTAGGTAGACATGAGAATATCACTTTTTCATTCATTGAGCTCAGTATTCTGACATTGACCATATAGGAACTCGCACTGATTTATTTGAGGCAATTAAATATATAATTTAATAAATCATGAACTGGTTCATATAAGAATAATGTCTGTTCAGCATTACAAGCTGAATGTATTGTCTGGCAGAATAAGGCATTCTGCCTTAGAAGGCTGGTTTGCTATTAATCTATTGACCCAGAGCATCAGGCTTTGAGGTGCACAGCAAAAACTTTTTAACAGTGAACAGGAAAACCATATAAGAGCTTTGATATAAAGTAGAGAAGGAATAATACTGAAACCAGATGAAAACTCAGGGTTGCTTTTAGAAAATGTGCATGTAATCTCCCAAAATATTAAAACTATTAGGATAAATAACCTGTCCTGTAAAAAAAAAACCACTGTTGGATGCTTAACAGCAAGATAGCTGGACTTCATTTCTATGCAATGCTGTCCAGCTTTCACCAAGTGTTGAAATTGTTATTTCAAAAATAAAGATCCTTTTTTACTTCTTGCACACTACCATTGTGGCCAAATGAAAGAAAGCAATCATCACAAATTGATTTGCTCTGGGAAGAAAAGAATTCTATGTTTGGGTGTAGAGTGGAAAGTCACATTTTTATAGCTCTTACTCATTACAGTGTTTGATCATTCAAATAGAGTAAAGGATCATTTACTGTATGACAGAGCCAATTCTTACTTCAGAGGTATGGAATAAATTAATTCTTGTCTGCCTGGGTAATCAAGGCACCTGTGATGCCCTCATCACTGCAACACTGGCGGTAGTGTTTGCTACCTTTGTGTAGTTCTTTTCCTAAACTTATTTAACTACAAAATCATTTTTATTTTGTCATCAAATCACTAATTTCCAGTATATCTTCGCACTGTTAGATTTTGGTAGCATCAGTGATCAATTAAAGTGAGCACTCATAGAAATTTAATTTTAAAATAGTTTGGATTAATCTCTGAATAGAAATATTTAAGCAATAAAAACAAATGAGAGGATTCCAATCAATTACATCTTAGCATTACATGAAAATGTGAGTTTACATAGGAAAAGCTTCAGAAAAATAATTTAAGTGGAAAAAAATCTGTTTAATGACATCTCTGAAATAAAAATAAATGAACTAAAATAATTTGAAAACTTTAGTTCTGATCTATTCACTTGGCTTCAAAACAAACCATAATGAACCTAGCAACATCTCTGACATGTTGCTTTGCTTATAAGAGAGAAAGTCTTATTAATTATTATGCACAACCTTTAGTTCCATAAATACCTTTTCTTTCTGAGGATTTTTAGCTCATTTGGTGTACAAGGAAAGTCACTAATGTTTACCTTCATCACTAATACTTTGTAACTTTGACTATGTCATAAAAGTATAATTTCTTGTTCAGTTGGCTGATTGAACAATATTCCTCAAGTCACAATGGAAATGAGAAGTCCTGGAAAAAAAAAACAAAAAACAAAAAACAAAAAACAAAAAACAAAAAAAAACCCCAAAAAACCAACAGAATTTATGTTCTGAAATCCATTTATTCAGGAGCTCTTGCTGGGAAGGCCCTACATACAAGCCTGGGATTCTGCACAGTCATTGTAATACTGTTACCACTATTGCTAACACCCACATGGTTGCAATTGCAATGGGCTGAGAGAAGAAGCTCTTCTAATACCAATGGAAACATCACCAACAACTTCTTTCCCACACTGAATGACTTCATCTTGTTTTACTATTTATGTTCATTTACATGTTCTTGGTCCTTTGCACTCCATTGCAAGGATATTGTTGGCACTGGAGATGCAGCCTCAGGAAATGTTGGCACACGGTGCAGAGATCCCCAAGAAATCAGATGGAAGGAAAAGTTTCCCTGTCAGGCCTAGGGCTGAGGGATGGGAGGCAGAGCACACTCCTTGGCACAGGACTGTGACACCTGGGCAGCATTGCCTGCACCCTGCTGGCACACAGAGCTAAGGTGTGACCATCCTGCCACGGGCTGTGGTGTCACCTCTGCTGGCTGGGCACAACCCTGACACAAAGACCAGATCATGTAGAAGAGTTGATTTCACAGTGCCAGAGCTATATAAAATTGTCTTTATTTTAGCCTATTTAGCCAGCATCACAAGCATTCTAAACCTGTTTAAAGCAATTGGTGCTGTGATTCTGATATTTTGGTTTCCTAATAGTTAAATTCTGCTGAAGCTGCTTCTGATTTGCAAGGGTGCACTAACAAAAGGAATCAAGATAAAGCTGTGCTTCCCAATCTCACTCACACATCTTTGTACCTTTTAAAATATTTGTACTTTTTAAAAAGAAATTCCACTTGATGTTGGAGGGAATAAAAAGTTTCCAAAACACATTATTTCCCCAGACTTATTTTGTTTCCGGCAAATGTAGAACAATGCTCAGGACTGAACTAGAATAGCAAGTGTCTTTTATTTGAAAAGAATGCTTACATTGTTATGCACAGTGTTGAGTCTGCATAATAGGAAATCATGAATTTTGTATCCCAGATCTGTAAAACACTCAAGCATTTGCTTAAAATTAAACTTAAGCATGTGGTTAAGTGATTTTCTAACTTCTAGCACTAAGAAAGATGGAATCTGAGTAGGTAACCAGCAAGATCTGTAAGATTTTCAAGTTTTTATTCCATGGGTCTAAGCTGGTGTATGGCAGCAGGTTTCAAATGCCTGGTGAAAGCTTATTTAGAAATCTTTGATATTTTAATGACATACAGACCTGTAGAATTTTATCCCTTCTATTAATTTCCTCAGTTTTCCTAACGTGAATTTCTTGTATGAGCTTTAGATAGCCATTGAGGATCAATTACCAAAGGCATCTAATAAGATTTATAAAAATTCCTTAGAAATTTGAACATCCTTAATATATTTTTAGTATTATTTCTGCACTTTAAAGATGTATCCCAACATATTTAGCCCATTTCCTGGGCTAAAATTGTTATGACACCTGTAAATACAACCTAAGTAACACTATCCCATTGGTAATTTTGACCAAGTATAATTAACATCATTAATCACTACTAAATTTTCATGAGACTGGGCATAATATTTTTAAAAATGCAGAAATAGATGTCACATAACTATCTAAAATAACAGTTAAAATAATTGTCACAGTAATATCTTTATGATAGCACAGTGACATTAATAGTCCAATATTTAGAGCTGTTGAATATTTTAGCCTGAAAGGGATTTGAGGAGGTCAGTGACACCTCAAGAGATGGTGTCAATATAAGAACAGCTTCCAAGGTTATTTGGGGACTTGTTTGCTCCTGTTTCACTGTGAGGTATGTATTAGGGAATCATAGGATATTAAAATGCTTGGATTGGTTGGGACTTTAAAGATTATCTTGTTCCAGCTTGCCAACATGGGCAAACACTAGACCAGGTTGTTCAAAGCCCCATCCAGCCTGGCCTTGAACAATTCCATGGATGGGGATCCACAACTTCTCTTGCTAACCTGTTGCAGTGCCTCATGACCCTCACAGTAAAGAATATCCTAATATCTAATCTAAACCTGCCATCTTCCAGTTTAAAATCTTTGCCCCTTGTCCTGTCACAATCTGCCCTTAGAAAAAATTCCCTCTCTCCCCATTTTATGAGTCCCTTTTCAGTACTGGAAGGTGCAGTAAGGACCCAGCCCAGCTCTCCCAGCCTGTCTGGAATCATCTGCATGATGATTCCACTCCAGCCCTGGAATCATCTCCATGCCCCTCTCTGGGCTGCCTCCAGCAGGTCCATGTCTCCCTGGGAGCCCAGAGCTGGATGCAGCACTGCAGGTGGGGTGTCACAAGTGCAGAGCAGAGGGCAGGATCCCCTCCCTCCCCTGCTGCCCCCAGTGCTGGGGGGGCAGCCCAGGATGAGGAATTGCCAGAGTAGATCTCTGCTCCTCAGTATCTCCTCAGAGTAGGGATGTTTGTATCACTGCTGCCTGATTTTGCACCTTGATCATCTTTTGTGAGCTTCTGTTCCCTTGTCACTCTGCCTGGTAATATTCCCCAGTGCTGAGTAGCACAGAAAATGATGCCTCCCATTTGCAGGACATAAACATCAAATTGAATTCATATTATTTTCCTTGCTCTAATGCCTTGCAAACTCACTTACAATGCTGCTCTCCATTATTCTGGCTCCCTTTGGTTATAGGTCTAATGTAATTTTTCATGTGATGTCTTTGTATATTTTCCAAGATGAATCTCATTTTGTCATTCTTCCTGTTCATCTTTCTAATATTTCTGCTGATCTGTTCCAAAATTTATTGAAGTCAGTGTGAACCTTGGATCCATATCCAGGTTCCTTTTTGCTATCTGTCTTTCATCACCTTTCGCAACTCCACCCTCTTATTCATCATAGGGGACTTTCATTAATGGGTGACTTACTTCTTCTAGATCGTTAGAGAAAATGTTAAATAAAACCATACTGAATTCAGATCCCGAAAGTCCCTCTCTAGGAAAAGACCTTCCCACAGATCTATACTTTATTATTTTGTCTCCTGCTTTTGTTTATAGTCTTTCAGCCACTTTTCATTCCACAAGATAGTGCTCATGCCTTAGAAAATTTAAATTAATTCAGTGTTTTCTATCAGCTATTTTCCATAGCCCAGGCCAAACTCTTCCCAAGTTATTCATGCCCTCACTTCTCAATGTCAGTGGGATTACATAGCAGTGTATGAAATGTATCTGGCCTTCCTCTCAATTACAGATTTTGAGTATTGTTTTATAATAATCTGTAATTTGAAAATCAGTGTATCTGTTCTCTGCATTTTCTGTGAGTGCATTGTAAACTTCCATCCAAGTAGATAGCATGATATGATTGTGCCAAAATATTAAGAAAATATTTTCTGAATCTCCGAAGTGTGGGCTGAATTTATGATACAAAACATGATGAAAATTGAACTCCCTTTTTACATACAGGAATAATTATATGCATACATATAAACATTTATTAGTAACAAAAATTCTTCTCTTTCTACAACTTAATTCTATGGCAGTGAACATTTTTGAAGCTGAATTATCTTTTGGAAGAGTGATGCCTATATTAAAATTAATATTTGGAACTTTCTGAAGTAGTGGAATGAAGTTGGGTGTTTTCCCCCAACTTCTTGTGTGTTGGAACAACTTCATTGTCATTA